>NC_091979.1:53198274-53798274 GCF_044704955.1 Pristiophorus japonicus | reverse complement strand
CGGCGTACAAAAGTCGGATCCGGGCGACGAAATGTGTCCCGAACCCGAAAGTGCGCAGAGTTCCGAGCAGATAGTCGTGATCCACCCTGTCGAACGCCTTCTCTTGGTCGAGGGATAGGAAAGCGACCAACAGACCAGCCTCCTGGGAACAATGGATGAGGTCCCGGACCAGATGGATGTTATCGTGGATTGTCCGGCCCGGGACCGTGTAGGACTGGTCGGGGTGGATCATGTGGTCCAGCACGGCACCAAGGCAAGCAGACATCGCCCTGGCGAAGATTTTGTCGTCATTGTGCATGAAACTCTTTTTGGAGTTCACCTGCAAAAACATAAAACATTAAACCGTGCCACCCGACCTGGGTGACACACCAGACATTTACAAGGCCATTTTTTCCTTTGTTTGGTTTTTTTTTCGTGTTTTTAATTTTTTTTTTTTGGTTTTTTTTGGGCGCTAAAATCACATTTTTCCAGTGCCCCCTATAAAAGGGAAGGGGACACTAAAAGCACCGGCAATTAAAACAAATTAAACTTTAAAACGTAAAATCAAATTAAAATTTGGTTGCCGGGCGTGATGATGCACTCCAGTCCCTCCGGTGCCCACCTCTCGCGGAAGGCCGCGAGCGTACCGGTGGACACCGCGTGCTCCATCTCCAAGGACACCCTGGACCGGATGTAAGAGCGGAAGAGAGGCAGGCAGTCAGGTTGAACGACCCCCTCGACCGCCCGCTGCCTGGACCGGCTGATGGCACCCTTGGCCGTGTCCAGGAGCAGTCCTACGAGGAGGCCTTCGGACCTACCCGCTCCCCTCCGCACAGGGTGCCCAAAGATCAGGAGAGTGGGACTGAAGTGCAGCCAGAATTTCAGGAGCAGCCCCTTCAAATAATAAAACAGGGGCTGCAACCTTGTGCATTCCATAAAAACATGGAACACGGACTCTTCCAGACCGCAGAAATTGCAGGCGGCCTGGGAGTCCGTGAACCGGCTTAAAAATTTGTTGCACGGCACTGCTCCGTGCACCACCCTCCAGACCAAGTCCCCGATGAATAGTGGGAGGACCCCTGCGTAGAGTGCCCTCCATCGGGGACTCCCGCCTCCTCCGGACGGCAAGATGGTACGCCATGGCGTGTCCGGACGGCCGGCGAGGATGGCAAAGTTGAGAGTGTGCAGGAGCAGCCCGTACAGGAATCCCCTCCGCGCGGAACTGAAAGGCACGGAGGGGATTTCCCCGAGGCGGCTCAAGTTGTGAGGCGCCGGCCCCCGAGGGAGGTTCCGGGGTTTGGCGCCGATGAGGAATTCCGTCCGGACGGGGGTCAGTTCGGACGGGATCTCCCCACGTGCTTGAGCCTCCTCGATGCACCTAACGGAGTCAGGGCCCAGAGCTGTTTTTAGCGACTCGATGGCATCGGCCGCGTGGCGGACGTTGGCAGAATTTAGGCGCCGCGCCAGCGTGTCTGGCGCCATCCAGCCCGCTCCTCCGCCATCGAGCAGGTCCCTGACCCTGGTCACCTCACCAGCCACAGCCCTCTCTTCCGACCGCCACATAAAACCTCGGTCGTGGAGGTACGGATTCCCGAGCATCGGTTCCTGCAGGACGGCCGCCACTCCAGCCGGCGGAGAGCTGCGCTTGGTGGAGACTTTGTTCCAGACCCTGATGAGTTCCCTGTAAAAGACAGGCAGCTCCCGGAGGGCGGTCCTGGCACCCTCCAAGTTCACAAACAGGAGCTGCGTGTCATAATTGAGGTCGAGCTGCTGGCGGAAGAAATACCTCGCCAGAGCACACCACCTAGGAGGGGGCTCGACGTAAAGGTATCTCTGCAGGGTCTGAAGACGGAAAGTCGCGAGCTGGGCGCTGACGCACACCAACGACTGACCGCCCTCCTCAAGCGGGAGACTCAGGACCGCGGCAGAGACCCAGTGCTTCCTGTTGTTCCAGAAGAAGTCCACCAGCTTCTTCTGTATCTTGGCGACAAACGCAGGGGGAGGGGTCAAAGTGACCAGCCGGTACCACAACATTGCGGCCACCAGCTGGTTTATGACTAGCGCTCGACCCCTGTAGGACAGCACTCGGAGCAGTCCTGTCCAGCGCCCTAGGCGAGCGGCGACCTTGGCCTCCAGCTCCTGCCAGTTCGCCGGCCAGGCTCCCTCGTCGGGGCTAAGGTAGACTCCCAGATAGAGGAGATGGGTCGTGCTCCAGGCAAAAGGCCTGAGCTCCTCCGGCAGGGAGTCCACCCGCCACTGACCCACCAGGAGTCCGGAACATTTCTCCCAGTTGATCCTGGCGGAGGACGCGGCCGAGTAAATCTCCTGGCACTCACGCATCCTCCGTAGGTCAGCGGGATCCTCTACCGCGAGGAGCACGTCATCGGCGTAAGCCGAGAGGACGACCTCCACGCCCGGCCCTTGCAGAGCCAGTCCCGTCAACCTCGTCCGCAAGAGGCGCAGGAAAGGCTCCACGCAAACGGCGTATAACTGGCCGGACATGGGGCATCCCTGGCGCACCCCTCTCCTAAAGCGAAGGGGCGCCGTCAAGGACCCGTTAACCTTAATCAGACACTCTGCGGCGGCGTACAAAAGTCGGATCCGGGCGACGAAATGCGTCCCGAACCCGAAAGCGCGCAGAGTTCCGAGCAGATAGTCGTGATCCACCCTGTCGAACGCCTTCTCTTGGTCGAGGGATAGGAAGGCGACCGACAGACCAGCCTCCTGGGAACAATGGATGAGGTCCCGGACCAGATGGATGTTATCGTGGATTGTCCGGCCCGGGACCGTGTAGGACTGGTCGGGGTGGATCATGTGGTCCAGCACGGCACCAAGGCGAGCAGACATCGCCCTGGCGAAGATTTTGTAGTCATTGTGCATGAAACTCTTTTGAGTTTACCTGAAAATAAACATAAACATTAAAACCATGCCACCCGCCTGGGTGACACAGCAGACATTTTCAAGGCCCCTTTTTTTTTTTCCTTTTTTTTTCTTTTTTTGGTTTTTTTGGGGCGCTAAAATCAAATTTTTCCAGTGCCCCCTATAAAAGGGGAGGGGGACACTAAAAGCACCGGCAATGAAAACAAATTAAACTTTAAAACGTAAAATCAAATTAAAATTTGGTTGCCGGGTGTGATGATGCACTCCAGTCCCTCCGGTGCCCACCTCTCGCGGAAGGCCGCGAGCGTACCGGTGGACACCACGTGCTCCATCTCCAAGGACACCCTGGACCGGATGTAAGAGCGGAAGAGAGGCAGGCAGTCAGGTTGAACGACCCCCTCGACCGCCCGCTGCCTGGACCGGCTGATGGCACCCTGGGCCCTGCCCAGGAGCAGTCCTACGAGGAGGCCTTCGGACCTACCCGCTCCCCTCCGCACAGGGTGCCCAAAGATCAGGAGAGTGGGACTGAAGTGCAGCCAGAATTTCAGGAGCAGCCCCTTCAAATAATGGAACAGGGGCTGCAACCTCGTGCACTCAATAAAAACATGGAACACGGACTCCTCCAGACCGCAGAAATTGCAGGCGGCCTGGGAGTCCGTGAACCGGCTTAAAAATTTGTTGCACGGCACTGCTCCGTGCACCACCCTCCAGGCCAAGTCCCCGATGAATAGTGGGAGGACCCCTGCGTAGAGTGCCCTCCATCGGGGACCCCCGCCTCCTCCGGACGGCAAGAAGGTACGCCATGGCGTGTCCGGACGGCCGGTGAGGATGGCAAAGTTGAGAGTGTGCAGGAGCAGCCCATACAGGAAACCCCTCCGCGCGGAACTGAAAGGCACGGAGGGGATTTCCCCGAGGCGGCTCAAGTTGTGAGGCGCCGGCCCCCGAGGGAGGTTCCGGGGTTTGGCGCCGATGAGGAATTCCGTCCGGACGGGGGTCAGTTCGGACGGGATCTCCCCACGTGCTTGAGCCTCCTCGATGCACCTAACGGAGTCAGGGCCCAGAGCTGACGTGGCGGACATTGGCAGAGTTTAGGCGCCGCGCCAGCGTGTCTGGCGCCATCCAGCCCGCTCCTCCGCCATCGAGCAGGTCCCTGACCCTGGTCACCTCACCAGCCACAGCCCTCTCTTCCGACCGCCACATGAAACCTCGGCCGTGGAGGTACGGATTCCCGAGCAGCGGCTCCTGCAGGACGGCCGCCACTCCAGCCGGCGGAGAGCTGCGCTTGGTGGAGACTTTGTTCCAGACCCTGATGAGTTCCCTGTAAAAGACAGGCAGCTCCCGGAGGGCGGTCCTGGCACCCCCCAAGTTCACAAACAGGAGCTGCGTGTCATAATTGAGGTCGCGCTGCTGGCGGAAGAAATACCTCGCCAGAGCACACCACCTAGGAGGGGGCTCGACGTAAAGGTATCTCTGCAGGGTCTGCAGACGGAAAGTCGCGAGCTGGGCGCTGACGCACACCAACGACTGACCGCCCTCCTCAAGCGGGAGACTCAAGACCGCAGCAGAGACCCAGTGCTTCCTGTTGTTCCAGAAGAAGTCCACCAGCTTCTTCTGTATCTTGGCGACAAACGCAGGGGGAGGGGTCAAAGTGACCAGCCGGTACCACAACATTGCAGCCACCAGCTGGTTTATGACTAGCGCTCGACCCCTGTAGGACAGCACTCGGAGCAGTCCTGTCCAGCGCCCTAGGCGAGCGGCGACCTTGGCCTCCAGCTCCTGCCAGTTCGCCGGCCAGGCTCCCTCGTCGGGGCTAAGGTAGACTCCCAGATAGAGGAGATGGGTCGTGCTCCAGGCAAAAGGCCTGAGCTCCTCCGGCAGGGAGTCCACCCGCCACTGACCCACCAGGAGTCCGGAACATTTCTCCCAGTTGATCCTGGCGGAGGACGCGGCCGAGTAAATCTCCTGGCACTCACGCATCCTCCGTAGGTCAGCGGGATCCTCTACCGCGAGGAGCACGTCATCGGCGTAAGCCGAGAGGACGACCTCCACGCCCGGCCCTTGCAGAGCCAGTCCCGTCAACCTCGTCCGCAAGAGGCGCAGGAAAGGCTCCACGCAAACGGCGTATAACTGGCCGGACATGGGGCATCCCTGGCGCACCCCTCTCCTAAAGCGAAGGGGCGCCGTCAAGGACCCGTTAACCTTAATCAGACACTCCGCGGCGGCGTACAAAAGTCGGATCCGGGCGACGAAATGCGTCCCGAACCCGAAAGCGCGCAGAGTTCCGAGCAGATAGTCGTGATCCACCCTGTCGAACGCCTTCTCTTGGTCGAGGGATAGGAAGGCGACCGACAGACCAGCCTCCTGGGAACAATGGATGAGGTCCCGGACCAGATGGATGTTATCGTGGATTGTCCGGCCCGGGACCGTGTAGGACTGGTCGGGGTGGATCATGTGGTCCAACACGGCACCAAGGCGAGCAGACATCGCCCTGGCGAAGATTTTGTAGTCATTGTGCATGAAACTCTTTTGAGTTTACCTGAAAATAAACATAAACATTAAAACCATGCCACCCGCCTGGGTGACACAGCAGACATTTTCAAGGCCCCTTTTTTTTTTCCTTTTTTTTTCTTTTTTTGGTTTTTTTTTTGGGGCGCTAAAATCAAATTTTTCCAGTGCCCCCTATAAAAGGGGAGGGGGACACTAAAAGCACCGGCAATGAAAACAAATTAAACTTTAAAACGTAAAATCAAATTAAAATTTGGTTGCCGGGTGTGATGATGCACTCCAGTCCCTCCGGTGCCCACCTCTCGCGGAAGGCCGCGAGCGTACCGGTGGACACCGCGTGCTCCATCTCCAAGGACACCCTGGACCGGATGTAAGAGCGGAAGAGAGGCAGGCAGTCAGGTTGAACGACCCCCTCGACCGCCCGCTGCCTGGACCGGCTGATGGCACCCTGGGCCCTGCCCAGGAGCAGTCCTACGAGGAGGCCTTCGGACCTACCCGCTCCCCTCCGCACAGGGTGCCCAAAGATCAGGAGAGTGGGACTGAAGTGCAGCCAGAATTTCAGGAGCAGCCCCTTCAAATAGTGGAACAGGGGCTGCAACCTCGTGCACTCAGTAAAAACATGGAACACGGACTCCTCCAGACCGCAGAAATTGCAGGCGGCTTGGGAGTCCGTGAACCGGCTTAAAAATTTGTTGCACGGCACTGCTCCGTGCACCACCCTCCAGGCCAAGTCCCCGATGAATAGTGGGAGGACCCCTGCGTAGAGTGCCCTCCATCGGGGACCCCCGCCTCCTCCGGACGGCAAGAAGGTACGCCATGGCGTGTCCGAACGGCCGGTGAGGATGGCAAAGTTGAGGGTGTGCAGGAGCAGCCCATACAGGAAACCCCTCCGCGCGGTACTGAAAGGCACGGAGGGGATTTCCCCGAGGCGGCTCAAGTTGTGAGGCGCCGGCCCCCGAGGGAGGTTCCGGGGTTTGGCGCCGATGAGGAATTCCGTCCGGACGGGGGTCAGTTCGGACGGGATCTCCCCACGTGCTTGAGCCTCCTCGATGCACCTAACGGAGTCAGGGCCCAGAGCTGACGTGGCGGACGTTGGCAGAGTTTAGGCGCCGCGCCAGCGTGTCTGGCGCCATCCAGCCCGCTCCTCCGCCATCGAGCAGGTCCCTGACCCTGGTCACCTCACCAGCCACAGCCCTCTCTTCCGACCGCCACATGAAACCTCGGCCGTGGAGGTACGGATTCCCGAGCAGCGGCTCCTGCAGGACGGCCGCCACTCCAGCCGGCGGAGAGCTGCGCTTGGTGGAGACTTTGTTCCAGACCCTGATGAGTTCCCTGTAAAAGACAGGCAGCTCCCGGAGGGCGGTCCTGGCACCCCCCAAGTTCACAAACAGGAGCTGCGTGTCATAATTGAGGTCGCGCTGCTGGCGGAAGAAATACCTCGCCAGAGCACACCACCTAGGAGGGGGCTCGACGTAAAGGTATCTCTGCAGGGTCTGCAGACGGAAAGTCGCGAGCTGGGCGCTGACGCACACCAACGACTGACCGCCCTCCTCAAGCGGGAGACTCAAGACCGCAGCAGAGACCCAGTGCTTCCTGTTGTTCCAGAAGAAGTCCACCAGCTTCTTCTGTATCTTGGCGACAAACGCAGGGGGAGGGGTCAAAGTGACCAGCCGGTACCACAACATTGCAGCCACCAGCTGGTTTATGACTAGCGCTCGACCCCTGTAGGACAGCACTCGGAGCAGTCCTGTCCAGCGCCCTAGGCGAGCGGCGACCTTGGCCTCCAGCTCCTGCCAGTTCGCCGGCCAGGCTCCCTCGTCGGGGCTAAGGTAGACTCCCAGATAGAGGAGATGGGTCGTGCTCCAGGCAAAAGGCCTGAGCTCCTCCGGCAGGGAGTCCACCCGCCACTGACCCACCAGGAGTCCGGAACATTTCTCCCAGTTGATCCTGGCGGAGGACGCGGCCGAGTAAATCTCCTGGCACTCACGCATCCTCCGCAGGTCAGCGGGATCCTCTACCGCGAGGAGCACGTCATCGGCGTAAGCCGAGAGGACGACCTCCACGCCCGGCCCTTGCAGAGCCAGTCCCGTCAACCTCGTCCGCAAGAGGCGCAGGAAAGGCTCCACGCAAACGGCGTATAACTGGCCGGACATGGGGCATCCCTGGCGCACCCCTCTCCTAAAGCGAAGGGGCGCCGTCAAGGACCCGTTAACCTTAATCAGACACTCCGCGGCGGCGTACAAAAGTCGGATCCGGGCGACGAAATGTGTCCCGAACCCGAAAGTGCGCAGAGTTCCGAGCAGATAGTCGTGATCCACCCTGTCGAACGCCTTCTCTTGGTCGAGGGATAGGAAAGCGACCAACAGACCAGCCTCCTGGGAACAATGGATGAGGTCCCGGACCAGATGGATGTTATCGTGGATTGTCCGGCCCGGGACCGTGTAGGACTGGTCGGGGTGGATCATGTGGTCCAGCATGGCACCAAGGCGAGCAGACATCGCCCTGGCGAAGATTTTGTAGTCATTGTGCATGAATCCCAAAAAGTTAGTTTGAAGATGCAGCAGGTAATCAGGAAGGCAAATGGAATGTTGGCCTTCATTGCGAGAGGGATGGAGTACAAAAGCAGGAAGGTCCTGCTGCAACTGTATAGGTTATTGTGGAGGCTGCACCTGGAGTATTGCGTGCAGTTTTGGTCACCTTACTTAAGGAAGGATATACTAGCTTTGGAGGGGGTACAGAGACGATTCACTAGGCTGATTCCTGAGATGAGGGGGGTTACCTTATGATGATAGATTGAGTAGACTGGGTCTTTACTCTTTGGAGTTCAGAAGGATGAGGAGTGATCTTATAGAAACATTTAAAATAATGAAGGGGATAGACAGGATAGAGGCAGAGAGGTTGTTTCCATTGGTCGGGAAGACTAGAACTAGGGGGCAGAGCCTCAAAATACGGGGGAGCCAATTTAAAACCGAGTTGAGAAGGAATTTCTTCTCCCAGAGGGTTGTGAATCTGTGGAATTCTCTACCCAAGGAAGCATTTGAGGCTAGCTCATTGAATGTATTCAAATCACAGATCGATAGATTTTTAACCAATAAGGGAATTAAGGGTTACGGGGAGCGGGCGGGTAAGTGGAGCTGAGTCCACGGCCAGATCAGCCATGATCTTATTGAATGGCGGAGCAGGCTCGACGGGCTCGATGGCCTACTCCTGTTCCTAATTCTTATGTTCTTATGTTCTTAAGGCCACAGAGGCCAGAAGGTGGGGGCGCGGGGCAGGAGTCGGCGGACGATCCCACTACATCTGGTGCTGAGGAGCTCCGATTGTTGCCCGTCAATCCGCTGGGTCTGTTCTTGATGGATGAGAGCGCGGACTTCGAAGAACCTGCATCGCCACGCTCCAGAAGCCATTCAACCCCAAGGCCATCTCGTGGTCCTCCGGTCATTCCCGCCTCAACTATGGAGATGCCGGCCCCAAACACCTCTCCATAGGGCACCCCATTTGTCCCCAGGATGGCGCTGACCCCGCGGAGGCCTCGTGGATGCGACATGATGGCGGAGAGATGGTGCAGTTATCCAGGTGGACTGTTGACATTGGTGACCAGCTGATCGAAGCTTTGGGGGGCATATCCTGACACCTGGCCACCACGACTGAGTACATTCCGCGCATGGTGGAGTCCCTGGATGTGATTGCCCGGAACACTGCTGCCACAGCTGTCCCAGTGGTCCCAGAGTGCGGCACTCCACCCCTAGGTTCCGCACCACCACTGCGAACGACATACAGATGAGAGCAAGGACCAAGATCCTGCTTCTGCATCAGAGAATGTTGCCCCTTCGGCACCCCCCGCTCCCATACCTGTCCAACCAACGCAACTGCCTTCATCCCCCCTAATGAGGCACCGCCTGAGGAGCTCCTCAGTCAGGCGCCATGGAGCGAGGAGGGGAATGGGTAGAGATGGGGAGAAGAAGGAGAGGGGGGAAGGAAAGTGAGGTGCATGTGCGCAGGTGATGGCTGTGTTCTATCTCCATCTGGGTGTATGCAATTTGTTGCAATGTATGGGGGCTGGGGACCACCCTCCTGCTTTGCCTTTGTATTCTGTGTTGCTGGACATGTTGAACATGTGATTTGTGTCAATGGTGGAAGAAGTGGGAAGTGGGCGGGGGTTGGGTGTTACTGGCTGTGATACTTATGATTTCAGACCAATGTTGGTATTAAACTTTTGTTATTGAATATAACCTTGTTGCGCATTGTCTCAGATAGCTGGACCGTTACACACTGGTGATTCGTTACCATGAAAGGGTTAATTACAACTTAACATCAATCAACGTAAACTTTAACTGGCACCAAGCTGATGGGCACCATTGATGTCTGAGCGGCACACACAAGACATTGTGTCAGCGTTGTCACTCACATCAACGCTCTTTTAGTCAAATCTTACCGATATCAGCTCCTCATGGAAGAGTGGGATTTAACAAATGCCAGCCACACCGCTGGCCAGCTACTTTTTGTGGGCGATTTTTTGAGCGAGCGATATTGTGGGTGATATGTGTGCGAGGTGGTGAAATTGAAGATGGGTGATCTCCATGGCCGCTAGTTTGGGTAAATATGGTCTTTACGACAAAAAACAGTGGGCGGGCGTTAATATTGAAGCTCGGCGTTAATCCCGTGCAGAAAGTAACGCTGGACGATATTATGGGTGTTGAATTCGTCCATTTTGCTAATTCTGCCCCAAAAAAGTGGGCAGGCGGTGATATTTTTTCTTGCTGTTAAGCCAATGGGAAAATAACGCTCGGCGATAAGTCTCCTAAAAAAGCCCATCAGTTTCCATTTTGTGCCAAAATGGGCGATATCTGGGCGTTATACGTCATTTCAGCAGTAAAATGGGCGCTAAGTTGCCGTTAAGCATGCAAAAAAAGTGGAGGTTCTAGCCCCATGTGTTTTTGCAGAGTTTTGGATACTCCCTTTACTTTCAATTGAAGATGTGTGTCATGACATGATTTTTCAACGCCGTATTATAAAGGCTAATTCTACCACAATATAGTGCAATGAAAACTAAGGCATGAATAATTTGTTTACATTTGGCATTTGTTTAAAAAAAATCTATGGGGGCTCAAAGCCTTTAGGATGGGATACTGTTGAAAACTTTTGCACAGTTTGATACCCCAATCCAATTAAGCAATAATTATATACAATTGGATGGGTCAACTACATATTTCTGCCAAAGGCAATTGAAGATTAATATCAGATGTAAAATGTCACAAAGGGCAACTGCAATAATCTACGACAAAAGTTACTATCATTATTATATCATTTAATTTGTGAAAGAAAATAAAATGAAAGTTATCATGCACAGTACAACTTGTGATGTTATTTTACACTTTGGGAAATCATTATTCGACCATGATAACACAAGCAATTGCAACACACCAGCACGATAATAGACTCAGACATTCTCATGATCTCCTGAATCTCAATGTCAGCTGTATAAAATATAGTCACAATGATGTCTGTGCTCCTCAAATTCTGCCCTCTTGAAATCCCTCATTATAACAGCTCAACCATCGGTGGCCGTTCCTTCAGCTGTTTGGGCCCTAAGCTCTGGAACTCCCTTGCTAAACCTCTCCGCCTCGCTACCTCTCTTTCATCTTTTAAGACGCTCCTTAAAACTTACATCTTTAACCAAGCTTTTGGTCATCTGCCTTAATTTCTTCTTTTGTGGCTCGGTATCAAATGTATCTGTTTTGTCTTGTAACACTGCTGTGAAGCACCTTGGGACATTTTACTACTGTTGAGTACTGTTTTGAGTACTGTTAAGGGGGATGACTCATCAGGGGAGGGCAGCAGCAGCCAAGTTCATGGCACCGTGGCTGGCTCTGCTGCACAGGAGGGCAGGAAAAAGAGTGGGAGAGCAATAGTGATAGGGGATTCGAGTGTAAGGGGAATAGATAGGCGTTTCTTCGGCCGCAACCGAGACTTCAGGATGGTATGTTGCCTCCCTGGTGCAAGGGTCAAACATAGAAAATAGAAAATAGGTGCAGGAGGTCAAGGATGTCTCAGAGCGGGTGCAGGACATTCTGAAAAGGGAGGGTGAACAGCCAGTTGTCGTGGTGCACATTGGTACCAACGATATAGGTAAAAAAAAGGGATGAGGTCCTACGAGACGAATTTAAGGAGCTAGGAGTTAAATTAAAACGTAGGACCTCAAAAGTAGCAATCTCGGGATTGCTACCAGTGCCACATGCTAGTCAGAGTAGGAATCGCAGGATAGTGCAGATGAATACGTGGCTTGAGCAGTGGTGCAGCAGGGAGGGATTCAAATTCCTGGGGCATTGGAACCGGTTCTGGGGGAGGTGGGACCATTACAAACCGGACGGTCTGCACCTAGTCAGGACCGGAACCAATGTCCTAGGGGGAGTGTTTGCTAGTGCTGTTGGGGAGGAGTTAAACTAATATGGCAGGGGGATGGGAACCAATGCAGGGAGACAGAGGGAAACAAAGAGGAGACAAAAGCAAAAGACAGAAAGGAGATGAGTAAAAGTGGAGGGCAGAGAAACCCAAGGCAAAAAGCAAAAAGGGCCACTGAATGTAAAGGTGCTGCAGGAGGGGTCAAAACTAAAAATCATGGTTTAAAAACTAGGATTAAAACACTCTACCTAAATGCACGCAGCATTCGAAATAAAGTAAATGAGTTGACGGCACAAATCATTACAAATGGGTATGATTTGGTGGCCATTACA
Organism: Pristiophorus japonicus; assembly: GCF_044704955.1. Classification (NCBI taxonomy): domain Eukaryota; kingdom Metazoa; phylum Chordata; class Chondrichthyes; family Pristiophoridae; genus Pristiophorus; species Pristiophorus japonicus. Next base: position 53,786,176 of record NC_091979.1, on the reverse strand, counting down.
GAAACATGGTTGCAGGGTGGCCAAGACTGGGAATTAAACATACAGGGGTATCTGACGATTCGTAAAGATAGACAAGAAGGGAAAGGAGGTGGGGTAGCTCTATTAATAAAGGATGATATCAGGGCAGTTGTGAGAGACGATATTGGCTCTAATGAACAAAAGGTTGAATCATTGTGGGTGGAGATTAGAGATAGTAAGGGGAAAAAGTCACTGGTGGGCGTAGTTTATAGGCCCCCAAATAATAACTTCATGGTGGGGCAGGCAATAATCAAGGGAATAATGCAGGCATGTGAAAAAGGAACGGCAGTAGTCATGGGGAATTTTAACCGACATATCGATTGGTCAAATCAAATCGCACGGGTTAGCCCGGAGGAGGAATTCATAGAATGCATACGGGATTGTTTCTTAGAACAGTATGTTACAGAACCTACAAGGGAGCAAGCTATCTTAGATCTGTTCCTGTGTAATAAGACAGGAAAAATAAACGACCTCCTAGTAAAAGATCCTCTCGGAATGAGTGATCACAGTATGGTTGAATTTGTAATACAGATTGAGGGTGAGGAAGTAGTGTCTCAAACGAGCGTACTATGCTTAAACAAAGGGGACTACAGTGGGATGAGGGCAGAGTTGTCTAAAGTAGACTGGAAACACAGACTAAACGGTGGCACAATTGAGGAATAGTGGAGGACTTTTAAGGAGCTCTTTCATAGTGCGCAACAAAAATATATTCCAGTGAAAAAGAAGGGCGATAAGAGAAGGTATAACCAGCCGTGGATAACCAAGGAAATAAAGGAGAGTATCAAATTAAAGACCAATGTGTATAAGGTGGCCAAGGTTAGTGGGAAACTAGAAGATTGGGAAAATTTGAAACAACAGCAAAGAATGATTAAAAAAGCAATAAAGAAAGGAAAGATAGATTACGAAGGTAAACTTGCGCAAAACATAAAAACAGATAGTAAAATCTTTTACAGATATATAAAACGGAAAAGAGTAACTAATGTAAATGTTGGTCCCTTAGAAGATGAGAAGGGGGATTTAATAATGGGAAATGTGGAAATGGCTGAGACCTTAAACAATTATTTTGCTTCGGTCTTCACAGTGGAAGACACAAAAACCATGACAAAAATTGCTGGTCACAGGAATGTGGGAAGGGGGGACCTTGAGACAATCACTATCACTAGGGGGGTAGTGCTGGACAGGCTAATGGGACTCAAGGTAGACAAGTCCCCTGGTACTGATGATATGCATCCCAGGGTATTAAAAGAGATGGCGGAAGTTATAGCAGATGCATTCGTTAAAATCTACCAAAATTCTCTGGACTCTGGGGAGGTACCAGCGGATTGGAAAGCAGCTAATGTAACGCCTCTGTTTAAAAAAGGGGGCAGACAAAAGGCAGGTAACTATAGGCCGGTTAGTTTAACATCTGTAGTGGGGAAAATGCTTGAAACTATCATTAAGGAAGAAATAGCGGGACATCTAGATAGGAATAATGCAATCAAGCAGATGCAGCATGGAATCATGAAGGGGAAATCATGGTTAACTAATTTACTGGAATTCTTTGAGGATATAACGAGCATGGTGGATAGAGGTGTACCGATGGATGTGGAGTATTTAGATTTCCAAAAGGCATTCGATAAGGTACCACACAATAGGTTACTGCAGAAGGTAGAGGTACGCGGAGTCAGAGGAAATGTATTAGCATGGATAGAGAATTGGCTGGCGAACAGAAAGCAGAGAGTCGGGATAAATGGGTCCTTTTCGGGTTGGAAATCGGTGGTTAGTGGTGTGTCACAGGGATCGGTGCTGGGACCAAAACTGTTTACAATATACATAGATGACCTGGAAGAGGGGACAGAGTGTAGTGTAACAAAATTTGCAGACACATCAATAAAATAAGGAAGGCTGGGATGGGAATAGAGCCATTAAGGGATAGACAGGATAATACCATCGGTAACGGTGGAGAGATGGCAGCAATATTAAATAATTATTTCGCTTCAGTATTTACCAGGGAGATAGAACAGGTGGACATGACATTGGATGATGAGATTAGAAATTAGATAAGTGCATTTAAATTAAAAAAAAGGGGATATATTAAATAAACTAATCAAGCTCAAAGAGGATAAAACCCCTGGTCCGGATGGATTGCACCCACGCATTTTAAAATAATCTAGGGAAAAGATAGAAAAGGCATTACTATACATGTTTAGTAATTCGTTAGAAAAAGGTGTAGTGCCAGATGACTGGCGGATAGCTAATGTAATAGCTATATTTAAGAAAGGGGACAGAACATGTCCAGATAATTATAGACCAGGCAGTTTAACATCGGAGGTAGGAAAAATAATGGAATCCCTGCTAAAGGAAAAAATAGAAGAACATCAGTCATTGAAAGTTGCCATGCAGGTACAGCAGGCGGTGCAGAAGGCAAATGGTATGTTGGCCTTCATAGCTAGGGGATTTGAGTATAGGAGCAGGGAGGTCTTACTGCAGTTGTACAGGGCCTTGGTGAGGCCTCACCTGGAATATTGTGTTCAGTTTTGGCCTCCTAACCTGAGGAAGGACGTTCTTGCTATTGAGTGAGTGCAGCGAAGGTTCACCAGACTAAATCCCGGGATGGCTGGACTGACATATGATGAGAGACTGGATCATCTGGGCCTGTATTCACTGGAGTTCAGAAGGATGAGAGGGGATTTCATAGAAACATATAAAATTCTGACAGGACTGGGCAGGTTAGATGCAGGAAGAATGTTCCCGATGTTGGGGAAGTCCAGAACCAGGGGACACAGTCTAAGGATAAGGGGTAAGCCATTTCGGTCTGAGATGAGGAGAAACTTCTTCACTCAGAGAGTTGTTAACCTGTGGAATTCTCTACCGCAGAGAGTTGTTGATGCCAGTTCATTAGATATATTCAAGAGGGAGTTAGATATGGCCCTTATGACTAAAGGGATCATGGGGTATGGAAAGAAAGCAGGAAAGGGGTACTGAAGTGAATGATCAGCCATGATCTTATTGAATGGTGGTGCAGGCTCGAAGGTCCGAATGGCCTACTCCTGCACCTATTTTTCTATGTTTTCTATGTTTTTCTTTGACACAAAGATTAGTGGGAAAGCGGGTTGTGTAGAGGACACAGAGAGGCTGCAAAGAGATTTGGATAGGTTAAGCGAATGGGCTAAGGTTTGGCAGATGGAATACAATGTCGGAAAGTGTGAGGTCATCCACCTTGGGAAAAAAAACAGTAAAAGAGAATATTATTTGAATGGGGAGAAATTACAACATGCTGAGGTGCAGAGGGACCTGGGGGTCCTTGTGCATGAATCCCAAAAAGTTAGTTTGCAAGTACAGCAGGCGAATGGAATGTTGGCCTTCATTGCGAGAGGGATGGAGTACAAAAGCAGGGAGGTCCTGCTGCAACTGTATAGGGTATTGGTGAGGCCACACCTGGAGTACTGTGTGCAGTTTTGGTCACCTTACTTAAGGAAGGATATACTGGCTTTGGAGGGGGTACAGAGACGATTCACTAGGCTGATTCCGGAGATGAGGGGGGGTTACCTTATGATGGTAGATTGAGTAGACTGGGTCTTTACTCGTTGGAGTTCAGAAGGATGAGGGGTGATCTTATAGAAACATTTAAAATAATGAAAGGGATAGACAAGATAGAGGCAGAGAGATTGTTTCCACTGGTAGGGGAGACTAGAACTAGGGGGCACAGCCTCAAAATACTGGAGCCAACTTAAAACCGAGTTGAGAAGGAATTTCTTCTCCCAGAGGGTTGTGAATCTGTGGAATTCTCTGCCCAAGGAAGCATTTGAGGCTAGCTCATTGAATGTATTCAAGTCACAGATAGATAGATTTTTAACCAATAAGGGAATTAAGGGTTACGGGGAGCGGGCGGGTAAGTGGAGCTGAGTCCACGGCCAGATCAGCCATGATCTTGTTGAATGGCGGAGCAGGCTCGAGGGGCTAGATGGCCTACTCCTGTTCCTAATTCTTATGTTCTTATGTTCTTATGTTATGTACTACCTTAAAGGCGCTATATAAATTAAAGTTATTATAAAGAGCTACCCTAACTGCTCAGCTCTTAATTGCACTCTCCAATATCGTACTGAGCTATAGGCCTACATTTTCCAAGCACTTCACATATCAGAGCTTCTAGAGTTGAAAATGCCTGTAAGTTGGCAGCAGGCAGGGAAGTAGACCTGAGGCCATGATTGGATCAGCCATGTTCGTATTAAATGACGAAGCAGGTTCGAGGGACCATATGACCTACTGTTGCTCCTATTTTTTATGTTCTTATGTTCTTATCCATTATACTTCAGGTACAATATACTATACTATTGGTATGTGGGAAATCTGGTGCTGTTGCAGGGTTTTATGGACACGTTGTGAAAGCTTCTTTGCAAGAATAAAACACCTGTAAAGAGTACAATCCATTTCTCAGATGAGCCCATTGAAATTCCCTGAAAGAATGGAGCAAGTGATGAGGAATTGTGATGCCATCTCCACCGCGCAGCACAGATGGAAGCAGTGCTAGAAAAATTTAATTACTACACTAGTTCAGCCAAGGTAGGAGAATGCCCCATTAACTTCCACTAATGCAGTGTATTAAGCATGTGTACCAATTACAAGTAACCCACCCTCACTGTTTTAAGTACTTTCAATGTTTACCATGCATACCCATTCTGAAGCTTGGCACACTTTGCACCTCTAGTCTTCACTGGAGCTGTTCCTTCATTCACACTCTTGCATCTCAAAATAATCCTCTCTTCTAACATAATTGCCTGATGCATGTGCAAGTCACTATACCTACAGCATCAAGACAGCTCTGGCCAAAGTCATGAATGACATCTTCTGTCATTACAACAGTGCCTTATCTCTCCTTGTCTTAATCTCGCTACAGTGTTTGATAAGGTTGATTACACCTCTCCTCTGTTGTCCAGCATTGTGGGACTGCCCTTGTGCTCCATGTCCACCTATTCAGATGTAGCCAGTACCTCGCCAGTAATGGTTTCACCATATCCCTGCATCATCATCCCTGGAGTTTCCCCAAGGATCTATCTTTGGACCCTCTTCTTCCTCATCGTCATGCTGTCCCTCAGTGATATCATACACTGGCACAGGGTCAGTTTCCATTTGTATATTGATGACACCCAGGTCAACCTCTCTTGATCTCAGGACCACCTCTGCCATATCATACTGGCTGTCTGATAAATGAGTCACAGATTAGGAAGCCATTGGTAAGGTTTGCTCTTAACTCCATTGCTTTGCCACTGACTCCCCTCCCCTACCTGGACATATTGGCATCCTAATGACCCAGACCTGAGCTTCAAACTCCACTTACTATCCACTGCTAGAACTGCTTGGTTAAATCCCCCTGGTATATGCACATCTTGTTATGATAAGCAGAACAACCTTGATATTCACTCAGCCAATCTAACCTCTCAGTATTCTGAGCTTAAAATAATACCACAACAAAAATTTACATAGCGCCTTAAAGGTAGTAAAATGCCCAGAGCCACTTCACAGAAGCGATTGTCAAACAAAATTTGCGATCCTTTGACAATTTTTCAATTCAAAGGCATGGATGAGGATTTCAGCAGCAGATGAGCTGAGGCAGAGGCATAGTCGAGAGATGTTACGGAGGTGGAAATAGGTGGTCTTAGTAATACCGTGGATATGTGGTTGGAAGCTCATTTTGGGGTCAAATATGACACCAAGGTTACGAATATTCGGGTTCAGCTTCAGACAAATGTCAGGGAAAGGGATGGAATCAGTGGCTAGGGAACGGAGTGTGTGGTGGGGACTGAAGACAATGGCTTCAGTCTTCCCAATATTTATTTGAATGAATTTTCTGATCATCCAGTACTGGATGTCAGACCATCAGTCTGACAATTTAGAAACAATGGCGGGGACGAGAGAAGTGGTGGTGAGGTAGAGCTGAGTGTTGTCCACGTACTTGTGGAGACTGATGCTGTGTTTTTGCTTGATATTGCTGAGAGTCAGCACGTAGACGAGAATGTAATCAGGCGAGTGCAGCCCCACCCAGCTGGACGACAGTGGAGAGGAGTTGAAGGAAGATGCAGTGGTCAACCATGTCAAAGGCTGTAGGCAAGTCAAGAAGGATGAAGAGGGATATTTTGCCGATGTCACAGTCACAAACGATGTCATTTGTGACTTTGATAAGAGCTGTTTTGGTACTGTGATTGGGACAGAAACCTGATTGGAGGGATTCAAACATGGAGATCCGGGGAAGGTGGGCACGGACTTGGGGAGGGGGGAGGGGGGGCGAAAACATATTGAAGGACTTTGGAGAGGAAATGGAGGTTGGAGATGGGGCGATAGTGTGCAAGGACTGAGGGGTCAAGGATTGTTTTTTTGTGGAGAGGGTTAATGATGTCAGATTTGAAGGAGAGGGGGACAGTACCTGAGGAGAGAGAACCGTTAACAATGTCAGCTAACATGGGAGCCAGAAAAAGAAGTTTTACACCAAATTCTCTTCTAAGGGATGCTCTTTTCTCCCTCTTCTGCCACTTTGTCACAAAATGTTAAAACTGCATTTAGCTGTCATCGCAGTTTTTCAGATATTATCTATTTAATTAATATATCAGATAAAATAATGTGAATAATTCTGTAATGGCAATGGGGAATTTGAAGCCATGCATTTATTAAAGTCGTTACCTCTGGAGTACCCCAGGGATTTATTCTTGTCACTCTCCTCTCCCTGATCGACATGCTGTCTCTTGGCAACACGATCCAAAGACATGGGGGTCACGTTCCACATTTACACTGCCGACATTTAGCTCCACCTCTCCACCACCTCTCTCAACTCCTCCACTGTTTCTGTGTTGTCTGACTTCTTATCCCTAGCATCCCATTGCACACTATCCAGTAGGCCTGGAGAGAGGTGGCAGTCTGGACCTGTAATCAGTAGGAAGGATATACTTGCATTGGAGGCTGTTCAGAGAAGGTTCACTAGGTTGATTCTGGAGATGAAGGGGTTGACTTATGAGGATAGGTTGAGTAGGTTGGGCCTACATTGGAGTTCAGAAGAATGAGAGGTGATCTTATTGAAACATGATAATGAGGGGGCTCGACAAGATGGATGCAGAGAGAATATTTCCACTCATAGGGGAAACTAAAACTAGGGGACATAGTCTTAGAATAAGGGGCCGCCCATTTAAACTGAGATGAGGAGAAATTTCTTTTCTCAGAGGGTTGTAAATCTCTGCAATTCTCTGCTCCAGAGAGCTGTGGAGAATGGGTCATTGAATATATTTAAGCCGGAGATAGACAGATTTTTGAACAATAATGGAGTAAAGGGTTATGGGGAGCGGGCAGGGAAGTGGAGCTGAGTCCATGATCAGATCAGCCATGATCTTATTGAATGGCAGAGCTGGCTCGAGGGGCCAAATGGCCTACTCCTTCTCCTATTTCTTATGTTCTTATGTTCTAGCTGCATCATCAACCTCACATCATCAACCTTAGGATCTGGCATCAATGTAGGAAGAGGTTCAATGACCTCACATGAGCAGCAAGGGAGAGTACTGCCCTTCCATCTCTCCATCTCTTTCATCAATACTTGCCAACATTACTTTCACCCCCTCCCCATCACTCTCTTCCTTCCATCACTTTCTTCAACGTATAATCAATAAGAACATAAGAACATAAGAATTAGGAACAGGAGTAGGCCATCTAGCCCCTCGAGCCTGCTCCGCCATTCAACAAGATCATGGCTGATCTGGCCATGGACTCAGCTCCACTTACCCGCCTGCTCCCCGTAACCCTTAATTCCCTTATTGGTTAAATCACAATGGAATACTGTAACACCTCTCTTTATCATTACACACTCATTTCTTCCTTTGCTCTTTTTACTCTCCTCACACCACACACCAACAGCATTCCCTTCTCACATACTTGCATTTGCAGAACCAGCAACTCTTCCCAGGATTCCTTCCTCACTTCACACACTTGGCTTTCCATGCACCACCTGGGTACAGAAGTGTAGTGGTTATGTTACTAGAGTAATAATCCAAAGAACATGAGTTCAAATGCCATCGACACAGTTTGAGAATTTGTTAAAAAAAAAATCTGGAAATAATAAGCCGGCATCAGTAAAAATAACCACACAGCTGTTGGATTTTCTGCAAAAACTAGTTCACTAGTGTAAATAAATTCTGCCATCCTTACCTGGGCTGGTCTGTATGTGACTCTCGACCCATGCCCATGTGGTTGGCTCTTAATTGCAATCTGCAGTCAAGTAGACAAGCAAGGCACTCAGCTGTATCAAACAGCTTTCAAGAAGAAGGCCTCCCTTCAACTTCCCAACTAGGGATGGGCAGCAAATGCCTGCCTTGCTAGCATCACCCGCATCCAGATAGTGAAGAAAAACTCCCCATCCTCATTTCATCTTGCTTCTTCTCCAGCTCTCAGCACATGCACTGCACATCTCCACTTACCTTTTCAACTGCCACTCAATAACTCTCACCCTCTCTTCCTGCAGGGCAAAGCAGCAAGGGAGAGGTGTAAGAGAAATGTACCTAACATCATAGCCCTCACCCAAGCATGAAGTCCAGGAAATTAGTGCCTCGGGCAAAGCCATGAAAGAGGAATTTCCCTGATTCTTTCCCCCCAAATTGACCTGGGTTTTTAAATCTGTTTTTATGCCTCTCCCAGGAGCTCACATGGTTTTGGGTGGGGTGGAGTGTATAAGTTATGATACACAAGGTATCGCAATTGTGTGGGACAGGCTTGATGGACCAGATGGTTTTTACCTGTCCGTCTTTTATCATATGTTCGTTCGTATGTTTGTATGAGCATCGGGGAAGGGGATGCTGGAAGCTTACTTGAGCAAGGTGTCTGCATGTTACTTATAACTCTTCATACACCTCAGCAAATATTCAGCAAGCTTCGCAACTTCATGCTCTTTCCTCAAGGCTGTCACCTGCTAATGTCCAGCTTCTCAGAACCATCTTAACTCCTGCTCCTTTTACTCTATTATTGAAATATAGCCTGCAATTACTAATCAATGCTGATTATTCAGAACATGAGGAATAAGGGTGCAGGTGCACTTAGCAGGTAGTATACTTATGCTTGGAAAGTTAAGATGGCACAATCAGGATGCCAGCTGGGCAAGTAAAATACCAGGAAATTATATAATGAGCACGATTCAGCCAAGAAAATATGCGGCAGCTTTGGCATTTCCCCTCTGTGCATAGATACGAGACTGTGTGCATTTTTAGTCTGTCCTTCAGTGGGAATATATATAATTTCCCTTATAGTTCCTTTGTCGAATTGCTTATAATTATTGTATCTGTGGTATGAAGCAGCACTTTGAGAGCATTAAAAACTATTTCCTTGCATGTTTTATCCTGTCAAACTTCTCCCAGCTTAGTAAGAAAGAGATGTCACAATATTGCGACAAATGCTGTGGCCATTTCCACCTTGGAATTAAAAAAATAAAGTGGCATTTTTGGATACTTGTTCCATCAAAGTCAGTTAAACATAACCTTCACATTTAACAGATATACACATATTTATTCAAAAATGTGTCACCAGTATTTCACTCCTCCATGGAGTGCTGAGTGGCTTGAAGCGATGACCTTGACAAAGAAAGGATATAGTTTGATGGCATCCAATGGTATGTTAATTTTGCCTTCTTCAGGACACCACAACAAAAATTGCCCACTGCAAATGGAGAGGGAGCATATTATTTCAATTTGTGTCTTCATCATCAAATGAGCTTGTGTTGCAATTTGTAACATAAACTCAATTTGCTACATTGCAAAATGATTAGAATTTACCCCTACAATCTGGTTGGCTTTTCAAGATGATAGGAACATGAAGCAACATGTTGCATTATTAAACACGCCACTGATTGTAATGCTCATAAGGTTTGCAGATTAAATAAATTGTCGTAAAATCATAGAATATTACTCAAACTAATCCAGTAGCAAGTATATGAGCAAATGTATAAATATGTGAAGTATGTTTTTCATCAAGACTATAGTTATGATCTTGAGACATTAAGCTCAGGACAGAGCCTTTCTGAAGAGAAATTATTGGCTGCATGATTTCCACAAGTCCAATGATTGATGGTGTACGCCAAAGGACATAATTTCCTCCTGAGATGTAAAGACTTAGCTGATCTGATGAAGAGCAGAATTGGTATTTGATTTAACCTGTAAAGGTACTCCTTTACCCATGGGCTAAAATATTCATTGTCAATGGGGCTGAATTCAAAATTAGGTGCACAATGTGTGGTTGGCGAATAGAGCGTGGCCATTTTCTACTCCTTGCAACTGCGTGAGGCCTGAGCCATTTTGAGGCCTGGCCTGATTTGCATGCAACCAGCGAGCCTGCTCCTCCTTGCCCCACAAAAACAAAACATTCTTTGGTGATGTCGGCGTTGCACTTGTGCCCACTTTTACCTCAAAATTGCAATAGGTTCCACATATTACAAATGGTTATCCATCAGAAACAGCTCCTTTCTCATGCCCCTAGCCAGGATAGCGGTGGCTGCAGCTTCAGCGCAAATAGTGTGGTAAGGTACCCGATGCCATTTGCAGGCTGCTACCACCGTGTTTACGCCAGGTGGAGGTACTTAAAAGTGACACTAATGAATGTATAATCTCACCCATATCTATTGTTCCTCACTATAATACTCTGGAGGAGAAATTCCTCAGTGCCCTGATTGGACGCGGTAACCGACTTGGGGCGGGACTTCCTGTGCCCGGCCGTGAAATTACGGTTATCGCCCCGAGAGGAAGAGGAGAGCAATTTCACACTCTCCACTTCCTCTTGGGGCAGGTTCCGGGGCGATACTGAGGCGCAATCAGCAGCGCTATGCAGATGCTCCGCGTAGCACTGATGTGTTTCAATGCCCCTCCCCTTCAGTTCAACGGGAGGACCGCTACACACTCTGCCGGGCCTCTGATGGCTTCCACTGGGCCACCAGGGTGGCGTGATGCTGGGGCCGTAACCTGGCACCCAAAACAGAGTGCTGGGCTGCACAATGGCAGCCTGGAACATGCAACAGAGCAAGAAGTTGTGCTGACAGGTGAGTCGGTCAAACAGGCAAGATGGTGGCGTGGAGCACTCCCAACCTCTCCTTTAACTTCTGCCCACAAGCAGATGTCAGCCCGTTTCGCGACCCGCGAGGCTGGAGCTGACCCCGCTTGCAGCAGCCTCGCGGGCTGCGGGGCAATTTCCGCCACAGGGTGGAAAGGGGTTGGCGGGCGGCACTAAAGGGTCGCCATGCACAGCAATGACGTGATTCTACGGTTGCGTGATGACCTGGGGTGCTACTGGTGAGGCATGACGCAACTATGGCAGCATCTCCGCTAACTCCCGTGCAATTTCGTGGGAGCCGGTAATGCCTTCTCACCGCCACCCCTCCCCGGACGAAAATGGTTTTGTGCCCCATTAGTGCCCCCTGTAGGTGTTAATGGGTGTCGCAAAAATGGGCAATTTCGACCCTTCTGTCTCAACCTTCAGCCTTGAATTTCAAAAAAATTAGTTTATGATAACTAATAGGAGGAAATATCCTCCAAAAAGCCAGAGAGTAGATATTTTTCCTGGATGGCAGTGCTTAATGGGTGGTATCGCTATGGCCACCTGTTATATGTCTGGCCCGATATTCGATTCCATTGAAGTTAACGAAACTTAATCTCAGGCGGAGCCCAATCTGATACAGCTCACTTTGCGCTACCGTCCAAGACAAATTTCTACCCCAAGAGTATTAATACGTAGATGCACTTTTGAGCTATCAATGTGCTGGGGCCCCAGCTGTTTACATTGTACATTAATGATTTAGACGAGGGGATTAAATGTAGTATCTCCAAATTTGCAGATGACACTAAGTTGGGTGGCAGTGTGAGCTGCGAGGAGGATGCTATGAGGCTGCAGAGTGACTTGGATAGGTTAGGTGAGTGGGCAAATGCATGGTAGATGAAGTATAATGTGGATAAATGTGAGGTTATCCACTTTGGTGGTAAAAACAGAGAGAGAGACTATTATCTGAATGGTGACAGGTTAGAAAAAGGGGAGGTGCAACGAGACCTGGGTGTCATGGTACATCAGTCATTGAAGGTTGGCATGCAGGTATAGCAGGTGGTTAAGAAAGCAAATGGCATGTTGGCCTTCATAGCGAAGGGATTTGAGTACAGGGGCAGGGAGGTGTTACTACAGTTGTACAGGGCCTTGGTGAGGCCAAACCTGGAGTATTGTGTACAGTTTTGGTCTCCTAACTTGAGGAAGGACATTCTTGCTATTGAGGGAGTGCAGTGAAGGCTCACCAGACTGATTCCCGGGATGGCTGGACTAACATATCAAGAAAGACTGGATCAACTGGGCTTATATTCACTGGAGTTCAGAAGAATGAGAGGGGATCTCATAGAAACATTTAAAATTCTGACGGGTTTAGACAGGTTAGATGTCGGAAGAATGTTTCCAATGTTGGGGAAGTCCAGAACCAGGGGTCACAGTCTGAGGATTAGGGGTAAGCCATTTAGGACCGAGATGAGGAGAAACTTCTTCACCCAGAGAGTGGTGAACCTGTGGAATTCTCTACCACAGAAAGTTGTTGAGGCCAATTCACTAAATATATTCAAAAAGGAGTTAGATGAAGTCCTTACTACCAGGGGGACCAAGGGGTATGGTGAGAAAGCAGGAATGGAGTACTGAAGTTGCATGTTCAGCCATGAACTCATTGAATGGCGGTGCAGGCTCGAAGAGCCGAATGGCCTACTCCTGCACCTATTTTCTATGTTTCTATGTTTCCTTCTACGACCGTACTTCTTTATTCGGCCAGTAGGGTAGGCTGGTTTGAGCTGTTGCCTTAATGGATTTGCAAAAGAACATTATGCTTCTGCAAGGTGGGACTTTGCTTGTCAGTTTTTCCCCCTCTCCATTACTTATCTAGATTTTTAAATGCAAGTTCTTTACCACTATGTACTCTTTCCAGCAGCTCCATCGCAAAGTGAATAAAAGGATGCAAGTTCAAGTGTCATTTGCTGTTGGAATTCAAACTTAATGTACCAGAGAACTAAGGACCTGCCCCTGAAACTTCCAGGGTGCACCAAGAAAGCCTTTATATTGATCTGACCACAAGGAGGCTTGAGAGCGTCTCTGTGGAAAGACTGGCGAGTATTGGAATGCTCTCTTAGGTTAACCATTTGTACAGTGACTGCTTCCTTGCATTTTCAAAACAAACACATCTATTGTTACATTAATTCCACTAAAACAATTTGTTGCAAATGTGTAAAATAAAATTTTAGACCATAGGATATTTTTCTATTCACATATTAAAACATATTAGATTAAGATCGTGATTCTCATTTAGTACACAATGGGTTAAGAGTCACTAAGTTGGTGCTATTGTCACAGCACACCTTTTAGATTTATCACATACTTTCATAAATCTCTCAAAAATGCAGCTTAAGTAAAGTATTGTATTCAAGGTCATCTCACTGAAGTGCAACAATAATCTGAACATTCAGTTTATAAATGTAATCAAAATATGCAATACTAAAGTTTTCATTCTTCAGTTACCAATAGCCACCAGTTCCTTCAGTGTAGTACCTGAGATAAATCTCCTGAGATTAATTCCTATTGAAACCATGTTGTTCGCAACTATTAGATTTCACATTTCTTCAAGTCTTTAGAAATTTAATGACAATCACACTTTCAATCAAGCCAAACAAACAATGGTTTATTCTTCCGGGAGTTTACCGGAGATTATATCACAATAAGCCATGTGCCACCAGCAGTAGCACAGAATTAGTTAACAGAGGTAGAAAGAAGAGGCATTTTAAGTTGGTAGCAATGACATAAGGTGGTAGGTACACTGTCCAATATCAGTTTTCTGCCTGCAATTTTATCGAAAATGTATCATAACTATTTGGAGCTGGATTATATAAATGTTATGGGACTTTTAGTGCAACGTACATATAGGAGGGGATTTTCAACTTTGACTGAAAACAGGTGTGAAGTTGGTGAAAGGCACTGCTGTGCCCACCCAAGTCCGCAGTCAGGAGGCCAGAATCATTTTCAGGTTTAGATCTCATTTGAATTTTGCCGATGAACTGTGGCACCACACGAGGCACTCTGAGCAGCTTGCCTGTTTTGGACAGCGGAAATGGAGCTGGCCAGCAGGTGCAGCCTGTTGAGGGGGGAGCTCCACCTGGCCCCACAAACATCCTTAGAAAATCTAAAACCATACCTTTTCCTGAGTGGCCTACAGCGGTCCCTTTAAGAACTATTGATTAACTTGGTACAACTGCCACTAACATGGCAGAGCACGACACATGCTGTGTCCTTTTGTACCACACCATCCACCTCCAATTATTCTCCTTCGTTGTCCAGACGAGTGTCATTGCCCTTGCTTGGTTCCACTCTTGCCAATCCAATCGTAGGCAGAGCATCTCCAGCAATGGTTTCTATTCCTGTCCTCACACTGTTACCTCTGGATTCCCCAAGGATCTATCCATGGCCTCCTGCTCTTCCTGATCTACATACCCTTCCCTGACCACTATCTTGGGTTGATACAAACTGTTTACGACCTTGGCCCTGAACCGATCTTCCAACCCCATATCCTCTCCATCACAAAGATTGCCTACTTTCACCTCTGTAACATGGCCAGTCTCCACTCCTGATCCACCCCATCTGCTACCACCATGCCTTTTTCAGTTCCAGACTTGACTATTCCAATGCTCAGCTGACTGGTCAGCCTCCCATCTTCCACCATCCATAAACTTGAGCTCATCCAAACTTTGCTGCCTGTATCCTAACTCAACTCTGTGATTGCTGACCTCCTGATTCCCTAACACCTCCAGTTTTAAATTCTCATTCTCGTGTTCAGATCACTTCTTGGCTTCCTGTAACCATCTCCAGCCCTACAACCCTCTGAACAAATGTTGTTCCTCCAACTCTGGCCTCTTATGCATCTCCACTCACTTCGCCTCATCATTGGCAGATGGGCCTTCAGCTATCTAGACCGTGAAATCCCTCTGAAAATCCCTCCTGAAACCTCTCCACCTCTTCATCTCTCTCTCTCTCTCTCTCTCTCTCTCACTTCCTTTTAAGACACTTTTTAAAACCTACCTCTTTGACCAAGCTTTTAGTAACCTATCCAATATCTCCTTCTCAGTATCATTTGTTGTCTGATTACACTTCTGTGGAGTGCCTTGGGACATTTTTCTACATTAATGTGCTATATAAATACAAGTTGTTGCATATTTAAAAACTGCAATCAGTATCTGACAACTGATGTAAAACCAGTATTTGCATATTTAAACAGCCTCCCGCCTGGTGTAGGCAGAAGTGCTCGATGTTCATTTAAAGGCCTGCCTGGAAACTGTATCAGGCAGGCCACGTGGTGTCCAAGGTGTGACCAGACTTTCCTTTGCTGGTTGCCTGTTTTTCAAGTGAGAGACAGCCAGGAATTGAACCACCCCACCCACCACCCCACCTCCCATAGGATCAAGAATACACTACCAGCATCCATATACTCGAGTGCAGTACTGAGAGAGTGCTGCCCTGTTGGCGGTGCCGTCTTTCGGATAAGATTTTAAACTGAGGTCCCATCTGCTCTCTCAGGCGGATGTAAAAGATCCCAAGGCACTATTTCGAAGAAGAGTAGGGGAGTTAGCTCCGGTGTCCTGGCCAATATTTATCCCTCAATCAACATAACAAAAAACAGATTATCTGGTCATTATCACATTGCTGTTTGTGGGAGCTTGCTTGTGCACAAATTGGCTGCCGTGTTTCCTATGCTGCAACAGTGACTACACTCCAAAAGTACTTCATTTGGTGTAAAGTACTTTGGGACATCCAGTGCTCATAAAATGTGCTATATAAATGCCAGTCTTTCTTTTTATTGTTGATAAGAAAGACATAGGTAACCGGCCATGAGAGCAAACAGGTGGAATTTGATTTATATTCAGAAATTCACTCGTGTGAGAGACTGGAGGAAGATATGCAGAAGTATTTTCAGCAGGCAAATAGACAGTTAGAAAGGAGAGATCAAAAAACTGAAATGCAGAATGACACCAAATACAAATGCATACTTAAATAAGTAAAAATGCAGTGATGTGAAGAGAATAAAATATTCCATTTATCAGTGCCTCCTTAATATTGCTAATGCCTGAAAAGTTCTTGCTTACTTACTATTATTATTATTCTTTCTTTGTGCTCAGGTTATTCTCTGAGACAACGTTGATCTGATCTACGCAGGGCTGCAATCGCAAACTTTAGCTTTCCATTTTGCTTAAACCCAATCTCACTCCCTGCTAATTTTTCCAACTCCCAATTGTGTCAAAATATTCAATTCCTGACTGAAGAGATTCAATGTCCCAAATTCAGTCCTAAACATCTGAGAAGGCTGGCTGTAAATAACGAGCAAAGAGCTCTTTTAAGAATTAGACTTTCATAACCAAGCATACACTGCAGCTGTGTTTATCACACTTATGAGAAATGTATATTTAAACAGACGGCATCACAAATGAAGTTACTTGATGAGGACTGAAAAATGCTTCAAAAGTTGAGATCCCTTGGAACAATTCAAATCCTAATTTGAAACCTTTGTCATGTTTGATGTTTAATTCCAAATTGGAGGTCAGAGTGGATGATGTTTGCTGAAATCCAGGTGACAATGCAGATGGCAAGTTTCTGAGCTGCAGCTTGATGCTGATCTAACATAAAGCCGTCTCACAGCCATGGCTATTACAACAATTCAGGGTTAACTTTCGTATCCGCGCCAATTTGGAGGCAATGTAACATGTAAAACCCTCCCAACATGCTCTTACATCATCACACACGATATTCTGATGTTAGCATGGAAGCACATTCAAAACTTCCACATGCACAAAATAAGCAAAAACATCTGACTACATATACTCTCCATCACATAGGCCATCTATTTCTATCTCTAACATAGGGGGAGATATTTGGGAGTGCCCTGTTTGGGGCGCTAACTTTTAAAAGTGGACAAAATTAGCGGCACGCGCTAATCTTTTACTACTTTAAAAAAATTTGCAGTAGCGCTCCAGGAAGGAAATGGAGCACTAAATCAGACGGTGCACTTCCTTCCTGGAGCGTAAGAGGCAGCAGGCGGGGTGATGAGTGGACCAATGCTGCACACTGAGCCGTGCAGCACTGCCACGTTGAAAGGCTCTTTCCCTCCCTTAAAGGGAAGGGCCATCGCTGCGGGCTCTGAAAAATAAAAACTCACTTTCTCCCCGATGGCAGCCGCGATCCGGCCCGATCAGCCCGATGCACTGAAGCAGAGTGCCGGGCTGATTGATCACGGGCAAAGAAGACTGGCCAAAAATCTACAAAAGGGTAAGTACATTTTTTTTGTAATTCCCTCGGCCACCTCACCTTTAATCATCACCCCCGAAGCGCCTGGTTCCCTGATGGATGCCTCCTGCAGCTGCCGATGTTTTCGCCCGGCGATACTGCAGGGGACAGATCGTAATTTTGGGTCGGGGGCGTTACCGGGGTGATGCGTAAGGCGATGACGTCATGATCTCTGGGCGAAGGCAACAACTGGAGGCGCTAAGGAGGCCAATTTCTAGGCCATAGAATCATACAGCACAGAAGGAGGCCATTTGGTCCATCGTGCCCTTGCTGGCTCTTTGAAAAAGCTACCAATTAGTCTGTCTCCCCCACTCTTTCCCCGTAGCTCTGCATATTTTTCCTTTTCAAGTATAGATCCAATTCCCTTTAAAAAGTTACTGCTGAATCTGCTCCTACCACCCTTTCAGGCAGTGCGTTCCAGATCATCTCCACATCTCCCTCTCCATTCTTTTGTCAATTATCTTAAATCTGTGTCCTCTGGCTACCAACGCTCTTAGCATTGTCCACCACCAATCTTGCCTGAGCCCTTCTGTCATTGAAACAGTAATCCATGCCTTTATCACCTCCTGACTCGACCATTTCAATGCTCTCCTGGCCAACCTCTCATCTTCAACCTTCAGTTCATCCAAAAATCTTAGACCCATATCCGATCCTACACCAGATCCAACTCACCCATCAGCCCTGTCCTTACAGACCTACATTGGCTCCTTGTCCCCGAACACCTCCAATTTAAAATTCTCATCCTCGTGTTTAAGTTACTTCATGGCCTCCCTATTTCTCGAACTTTCTCCAGCCTGACAAGTCCACTTCCATGAACTCTCCATTCCTACGAGTCTGGTCTCTTGTGCATTCCATTAGTGGTAGTGGTTGTATCTTTAACTGTCTAGGCCCCGTGCTCTGGAATTCCCTTCCTAAACCTCCCTGTCTTTCCATCCCCCTCACTTCCTTTAAGACCTTCCTTAAAACCTACCTCTGTGACCAAGCTTATGACCACCCCTCCCAATATCTCCTTCTTTGGTTCAATGACTATTTTTGTCTGATTATAACTCTGAAGCAGATTGGGATGTTTTTCTATGTTAAAGGAGTGATATAAATCCAAGTTCATGGGCACGTTGGCTAAATTCAGTATCACAGATTCAAACTACAACACATTAGGAGAAGTATTGGGCTGAATTTCAACTGATGGACACCTTTTCTCACTTGAATAACAGGCAATTGGCAGGGGAAAATTGTGGGTGGGGGTTCAACCTCAAGCACCTATTAGATGACCAAGATCTGCCTGATTTAATTTTCAGGGCCTGTAACTGTGTGAACAGCATTGTTTTGGGTGGGAGCATGTTTAATTATGCAAATCAAAGTCCTACACTGTTGTAGGACCCCAATTGCAATTTTGAAGTAGAAATGTGTGGATTATGCATCACATACCTCCCATTTATATAGGCGGTGAGCGGTCTAACCATTGAACTTTAAAGAGACAGCTGATGGATGCTTCATAAAAGCGCCCCAAACTTAAAAAAAAAAGTAATGTATATCTGCTAATGGCTTTACTAATCAAACTGTCGCACCTTATAATTTAATCAGTTCTCTGTGCCTTATTCCACCCTGAAATAAATTAGAACATTCTTTATAAGTGAAGTATAAGCTGCACAACAATATATTTTATCAGGATTCTCCAATAGGCTACTTACTGTATAAAATGATTTGCCACCAGAAGATCCATTTTATTAACCCTATGAACAATGAAATAAATTTTCAACGTTCAAAATTTCGGGGATGATCTTAACCCTGCCCTTGCGGCGGAAAGCAGATCGGTCGGCTATTAAAATGACCCAACTAACTTAATCACCGGAGAGCCACATTCTGAAATTTAACCTGCTCTCCTGAGCCGGCGGCAAGGACACCTGGCAAAGTTGCTCGGGTCCTTCTTTACAAATGGAGGTTGGGTCTCCTAAGGCAGGGCGATTTTCCTCCAAATTGAGTGGGAGTTTGGCAAGTGGGATTTAAGTGAGGCCCCCCTATAAAATCGACCAGGTCTCATTGTGTCGTGGGTGGGTGAGTGGGAAAATTAACTTTCTGGCATTTAAAATCCAGGCCATGGTTTCCTTCTTATAATATCTGGCAAAAAAAAAAGACTGAATTTGTATTGCCACTTTATTTCGAAGCTAGAATTGAAGAAAGCCGCAAAGAACCAGAAACATGTTATTCATATTTCCAAAATAAACTAAAATATTGTGGCTACTTTAAAAAGAAAAAATTGCTTCAGAAAAGTCAATCTCAATATTGATATCATTTAGTATAAAAGGGAACTAATAATTGTGGATTTTTTTGATGTCACCGGTCTGATCGTGCAGATTCAGTGAATAGCCCTTAAAAATAAAAAACACGTATCAACATATGTCACTGCCTTGCCATATTGTCATGTTGTTTGCTGGAACATATTCAGTTTTGTCATTAATCTTGTCATGTCTCAATAGATTGTGAAAATGCATGCAATGTAAAAATATGCTTGAGAAACAAGTTCGACAAGTCAGCATCAGATCTGATTGATGCGTGACTCCTCGAGTGATATGAGCAAAGAATTACTCAACAAAAACAACCTTGGTTTCCACGCAGGGAGAGAAGAGGGAGATAGGCTACAGTAAACAGAGCCACTTAACCAGAAATTGTGAGCTCTAAACCAACAAGAACTTGGCAGCTGAGTATAGAAGCACCACACCGTAGCCTTTATCATATTAAAGTTAGTATTGTACAGTTCTGTGAGGTGAAACAAACAAATATATTGAGGTTAGATGAGATGAGCTTTACAGATATGATCTATGCAATTGCCAGTGTTTCAGAGTAGATTATTCTGTAATACTGTTGTTACACTGAATTCTTAGTTATGCTGTTCAACATAAATGGGGCAATGAAACCTCGACTACCAAGGTAAATAATTTTCTGTCCCAAATTCTTTCAGAGACCTATATTAAACCCAGAGTACCCTTGAACAAAACTTAAATAGATAGGAAAAAAATCAAAAGTCAATTAAGAGATTCAGATGATATTGTTAACCTCAAAAGCATAGCTTCAGCTAGTTATGTAAATGCTATTTGAACTCGAGTGTGTTACTGCCTTTAAGTACCTCCTAACCTATTTTATATGTCTTTTTATATTTAGCTTTTTGGAACCTGTGCATTGGCAACTATCTCCTACTCTACATCACAGATTCTTGTTCATAGCATATTATAAATATGAACATACAAGAAAAGACCTACTAGACCATCCATCCTGTCCCATATAATTGCGATTCCTTGTGTATCACTATATACTTACACTTCCCACCTCGCCCGGAAGCTATGTCACGGAGAGGCAAAACACCAGGCCAATTAGAGAGATAAATCTGGAAATAGCCTCACCAACCCCCCGTGGCTCAGTGGATAGCACCCTAGCCTCTGACTCAGAAGGATGTGGGTTCAAGTCCCACTCCAGAAACTTGAGCACAACAGTCTAGACTGACACTCCAGTGCAGTGCTGAGGGAATGCTGCGCTGTCAGAGGTGCCATCTTTCAGATGAGACATTAAACTGAGGTCCCATCTGCTCTCTCAGGTGGACTTAAAAGATCCCAAGGCACTATTTCCAAGAAGAGCAGAGGAGTTAACCCCGATGTTCTGGCCAATATTTATCCCTCAATTAACATCACTAAAACAGATTATCTGGTCATGATCACATTGCTGTTTGTGGGAGCGTGCTGTGCACAAATTGGCTGCCGCGTTTCCTATATTACAACGGTGACTACACATCAAAAAGTATTTAATTGGCTGTAAATTGCTTTGGTATGTCTAGTGGTTGTGAAAGGCACTATATCAATCAGTCATCAGTCATCAAGATCCGTGGCGCGGCCCTGGACAATGTGGACCATTTCCCATACCTCGGGAGCCTTTTATCAACAAAAGCAGACATTGATGAGGAGCTCCAGTGTGCCAGCGCAGCCTTCGGCCGCCTGAGGAAAAGAGTATTCGAAGACCAAGCCCTCAAATCTACTCCAAAGCTCATGGTCTACAGGGCTGTAGTAATACCCGACCTCCTGTATGGCTCAGAGACATGGACCATGTACAGTAGACACCTCAAGTCGCTGGAGTAATACCACCAACGATGTCTCCGCAAGATCCTGCAAATCACCTGGGAGACAGACGCACCAACATTAGTGTCCTCGTCCAGGCCAACATCCCTAGCATTGAAGTACTGACCACACTTGATCAACTCCACTGGGCAGGCCACATTGTTCGCATGCCAGACACGAGACTTCCAAAGCAAGCGCTCTACTTGGAACTCCTTCATGGCAAATGAGCCAAAGGTGGACAGAGGAAACGTTACAAGGACACCCTCAAAGCCTCCCTGATAAAGTGCAACGTCTCCACCGACATCTAGGAGTCCACCCTAAGTGGAGGAAGTGCATCCGGGAGGGCGCTGAGCGCCTCAAGTCTCATCGCCGAGTGCATGCAGAAAACAAGCGCAGGCAGCGGAAAGAACATGCTGCAAACCTGTCCCATCCTCCTTTACCCTCAACGACTGTCTGTCCCACCTGTGGCAGGGACTGTGGCTCTCGTATTGGACTGTTCAGCCACTTAAGGATTCATTCTCAGAGTGGAAGCAAGTCTTCCTCGATTCCGAGGGACTGCCTAAGATATCAATAAAGTCTTTCTTTCTTAGGCAATCAAAACTAGTCCAAGAGACCACTCTGGCCCTGATTAATGTCATACATTACCTTCCTCTTGTACCAGGTGATCTCCACCCCAGCCAGAAACGGATCCAGCTCTTGCTTGAAGGTATTCAACAAATCAGCATTCCCCACAGGTCCACTGGGAAAAGAAACACCTTCTAACATCTAACCTAATTCTGCCATTATGTAACTTGAGATTGTGAATCCTTGTCCTCCCTAACCCATTTAGTTGAAATAAATTGCCTGCACAAACACAGCCTAATCCCTTCATCGCCTTAAAACCTTCATCAAACCATCCTAAGTCTACCCATCTTTAAAATGTAGAGTCTATCTTGTTAACTAAGATGCTTTAAACCGGGAATTAACCTTGTGGCTCTCCCCTTTCCAAAGCCTCAATATCACCCACCATGTGAGGAAAAACTGAAAACAATATTCTAACGGAGGCCTAACCAAAGTTTTGTACAAGGACAAAATTGTAGGCTTAATATGGTGACATTAACAAATATCATAATAATCTTTATTCTAGAATGATAAACATTGTACCAGCATTCAATTATATTCTACCATTCGAAATAGCTTTTTAAGAGTTAAATTGTTACAGTTTTCCTGATAACTGGGGGCTATGAATTGTTTTATGTAGTGGAAATTGTTTATTTTTAACTGCTCACCTCACATAGTGACCGTTTGATTGTAATGCCTGATCTGCTCACATAGCTGTGCTTATCTCACATTGTTTTGACTTTACGCTTACAACAATAAAGCTGCAGCCTCTTCAAAGCAAAGCTTAAATCTTTTTAATATTAGTAGAAAGCCGATGGGATGGTTGGCTCTCAGCTAGCATTAAAATTTAACCATCATTCGGATGCCTGTGGATGAAGCTTACATATACAGAGCATTGTTGCTGCTGGGCAGGGAGCGACATGTTAGCTGGCAACTTTAACTCAGGTCTGTTTGCCCTGTGTCTCACTATTGGTGGTCCCCATAGTATTAATGGCCCCAAAGTAAATGATTTTGTCTGATGATCTCACTCATTTGGGCTCCTTTACTTCCTCCCAACAATGTCATTTGCACTCACTGTTTAAATAAAGAAATAAGGAACATTGAAGTTAATCATAATGATTTTTAATTCCTCAATTAATTTATTTTTAATGATCAGAAGACTCCTCTCTAAATCCCTAAATGGTTACCATTATTTCCTGATTAAATGGACTGTCTTTACTGTACAGAGGCTTCATTGAGTCCTATTGCATCACCCAGGTCTATTTGCCTCCTGACTATAGCAGAGGAAACTGATTTCTGTTGAGTTTGTGCTTGCCCAGTTATTTGGAATGGTTCACCAATTGGGTTCAAACAAATCCCGATTTCAATATCTTTCAACACAATTATACCAGGATAAATATGGGCCACTGAGAAATTATGTTTAGCATTAGTTTTATGCTTCATTGCAAAGAATCTACCGTTGGAACCACACTTGAAAAAGATAACATGCAGTCGCCCTGTAAATAACAGTAGGCGACTGCACGCCATTCTAAATATTAGCTCAAAATAAAGTTCCAAGCATTTAAAAGCTATTGCCCTCACATTTGATGGTCAGCTTCAAAAAGTAGTGGGTGTACCGTGTTAGTAAACCAGCCATAACAACTAAATATCATATTAAGCATCTTTAATATAGTGAAATATTCCAATGCGCTTAAGAAAATTGGGAGGCAAATTTCATTTTTAAATTTGTTTTCGAGCTATGAGTGATGCTAGTCAGACCATATTTAGTACCCATCCCTTGATGCCCTGGGAAGATAATGGTGAGCCTTTGTCTTCAAACAGAGAATGGAGACAAAACAAAGGAAACCAGAGTTGAGAGAAATGTCAGGAGACTTTGTTGAAGACATTGGATTTGGGGAGACTTTTGAAGGCGGGGGACAAAATGTACTCACTTCATCAAATGGGAGAATTCTTTTCTTGCCAATTTCTTCCTGCTTTAACAATCCTCCAACAGCTCAGTGTATAAATACACCATATACTTTGATATGAAGCAATACAGACCAGGGAGATCCCACGTTCAATTCTCAGACATTACTACCTTAAAGACGCTATATAATTGCAAGTTGTTGTTGTTGTCTGTAAAGATTTAGTTGACATAATTTACCTCAATTCTCCTTATGCAAGACAGAGAGAAAGAAAATCAGCCAGGGTTCACAATCTTAATTGCTATTTAGTAACTGCTGCTGCAAACCACATACACAGGTGATGACATTAGATGAAGACAAAAGCAGATTTGATTGTGATGGGAAAATAACACATCAACGCTCAATTTTAACTTGTTGCACCTGGTGTTAACGAGATTGTAACAGCCTCAAAAATTGATTCGGTAGCCTTATCGCTGATGCAACCGCTGCCATTTTGAAAGGGACCAACCACTGAGTGCCCAGTATGCCTGCCTGTTTCAGGTGATAGGTCCTTTTTAAGTATGAAAATCAGGATCCAAGGACCTCAATTGCTATTTTAGGTTGCAGGTGGTCAATACCGTGTGCCATTCACATGCCAATTGGTGACTGGAGTGCATCATCACGCCCGGCAACCAAATTTTAATTTGATTTTACGTTTTAAAGTTTAATTTGTTTTCATTGCCGGTGCTTTTAGTGTCCCCCTCCCCTTTTATAGGGGGCACTGGAAAAATTTGATTTTAGCGCCCCAAAAAAACCAAAAAAAAATAAATAAAAAAAAAAAAAGGGGCCTTGAAAATGTCTGCTGTGTCACCCAGGTCGGGTGGCATGGTTTTAATGTTTATGTTTTTGCAGGTAAACTCAAAAGAGTTTCACATGCCAATTGGTTCCACGAGCAATAGAGCCAAAGAGGCCCAGCAAAGGTAAGTTTACATTGCTGGCTCGATGTAAATGAGGCCGGATCATAGGAACAGGAGTAGGCCATTCAGCCCTTCGACCCAGTTCCGCCATTCAAATTAGATCATGGCTGACCTGTATCTTAACTCCATTTACCCGCCTCGGTTCCATGTCCCTTAATATCCTTACCTAACAAAAATCTGGTGATCACAGTTTTGAAATTCTCAATTGACCTAGCCTCAAAATCGCGGCTGCCTCTTTGCCACAGGTCCAAAAGTCAAGATCGATGCCCATGTCTGAGCTCACGCATGAAAAATGACCTCACGGTTCAGGTTCTAAAAGGCTGCTGCCATTTATGGAACTAAATTTCAACATGAGTCTTCAGCAAAACGAGGAAATTCTGGGAAACAAAACAAAAACATAAAAAATGGTGGCAGGGTGCCATAATTGCATAACCCCGTGGTGTTAAATTAATGCCAACAACCTAAAACTGCATGGTGCTGATTTCCAATTATACCGGAGCTATTGACCTGCCCCTGACAACTCCTCCCTCCTATCCTTCCTTCACAGCAGCCAAAAAAACAATCAGTACCATTTCAAAAGAAAAACAGAGAAAAATAAATATATATCACCTTCATTTTAAGCATTTTTAAAAAAATGGTTCCGCTTTTCTTGGACTTCCCTGTACTCCAAGTCTCCTGAATTTGTAACTAATGGAAAACATGGGAAGGGCTATCTTTTCAGACATAATACTGAACCAGCTTGACATTTGGAGTTGCCGGGATTTGGGTTCATGATTATTTTTAAACAAATATTCAGTCTTCTACAATTGGAAATGATAATATTGAGTTCCTCCATTCAGATACATTCTACTCACCGTACAATCATTGCGCCTATTATTGGGCAAATTATATGCATGCTCATGTTATTATTACTCCTATCTTGTAATGATATGGGTTTGTGCTTAATGGTTTGTTATTTAATGAGTAACGTTACTTTATTTGGATTTCAAATCAATACACTGAAACATATTTTCATAAAACAACAGCAACTTGTATTTATACAGCACCTTTCATGTATTAAAACGTCCCAAGGTGCTTCACAGGTGTATTATAAGACCAAACTTTACACTGAGCCACGTAAGGACAAATTAGGGCAAAAGCTTGGTCAAAGAGGTAGATTTTAAGGAGCATCTTAAAGGAGGAAAGAGAGGTAGAGAGGCAGAAAGGTTTAGGCAGGGAATTCCAGAGATTAGGGCCGAGGCAACAGAAGGCACGGACACCACTGGGTGTGCAATTTTAATCAGGGATGCTCAAGAGGGGCAGAATTAGAGAAACACAGATATCTCGGGTTGTTGGGGCTGGAGGAGATTACAGAGATAGGGAGGGGCGAGGCCATGGAGGGATTTGAAAACAAGGATGAGAATTTTGAAACTGAGGTGTTGCTTAACTGGGAGCCAGTATCGGTCAGCGAGCACAGGGGTGATGGGTGAATGGGACTTGGTGTGAATTAGACACAGGCAGCTGAGTTTTGGATGACCTCAACTTTATATGTAAGATTTCTAAATGTCTGGCATTAAATTTGACAGTGAGACAATTCTTCTAAAATAATTGGAACAGTTTATTAAAAAAACATACACACATGCACATCCACCTTCGTTAGAACAAATAAAATGAGGTTCTAATAAAGAGTGATATACATTGCTTCCCTGTGGCTGGCTGGTTCAGGAGAGCGAGAAAAGACTTTTGCTGAGTTGTTTATACCTCTCAAAAGCCATTGCCCCTCCGAAAGCCTCACGATAGGACCTTGGTTCCTTATGGCTCTCCTCACACATGTGGCTGTCTGGCCTGGCTCAGCCATCTCTTGATTAATTGAAATAGCTTTCCAATACACAAAACCCATGTGGCAGCTCTGTGTGCTTCCATTTTGTTTCTTTCAAAACTCAGCCCACGCTGGCAAACTGTGGGCTTTCATTTTGTTTCAACACTAACAGGCCTTTCCGTACAACCTACACTTTTAACATTTATACATACACAGAATCAATGTTAATCTTAAAGAAACACTTTTATTCTTACAAACAGGGTTGAATGTGGGAGGCCAGCCAGGAGTGTGTTGGAATAGTCAAGTCTAGAGGTAACAAAGGCATGGATGAGGATTTTAGCAGCGGATGAGCTGAGGCAAAGGTGGAGACGGACGACGTTACAGGTGGAAATAGGCGGTCTTAGTAATGCCGAGGATATGTGGTTGGAAGCTCATTTCAAATATGACTCCAAGGTTGGGAACAGTGTGGTTCAGCCTTTAAATCTGGCATCTTTCATGACCTAGCTGAGCATCTGCACTACTTTCTGCATATGTGGGATTGGGATATCACATAATCTTGCACACCCAACAGGATTTTTGTTGGACAAATATGGTTGGATTATAACTTATCACTGTTTGAAATTAAATTGCAAACAATTATCATCAAGTCTCCACTTTAACTGTGCCTGACAGTGCCTCTAATCTATTTTGCCTTGCAGGCTAACAGCCAGAAACATTTCCCTGAGATTCGCTGCTACAAAGCAACAGCCTTAAATGCAGAGAAACAGATGCTAGAAGATGTGAACAGCAGGGAATCTCAATGTGTTATTGTAATATAAAGAATAGTCAATTTGAACCCTGTATAAGTAATGCATATACCTCTGTATATACACGTATGCACATTCTTATGTATATATTATGTTGTACGTACTACTTACTGGGTTATTACGGTTTTATTTTCAGAAGTAGTCCTTGATGTGGTCACTTTGATCTTTTTGGCTAATCTATTTAAAACTGAAAGTAGCTCATATTTCACCCGGATGGCACTGCTTTGCACCTTTTATTGGGCCAGGCTTGCGATTGTACTACACAAGAGTGGATTAGTTTCATATGAAGAAACAATTTGATGAAAATACCACCAAATATTTGTATCTGAACAAAAACAGTCTTCCTTCCATTAGGATAATTAAAACAGTTGAAAGTGACACATGACTTTACTTAAAAGCTAAATCTGGAACTCTCCCAATGGATTAGTTGGCAAAGGCACGTCCCAGCGTTCAATTGAGCCGTACAGACCAAGAAGTTCCTAAACGGCGTTTGGGCCCTTGAGAGGGAAAATTAACAAACGTTTCTCCTACTGATTGCTATTCGGTAAAGTCTGCTGCCATGTATATTGGGCGTTGATAGAATTGAGCTTTACTGTGATGTGCAATATTCCTTGGAAGGGTGACAAAAATCATATTTGTGAATGTTGACCTCGTATCAAGGTTGCTATGGTCAAAATTAAATTTTGAATGCACTGTGTTTATAGATCTGCACATTACTGTCTAGTCTATTGGGTACCTGCAACTATCAACCAGTTCCTTTCCGGCTGGGTTGATGAACAAGTGATCAGCAGACTTCTACATGATTTTGATGTTGATGCCAATCAGTGCCTAGTAACAAGGTTCAGAGTTCTCATCACCATTCCCAAAGTCCCAGTTTTTTATAAGCAGAATCTCCATTCATTTTTTTAAAACACATCTAAATCATGCTCTGCCAAAACATCAGCATGAACTTTCACAATTAGTTTTGAATGTGTTTAAGCAATGAATACTCAATATCAGCAGATAGGCATTTAATTGCAGTGCAGCATCATTTTACCTTCATGTATTAATTCAGCTCTCTTGCACTTTCTGACACACAAATCCCCTATTTCAGTTTTCCCAATGGTGTCTCCGGAACTTATGAACATTGGAACATGAGTAGGTAATTCAACTCCTCAAGCCTGCTTCGCCATTCAATGAGATCATGGTTGATCTGCGACTTAACTCCTTTCACTCATATCCCTTAACACCTTTGGTTAACTAACAAAAAGCTATCAATCTCCAATTTAAAATTAACAATTGATCGCGTATCAATTGCCAATTGTGGAAGAGAGTTCCAAACTTCTACACAAAAAGGGGTGGAAATTAGGTTTGAGGCTACTTTGGGTGATAAAGTTTGCATCAGGAAATGGTTTGTGTCTGCAGCCACAAAATTCAGCAACTGGGCTCTGAGTGGAGTGGAGTGGAGCGCTAATAGAGGCATTCCTTACCTCTCTTAGAGTGCTAGGCCGGCTGAGCAACTAAAAATCCATTGCTAAAGAGTCGGCTTTGGAATGCCCTAAGAGGGGTTTCCCTGGGAAAAAGAAAACCACCACAAAAATCACAAAATCATTCCCAATACCTTGGTCACCCCGCATAAAGATAAATCGCAAAAATAAACCAAAAAAACCCAATCATACGTACCTCATTCAGTAATTCCTTCCCTCACTGCCGCCGGGGACAGCTCTGACTGCCTGGTTTTTCAAGCGGTCCCACTACGGGACACTACGGGGCGCTACAGGGTCAGCACCAAACGAAAATCAAAGCGCTGTCGAAACCGGAGTTGTTGCACACTGGCTCGACACTTCCGGGCGGTACTGCTCAGTGTCACCGGCACACTGAAAGTGTCAAGCGGCTCGATTGTCGGTGTTCGCGGCTCTGAGCCCTTCAGCGCCCCTGTTTCGACCCTTTCCAGGGGCGTTAAGCAACAGCATTTCTACCCCAAAGTGTTTCCTAATTTTACTCCTGAAAGGTCTGGCTCTAATTTTTAGACTATGCCCCCAGTCCTAGAATCCCCAACAAGTGGACATAGTTTCTCTCTAGCTACCTTATCAGTTCCCCTTAATATCTTGAAAATTTCAAACAGATCACCCCTTAACCTTTTAAATTCCAGGAATCCAACCCTAATTTGTGTAATCTCTCCTTGTAACTTAACCCTTGAAGTCCAGGTATCATTCTGGCAAACCTACACTGCATTAATTCCAAGGCCAATACATCTTTCCTAAGGTGTGGTGCCCTAAAATGCTCACAATGCTCCAGGTGTGGTCTAACTAGGGCTTTGTATAGCTACAGAATAAATTCCAGCCCCTTGTATTCTAGTCCTCTAGATATAAAGGCCAGCACCTCATTAACTCCTTTCACTCATATCCCTTAACACGGAGCAAAAACGGGATCCTCGCCAACTTTGAGAGAGGCCTTGGGAGGGAAAATAAAATTCACAAAAACATTCAAAAACCCTTGCCAACACCCTTACCATACAATCACTGCAGAAATAAACACCGGAACTTACCTTTTTTGCAGTTTATCCAAGTCACCGCCGCCAGCATGGCTGCACCGCTGTGTCTTCCCTGGCGGCCATCGCAGGGCGCATTTCGCGGTGTACGTGTTGGGTGATTGACAAAACTTTTGCTGGTGTCACAATGAGAGCCATTGCACACCTGGTGCAGCTCTCCCTGGCGGTGCTTCTAAGCAGCGCCGCAAAAACCGATCTGAGGATCGAGCCCAGATGCAAAACAGCATTTTTGGCCACGAAGGGTCAACATGCGGCGAAAACCGTATTTAATGTTCAGTAACACCATCACACACTGAATGATCCACTAAGGTTCTGATGGCAAAACGCAAAACTTGTGCTTTAATCCCACAGGTACTCTTTGGCCGGGATTTCTTATGATCGCTTCTTGCCATCATCATAGGCAGTCCCTTGAAATCGAGGAAGGCTTGCTTCCACTCCAAAAGTGAGTTCTCAGGTGACTGTACAGTCCAATGTGGGAATTACAGTCTCTGTCACAAGTGGGGCAGACAGTGGTTGAAGGAAAGGGTGGGTGGGGAGTCTGGTTTGCTGCACACTCCTTCCGCTGTCTGCACTTGATTTCCGCATGCTCTCGGCGACAAGACTCGAGTTGCTCAGCGCCCTCCTGGA
This sequence comes from Pristiophorus japonicus, assembly GCF_044704955.1. Taxonomy (NCBI): domain Eukaryota; kingdom Metazoa; phylum Chordata; class Chondrichthyes; family Pristiophoridae; genus Pristiophorus; species Pristiophorus japonicus. Next base: position 53,755,506 of record NC_091979.1, on the reverse strand, counting down.
TGGTCTTCCTCCACTTTGGGTGGTCTTGGGCCAGGGATTCTCAGGTGCCAGTGGGGATGTTACACTTTATCAAGGAGGCTTTGAGGGTGTCTTTGAAATATTTTCTCTACCCACCTGGGGCTCGTTTGCTGTGTCGGAGCTCCGAGTAGAGCGCTTGCTTAGGGAGTCTTGTGTCAGGCATGCAGACGATGTGGCCCACCCAATGGAGCTGGTCGAATGTGGTCAATGCTTCAATGCTGGGATTGTTGACCTGAGCGAGAACACTGACGTTGGTGCGTCTATCCTCCCAGTGGACTTGCAGGATCTTGCGGAGACAGCGCTGGTGGTACTTCCCCAGCGCTTTGAGATGTCTGCTGTATATGGTCCATATCTGTGAGCCATATACGAGGGTGGGCTATCACTACTGCCCTGTAGACCATAAGCTTTGTTCCAAATTTGAGGTCCTGGTCTTCAAACACTCTCTTCCTCAGGTGACCGAAGGCTGTGCTGGCACACTGGAGGTGGTGTTGGACCTTGTCATCAATATCTGCCCTTGCTGATACTAAGCTCCCAAGGTATGAAAAATGGTCCACGTTGTCCAAGGCCGTGGATCTTGATGACTAGGGGGCAGTGCTGGGTGACAGGGTCAGGTTGGTGGAGGACCTTTGTCTTATGGATGTTTAGTGTAAGGCCAATGCTTTTGTACGCTTCGGTGAAGGTGTTGACAACGGATTGGCGGTCGGTCTCTGAGTGTGCGCAGATGCAAGCGTCGTCCGCATAATGTGGTTCAATGACAGAAGATGGGATGACCTTGGATCTAGCCTGGAGGCGGCGATGGTTGAACAGGTTCCCATTGGTTCTATAGTTTAGTTCCACTCCAGCGGGGAGCTTGTTGAGAGTAAGATGAAGCATTGCAGCAAGGAAGATCGAGAAAAGCGTTGGTGCGATGACGTAGCCCTGCTTGACCCCAGTCCAGACGTGGATTGGATCTGTGGTGGATCCATTGGTCAGAATCATGGCTTGCATGATCCTGACCAATGTGGAGCAGGCAGAGGATGGTGACAAACTTTTGTGGGCAACCAAAATAGAGGACGATGCTCCATAGTCCCTCATGGTTGACAGTGTCAAAGGCCTTTGTGAGGTCAAGAAGGTCATGCTGTTTCTTACATTTCTCTTGTTGTAGGGAGCAGCAAAGCAGTTCTACAGGTGACTGAAGGCCGAGGTCCAACAAAAAACTTGCAACCTAAAGAATTGATCGTGGGTGGAGAAAGCACGGGGGATCCAGCAGCTGGCCGCAAGCCATGACGTGCGAGGATTCTTCAGCACAGTCAAGACCACCTACTGCCCAAGGACCCAAGGTCCCACCCCACTGCTGGCCACGAATGGAGAGGCACTCATTAAGGACACTAATGCAGTCAATGCCCGCTGGAAGGAGCACTTTGAAGATCTCCTTAACCAAGACTCTGTCTTCGACTTAAGTGCCCTTGACTCCATCCCACAGCATTCTACCCGCCACCATCTCAGCAAAACCTCAGCTCTGCATGAGGTAGAAAAGACCATTCGCCAGCTCAAGAATAACAAGGCAATGGGAGCGGATGGAATCCCCGCTGAGGCACTAAAGTATAGCGGTGAAGCATTATTGGCACAAATGCACGACCTCATCTCTCTTATCTGGAAGGAGGAGGGCATGCCAGGAGATCTCAGAGATGCCGTAATCATGACCATCTTCAAAAAAGGGGACAAGTCCGACTGCAGTAACTACAGAGGAATCTCCCTGCTGTCGGCCACTGGGAAAGTCATCGCAAGAATCCTCCTCAATCATCTTCACCCTGTGGCTGAGGAGCTCCTCCCAGAGTCACAATGTGGATTCCGTCCACTAAGGGGTACAACAAACATGATCTTCACTGCGTGACAACTACAAGAGAAATGCAGGGAACAGCATCAACCCTTGTCGCTTCTTGTATATACATCTTCAGGCACATGATCCACTTTGTTACCATTTTACTCCCACTTTAGTTAGACGCCAGTGCTTACACCCAGCCTTGAAGTGATAGGAGTGATCCACATTATTACTAAATGTGGTAATCGATTTCAGTAAAAAGTGACTGACTAATTTTTATTGTAGGGTGGTTCAGGCACACAATTTTTGTTATGAACCATAGCTATGGTTTGGTGGCAATAACCTGCCAGGAACCATGGACTGATGTACAGAGGGGCACTGGCAGAGTGGCATCTTGAGACTGTAGGGGGTGGTGTCAGTGGGGTCAGCTTGTCTTCTTTGACCCAGAGCAGTTGCGAGTCACTCCCACTCCCTGGTTCTCAAGCCTGGATTTATTAATCAGGGTGTGATAAAGTACAGCAGACAACTGTTTTGTACAACGAAATGTATGGTTTTTATTCAAGAAGAATGAATACACTTTTTATTAAAACTGAGAAAACTTATCACTTTAAATGAGAGAAAACTTATCACTCGAATGGGAAATCCTTTACTCAAACACAAGAGAATACACAGCAGTACAACACCTTCCACCTCCCATTTCCCCCTATCTAACTAGGTTAGGCTCTGGGGCTTCAGGGACTATGCTCACCAATACTTCCTTGACAGTTAATGGTAGATGGTGATGTTCTTCCTTCTTTCAGAACTTCAAGACTTTGAGGCTGGAGAGTCTCTTCTCTCTCTCTCTTCTCTCTCCTCTCCCTCTCTTCGTCTCTCTAACCTCTGTTGAAAACATTGGCCAGTTATATGATTTCAGTGTTCTAATCTTGCCGCCAAATCTGTTCACAATCCTTTGTATAATTTTGGCGGGCTTGGTTCTTCTTTGTAATATTTTGTCGGACTCGTTAAAGTTGACATGTCTTGGGTGGGTTGGTGTTGGAAAAACTGTTTCCAGATGGAAATATTAGTTTGGCAATTGCAATGTCCTTTTGTGCTTAGTCTTTCGCATACAGGCTGGATTGGGCCTCTTTGTGATGTATATGCTGAAATGGTTTGCCCAGACCCATGTTGATGGGGAGCCACCTCTGGGTGATACTGTGATGGTAATGTCTCTTGTGGAGGAAGATTTCCAAATACTCATTCTTCCAGACAGGTTACCTCAGTCCTCACATCCAGACAGGTCCAATAATCAAGTGGGCTTCTTTTGTTCCCTAGGTCCGCCAACAGGCTTGAATTTGTCTTGTAAAAGTTCGTAATTCTATTAAAGTTCGTAGTTTCTTCCATAAGCACTTTAGAGTTCCAAACTTTTCTGTAGATAGTCCCAAATTAAATTTCCTTTCGAATGAGCTCAAACACAGGGGGGGTTCTGCTGAACTTTGCTTTCTGCAGTCCCCCCTGTTGACACTCTACACTCCTTGAGTGTCAATCAAGGTAAGCAAAATTCCTGCTCCCGGGAGTCAATCTTCCCTGCATTTATACTAGCTAAACATTACCCTACATCCCCCGTTGAAATGCAATGCAATATACAGGCGAATACAGTCATTACAATTCGATTATAGCATAGAGGGGGGTATGATGTCCCTCTTTTACTCGGTTTTCACAGTAAAATGACGGTATACAGTCATACACAGTTTTAAGTAAAGTAAAATAAAAACACATTCTCAAATCACATAAAAGTCCAGAGTCAAACACGTTTTAAGTTCAGTAAAATAAAGGTACATAGTCAAAACATTTAAGTAACACTCTTACAGCACTCGCGATGTTGCGGTTTACAGCAGGTAAAATCAAACACAAATTAAACATGGCGGTACGGTGTCACCCGTCTCTGCGTGATTCCCAAGTTCGGCCAAGGAGCGTACAGCACCCTTTGGTGCCTGACCTGACGGCCTCTGCGTTTCACTCGGCAAGTGAGACACCATAAGTAAAGTATAATCGCGAGTTGACAAATAACTAAAGTGTGGGAAGCGATTCGGATCCAGACTGGGACCTCTATATTTCTGAAAAGGTCCCACTAAGGCGGAATGGTGATCTCAAGAATCTTTTTCCCTATCTCAATGGTTTTCTATTCTAGAGTATAGAAGTGTTTTTGTGAGATAATTACAGTTTTTAGAAGAGCGGTAAGGGGTTCGGGTAGAGGGGGAATTGCATATTCTGTAAGGGGGTGGTGTCAGTGGGGTCAGTTTGCCTTCCCTGACCCAGAGCGGTTGCGAGTCGCTCCCACTCCCTGGTTCTCGAGCCTGGATTTATTAATCAGGGTGTGATAAAGTACAGCAGACAACTGTTTTGTACAAAGAAATGTATGGTTTTTATTCAAGAAGAATGAATACACCTTTTATTAAAACTGAGAAAACTTATCACTTTAGATGAGAGAAAACCTATCAATCGAATGGGAAATCCTTTACTCAAACACAAGAGAATACACAGCAGTACAACACCTCCCACCCCCCAATGCCCCCTATCTAACTAAGTTAGGCTCTGGGGCTTCAGGGACTATGCTCACCAATCCTTCCTTGACAGTCGGTAATGGGTCACGGTTTCGGGGTGCATTGGATTTTGTCGATTCTGCTAGCCGTACCCCGAACGTAGGAGAGGACTTCTTGCTGCGTGTTCCTCAGTTGGGTGGTGTCCGCTGATGCGGTAGGGCGTGTATTGGATTTATGGAGTAAGTACCCACTTTCTTCCTTCAGCAGTAGGTTTTAAAGTTCTTTTAGATAATGTTTTACCCGTTGGTAGCTCAGGGATAGCTTGTAGAGTGGAAACAGCTTGCGAATCTTCGGGTTTTCGTCGAGTTGACTTCGGTTTGGAAATCGTTGGTCGCGGTGGCTCAATATTACCAATTTGGTTGCTGGTAATATCTTGGTGGTTGCTTCATGAGCTTCTTGCTGCTGCGGCGTGCTTGGTATCCTGGTCGTTTACGATGCTGTCTTGGTTGATGTTCTGAAGAACCAGGTTAACGAAGCTGATATGCTGGTCTTGAAGTCTGCCAGGTCTGAAGCATACAAAGCTGGTGTAGAAGCCAAGTGCAGTCCTGGCTGCAAAAACAGGCCTTAATTATACTTTGAGAGACTTCCTTATCTGTCTCCAAATCAACCTTGGTTCTTTGTTTCGGTTTTGCAGCCCAGCTAACTGAAACTTGATAAAGTTTTAATCTGGCATTGATAGACTTTTCTGAGTTGATGAGCTCTTGTCCATTGTGATAGCGCTGTTTTTTTACTTCTGGAAGTCTGGCCTGAGCCAGATATTTCTATGCCTGTTGAAAAGGTGTTGGAATATGTATGTGACATTTGGGTCCTCTGGGTGGGGTGATAATGTTTCTTCCGTGGTCGATTGTTTAAATGCTTTCGAGGGGCAGATTTCGGGGGTAAACAGTTCCCCAACAATTTGATTAGTTCCAATGTCCAAACTGGCCTTTTAGAGATTGACTCCTCCCCTTTTCTTGCAGATCCAACATTCACCTTTTAAAAACCCCAAACTTGGTTAAAACTCGTAGATTTCTTCCATAAGCATTTTAGGATCCCAAACTTTCTGGTAGATAGTTCCAAATTAAATTTCCTTTCCAATGAGTCCAAACACTGGGCAGGGGGCGGGGGGCGGTTCTCGTATGAATTTTGCAGCTCTACAAGATCCATGACACCATGCAAGGTACGAGCCAGCTGATGTCCTCTGTGGATATAGAATGCAAGGCATTAAACTGATAGATTCAAGTATAAAAACAGAAAATGCTGGAAATACTCAGCAGGTCAGGCAGCATCTGTGGAGAGAGAAGCCAAATTAACATATCAGGTCAATGATCTTTCTTCAGAACGTTCTGCTGAGTATTTCCAGAATTTTTTGTTTTTATTTCAGTTTTCTAGCATCCGCAGTATTTTGCTTTTGTGATCAATTCAAGTGTTAGAGGGTTCTAAAATCTTGCACAAAGATCAGTGCAGCCCACTAGATTGAGCCTAAAATAGGCTGCTAATTTTCCAATGGTAAAAACATGACCAGCTACTCATCGCACTCCTTTAGGAGCTGCTCTGTGTATTCGTGAACGTCCATATAGTTAAAAAAGTACATATAGGAAAACACACAAGGCATAAATCATCAGCTGATCCTTGAGATGTGTTATGTCCTTAAAAAGACTCCAGTCTGTGTTGTTCCTTCTAATGTATACAGCTGGAGTTCATGGGAGGTTGTTATATTTGATTTTTGACAAGTTTGTTTTGCCATTGGTTTTCATGGAGGGCAGTGTGGGAAAGCAAGGCCCCTTAACAGAATCATATGGCTTGAACGAAAAATATAAAAAGGTAATTCAACCCACTGAAGTCCGAGGGAGCGAAATTGCCCTTTTTATAGGCCATTAGCACCTCCAGGGACATTTTCGTCTGGGGGGCGGTGGGGGTAGGGGGGCGCTACCGCCTCCCGGGAAATTGCCCCGGAGGTTTGTGGGTGCTGTCCCAGCAGCGCCGATCCCTATGGTTAGCGCCCCGGGCCAGCGCACAATCAGCGATGATGTCACTGCCGTGCGCGCTGACCCCTTTACGCCCCATGGGGGAAATTGCCCTCATGGCCTGCAAGGCTGGCGTGGGCGAATGTCAATGCCAGCTTCGCGGGTCATGGTTTAAAGGGAAGGCCTGCAGCGCCCCGGACTGCCATCTTTGTTGGTTGGCCGACTCTTGGGTCGGCCTGACCATGGCGGCCCTAGTATGGACCGGGCCACCATCATGCAGCAAGGCACTCCGTTTTGAGTGCCAGGCTATTGGCAGCGGCCCTCCACTTTAATTGAAGGGGTGGGGCGTTGTAACGTGGCCTGGGATGCCACAGCACTGCGCTAACACCCCGGGAGCACTCGTCAAAGGCAGTGGAGCACTGGAGCCAGGGCTCCACTTCCTTTGAGGGGCGGAAGGCCCAATTCTGCAGCGGGGGCAGAACTTCCAGACCGGGCAATAAAAGTCCCGGCCATGGAAGATTACCCCCCAATCGGGGCACGGGGCAATTTCAGCCCCCTCTGTTGCCTAGCATCCAACTGCATTTTATAGCATTTTCAAAAATAAAATAACATTTTGAGTAAAGAAATTCTTTCTGATTTGTTTTAACTTTATATTTCACTGTTTTAAATTTATGCCATCCAGTCTGACAAAACATAAAATAATATTCAGTTTCACCTCATCTATATAATACTTTATGCAAGATAATACTTTATTAATGAGGTCCCTTTTTTAACTTTCTTCTCTCTAGACGGTTACAGGTTTCGAGTCTGCTGCAGATACTCTTGTGTACAGTGGTGCTCACTCCCATAAGTGGTTTGAGCATCTTATATTGAAGAGTGTGCCTACACTATCCATTATTTCATTTAAATGACAGCGTAGCCCGGGGATGCAACACGAGGACTCACTCGTGATCCAAACTGGATATCGTACCTTGCGCACATGCCCTCATCTTTCCAAGATTGGACTGAAACACTTGGTGGGATGAGGACAGATACAAATATTTAAGCTGCTTTATTTTACAGGGAACATACAGAGTAATAGTCAAAGCAAATTCCACTTAATTAACGCAAACTCGTCTCTCTCCTCAAAAAAAAAGGAAAAAAACCCACATGCCTTTCAGGGGCTGATTTATTTGTTTTTAGCATTACCTTTCTTTCTAGAAACATAGAAACATAGAATATAGGTGCATGAGTAGGTCATCTGGCCCCTCGAGTCTGCACCACCATTCAATAAGATCATGGCTGATCATTCACCTCAGTACGCCTTTCCTGCTTTCTCTCCATAAGTCTTGATCCCTTTAGCCGTAAGGGCCATATCCAACTCCCTCTTGAATATATCTAACGAACTGGCATCAACAACTCTCTGTGGAAGAGAATTCAGCAGGTTAACAACTCTCTGAGTGAAGAAGTTTCTCCTCATCTCGGTCCTAAATGGCTTAACCCTTATCCTTAGACTGTGACCCTGGTTCTGGACTCCCCCAACATCGGGAACATTCTTCCTGCAGCTAACCTGTCCAGTCCTGTCAGAATTTTATATGTTTCTATGAGATCCCCTCTCATTCTTCCAAACTCCTGAATACAGACCCAGTCGATCCAGTCTCTCCTCATATGTCAGTCTGTCATCCCGGGAATCAGTCTGGTGAACCTTCGCTGCACTCCCTCAATAGCAAGTAATGTCCTTCCTCAGATTAGGAGGTCAAAACTGAACACAATTTTCCAGGTGTGGCCTCACCAAGGCCCTGCATAACTGCAGCAAGACCTTCCTGCTCCTATACTCAAATACCCTAGCTATGAAGGCCAACATCCATTTGCCTTCTTCACCACCTGCTGCACCTGCATGCCAACCTTCAATGACTGATGTATCATGACACCCAGGTCTCGTTACACCTCCCCTTTTCCTAATCTGCCGCCATGCAGATAATATTCTGCCTTTGTGTTTTGCCACCAAAGTGGATAACCTCACATTTATCCACATTATACTGCATCAGCCATGCGTTTGCCCACTCACCTAACCTGTCCAAGTCACTCTGCAGCCTCTTAGCATCTTCCTCACAGCCCACACCGTCACCCAGCTTAGTGTCATCTGCAAACTTGGAGCTATTACTCTCAATTCCTTCATCTAAATCATTAATGTATATTGTAAATAGCTGGGGTCCCAGCACTGAGCCCTGCAGCACCCCACTAGTCACTGCCTGCCATTCTGAAAGGACCCATTTATCTCGACTCTTTGCTTCCTGTCTGCCAACCAGTTCTCTATTCAGATCAATACATTACTCCCAATACCATGTGCTTTAATTTTGCACACTAATCTCTTTTGTGGGACCTTGTCAAAAGCCTTTTGAAATTCCAAAAGCACCACATCCACTGGTTCTCCCTTGTCCACTCTACTAGTTACATCCTTAAAAAATTCCAGAAGATTTGTCAAGCATGATTTCCCTTTCATAAATCCATGCTGACTTGGACCGATCCTGTCACTGATTTCCAAATGTGTTGCTATTTCATCTTTAATAATTGATTCCAATATTTTCCCCACTACTGATGTCTATAATTACCCATTTTCTCTCTCCCTCTTTTAAAAAAAGTGGTGTTACATTAGCTACCCTTCAATCCATAGGAACTGATCCAGAGTCGATAGACTGTTGGAAAATGATTACCAATGCACCCACTATTTCTAGGGACACTTTCTTAAGTGCTCTGGGATGCAGACTATCAGGCCCCGGGGATTTCTCGTCCTTCAATCCCATCAATTTCCCCAACACAATTTTCTGACTAATAAGGATTTCCTTCAGTTCCTCCTCCTCACTAGACCCTCGGTCCCCTAGTATTTCTGGAACGTTATTTGTGTCTTCCTTCGTGGAGACTGAACCAATGTATTTGTTCAATTGGTCTACCATTTCTTTGTTCCCCATTATAAATTCACCTGATTCTGACTGCAAGGGATCTACGTTTGTCTTCACTAATCTTTTTCTCTTCACATATCTATGGAAGCTTTTGCAGTCAGTTTTTATGGTTCCCAGCAAGCTTCCTCTCATACTCTATTTTTCCCCTCCAAATTAAACCCTTTGTCCTCCTCTGCTGAATTCCAAATTTCTCCCAGTCCTCAGGTTTTTCTGGCCAATTTTTATGCCTCTTCCTTGGATTTAACACTATCCCTAATTTCCCTTGTTAGCCACGGTTGAGCCACCTTCCCCGTTTTATTTTGACTCCAGACAGGGATGTACAATTGTTGAAGTTCATCCATGTGATAGAAACATAGAAAATAGGTGCAGGAGTAGGCCATTTGGTCCTTCGAGCCTGCGCCATCATTCAATAAGATCATGGCTGATCATTCACCTCAGTGCCACCTTCCTGCTTTCTCTCCATACCCCTTGATCCCTTTAGCCGTAAGAGCCACATCTAACTCCCTCTTGAATATATCCAATGAACTGGCATCAACAACGGTCTGCGGTAGGGAATTCCACAGGTTAACAACTCTCTGAGTGAAGAAGTTTCTCCTCATCTCAGTCCTAAATGGCTTGCCCCTTATCCGTAGACTATGTCCCCTGGTTCTGGACTTCCCCAACATCAGGAATATTCTTCCTGCATCTAACCTGTCCAGTCCCGTCAGAATTTTATATGTTTCTATGCGATCCCCTCTCATCCTTCTAAACTCCAGTGAATACAGGCTCAGTCGATCCAGTCTCTCCTCATATGTCAATCCTGCCATCCTGGGAATCAGTATGGTGAACCTTCGCTGCACTCCCTCAATAGCAAGAACGTCCTTCCTCAGATTAGGAGGCCAAAACTGGACACAATATTCCAGGTGAGGCCTCACCAAGTCCCTGTACAACTTCAGCAAGACCTCTCTGCTCCTATACTCAAATCCCCTCGATATGAGGGCCAACATACCATTTGTCTTTTTCACCACGTGCTGTAGCTACATGCCAACTTTCAATGACTGATGTATCATGACACCCAGGTCTCGTTGCACCTTCCCTTTTCCTAATCTGCCGCCATGCAGATAATATTCTACCTTCGTGTTTTTGCCACCAAAGTGGATAACCTCACATTTATCCACATTATACTTCTTCTGCCATGCGTTTGCCCACTCACCTAACCTGTCCAATTCACCCTGCAGCCTCTTAGCATCCTCCTCACAGCTCACACCGCCACCCAGTTTAGTGTCATCTGAAAACTTGGGGATATTACACTCAATTCCATCATCTAACTCATTAATGTATATCGTAAATAGCTGGGGTTCCAGCACTGAGCCCTGCGGCACCCCACTAGTCACTGCCTGCCATTCTGAAAATAACCCATTTATCCCGACTCTCTGCTTCCTGTCTGCCAACCAGTTCTCTATCCACGTCAGGACATTACCCCCAATACCATGTGCTTTCATTTTGCACACCAATCTTTTGTGTGGGACCTTGTCAAAAGACTTTTGAAAGTCCAAATACACCACATCCACTGGTTCTCCCTTGTCCACTCTACCAGCTGCATCCTCAAAAAATTCTAGAAGATTTGTCAAGCATGATTCCCCTTTCATAAATCCATGCTGACTTGGACCGATCCTGTCACTGCTTTCCAAATGCGCTGCTATTTCTCCTTTATAATTGATTCCAACATTTTCCCCACTACTGATGTCAGGCTAACCAGTCTATAATTACCTGTTTTCTCTCTCCCTCCTTTCTTAAAAAGTGGTGTTACATTAGCTACTCTCCAGTCCATAGGAACTGATCCAGAGTTGATAGATTGTTGGAAAATGATCACCAATGCATCCGCTATTTCTAGGGCTACTTCCTTAAGTACTCTGGGATGCAGAACTATCAGGCCCCGGGGATTTATCGGCCTTCAATCCCATCAATTTCCCGAACACAAGTTCCTGCCTAATAAGGATTTCCTTCAGTTCCTCCTTCTCACTAGACCCTCGGCCTCTTAGTATTTCCAGAAGGTTATTTGTGTCTTCCTTCGTGAAGACAGAACCAAAGTATTTGTTCAACTAGTCCGCCATTTCTTTGTTCCCCATTATAAATTCACCTGAATCTGACCTACGTTTGTCTTCACTAATCTTTTTCTCTTCATATATCTATAGAAGCCATTGCCTATCCACCGTCAACCCTTTAAATGTCATTTACCAGTCTATTCTAGGCAACTCACGTCTCATACCATCGAAGTTACCTTTCCTTAAGTTCAGGACTCTAGTCTGTGAATTAAGTGTGTCACTCTCCATCTTAATAAAGAATTCTATCATATTATGGTCACTCTTCCCCAAGGGGCCTCGCACAACAAGATTGTTAATTAGTCCTTTCTCGTTACACATCACTTAGTCTAGGATGGCCAGCCCTCTAGTTGGTTGTTCGACATATTGGTCTAGAAAACCATCCCTAATACATTCCTGGAAATCATCCTCCACCGTACTGCTACCAGTTTGGTTAGCCCAATCTATATGTAGATTAAAGTCACCCATGATAACTGCTGTACCTTTATTGCATGCATCTCTAATTTCTTGTTCGATGCTGTCCCCAACCTCACTACTACTGTTTGGTGGTCTGTACACAACTCCCACTAGCATTTTCTGCCCTTTGGTATTCTGCAGCTCTACCCATACAAATTTCACATCATCCAAGCTAATTACTATTCCTTAATATTGCGTTAATTTCTTCTTTAACCAACAACACTACCCCTCCTCCTTTTCCTTTCTGTCTCTCCTTCCTGAATGTTGAATACCCCTGGCTGTTTAGTTCCCAGCCTTGGTCACTCTGGAGCCATGTCTCCGTAATCCTAATTATATCATATTCGTTAATAGCTGCCTGCGCAGTTAATTCGTCCACCTTATTATGAATACTCCTCGCATTGAGGCACAGAGCGTTCAGGCTTGTCTTTTTAACACACTTTGTCGCTTTAGACTCTTGCTGTAATGTGGCCCTTTTTGATTTTTGCCTTGGGTTTCTCTGCCCTCCACTTTTACTTTTCTTCTTTCTATCTTTTTACTGCAAAGTCTGACCTCCCATATTTTTAAGTTCTAGCTCTGGGTCCTAAGCCTACAGCTGTGTGTCTTGTTTAAAACCCGACTGCTCCCATGTTGCTTTGTCTCTTTTCTCTGTGTGTTCCCAGACAGAGGGACAGCAGTGCTGCTGATTTCCTTGGTCAGTGATTTGTATATAGGTCTGCCAATACAATTTGCTACCTCTCTTCGTCTCTGCCTTAGGAAGTCGGTTTAAAATGGAGATCTCCTGCCATTCTCCAAATGAATGTGGGCCATCCTGGCTAATGGCTGTGGCATGAAATAATTTACATTCATCATATCACTTATGACATTTCACAAACCAGTCCTAATACTTAACTTCAGTGGATGCATTCTGTAGATTTTTTTTGTTAAACTTGTGAAAATTCACTTTGTTTTAAAAACCAACACAAACATATTGCAATCCCAAAAGAAATGATAAGTCCTTGAAATCTCTCAATCATGTAACTTGAACTGCAGTGATATTGGGTCTTTGTTCATTGCACATTTCAGCAGAATAGCATATCCTGTACATATTATAGAAAATATCTCCTAATAGGAGTACACAAAGTTCCATGCAGGTTTGTGTTGTTACAGCTATGAGACTTTAGTTCCCACATGCTAAAAATCCACTGAAATGTCCTGTTCAAACCAGTGAATGTTGTTACTGGGTTTAAAAGTAGAATATACTTCACACAAGTGCCTCACCTGTTTAAGTGTCTTGATGTCTGATGAGGTGTTAGCAAATGATATGATCTCTCCAGGTACTTTACAGTGCTTCGGTTTGGAAGAGCTTGCATAGACTCAATAGATGGCTTGAAGTTTTATTTTAGCATCAGAGCAGTAAAAACATAAACACAAACAGCTGAGGCAAAAAGAAAAATATGAATGCTAAATATCTAAAATAAAAAAATGATTAATGGAAATGTGCAGCAGGTCATGGAGCATCAGCCTGGGAATGACAGGTTAAAGTTTAGGGGGCCGAAATTGCCCCTTTGCACAGGGCCAGTTAGCGCTGCCAACCGGCGATAACGGAGCGCTAATGAGATAGTTCGTGGGCGTGGCACCCACATCGACCAATGCAGAAATGCCCCCAGGGCCCCACCGGCGAAAAGTGATTTCTGCCATGCCCCACAATTAACGCGCTAGCACGGTGCATGCACGGCGATGATGCGCACCGAACCTTTTGCACCCCTCAGGGGAAGTTGCCTCGCAGGACGCGAGGTCGGCGTGGGGCAATGCTACCGACAGCTTCTTGGTGCGAGAAGCTGTGGTGGCTGGTGCGCCCCGGCCTCCCTTAAAGGGGAGGTGGTAGCGCCATGGCCGCCTTTTTTTTGTCGGACGACTTTTCAGTCGACCCGATAATGGCGGCCACTGGTGTGGCCGGGCCGCCAACCTGCAGACCGGCGCTCCCTCTTGGGTGCTAGCCCGCTGGCCCGGCCGACATCCTCCCTGGTGGTCCAGTGGGTGCCACTAAAGAGGCTGCAGAGTTCGCAGTGGCCCTTCCCTTTAAAAGAAGGGGAGGGACGTGTGAGACATCAGTGTGACGCGGCACGTCCACGCCGTGGTGACGTCATCTGCGCGGTGCAGATGCGCTGAGCACGGTGCTGAGCATCACGCCCCGTGAACGCTGGGGGAACGCCCCTTTACCGCAGGCAACAGAAAAAAATCACTTTTAACGAAATGACCACCCCAAACCCAGCGCGGGGTAATTTTGGCCCCTTGGAGTTTAACCTTTCATAGGTCTGAAGGCTGTGCTGAAGGGTCAGACCCCAAATGTTGACTTGACTTCGTCCAAGTCAAGCTGTTTTACCTACTGTGCATTTCCTGCATTTTCTTTATTTTAAACAAAAAACTAAGAACACAAACCCTTCAATACCATGGTTTCTGCTTTTTTAATGATGGCATCTGCTGCACAGCAATCTCCTTGTTGCAGCGTTTCAGCTGAAGCTGTGTCCCAGGCTGTTCCAAGAGCTGAACCTGTCTGCGAACTCCTCAGTAGCTTGACAATAGTTCATCAAAATAATTCATTCTCCCAAATAATTTAGTTCTGTTAAATGTAAAGCACATGTATCTTTTACTTAATGCAGTTTTGATATAATTTAACGAATTGGTGGCCCAAGAGTTGCTCGCAGGTGGTTGGAGCATGGTTGATGTTAGTTGCCAAGATGGATAAACCTGGTATTTGCCATCAAACCCATGACTCAGGTGCTCCCTGGGGTGGTTGGGGTAGGGGGAGGAAAGTGCCATAAATAGGCATATTGTAAGGTTAATTAGAGGCTAATTGTTGAGCATAATTTCTGTGGATTGGCAGCTGCTTTTAAGTCTCCAGCTCTTGCCAATTGAGGCCAGGTTGTCAAGGTCAGAAATAAAAACAGCAGGAAATGACTGGCTTTATTTCTCTAATATTTTGACACTTTGAAGTATGAGCTCCAGTCGCGTTTGGGCCGACCGAGAAATGCCGTGTGAAGAGTTGAAGGTGAGGCCCGGACCATTATATGTCCCAAGCCTTATTAGCACTTGACAGAACTATCTTCTGCCCAAAACCGGTGGGAGGGATATCAGGGCAGGCGGACGGGAACGGGAGCGGCAATTCAGGCAGGAGCCTGATGCTGCCGCGGATTCAAGGAGACGATCCCTGGCATAAAATTAGTGCTGGGAGTGGGGAGGTTGAAAGGAAATGCTGGCACTGGGAGGCAGAGGCAAGGCTGGGGCAAGGGAGGCCCAAGGCCTCCATGTAGAAGCTAGTGGAGCAGTCGTGCTCCTCCTGACCCACAAAGAATCCTCAGAAAAGTTAAATACAAATACTTAACTTGGCCTTCTCTGGCCACGCTGCTGATTCCCACTCGGTCTGACTGTTGAGCTGATTGTGAATGTAAAGCAGGTCCCCACCTGCTTGGGGCAGCACCTGTTTTGAGCTGAGTTAAAACAGCGGCGAGCGGGAAAATGACAGGAACACAGTGCAAACCCGACGGAGTCCATTTTAACGACCCGTCCGCCCCATTCCCGCTAGGAGGGCTGGGTTAAAATCGAGGCTATGATGTGTGAAATGTGGTGGATACATGGGAGATGTTACCACCTCTGGCATTGCTCATGGTGAGTCAAAAGTTTTATAAGAATGGAGACGTTATGTCAAGGAGTAGCTTTGTCAATATTAAAGTGATATTGGGATCTTTAACATTGGATAAGAGATCCAAGGTCTGTCAGTAAGTATCAAGATGGGATACAGTGTCCAGCAGTAATTTCAGACAAATCCTCACTAGATGAAGGAGGACTTATGCGTTCTGGAAAATTTTGCAAACTGCTCAAGTTCAGAATGCACAGGTCTGGTTGGTAACTCGCTTCAATTGTTCTGGGGGAGAAAATGTTGGGGCTAAAAATCTGTGGCTGTTCCAACATACTCCCTTTGTAATATTGTTGGGAATCTGCCAGAATATCTGGAAACTAGGCCAGGACTCCAATATACTGATTTATACAGATAAATGTGAGGTACCATATTTTGGTAAGGAAAATAGGAAGGTTACATATTACTTGGAAAATACAAATTTAAATGGGGTAGAAACATAGAAACATAGAAAATAGGTGCAGGAGTAGGCCATTCAGCCCTTCGAGCCTGCACCACCGTTCAATAAGATCATGGCTGATCATTCACCTCAGTGTTAACAAGGTCATAAAAAAAGCAAACCAAGCACTCGGGTTTATTTCTGGAGAAATAGGATTAAAAAGTAGTGAGGTTGTGCTGAACTTTTATTGAACCTTGGCTAGACCACACTTGGAGTACTGCGTACAATTCTGGTCGTCATATTATAAAAAGGATATAGGTGGCGAGGGTGCGGAGAAGATTTACAAGGAAAATACCAGAACTGCGAGCGTATACCTTTCAGGAAAGGATGAACAGGCTGGGTTTATTTTCTCTTGAAAAGAGAAGGCTGAGGGGTGACCTAATAGAGATCTTTAAAATTATGATAGGGTTTGATAGAGTAGACACAGAGGTTCGAGTTTTCCCCTAAGAAATGTATGGGTTTGGAGCATAAATTGTTAAATGGGATTCCCGACCTGATCTCGCCTCCAATGCACCCACTTCCTGTTTTGCTGGGGGTGGGACGTGGTGGAGGAGATGGTCGACCAAGCCGCTCCCAGGGGTGTTACTTTAATTTAAATATTGTAATGAGGCTGGAAGCCTCTTTTTTTCCCCCGTCCAATTTGTGTTTAACAGTCTGGGGACGGATTTCACACAATTCGTGAAACCCGGCAGTTAAAGCGAAGCGAGGACTGTTGCATCCAGGAGGTAAATAGCTTTATATCGACCTCCTGGACCCAGGGTCCCGGCCTAATCCACCCCCTGCGATCAGAGACCCCATCAGGAGGCCTCTAATCGCATCCTCCCACCCCACCCCCTCACTTCCACCAACGATGATGATGAGGCCGGCCCTGATCCTCTCTCTGCCGCCCCCCCCCCCCGCACCGATCGCTGACCAATCCCCCCATCCCCCCGCAATCCATGATCCCTGCCAATTCTCTCCACCCCCCCCCCCCCCCCCCCACCACCCCTCACAATCCCTGATTCCTGCCAATCCGATTTCCTCCCCATCGGTCCCCGTCCCCAGCTGATTTCCAACCCCCCCCTCTCCTGTTACTTCCCTCCCGGCTGATCCTCTTCCCAACCCCACCTCCACCCACGCCCTCCCGCCTCCTCCCGATCCCCGACACCGCCAATTGCTAACCCCCCTCCCATGATCCCTCCCCCGGACTGGCCCCTCACTTCTGAGGCCTACCCACCGCAGCTAGCCAGCCTCTCAATCTGGCTGGTTGCGGGCGGCAATCCGAGGTCACTGCCATTAACGTCAGCAGGGTCTGCGGGAAACCTGGCCCCCTGATCCCAACCCGCCTCCCTTGAGAACATTTTGGCCAGTGAGAGTGCCACCACTTGTGGGGAAGAGCAAAACTAAAGATCATCAATATGTAATTCCCAAACTGCCATCTCAGAACTAACTGTGCCCCCTAGTTTGGTTATATCCCAGGTTGTACCTATCAGGAAAGGTCTCTTTTCTCTTGAAAAAAAGAAGGCTGAGGGGTGACCTAATAGAGGGCTTTAAAATTATGAAAGGTTTTGATAGAGTGAATCCAGAGAGAATGTTTCCACTTGTGGGGAAGAGCAAAACTAGAGGCAATCAAGATAAGATAGTCATCAAGAAATCAAGTAGGGAATTCACATAGAAACTTCTTTACCCAAAGTGGTGAGAATGTGGAACTCGCTACCATAGGAAGTGAATAATATAGATGAATTTAAAGGGCAGTTAGATAAGTACATGAGGGAGAAAGGAATAGAGGGTTATGGTGATAGAGTTAGACGAGGAAAGATGGGAGGAGGCTCAAGAGGAGCATAAATGCTGTCTGGCATGGACTAGTTGGGCCCAATGGCCTGTTTCTGTGCCGTATATCTTATGTAATCCTATGTAATTTTACACTTAATGCAAAATTCATGTTCAAGAATGAATGGGCCCAACTATCACCTCAGCATTGTTCCTTTAAGGCATTATAATTAGTAAACACTAGCCTCTACACAATGTAACTGATACACTTTTATACTCTCTTGTTAAATTCTGTAACTGAAGAGTATCCCAGGGTGTATCATATTAATGTACTGGTAATCTATATCATAGATTATGAGACTCAGCTCTATCTCCCTATTTTCTTTTGCATCTGAACCTTGGTCTCCGCCAAGGTGTCAGCGACATCACACGGGAAAAGTGCCCAGGCACTAGGTGGGAGACATTGGTAATTAGTAGGCACACCCTACTAGTTGGTTACAGGGAAGCACTGGCAAAGGCACCAATGTAACTGCAATCTCCTCCATGCTGTGTCAGGAGTACAACGTGTACAGACCCTGCTACTGCAATTGATCGTAAAAGAAGGAAAAGCCATCTTATCTCCCTAGATGTTTCAGTACAGCAGTATGGTACACACTGCACCATTTATAACTATAAAGCATATCATAGACAGACTGCTGCTCAGTGTATGCCTAGGTCATCGTATGGAAATATGTGGAAGATCAAATCTATGGTTAACAGGAATACAGTGATAGAGATAGTGCAAAGACTCAATGAATTTTTTTTTGATGACTTACGGAGGAAAGGCATTTGGTGGGTTTGGATACTAGGGCAACCAATGCTGCTCCCAACAGAAATTATCCATCATCGCAATGATATAAAACTTCCATCATGACAACTGGAGTCTGAAAACTAAGAAAGAACATGGGAAATCTAAGAGTTAAAAACCATCTTTGATAGTCTTCAATTATTTAAGTTGGATATTATAGTATAGACTCTCTGGAGTCTATGTAGCAATTTTCAGCTGCCACCGACAGCCAGGAATCTCAGTATTAATTAGGTCTGGTTCCCCAATGAAATGAATTGGAAGCGGAGCTTTGTAAATGGTAGTACATTTCAAAGTGCTAGTTGTGTGATGTTACCAGCTCATACAGAACATGTTCCAGTCAGCGCTGCCTCTCCTTTTCTAACCGAGACAGCCAACATGAATAAAATTTAACATGCACCAGTTTGCAACTCTATTGAAACAATTTTAATTGCACATTGAAGTAAAACAAAGTTAATTTTAAAAAAATGAAAAAAAAATGATAGGCACCGGCAACTTGCATTTATATAATGTCCTTCGTGTTGTAAAATGTCCCAAGGTGTTTCACAAAGGAAGGTTTGACCTGAACAAGAGTAAGGGAAGAGTGGGGGAAGTAACCAAGGATGAGACCATTTATCAGGAGGCTTATGAATGTGGAGACAGATAGTAAGGCAGATAGAATTCCAGACTTTCGGAGCAAAATAGACAAAGGCTTTGTCACTGATGGCAGAGCAAAAGCTGGGAGAAACATAGAAACATAGAAAATAGGTGCAGGAGTAGGCCATTCGGCCCTTCGAGCCTGCACCACCATTCAATAAGATCATGGCTGATCATTCCTTCAGTACCACTTTCCTGCTTTCTTTCCATACCCCTTGATCCCCTTAGCCGTAAGGGCCATATCTAACTCCCTTTTGAATATATTCAATGAACTGGCATCAACAACTCTCTGCGGCAGGGAATTCCACAGGTTAACAACGCCCTGAGTGAAGAAGTTCCTCCTCATCTCAATCCTAAATGGCCTACCCTTTATTCTAAGACTGTGTCCCCTGGTTCTGGACTTCCCAAACATCGTGAACATTCTACCCGCATCTAAGCTGTTCCGTCCCGTCAGAATGTTTCTATGAGATCCCCTCTCATTCTTCTAAACTCCAGTGAATACAGGCCCAGTTGATCCAGTCTCTCCTTATATGTCAGTCCTGCCATCCCAGGAATCAGTCTGGTGAACCTTCGCTGCACTCCCTCAATAGCAAGAATGTCCTTCCTCAGATTAGCAAACCAAAATGGAACACAATATTCCAGGTGAGGCCTCACCAAGGTCCTGTACAACTGCAGTAAGACCTCTCTGCTCCTATACTCAAATCCCTTAGCTATGAAGGCCAACATACCATTTGCCTTCTTCACCGTCTGCTGTACCTGTATGCCAACTTTCAAAGACTGATGAACCATGACACCCAGGTCTCATTGCACCTCCCCTTTTCCTAATCTGCCGCCATTCAGATAATATTCTGTCCTCATGTTTTTGCCCCCAAAGTGGATAACCTCACATTTATCCACATTATACTGCATCTGCCATGCATTTGGCCACTCCCCAAACCTGTCAACATCACCCTGCAGCTTTTTAGCGTCCCCTCCACAGCTTACACCGCCACCCAGTTTAGTGTCATCTGCACTCTTGGAGATATTACACTCAATTCCTTCATCCAAATCATTGATGTATATTGTAAAGAGCTGGAGTCCCAGCACTGAGCCTTGTGGCACTCCATTAGTCACTGCCTGCCATTCTGAAAAGGACCCGTTTATCCTGACTCTCTGCTTCCTGTCTGCCAACCAGTTCTCTATCCACGTCAGTATATTACCCCCAATACCATGTGCTTTCATTTTGCACACCAATCTCTTGTGTGGGACCTTGTCAAAAGCCTTTTGAAAGTGCAAATATACCACATCCACTGGTTCTCCCTTGTCCACTCTACCAGTTACATCCTCAAAAAATTCCAGAAGATTTGTCAAGCATGATTTGCCCTTTATAAATCCATGCTGACTTGGACCGATCCTGTCACTGCTTTCCAAATGCGCTGCTATTTCATCCTTAATAATTGATTCCAACATTTTCCCCACTACTGATGTCAGGCTAATCAGTCTATAATTACCCGCTTTCTCTCTCCCTCCCTTTTAAAAAAGTGGTGTTACATTAGCTACCCTCCAGTCCATAGGAACTGGTCCAGAGTCGATAGACTGTTGGAAAATGATCACCAATGCATCCACTATTTCTAGGGCCACTTCCTTAAGTGCTCTGGGATGCAGACTATCAGGCCCCGGGGATTTATCGGCCTTCAATCCCATTAATTTCCCTAACACAATTTCCCGCCTAATAAGGATTTCCTTCAGTTCCTCCTTCTCACTAGATCCTTGGTCCCCTACTTCCGGAAGGTTATTTGTGTCTTCCTTCGTGAAGACAGAACCAAAGTATTTGTTCAATTGGTTTGCCATTTCTTTGTTCCCCATTATAGATTCACCTGAATCTGACTGCAAGGGACCTACGTTTGTCTTCACTAATCTTTTTCTCTTCACATATCTATCGAAGCCATTGCCTAATTAAACCCTTTGTCCTCCTTTGCTGAATTCTAAATTTCTCCCAGTCCTCAGGTTTGTTGCTTTTTCTGGCCAATTTATATGCCTCTTCCTTGGATTTAACACTATCCTTAATTTCCCTTGTTAGCCACGGTTGAGCCACCTTCCCCGTTTTATTTTTACTCCAGACAGGAATGTACAATTGCTGAAGTTCATCCATGTGATTTTTAAATGCTTGCCATTGCCTATCCACTGTCAACCCTTTAAGTATCATTTGCCAGTCTATTCTAGCCAATTCACGCCACAAAACCATCAAAGTTACCTTTCCTTAAGTTCAGGGCCCTAGTTTCTGAATTAATTGTGTCACTCTCCATCTTAATAAGGAATTCTACCATCTTATGGTCACTCTTCCCCAAAGGGCCTCGCACAACAATATTGCTAATTAGTCCTTTCTCATTACACATCACCCAGTCTAAGATGGCCAGCTCCCTACTTGGTTCCTCGATATATTGGTCCAGAAAACCATCCCTAATACACTCCAGGAAATCCTCCTCCACTGCATTGCTACAGTTTGGTTAGCCCAATTACTATGCAGATTAAAGTTACCCATGATAACTGCTGTACCTTTATTGCATACATCTCTAATTTCTTGTATGATGCCGTCCCCAACCTCACTAATACTGTTTGGTGGTCTGTACACAACTCTCACTAGCGTTTTCTGCCCCTTGGTATTCCGTAGCTCCACCCATACTGATTCCACATCATCCAAGCTGATGTCCTTTCTTATTATTATATTAATTTCCTCTTTAACCAGCAATGCCATCCCGCCTCCTTTTCCTTTCTGTCTATCCTTCCTAAATGTTGAATACCCAATATTGAGTACACAATAGATGTAAATCAGAAGAGCAGAGAGTACAAGCAGGGACAGTAAGCCAAACATGATTGGTGAGAGCAGAGGGGATAGGGATAGGATGTGGCCAGCAGAGCTCTGGATGATTGGGTTCAAGTTTCGGCCTGAGTTGCTCCTATTTTTTTGGATTAACTAGTTTAAAAAGGAGCAGCTTAGAAATTGCAATTCTCGGCATTTAGTTTGCTCCAGTTCTAGTGAGTTAGAATAGTTCCATTTTAGAAAAAATTTTTTTCAAAAGGGGGCGTATCCAGCCACTTACGCCTGTTTGGCAAGTTTCGGCAGCGAAAACATACTCCAAACTAACTCAGATTGGAGTAAGTGTAGATTTCTGTACGCTCAGAAAAACCTTGCCTACACTTATACATCAGGCCTAGGGAACGAGAGATGGGGGCGGGGGGGCGGGGTGGGGAGGGAAGTTTACAAACATTAAACACTTTTACAAATAAAGAGCCATCATCAATAATAAATGATAAATAAATCAATTAAATAACCAATAAATCAATCAAAAAAAATGTTGAAAAAAAATTAAAAAATCAATAAATAAAAAATTAAGTTTTTACTCACCGACTGCAGCACAGGGAGCCCTCCAACAGCGTGCTGGGATCCCCCCCTCCCCCCCCCCCCCCCCCCGTGTCTCTCTCTCTGTCTCTGTCAGTGTCTCTCTGTGTTTCTGACAGCGAGGGGTGGGGGGGACGATGGGGGGGAGGAAGGGGGGAAGGAGGAGGGGGAGGTGGGAGAGAGGAGGGGGAGGGGAGAAGGAGGGGTAGAGGAGGGGAAGAGGAAGGGGGAGAAGAGGGGAAGAGGAAGGGGGAGAGAGAGGAGGAGGAAGAGGAGGGGGAAGAGGAAGGGGAAGAGGAGGGAGAGAAGAGGAGGGGGAGGAAGGGAAGAGGAGGGGGAGGGAGGGAGAAGAGGGGAGGGAAAAGGAGGGAGGAGGGAGGGAAGGAGGGGAGGGAGAGGGGAGAGGAGGGGGAGAGAAGGGAGGGAGGGATGAAGAGGGAGGGAGGAGGAGAGAGGGAAGGAGAGGAGGGAGGAGAGAAGGGGAGGAGAGGAAGAGGGGGGAGAGGAGAGGAGAGGGGGGAGGAGAGGGGGTGGCTAAACGGGCCCCGCCGACGAGAGGAAGCCGGGCCGAGGACTTCGGGTGGGGCCCGCCCCCAGCAAGATGCCGGGCGGGCAGGCCCCGTCGAGGACATGGAGGGAGAGGGGAGAGGATTGGGGAGGAGGGGGAACGGCTGAACGGGAGGTGGGGGGGGGGGGGAACGGGAGCTGAATGGGAGGGAGGGAGGGGGAGGGGAGCGGGAGATGAGCGGGGGGGGAGCGTGAGCTGAACAGGAGGGAGGGAGGCCCGAGTCCGATCTTCGCCACCTCGGTGAGCCCATTCAGCCAGGGCTAGGGGTGACATGCTTCAGGCCCCTCCCATGCAGCCTCGGGGGCGAGGAGCTACTGCACATGTGCGCGCACTCTAGCGTGCATGTGCAGAGGTCCCGGCACTGTTTTCAGCGCCGGGATCTGGCTCCGGCCTCCACGCATTCTGCTGTGCTGCGCCAAGGGCCTGGATTGACCGGGCGGAGGGGAGAATACCAAGGTAAATAATAGGCGCCGTTTCTGTTCTAAAAAGTCGGCACACCACACGGAGATACGCAGTTATAACCCTGGGGGAAAACTTGGGCCCAATGGGAGGTTATGTATGGTAGAACCTAGTAACCTGATGAGGAAGGCATTGCAAACATTTGAGGTCACATAGATATGGATGAACAGCAGTGGGGTAAGATAGGGATAGCATTAACTCCACTCTTTTGAATAATGTCACTGAGAGGCATTGTATAAATGAGGGATAGGAGAGGATGCATGGAAGAGCATTACAACATGTTCATGTGTGGTAATGTCTGTTGTTTCTTTGTACCCTTAATGGGTGAAACTTCACACTGAGTACACTAGTGCTCTGATAATCTGATACCTAAGCCCTCTGGTATCTTTGTATCCCATTATTAAAGTACTTTCATACTCTGGCATCCAGTTACCTTTGTTCCCTTTCATCCTGATACCCCAGTATGCTCATATCTTTGTGTTATGGCATCCTAGAATGAAGACTTATATTTATGCAGTGCATTTCATCTCCCCAGTACATCCAAATCCCTTTGTAGCCAATGAATAACCTTTAAAATATTGTATTGTTATTTTGTAGACAAATACAGCAGCCAACTCAAGCACAGCAAGGTACCATAAACAGCAATGAGATGAATGACCAGATAATCTCTTCTGATGAGTATAATCTATTGCTCTCTGGTAGCTTGGCATTGTCGCACCCATCTGCTAATAGTTCTCTTTTCTTAACAATCTAGATCCAAGTGTTCGAGCAGCTTACTGTCTGATATTCTGTTACCCTCGTAGCTAAGTGAACGAAATTCAATAATACAATGCATTCCATGAAGAGACATTTAAAGTTTAATAGAAATATTTCTGTGGCTCACTAATTCAAACAGCTGTATCCCCAGAACCACTGCCATGTGTTAAAATAATACCTTTTCCACAAGAGTGTCGTAAAGTGTAATTTATGATTGAATGTTGCTACCCTGATGGTTTAGTAAGTACTAGCTGTTCATTGGTGCACACCCAAAGAATATGGCTGCCACAGAGTGTAAAGGCAGCTTAGCAAACATCAGAAGATTGACACTGTTTCTGCTCCGGCTCTGAAGCATATATAGAATGTAATCTTTGAGTAGTATTGGGATTTCGATTATAATTTGTCTATTATTTGCTGGGGATTCTGCTCAAATGTTACACAGGAACAGGAATAATCCATTCAGCATCTCAAGCCTTTCCCGCCGTTCAATTGGATCATGGCTAATCTGTACCTCAGCTCCATTTACCTGGAATATACTTTATAATTTATATAAAATTTATATCCCTGGATAGATTGAACCTGTTGCTCTCAGTCTTGAAAATATCAATTGATCCAGCATCCACAGCTTTTGGGGAGAGAATTCCACTCCCCTTTGTGTGAAGAAATGCTTCTTGATTTCATTCCTGTACGGCCGAGCTCCAATTTTGAGATTGTGCCACCTTGTTCTGGATTCCCCCACCAAAGGAAACTACTGTTGCCTAACATTACCATTTTGAATACCTCAATTAAATCACCCCTCGACCATATAAACTCAAGGAACGATAAGCAAAGTTTATTCAAACAATCCTTATAACTTAACCCTATTAAACCTGGTATCATTCTGGTGAATCTGTGCTGTAACTAATGTTCCTGTTAAGCTGTGTGGCTGAATGGTTGGGCAGCGGTCTGGAGGTCCTGCGCAGGCTGCTCACTGGTTCTACATGAGAGAAACTGCGCACGCACAAAAATTTGAATGAGCCGCACTGCCAGTTAACAGGACCGTGCCCAAAAAACAAAAAGAGAAGGAACATTGGCTGTAACCCTTTCAAGGCCAATATATACTTTTATGGTTCCCAAAACTGATCACAGTACTCCAGATGGGTTCTGATCAAGTCCCTGTACAACAGAAGAATCACTTCATCACTTTTGATTTCCAATCCACTTGAGATACACGCCAACATTCCATTAGCCGCTTT
Source organism: Pristiophorus japonicus (assembly GCF_044704955.1). Taxonomy (NCBI): domain Eukaryota; kingdom Metazoa; phylum Chordata; class Chondrichthyes; family Pristiophoridae; genus Pristiophorus; species Pristiophorus japonicus. Next base: position 53,729,948 of record NC_091979.1, on the reverse strand, counting down.
GATTAATTTTTGTACCTGCGCACTTGCTTTTAGTGATTTATGTCCTTGGACACCCAAATCCATTTCCTCCTTCACAGTTCCTTGTCTTTCTCCATAAAGAAAATATTTTAATTTGTTTTTCTTGGATCCAAAGTGGATGACTGCATACCTCCCCACGTTGAACTCCATCTGCCACAGCTTTGCCCATTCAGTCTTCTTCTTTTGTATGGTAGTTTGTGGGAGTTTGCTGTGTGCAAGTTGGCTGTCGCGATTCCCACATTACAACAGTGACTACACTCCAAAAGTACTTAATTTGCTGTAAAGCGCTTTGAGAGGTCCAGTCATCATGAAAGGCGCTATATAAATGCCAGTCTTTCTTTCTTTTTAGCAGGAAAGCAAATCAAATCATAGAATCATAGAAATTTACAGCATGGAAAGAGGCCATTTCGGCCCATCGTGTCTGTGCTGACTGACAAAGAGCTATCCAACCTAATCCCACTTTCCAGCTCTTGGTCCATAACCTCACAGGTTACGGCACTTCAAGTGCACATCCAAGTACTTTTTCAATGTGGTGAGGGTTTCGGCCTCTACCACCCTTTCAGGGAATGAGTTCCAGACCCCCACCACCCTCTGGGTGAAAATATTTCCACTCAAATCCTCTCTAAACCTTCTACCAATACTTTAAATCTATGCCCTCTGGTTGTTGACCCCTCTGCTAAGAGAAATAGGTCCTTCCTATCCATTCTATTATGTCTTGACTAAAGAGTCAGACTAGATACTGCAAGCTCAAAGTAAGTGTGACCATAGTCCTTTATTACAGATCTCAGAGTGCCTCTCCAGCCTGTGAGGCCTCCTTATATACAGGTGCTCCCAAGGGATTGTGGAATCGATCTGAGTGAGTCGATCTGGGGCCTTCCTTTCCCTGGTTGATCGTCTCGGTGTGAATGCTGATGTTGGTGAGTCGTTTCTGGGCCTTCGCTGGGCTGCTGCACAGCTGGCCTTGCTGGACTGCTGGGGGTGATGGGTTCTGCTTCGTGGTCAACCGCTGGGTCGATTGCCACTTGTGTGTGTGTTGGAGGGTCGAAAAAGATAGAGTCTATTGTGGGTTGTTCTGGATAGTCCATAAATCTGAGTTTGGTTTGATCCAAGTGTTTTCTGCAGGTGAGTCCATTTGCGAGTTTGATCACAAGCACCCTACTCCCCTCTTTGGCCAAAACAGTGCCAGCAATCCATTTGGGACCTTGTTCGTAGTTCAACACAAATTCAAGATCATTTACTTCAATTTCTCGTGACACATTTGCGCGATCATGATATGTATTCTGTTGAAGCCACCTGCTCTCTACCTGTTCATCTAGATCAGGGTGGACTAACGAGAGCCTTGTCTTAAGTGCCCTTTTCATGAGCAGTTCAGCAGCAGGGACCCCGGTGAGCAAGTGGGGTCTTGTGCGGTAACTGAGCAGGACTCGAGATAAGCAAGTCTGCAGTGAGCCTTCAGTTACCCTTTTCAAGCTCTGCTTGATTGTTTGAACTGCTCGTTCTGCCTGACCATTGGACGCTGGCTTGAACGGGGCAGATGTGACATGTTTGACCCCATTGCGGGTCATGAATTCCTTGAATTTGGCACTGGTAAAGCACGGCCCATTGTCACTTACAAGGATATCAGGCAGGCCATGTGCCTGGCCTGTGGCAGATGGCATAGTTGTATGTGGACAACGTGAGCGCCCATCTCTGGATGCAGCCCGATGCATTCGTATTTATCCCCTTATTTTCAGAAAAGAGGGAAAAAAGCGGCTTATGGTCAGTTTCCAATTCAAATTTGAGCCCGAATAGCTATTGATGCATTTTCTTTACCCCGTAAACACACGCTAACGCTTCTTTTTCGATCATACTGTAGGCTCTCTTGGCCTTAGACAGACTTCTGGATGCATAAGCAACCGGTTGCAATTTCCCAAATTCATTAGCTTGTTGCAATACACACCCGACTCCGTATGACGATGAATCACATGCCAGTACCAAGCATTTAATTGGACCGTACAACACAAGCCATTTGTTTGAACATAACAGCTTCCTAGCTTTCTCAAAGGCATTTTTTTGGCTTTTACCCCATACCCATTCATCTCCTTTACGCAGTAAAGAGTGCAGTGGTTCCAACAATGTGCTAAGACCTGGTAAGAAGTTACCAAAGTAGTTCAGGAGTCCTAGAAACGACTGCAGCTCCGTCACGTTCTGTGGTCTCGGTGCGTTCTTGTTTGCCTCCATCTTCGAATCGGTGGGCCTGATGTCGTTCGCTGCGATTCTTCTCCCCAGGAACTCCACTTCAGGTGCCAGGAAAACGCACTTTGAGCATTTTAGCCTGAACCCCATACGATTAAGCCGACTAAGAACCTCCTCCAGGTTCTGCAGGTGCTCGACTGTGTCCCAACCTGTAACCAAGATGTCATTCTGGAAGACCACAGTGCGCGGGACCGACATCAGCAAGCTTTCCTTGTTCCTCTGGAATATTGCTGCGGCCGATCAAATCCCAAACGGGCATCTGTTGTGAACTAAAAGATCTTTGTGTGTGTTGATTCAGGTGAGGCCTTTCGAAGATTCCTCCAGCTCTTGCATCATGTAGGCCGAGATCAAATCCAGCTTTGTGAACATTTTCCCTCCCGCCAGCGTCGCAAATAGGTTGTCTGCCTTTGGTAGCGGGTATTGATCCTGCAGTGAGGAACGATTGATATAGTTACTTTGTAATCACCACAGATTCTGATGGTGCCATCTCCCTTGAGGACCGGAACAATCGGACTGGCCCACTCATTGAATTCGATCGGCAAAATGATGCCCTCTCGTTGCAGCCTGTCCAGCTCGATCTCCACCCTTTCTCTCATCATGTATGATACCGCTCTCGCCTTGTGATGGATGGGTCGCGCCCCCGGAATCAAATGGATCTGCACTTTTTCTCCTTGGAACTTCCCGATGCCTGGTTCGAACAGCGCGGGAAACTTGCTTAGGACCTGGGCACATGAGGTGTCGTCGACTGACGAAAGCGCTCGACCGTCGTCCCAATTCCAGCGTATCTTTCCCAGCCAGCTCCTGCCGAACAGCATGGGGCCATCGCCCGATAGCACACAGAGTGGTAAATCTTGCACCGCTCCATTGTAGGAGACCCTTACGGTAGCACTGCCAATTACGGGAATCAGTTCCTTTGGGTCCGTTCTAAGTTTGGTACGAATGGGAGTCAGGACTGGCCTTGAAGCCTTGTTGCACCACAACTTATCGAAAGTCTTTTTACTCATTATGGACTGGCTTGCGCCCGTGTCCAGCTCCCTAGACACCGGGAGTCCATTTTATTCAACCTTCAGCATTTTTAGGGGACACTTTGTGGTAAATGTGTACACCCCATATACCTCTGCCTCCTCGGTCTGAGGCTCTGGTTCATCATGATCCACCGTGGATCTGTCCTCCTCTGCAACATGGTGGTTTGCAGGATTAGCAGGGTTTGCAGCTCGCCGGCACATATGTTGGAGATGTCTCATTGTTCCACAGCCCTTGCAAACGTAGCCTTTGAAGCGGCATGAATGGAATCGATGATCACCCCCGCAGCGCCGACAAGGTGTCAATTGCCTTGTATTCACCACCCTTCATGGCGGACTCTGAGTCATCTGCGGACATGCAGCTACAGGCGTGTAAGTCCTGCCATGTGCATTTCGATTCGAAAACAATGTTACTTTGTTCACAGTACTTGCAGCAGCATTAGTGTGCTGGGAAATTTGTTTGGTATTGTCACTGGTGGCGATGAACGCCTGGGCTATCGCTGTGGCTTTACTCAAGTTTGGGGTCTCTACAGTCAAAAGTTTGCGAAGTATTACTTCATGGCCAATGCCAAGTACAAAGAAGTCCCTGAGCATATGCTCCAAGTGTCCTTCAAATTCACAATGTCCTGCAAGGCGTCTTAGCTCGGCGACGTATCTCGCCACTTCCTGGCCTTCAGACTTCTTGTATGTATAGAACCGATACCTTGCCATCAGAACGCTTTCCTTCAGGTTTAGATGCTCCCGGACCAGTGTGCACAACTCATCGTATGACTTGTCTGTGGGTTATGCTGGAGCGAGCAGGTTTTTCATGAGGCCATACGTTGGTGTCCCACAAATGGGTGAGGAGGATCACCCTCATTTGGCAGCATTCCCTTCTCCTTCCAGCTCATTGGCCACGAAATATTGGTCAAGTCGCTCCACGAAGATTTCCCAATCATCTCCCTTTGAAAGTTTCTCCAGGATGCCCACAGTTCTCTGTATTGTTGCATTGGGGTTTGTCATCTGTATCTCGTCGTCAGTTGTTATGTCTTGGATAAAGAGTCAGACTAGATACTGCAAGCTCAAAGTAAGTGTGACCGTAGTCCTTTATTACATATCTCAGAGTGCCTCTCCAGCCTGTGAGGCCTCCTTATATACAGGTGCTCCCAAGGGATTGTGGGATCCCTTGGGACTCCAGGGGATAAACTGTCTGGTGGTTAAACATGGTAATTACAGGTTTACATACATAACACACTCTATCTAGACCCCTCATAATTTTATACATCTCAATAAGATCTCCCCTCAGCCTCCTCTTCCAAAGAAAACAAACCCAGCCTATCTAATCTTTCCTCATAGCTAACATTCTCCAGTCCAGGCAACATCCTCGTAAATCTCTTATGTACCCTTTCCAGTGAACTCACATATTTCCTGTAATGTGGTGACCAGAACTGCACATCGTACTCCAGCTGTCGCCTAACTAGTGTTCAAGCATAACCTCCCCACTCTTGTATTCTATGCCTCAGCTAATAAAGGCAAATATTCCGTATGCCTTCTTAATCACCTTATCTACCTGGCCTGCGACCTTCAGGGATCTGTGGACATGCACTCCAAGGTGCCTCTGTTCCTCTACATTTGTCAGTATCCTACCATTTAATGTGCATTTCCTTGCCTTGTTTGCTCTTCCCGAATGCATTACCTCACACTTCTCCGGCTTGAATTCCATTTGTTACTGCTCTGTCCACCTGACCAGTTCCTTGATATCTTCCTGCAGTCTACAGCTTTCTTCTTTATTATCAACCACACAGCCATTTTTTAAAATAATTTGTAAACTTCTTAATCATACTCCCTACATTCAAGTCTAAATCATTGATATATACCACAAAAAGCAAGGGACATAGTACTGAGCCCTGCAGAACTTCCAGTCACAAAAATATCCATCAAGCAGTACCCTTTGCTTTCTGTCTCTGAGCCAATTTTGGATCCAACTTGCCACTTTGCCTTGGATCCCATGGGCTTTTAATTTCATGACCAGTCTGCTATGTAGGATCTTATCAAAAGTCTTGCTAAAATCCATATACACTACATCAAATGCACTACCCTCATCGACCCTCTTTGTTACCACCTCAAAAAATTCAATCAAGTTGGTCAGATATGACCTTCCTATAAAAAATCCATGCTGACTGTCCTTGATTAATCTGTGATTTTCTAAATGAAGATTTATCCTGTCCCTCAGAATTCTTTCCAATAATTTTCCCACCACTGAGGTTAGGCTGACAGGCCTGTAATTACTCGGTCTATCCCTTTTTCCCTTTTAAACAAAGGTACAACGTTAGCACTCAAGCACCACACCTGTAGCAGGAGAATTTGGAAAATTATGACCAGAGCCTCTGCTATTTCCTCTTTTGCTTCTCTTAACTTCCAGGGATATGTTTCATTCAGGCCTGGGGATTTATCCACTTTCAAAGCTGCGAAACCCCTTAATACTTCCTCTCTCACTATGTTTATTTCATCTAATATTTCACACGCCACCTCCCTGATTGCAATGTAAAAACAGACACAAAGTATTCATTAAGAACCATACCCACATCTTCTACCTCCCCACACCGATTACCTTTATGGTCTCTGATAGGCTCTACTCTTTTTTTTAGTTATCTTCTTGCTCTCAATAAAACATCATTGTGTTTTTCTTGATTTTACTTGCCAAAATGTTTTCATGCTCTCTCTTTGCTTTACTATTTTCCTTTTTTACTTCACCTCTGCGCTTCTTATACTCCCCTAGAGTTTCTGCAGTATTGAGCCCTCGGTATTTGTCATAAGCCTTTCTTTTTTTGTTTATCCTCTCCTGTATGCCCCTTGACATCCAGGGGGCTTTAGATTTGTTAGTCCCACCCTTTTTCTTTAAGGGAACATACTTGCTCTGAACCCTCAGGATCTCCTCCTTGAAAATCAAAGAGCAAGTTATTATTTAAATGGAGAAAGATTGCAAAGTGCCGCAGTACAGCGGGACCTGGGGGTACTTGTGCATGAAACACAAAAGGTTAGTACGCAGGTACAGCAAGTGATCAGGAAGGCCAATGGAATCTTGGCCTTTATTGCAAAGTGGATGGAGTATAAAAACAGGGAAGTCTTGCTGCAGTTGTACAAGGTATTGGTGAGGCCACACCTGGAATACTGCGGCAGTTTTGGTTTCCAAATTTACGAAAGGATATACTTGCTTTGGAGGCAGTTCAGAGAAGGTTCACAAGGTTGATTCCAGAGATGAGGGTTTTGACTTATGAGCAAAGGTTGAGTAGGTTGGGTCTCTACTCATTGGAGTTCAGAAGAATGAGAGGTGATCTTATCAAAACGTATAAGATTATGAGGGGGCTTGACAAGGTGGATGCAGAGAGGATGTTTCCATTGATAGGGGAGACTAGAACTCGAGGGCATAATCTTAGAATAAGGGGCCGCCCATTTAAAACAGGGAAGAGGAGAAATTTCTTCTCTCATAGGGTTGTAAATCTCTGGAATTCATTGCCTCAGAGAGCTGTGGAAGCTGGGATATTGAATAAATTTAAGACAGAAATAGCCAGTTTCTTAACCGATAAGGGAATAAGGGGTTATGGGGGGCAGGCAGAGAAGTGGAGCTGAGTCCATGATCAGATCAGCCATGATCGTATTAAATGGCAGAGCAAGCTCGAGGGGCCGTATGGCCTACTCCTGCTCCTATTTCTTATGTCCTTATGTTCTTATGCCTCCCACTGCTCTGTCACTGATTTACCTTCAAGTAGCTATTTCCAGTCCACTTTGGCTAAATCACATCTCAGCTGAGTAAAGTTGGCTTTCCTCCAATTGAGGACTTTTATTCCTGGTCTATCTTTGTCCTTTTCCAAAACTACCCTAAATCTAACTGAATTATGATCACTACTACCAAAGTTCTGTCCCACTGATACCCCTTCCACCTGCCCAGCTTCATTCCCTAAAACTAAGTCCAGAACCGTCCCCTACCTTGTTGGGCTTGCTACATATCAGCTAAAAAAGTTCTCCTGAATGCAAGTATCTGCACCCTCGATACTTTTCACATTTCTATCCCAGTTAATATTAGGGTAGTTGAAATCCCCGACTAAAACTATAGTTTTAGCACTTCTCAGAAATTTGCCTTCATATTTGCTCTTCTATCTCCCTCTGACTGTTTAGCGGTCTATAGTACACTCCCAGCAGTGTGATCACCCCTTTTTTATTCTTCAGTTTAACCCATATGGCCTCATTTGATGAGCCATCTAACGAACGATCCCTCCCCACAGCTGTAATTGTTTCTTTAATCAATACTGCGACCCCGCCTCCTTCTTATCCCGTCTGAAAACCCTGTAACCAGGAATGTTGAGGTGCCTTACATGCCCTTCTTTCAGCTATGTCTCAGTAATAGCTGTAATATTCTCCCAAGTGTCTATCTGTGCTCTCAGCTCATCTGCCTTTTCCCTTAGACTCCTTGCATTGAAGTGTATACATTTAACACTGCCAAACTTCCTTGTTGTCTATTTTCCAGCCTTTATTTCCTCTGTCTTCCAAATTCACTTTCTAATTTTTTGCGTTCCAATTTCAGCTTTGCTTCTCTCCCTTCTGAATCTACTCTCAGGTTCCCATCCCCCTGCCAAGCTAGTTTAAACACTCCCCAACAGCAATCCCCCGCCCCCCTACCTCCCCCACCCTCCGCGAGGATATTGGTCCTGGCTCTGTTGAGGTGCAACCTGTTTGGCTTGTACAGGTCCCATCACCCCCAGAAATGGTCCCAATGCCCCAAGAATCTAAAACCCTCTCTCCTGCACGTATTCATAAGGAACATAGATACATAGAAACAGAGAAAATAGATGCAGGAGTAGGCCATTCGGCCCTTTGAGCCTGCACCAACATTCAATATGATCATGGCTGATCATTACCTCAGTATCCTTTCCTAGTTTCTCTCCATACCCCTTGATACCCTTAGCCATAAGGGCCATATCTAAATCCCTCTTGAATATATCCAAAGAACTGGCATCAACGACTCTCTGCGGCAGGGAATTCCACAGGTTAACATCTCTCTGAGTGAAGAAGTTTCTCCTCATCTCAGTCCTAAATGGCTTACCCCTTATCCTAAGACTGTGTCCAATGGTTCTGGACTTCCCCAACATCGGGAACATTCTACCCGCATCTAACCTGTCCCATCCCGTCAGAATCTTATATGTTGCTATGAGATCCCCTCTCATCCTTCTAAACTCCAATGTATAAAGGCCCAGTTGATCCAGTCTTTCCTCATATGTCAGTCCAGCCATCCCGGAAATCAGTCTGGTGAACCTTCGCTGCATTCCCTCAATAGCAAGAACGTCCTTCCTCAGATTAGGAGACCAAAACTGAACACAATATTCCAGGTGAGGCCTCACCAAGGCCCTGTACAACTGTAGTAAGACCTCCCTGCTCCTAAACTCAAATCCCCTAGCTATGAAGACCAACATTACTATTTGACTTCTTCACCGCCTGCTCTACCTGTATGCCAACTTTCAATGACTGATGAACCATGACACCCAGGTCTCGTTGCACCTCCCCTTTTCGTAATCTGCCGCCATTCAGATAATATTCTGTCTTCGCGTTTTTGCCCCCAAAATGGATAACCTCACATTTATCCATATTATACTGCATCTGCCAGGCATTTGCCCACTCACCTAACCTGTCCAAGTCACCCTGCAGCCTCCTAGCATCCCCCTCACAGCTCACACCGCCACCCAGTTTAGTGTCATCTGCAAACTTGGGAGATATTACACTCAATTCCTTCATCCAAATCATTGATGTATATTGTAAAGAGCTGGGGTCCCAGCACTGAGCCTTGTGGCACTCCATTAGTCATTGCCTGCCATTCTGAAAAGAACCCGTTTATGCCGAGTCTCTGCTTCCTGTCTGCCAACCAGTTCTCTATCCATGTCAGTATATTACCCCCAATACCATGTGCTTTGATTTTGCACACCAATCTCTTGTGTGGGACCTTGTCAAAAGCCTTTTGAAAGTCCAAATACATCACAACCACTGGTTCTCCCTTGTCCACTCTACCAGTTACATCCTCAAAAAATTCCACAAGATTTGTCAAGCATGATTTCCCCTTCATAAATCCATGCTGACTTGGACTGATCCTGTCACTGCTTTCCAAATGCGCTGCTATTTCATCCTTAATAATTGATTCCAACATTTTCCCCACATAAGAAATAGGAGCAGGAATAGGCCATTCAGCCCCTCGAGCTTGCTCCGCCATTCAATATGATCATGGCTGAACTGATCCTGGCCTCAACGCCACTTCTCCGCCCGCTCCCCATAACCCTTGATTCCCTTATCATTCAAAAATCTATCTATCATCTGCTCTATCCTCCTATTTCTGAACTCACTAGCACGTGGCACTGGGAGTAATCTGTAGATTGCTACCTTTGAGGTCCTGCTTTTTAATCTTTCTCCTAGCTCCCTAAAATCTGCCTGCAGGACCTCACCCCTCTTTCTACCTTTGCCATTGGTATCTATGCTACCTATGGACCACGACCTCTGGCTGTTCACCGTCCTCCCTCAGAAAGTCCTGCAGAGTTAGGTGACGTCCTTGACCCTGGCACCACGGAGGCAACATGCCATCTTGGAGTCAAGTCTGCGGTGTGTCTGCTCCCCTAACTTTTGAATAATCTACCACTATTGCTCTTCCATTCTTCTTCCTCCCCCCGATTCAGCTGAGCCACTCGTGGTGCCATGCACTTGGCTCTGGCTGCACTCTCCAGAGAAACCATCACACTCACCAGCACTCAGAATAGAATATTGGTTGGCAGAATGGCAGGCAGTGACCAGTGGGATGCAGCAGGGTTCAGTGTTGGGTCCCCAGCTATTTACAATATACATCAATGATTTAGATGAATGAATTGAATGTAATATCTCCAATTTTGCAGATGACACTAAACTGGGTGGCGGTGTGAGCTGTGAGGAGGATGCTATGAGGCTGCAGGGTGACTTAGGTTAGGTTAGGTGAGTGGGCAAATGCATGGCAGATGCAGTATAATGTGGATAAATGTGAGGTTATCCACTTTGGTGGCAAAAACAGGAAGACAGAATATTATCTGAATGGTGACAGATTAGGAAAAGGGGAGGTGCAATGAGACCTGGGTGTCATGGTACATCAGTCATTGAAGTTTGGCATGCAGGTACAGCAGGTGGTGAAGAATGCAAATGGCATGTTGGCCTTCATAGTTACAGGATTTGAGTATAGGAGCAGGGAGGTCTTACTGCAGTTGTACAGATCCTTGGTGAGGCCACACCTGGAATATTGTGTTCAGTTTTGGTCTCCTAATCTGAGGAAGGATGTTCTTGCTATTGAGGGAGTACAGCGAAGGTTCACCAGATTGATTCCCGAGATGGCAGGACTGACATATGAGGAGAGACTGGATCAGCTGGGCTTGTATCCACTGGAGCTTAGAAGAATGAGAGGGGATCTCATAGAAACATATAAAATTCTGACGGGATTGGACAGGTTAGAGGCAGGAAAAAATCTCCTGTTGCTGGGGAGTTCCAGAACCAGGGGTCACGGTCTAAGAATAAGGGGTAAGCCATTTAGGACCGAGATGGGGAGAAACTTCTTCACTTAGAGAGTGGTTAACCTGTGGAATTCTCTTTTGCAGAAAGTTGTTGAGGCCAGTTCGTTATATATATTCAAAAGGGAGTTAGATATGGCCCTTACGGCCAAAGGAATCAAGGGGCATGGAGAGCATGAAAGAGGTACTGAGGTTGAATGATCAACCATGATCTTATTGAATGGCGGTGCAGGCTCGAAGGGCCGAATTGTCTGCTCCTGCACCTAACTTCTATGTTTCTATGCACTCGTGGGACTCCTGCAATACCTGTCTGATCCTCCTCTTCACTCTGGCGGTCACCCATTCCCGCTCTGCCTGCACACTCTTAAGCTGCGGGATGACCATCTCCAGAAATATGCTATCCACAAAGTTTTCAGCCTCGTGGATGCACTGCAGAGACTCCAACTGCCGCTCAAGCTCCAAAACCGCAGAGCTGGAGCTGCTGTAGCTGGTGACACATCCTGCATGCATGGTCGTTCAGGCAGCGAGCAGCATCCAGGACTTCCCTAATGGTACAGGATGTGCATTCCACGGACTGCACTGCCCTGCCATATCTTTATTTATTAGATTAATGAACTAAAGTTTTTAGTATACCCCTCTGCCCTTAGTTAAAGACTAAAAGACAAATGTCAATATCAAAGTCAGATATCCAGGCCAAAGCTTCCGCTGTAACAGCGTGGATATCTTGTCGGCTGCCTGTGAATTTCCTCCGAGGGCAGTGATCAATGATGTGCTCTCGGGTCTGGTTAGGAGCTCCACAGTTGCATGATGGAGATACTTTAATCTTCCATCTATGGAGAAGGTGGCAGCATCTACCGTGACCGCTTTTGAGATAGTTGATGGTTGTCCACTGATTGCGAGGAAGGTTTGATCCTTCAGGTTGTACTGTGGGGTCCTCTATAAGAAATCCATTCCGTATGTCACAGTTCTTCCAAGCATTTCACCATCGGTCATCAAGACTGAGGGGAATTCACTGAAGGCCTTCGGCAACAGTTCAAAATTGCCTTCTAGATTTGAGACGGGTTGGTGGTAAGTTGTTCAAGTTGGCCTGGATCGGCATTTCTTTGCTGGTGTAGCAATGGTATTCTCTAGCGACTGTATATTCGCGGTGTCAGTATGGTGGTGTGATGTTTGGAAGCATGGGCAGCCAAGGATTCGGTGTCGATAAAAGCGTATCTGCAATAATTCTCATAGTAGAATTCAGCTGGACATCAACAAATTTGAAATTTGGATTTCTTAGCCATGCCAAAGAGCAGTACTCCCCTGTAGAGTATACCAGGGCGAGTACAACTGTACGGAGGGTTGGAGCGTCTGCTCCCCATGTGAATCTGGTGAGTTTCTGAATCAAGTTGATCCTACTCTTTAGTTTCTTCCCATGGTTCTGGAGATGCTGTTTATACAACAGGGTGCGATCGAGTGTGACTCCTAAATTGGGTTTTTTGGCATGGTTTATCCCTGCACCTCAAAAGGAGACTTTCAAAGTTTGCTTTGCTTAGAAACATAGAAACATAGAAAATAGGTGCAGGAGTAGGCCATTCGGCCCTTCTAGCCTGCACCGACATTCAATGAGTTCATGGCTGAACACGTAACTTCAGTACCCCATTCCTGCTTTCTCGCCATACCCCTTGATCCCCCGAGTAGTAAGGACTTCATCTAACTCCTTTTTGAATATATTTAGTGAATTGGCCTCAACAACTTTCTGTGGTAGAGAATTCCACAGGTTCACCACTCTCTGGGTGAAGAAGTTTCTCCTCATCTCGGTCCTAAATGGCTTACCCCTTATCCTTAGACTGTGTCCCCTGGTTCTGGACTTCCCCAACATTGGGAACATTCTTCCTGCATCTAACCTGTCTGAACCCATCAGAATTTTAAACGTTTCTATGAGGTCCCCTCTCATTCTTCTGAACTCCAGTGAATACAAGCCCAGTTGATCCAGTCTTTCTTGATAGGTCAGTCCCGCCATCCCGGGAATCAGTCTGGTGAACCTTCGCTACACTCCCTCAATAGCAAGAATGTCCTTCCTCAAGTTAGGAGACCAAAACTGTACACAATACTCCAGGTGTGGCCTCACCAAAGCCCTGTACAACTGTAGCAACACCTCCCTGCCCCTGTACTCAAATCCCCTTGCTATGAAGGCCAACATGCCATTTGCTTTCTTAACCGCCTGCTGCACCTGCATGCCAACCTTCAATGACTGATGTACCATGACACCCAGGTCTCGTTGCACCTCCCCTTTTCCTAATCTGTCACCATTCAGATAATAGTCTGTCTCTCTGTTTTTACCACAAAAGTGGATAACCTCACATTTATCCACATTATACTTCATCTGCCATGCATTTGCCCACTCACCTAACCTATCCAAGTCACTCTGCAGCCTCATAGCATCCTCCTCGCAGCTCACACTGCCACCCAACTTAGTGTCATCTGCAAATTTGGAGATACTACATTTAATCCTCTCGTCTAAATCATTAATGTACAGTGTAAACAGCTGGGGCCCCAGCACAGGACCTTGCGGTACCCCACTAGTCACTGCCTGCCATTCTGAAAAGTACCTATTTACCCCTACTCTTTGCTTCCTGTCTGACAACCAGTTTTCAATCCATGTCAGCACACTACCCCCAATCCCATGTGCTTTAACTTTGCACATTAATCTCTTGATGAGTGTTGAGGTGATATGTCGAGATGACTGTCTTCGGATTTGACCGAAGTCGCCATCAACAGAAGTAGGCCTCTATCCTCTGTAAATCACTGGTCAGTGTCTCCTCGGTGATGGACAGATTCATGTTTTGCGTGACCAAGGCAGTGTCATCAACATATACGAACTTGCGAGACTCTGTTAGTCTGCCTATGTCCATTTGTAACTTTCTGCTCACATCTACATAACTTCTCGTTGTATTCCTGTCGAATTACAGTTGAGTCATGTTTTAAATCTCCAGATTTGACTCCACTCTCCTCCCTCCCTTTATCTCCCTGCTGTAAAATTCAGTCATCCAAAACTCCAATTTGCTTATCCTATCCCACACTAAGACCCACTTGCCCACCACTCCTGTCTTCATTGACTACATTCGCTCCGGGTCCCCAAACACATCAAACTTAAAATGATCATCGTTGTGGTTACATCCCATCATGGCCTCCCTATCTCTGTAACCTTCTCCGGCACTCCCCCTGCCCCCCATTCCTCTGGCACTAGGCTCTTTGTGCATCAACATTCCCTTTGTCCTACCATTGTTGGCCATGCCTTTAGCTATCTAGACTCCATGTTCTGAAATTCCCTCCATAAATCTCTTTACCTCTGTACCTCTTTGACACCCTCCTTCAAACCCACATATTTCACCAAGCTTTAGGTCACCCTTCCTAATATCTCCTTCTTTAGTTTTGTGCCTTTTTTTCTTATGCCTCTGAAGTGCCTTGAGGAACTTTTCTACATTGAAGGCACAATACAGTTGTAAGTTGTTGTGTTATAAATAGTTTTTTTCTTCATTTCTGTAAGTGTGATTGAGAGGACCAATTATTTCAATCTGCATTATAAAGTGTCGGACTATATTCCCTCCAGCTGCTCACTCATATCAACACGTGCTTATCTTCTTATAACCCTTCCCTTCCCCAAAGTGGGGAGAGAATGCAGAACTCAAACATTTAACTGAACATGCCCAGTTATGCTTTCCCACATTTGAAGGTACTAGCTGTGCAATTCATCCACAACACAGACGTAGTTCCTGTTTTTGAAAATTTCATTTGATGTCAACTTATTTGATGGCAACTAACGACGAAACCACAAGCAGTGCAAAGTACTTTTGTAGGAAACTGATGACAATTTCCAATCTACACAAATTGTGGCTCTGACTGAATCTACATTCTTAGTAATTGGCGTCATTTGCAAAAAATGATGTATTTAATTACTTATACTCCTGCTTGATCAGAATCTGACAATGTCATCAGAATACAATCAGACAGACAAAGCAACCTTTAGAACAGGCCAACTAACTAAAATTATTCACTGGTTTAATTTTTAAAGGGGTACGGTCTTCGAGTAAAAACACTTGGTAAACTGATTTTTGTTGAGAAGGGGATAGAGTCAATCGAGCTATTCATCATTTTCATGTATTTATTTGGATATTTGTAGGTGTATGAACAGGGTTTTGCGAAATATTGCTTCATGAAGATACTGCCTCTTTAAGACATAACTGTAGACATTTGTTTTATTTCTTAATGGGGCAGAAATCCCGGCCTTCCCAGGTCCATATGGAATGTGTACGTACAGACCTGGGAAGGCATCGCAAAAGCTCTGGCTTGACAGATCCTCCATATCCCCACAGCCAGGACTTTCGCATGGGCAAGATTGCGGTTCTCTTGTTCAGCGAATGTCCTGAAAACTCTTGCGCCTGGTAAAAGCAGGCGCATAGCCTACTTTTACCAGCGTAACAGTTTTAAAACATTCAAAAACATATAAAAAGAACATTTAAAAAACACATTGTAATGTTAAAAACCCTGCCCACTAAGGTAAGTTTATTTTTAACCCTAATAACAAAACTTAAAAAGAATCAGAAAAATATATTTTTTCTAAGACATTTATTAACTTTAATTTCAATTAATTTTAATTATGTGAGGTGTGTTTTTTATTTTTTATTATGGTGTTTAGTGTGTTTGATTTTCTTCCCTTATTAATAGCAATGAGAACTCGTAGATATGGGGTTCTCATTGCTATTAATGAGAATACTGTACCTAATTGGTTGTGCAGTCACACCTGACTGCACCATCTGCGTTGGAACCTGGAGGATGGGAGCGCGCTTCACAGCGTGGGAAGAGAAGGCCTCCCCACTGGAATCCCAGGGACCAGCAGGTAAATTAGTAAAAATTCTCCGGTTGGAGGCGTTCGTTCGAAGAAGCCTCTGACCGGAGGTTCAGGGCCAAAATGTTAAATGTGGGCAATATATCTCATTTTTTTTTTCTCTGAGGGGATATATGCTTCATGTAGAATCCTGCAGTAAGTACTAAGAGAAATAGTAGTGAATCAAATAGTAGGGAGAAAAATTCAAACAGGAAATGAGAAACAAAACCAAGAAATGTCGGGAGAACAAAAGCGACAAGTTAGTCAGCATCTGAAAAACCAAGTTGTCCGAAGTTTTCATCAGAAGCTTGATTCTGTTTCTACTTTCCTCAGTGGAGTTGAAGCTGGGTAGAATTTCACACAAACTGGAATAAAATAGTATAGTTCTCTTTAATTTTGCCAGCAAATTCTGAATATGTTCTGTTCCACTGATCGACTTTCTTTGCTATTTACTGCATCTTACAAATTTGAAACCATCCAAGTCATTCCAGTATCACTACATACTGACTAAATATTTTACAGCTTGACAGCAGATACGAGCAGCTTATGGCTTAGTTTAAGAAGCAAAATAATTCTGTATATTTAAAAAAAAACAAGAACTCGCAGTCACAGCAGGGTCCTTCTTTGGGCCAGTGGCCTATCACATAATTTATCTTGACTCCAATAAAAATTTTTATACTGGGTCATGCTGTCCCATTACATTCACGTGTTATACTCCTTTCTGAACCTTATTTTTTTCATAGCAGCATTACAAATGAAATTGTAACGAATAATGGACCTTACAGTTTATTTACTCCTACTTCATTCATTTGCCCCGATGCAGTTTTGCATCATTAATCCACTCTGTTTAAGACTGAAGCAGGATGATAATATTTAGTATGTTATAAATCCAGAAATGTGTTAACCTATTCTTGAAGGATAAGTCTGTGCCCATCTTTCCTGCAACTCTGTGTTCAATCAGGTTTCTGCTCCTGCCTCAGCACTGAAATGACCCTAATCAAAGTCACAAATTACATCCTCTGTGACTGTGACAGTGACCATGGTGCACTATTCCCCCTCATGCTTCTCGACCTGTCTGCAACCTCTGACATGGTTGAACGCATCAGCCTCCTCCAACGTCTCTCCTCCATTATCCAACTGAGTGAGACTGCCCTCGCCTGGTGCCACTCTTGCCGATCCAGTTGTAGTCAGAGAGTCTCCTGCAGTAGCTTCTTTTCCTGTCCCTGCACTATTTCCTCTGGAGTCCCCCAAGTATCTATCCTTGAAACATAGAAACATAGAAATTAGGTGCAGGAGCAGGCCATTCGGCCCTTCGAGGGTGCACCGCCATTCAATAAGATCATGGATGATCATTCAACCTCAGTATCCCTTTCCTGCTTTCTTTCCATACTCCTTGATCCCTTTGGCCATAAGGACCATATCTAACTCCCTTTTGAATATATCAAACGAACTGGCCTCAACAATTTTCTGCGGTAGAGAATTCCACAGGTTCACCACTCTCTGAGTGAAGAAATTTCTCCTCATCTCGGTCCTAAATGGCTTACCCCTTATTCTTAGACTGTGACCCTTGGTTCTGGAACTTCCCAGCAATGGGAACATTCTTCCTGCCTCTAACCTGTCCAATCCCATCAAAATTTTATAAGTTTCTATGAAATCCCCTCTCATTCTTCTAAACTCCAGTAGATACAAGACAAGTTGATCCTGTCTCTCCTCATATGTCAGTCCTGCCATCCCAGGAATCAGTCTGGTGAACTTCGCTGTACTCCCTCAATACCAAGAACATCCTTCCTCAGATTAGGAGACCAAAACTGAACACAATATTCCACGTGTGGCCTCACCAAGGCTCTGTACAACTGCAGTAAGACCTCCCTGCTCCTATATTCAAATCCTCTAGCTATGAAGGCCAACATGCCATTTGCATTCTTCACCACCTGCTGTACCTGCATGCCAAACTTCAATAACTGATGTACCATGACACCCAGGTCTCGTTGCACCTCCCCTTTTCCTAATCTGTCACCATTCAGATAATATTCTGTCTTCCTGTTTTTGCCACCAAAGTGGATAACCTCACATTTATCCACATTATACTGCATCTGCCATGCATTTGCCCACTCACCTAACCTGTCCAAGTCACCCTGCAGCCTCTTAGTATCCTCCTCACAGCTCACACTGCCACCCAGCTTAGTGTCATCTGCAAACTTGGAGATATTACATTCAATTCCTTCATCTAAATCATTGATGTATATTGTTAGCAGCTGGGGTTCCAGCACTGAGCCCTGCGGCACTCCACTGGTTACTGCCTACCATTCTGAAAAGAACCCGTTTATCCCGACTCTCTGCTTCCTGTCTGCCAACTTGTTCTCTATTCACGTCAATACATTACCCCCAATACCATGTGCTTTAATTTTACACACTAATCTCTTGTGTGGGACCTTGTCAAAAGCCTTTTGAAAGTCCAAATGCACCACATCCACTGGTTCTCCCTTGTCCACTCTACTAGTTACATCCTCAAACAATTCTGGAAGATTTGTCAAGCATGATTTCCCTTTCATAAATCCATGCTGACTTGGACCGATCCTGTCACTGCTTTCCAAATGCGCTGCTATTTCATCTTTAATAATTGATTCCAACATTTTCCCCACCACCGATGTCAGGCTAACCGGTCTATAATTCCCTGTTTTCTCTCTCCCACCTTTTTTTAAAAAGTGCTGTTACATTAGCTACCCTCCAGTCCATAGGAACTGATCCAAAGTCAATAGAATGTTGGAAAATGACCACCAATGCATCCACTATTTCTCGGACCACTTCCTTAAGTACTCTGGGATGGACCCTATGAGGCCCTGGGGATTTATCAGCCTTCAATCCCATCAATTTCCTTAACACAATTTCCTGACTAATAAGGATTTCCTTCGGTTCCTCCTTTTCGCTAGACCCTCGAACCCCTAGTATTTCCGGAAGGTTATTTGTGTCTTCCTTGACCCAATGTTCCCTCTAAGCTGTGCGCGCGTGTGCAGCCATGCAGTAGTCAGGAAGGTACCACGCAGACCACTCGCAAGCTGTTCTCTCTGAGATACTGTGCGTGCGCAGTTAGACAGAAAAGTTAAAGGTACCGTGCCCAAAATAAATTTAGAAGGTTCATTACTTGGCCCCCTTCTATTGCTCATCTACAAGCTGCCACTTGCCGACTTTGTCTGAAAACACAACGTCAGGTTCCAAATGCACGCTAATGATATCCATCTCGACCTCACCACCAAAGCGATTGTCTTCGGCCATGGCCAAAAACTGCGTTCCCTTGTCACCGACTACATCACCCTCCCTGGCTACTGTCTGAGGCTGAACCAGACTGTTTGCAGCCCAAGTGTCCTATTTGATCCACAGCTG
Organism: Pristiophorus japonicus; assembly: GCF_044704955.1. Lineage (NCBI taxonomy): Eukaryota > Metazoa > Chordata > Chondrichthyes > Pristiophoridae > Pristiophorus > Pristiophorus japonicus. The sequence continues at coordinate 53,710,881 of NC_091979.1, read as the reverse complement.
CGCTCTTGACCCCATATCCTCTCCATCCCAAAGACTGCTTACTTCCACCTCCATAATGTCGCCCATCTCTGTTCTTACCTTAGCTTCTCTGCTGCTGAAACTCTCACCCATGCTTTTGTTATCTTTTCCTATGCTAAAGACATTATGTAAATGCGAGTTGTTGTTGTAAAGGATCCTACAACTAGTTTGCAAGATTTGTAGAAACTCAAGTGAATCTCTCAGTTAGACTTCAAAAATGTCTGACCATCAGCATCGCTTTTATAAGCCATCAGCAACAAACTATTACGTTTGACTTGAACTTTTTTATTTGGCTAATGCTTAAATTTAAAAAAATATAATTTTGATATCAATGGGGAAAGAAGCTGGGAGCAGCAACTCGGTCTGACACATGGAAGTGAGCAGAATTAACATCAGTAGAGATGCTGTTATTAATCCATATTGCTTTAAAGGTCATGTTGATTTAACTTTATCCGTTAATTGAGCTCCTTCACAATCTCAGGCTCAGTGACTCCTCTCAGCCAGTGTCACCAGTGGCATAAGAAATAAAGTATTAAAGCTCATCTCGATTCTATTCTTTTCCCTCGATCTTCTCTTGTTTTCTTCCCTGGCTGATTTTCCCTCTGCCTAGCCCAGAGACACCCAGCGAATTGCAGCAGTCTACTGCTGTTCCAACTGAGATCAGCTTTCTCCATACAGATCAAGTGTATTTGACTTAGTCCTATACCAGATGGTGCCTTTACCCACTGGCTGATTCTTTCTTCCCATATTCATTTTCAATGGCGTGGGGATGGTGGACACCCTCTTGAAATATCTTTTCGGTGTATGTGGATTCAAACGGAAGCATTAATCACAAGATTTTATTTGCGCAGTTTGCATTTCTGCAATTTGCATCTGCACAAATGCTGGTGGTAAGGTACAATTCAGAATTTTGTACTGAATTTGAAATATAACAACAACAACTTGCATTTATATAGCACATTTAACGTGGTAAAACGTCCCAAGGCGCTTCACAGAAGTGTTATCAAACAAAATTTGACACTGAGCCACAAAAGGAGATACTGGGGCAGATGAACAAAAGTTTGATCAAAGCGGTCGGTTTTAAGGAGCGTCTTAAAGGAGGAATGAGAGGTAGAGAGGTGGAGAGGTTTAGGGTAGAAATTCCAGAGCTGAGGGCCTTGGCAGCTGAAGGCACAGCCACCATCAGTTGAGAGATTAAAATCAGGAATACTCAAGAGACCAGAATCGGAGGAGCGCAGATATCTAATAACTGGTGCAAACTGCAAGTTGGTGATACCAGATGTATTATTTATATGCTTCACCAGGCTAATTTGGGACAGGGTCACCTCTCGTGTCACAAGAAGAGTCAAGGGCCATTTGCTTGACTGGTGGTGCAATTTCTTATACTCTTCATTTTTTAAAATTTCAGTGATATAATTTCAGCACCACTCCACTGAGATGCTAGCACCAGTGATAAAGGGCAGAGAATGCTGCCACTTCTATGGCAACTCTGGTAAGGAAGTGGTTGTGGTGTTGGACCAAAGATACTGCCACTGCAATATTGCTCCATGGCGGGTGCATTAGCAATATGCGGCCAAGGATGGGGGCACTACGAAAATGTGCTGATGGCACAGGGATGGAGCTATGGAGACAAGGATGGGGGCACTGATACACGTGATCAGAGCAGTGGAATGATATGCTGGGGACAAGAATGGTTTCTTTTTTCTATTGTAACAGTTCTGGTGCTGTGGGACTAAGTATAAAGCTACCATCTCAAGAACGAAAATTGAAGTTAAAATAAAAACCTTGCCTCGGCAGAATATATAAGATCCTGTTTAAAGTCTATAAATAATGTTGATTTTAATAATACAATTTTATTTTGTAGTCTTATTTTTTTTGCAATGGACGTACACACAACCAGTTACAGAACCCACCAGGTCTCAAAGTGTGCAGAAATCACCGTCGTAACATTTGACTTGCAGCTGGTCTCCGCTGTGAGTTTGTTGACATTAGATTTTCTGCTCATTGGCCCAGAATCTGCGGTTAGCAGTGACACAAAGATGATCGCTGCTGGCCCCCAAGTGTGCTCCATCCCTGTGCCAAGAACTTTGGGTTTTCCGATCTACAATTCAAATCAATGATGGTTTGTGGGGATCCCCTCGTGTGATCATCATCATCATAGGCAGTCCCTCGAATCGAGGGTGACTTGCTTCCACGTCAAAAAGTTCACAGGTGTTTCAATTAAGTACCTAAAATTCCAGGTCCCGAACTACATGTTGAAGGGTGGAAGATGCCTGTGCGTGGATTTTGTTAGCGTGTGGTGGCCGTTGCAAATCAGCCACCACATAGGCTTGACAAAGCTAGGTCTTGGTCTAGTGGCAAGGATTAACCAAGATGACTGGAGACCTGCTCTGCTGCACGGGCCTAGTGCATGCACAATCGCAGTGTGGACTGTCTCGTGCTGTCTCTGGGCCCTCACCTCTTCTGGGACCCGAACTCGCGCCTCTCCTGGGCCCCGATCACATCCCTCTACAATCTCTCGCCGCTCCTTCACCCCGACCTCGCCGCTCCTGCTGTACCTGCCCACGCTCCAATCACCGACCTGGACCTTGGTGATGCCCCTCTTCACTGCCGTTGCTCTCCTGCTCCAGCACGTGCTGCTCCCTGGAGTGGTGTGCCGCCACACTGCTCCTTCCGCTCCCCCGGCCTGCTCCGATGGTGCACATAGGCCGGGGGCCGCTCTGCCCTAGTCACTGATATCCCTCGTGTGAGCTGCTGTGACGTCAACATGCTGTCTAAGCAGCGAATCAAGACGCAGAATTCTCACAGATAGCAAAAAAGGAAGTTAGTAAGCTTTTAAAATGCAAACTTTTAAAAAATGTTAGCGAGAGCAAAATGAAGATTGGGGCTCTCACATGGGGAAAATGCAAACCTGAAATAATGCTGGACAAACTTTAAAAAATATTAAAAAAAATAATAATAATTTGTATTAAAATAGACACAGCACAAAATTTAAATTAGTTTGTCAGGTCCTTAACTTTTGTTTAGCAGTCAAATACGCTGTTAAAACTCCAGTTACACCTAATCTCTTTGGGTCTAACTATTAGTGGGGAATTTAACAGCGTACTTATTGCAGACGAGGCAAAGTTTTCGTCAGTTTCCCTGATCTGGGTGATTCCAGTACTGGCTCTGCGGCGGGGTGGCACAGCGCCGCCTGTGGAGGAGCAGTGAATGACAGACCACAGCTTCAGGATCTCCGCAGGCGCCAGTTGCCGAAGTTGCAGTCAGTTTCAAAGGTGGAATGACGGTGAACGCTGCCTGTTCGCTGTCATCCCAGCCGCAGATTGCGGGCCATTGTCTATGAACGGGTGACGAATTTAGACAGAAAGAAATCACCAAATAAAGAGCTAACAGAAACAAGTAATCTCCACAAGTAACTGTGTGTTAGCTGGTGCTAACAAAGACTCGTCCTGAGCATATCATATAATGTTTAAATGTTTCATCCACGACTGCTTTTTTTCAAGTTTATTCCTTATGCGTTAAGTACCCTTCCACATCAAAGATAGTGAGCAGGCAACCCACACCCAGGCTTCTGCAAGTGCTCTATGACCTGTGATGAGAAAATACAAAGTAATGGACCAGAGTGATTTTCCTCTACTTTCTCCCAGTATGCAAATGGCTGCTGTCTGCTGTCACCTTTCCCCTGATAACCGAGCATGCAGGGAAATTAAAGCCAGCGTCTGCTGCTTTGACCTGTTTCATGTGCCCCCTCATCCAATGCTTTTAAAAACTGGCTAACATTTGTATTCCATTTACTTACAATGCCATGAAGATTGTGATAAGCCCGAGATATCTTTACATCATTTTTAGATTTGAATGCTGGTAGTTTTAATATCCAATTTATGAAGGTTTATAAAAAAGAGGCTAATGGATAGATGGGAGTGATTACAAGCCCGTTATCTAATCAAGGAGTTTGTATGAGATCAATCATGTGGTGCTGGAGCACTTTCTAACTGTCACTGGAACCCTCGGATTGGATTATGGCCCCAAAGTGTATTTCTTGGTGTCTGTTATTATTTAAAAAGACTAAATATGTATAATATGTATGTTACTGCTAGTTTATTGAAAAGTAGAGCTTGGATTTTTCTGCACCAATTTTTTTTTTCCTGAAAACTGTGTTGGACAAGGGTGTAAAATTCATCAAGCACCTATTCCTGCCTGATTTCTCACTACTATGCACAATATATCTGCCCATTTCTGGGTGGGTACCGTCCGGCATTTTTTCTGTCATTGCTGCCATAGAGACGGCAAGGTGTGAGGGATGGCTGCATGTGCCTGGCATTCAGTGTTGCTGTAGGCCGCGGAGGGGCCCTTTTACATTTAAAAGGATTAGATGCTGTTTATCTTAAAATGTTTCCATCTTAAACTGGCAGTCCTGAGGTGGCAAACCATGCTAATGCTATGGGAAGCCCCCCAAGCCTACTATAGCTAATCACCGCCTGCCTAAATGCAAAAGAGACCCTAATCACGGCAAAGCACCCAGGGTCATGGCACATCCCAGTGGGGAAGTCCCACACTGCCAAGGGTGCACCAGGATCCCGGTTTAGCGGATAATCCAGGCTATACGTTGCAGCTGGTTACGAGGAAATTATAACAACAACAACAACTTGTATTTATATAGCGCCTTTAAAATATTGAAACATCCCAAGGCGCTTCACGGGAGTATTATGCGATAAAAAAAATTGACACCCAGCCGCATAAGTAGAAATTAGCAGGCGACAAAGAGGTATGTTTAAGGAGCGTCTTGAAGGAGGAAAGAGAGTTAGAGAGGTGGAGAGGTTTAGGCGGGAGTTCCAGAGCTTGGGGCCTAGGCAACAGAAGGCAGGGCCACCAATGGTTGAGCAATTATAATCAGGGATGCTCAAGAGGGCAGAATTAGAGGAGTGCAGACATTTCAGGGGGTTGTGGGGCTGGAGGAGATTAGAGATAGAGAGGGGTGGGGCCATGGAGGTATTTGAAAATGAGAATGCGTATTTTGAAATTGAGGCATTGCTTAACCAGAAGCTAATGTAAGTCAGCGAGCACAGGGGTGATGGTGAGCAGGACTTGGTGTGAGTTAGGACACGGGCAGCTGAGTTTTGGATCATCTCTAGTTTAGGTAGGGTAGAATGTGGGAGGCCAGACAGGAGTGTGGTGCAATAGTCAAGTCTAGAGGTAACAAATTTCAGCACGATGTTATAAAATAACAACTACGGAAAAGATGAGCCATTAAGAGGTTCCATTGTCTCGCTAATGGCTGCAGGTGGGTTTCATAAGTTTCAAATACCTTTCCTTTTCATTATTCTGTGCTGGATCTTTTAAATAGGCATCCATAATACATTGTAGATTAAGTGCATTCTATAGCCAGTTCATAATCACCAAGGTCAGATGGCAAGGAGAAGAAAGAATTTATGACAAAAAGCGAGTCCATTGATATAAACAAGGCTGTGTTTACTGTTGTCCCCAAATTATCTCCCCTTTCTACTGAAGGCATTGTCTTCATGCTGGAGTGCGCTTTATTGAACAGCAATTGATTGGCAGTACCTTACCTGAGTGACCATCATCATAGGTAGTCCCTCGGAGTCTAGGAAGACTTGCTTCCACTCGAAAAATAAGTCCTTAGGTGGCTGTACAGTCCAATACAAGAACCACAGTCTCTGTCACAGGTGGGACAGACAGTCGTTGAGGGAAAGGATGGGTGGGGCTGGTTTGCTGCATGCTGTTTCCGCTGCTTGCGCTTGGTTTCTGCATGCTCTCGGCGATGAGACTCGAGGTGCTCAGCGCCCTCCCGGATGCACTTCCTCCACTTAGGATGGTCTTTGGCCATGGACCCCCAGGTGTCGGTGGAGATGTTGCACTTTATCAGGGAGGTTTTGAGGGTGTTCTTGAAATGTTTCCTCTGCCCACCTTTGGCTTGTTTGCCGTGAAGGAGTTTCGAGTAGAGCGCTTGCTTTTGGAGTCTTGTGTCAAGCATGCGAACAATATGGCCTGCCCAGCGGCGCTGATCAAGTGTGGTCAATGCTTCAATGCTGGTGATGTTGGCTTGGTCGAGGACGCTCACGTTGGTGCACCTGTCCTCCCAGGGGATTTGCAGGATCTAGCGGAGACATCATTGGTTGTATTTCTGTAGCGACTTGAGGTGTCTACTGTACATAGTCCATGTTTCTGAGCCATACAGGAGGGCGGGTATTACTACAGCCCTGTAGACCATGAGCTTGATGGCAGATTTGAGGGTCTGATCTTCAAACACTCTTTTCCAAAGGCGGCCGAAGGTTGCACAGGCGCACTAGAGGTGGTGTTGACTCTCCATTGTTTATGTGTGAGCTTTGACAGTGAATGACAAGAGGCTATTCAACTGCAGGAGGCAGAGGGAGCATTTGTTAATTTTTAGTGGATTCACACAGAAATGAGGGACAGCCCCTTGGAAATATCCAATGCCGAGTTTATAGTATAAATATCCTTTTCCCCAATGCCAAGAAATGTTTTTATTCCTGAGACCTGAGAAATACATGCTTCCCGTGGACACAGTTTGACTTTGGTTGGTTTAGTTCTCTTGCTTTTCCGAGGAGTATTCCTAAAGTGGCACATTTTGCATGGCAGACACAGTTGAGAGATAGGCCCTGCTATCTCTAATGCTCAGGATATTCAGCTGTATGAGCAGGAGAGTCAAGGCTCCCCTACCTCCCTGCCATCCCTGCCTGAAGGAACCTTTAGGGAACTAAATGGCGATTGTGGCGACCACAAGTAAATAAAGAAAACCTAAAAACAGCTCTTATACAAAGAAAGAAAGAAAGAAAGAAAGAAAACATTATAAAAGTAGGGAGTCAAATCAAATACTGGAAATAAATATTTGGACCAAAAGTTGATAATGTGTGATATTGTCATTCAAGTTGTGTGAAGGTCATTCTGTTAATAATTTGACTTTAAAATTAGAAATGTGTGCATTAAATTGGATGGGTTAGGTGGTGTCAATTACTGCCAGCCCCAACTAATGAAGTCTTATTCCAGGATGAGTCCTGGGCTTGAAACTAAAGGGTTACATTGTCCTTTATAGAACACTGATTTAAGTGTGACCAAATGAAAGATAAAAAGCTAGAAGGTTTTCAAGTCTGTAATCATCCTGGTACTTTACAAAGCCATTTGTAACATGAAATGACCCCCTTTCAAATGGAGTTCATTGCTAACATGCCAGGATAGCACGCAGGTTATTTTCCCCCCTTCTGCATTGGGGGCAGCTTTGCATCAGAAGAATTCTTGGCAATTAATGCGCTACCTCTTGGGCTAATTAAATTAGAAAGGATAAAAAAAAATACAGAGCTGCTTTTGTGGTGGACACAATGTTGTGCTTCATGCATCTTGCTCAGGGAGGAATTTATGCCATTTAGCCCCAGCTCCACAGTTGCCTCTAGCAAAGCTCTGGACTCTCTTAACACAGTCAAGTTCCTAATTTGCTTCAATGAGAAAGAATTATTAACTGATGATAAGAAAGGAGCATTCAGGGCTCCAGGCTTGGTGTGTGAAAGAATGAACTAACTGGCACCTGAAGCGCATGCGATTTTTATTAATTCCTGCCTAAAACAACGCATTCAGGAGTAAAATTGCTGTGCAAATGACAAAAGAAATTATGTTTTAAATTCTTCAGCTATGTAAATGTTACTGCTTAATTTCAGCTCTAACTGAATCACAGGACTAAAGGACTTGGAAAAATATACCACAGACTTAAATAAAAAGATAGTGCAAAAAGCTGGGTCATCAGCTCTGAACATATGATTTTTACACTGTAAACAAGTTACTGTAGAACCTCCAGATCATTAATACAAATAATGCAGAAATAAGAAAGATACTCAATTTATCCACAAGTTTTGAGGTTTTAGGATCTGCTTTAGCAAGAGATATCAAATATCACTCAGCCACAATAACGCAATGCTTCCTTGTTGGGTGCAGCAATGGAACTATACATACAATCGATTCCCAAAGAACATGTACATAAACCAATATACCAAATCATATCCCATTGGATAGAATTCTGGAACATAGCAAGCATAAGTTGCTCAAATTATCATTTTTTAATGCTAATCCTATTGAATTTATGCCAGATTTGACCTTGAGACGAGAGTATATTTTAGAAATCTTATCCACATGCTGTCAAATATGTTTTTTGTTAAATGTTTTCATTTTTTTGCTTAGATTGCAATTGTGGAATTAATAATTAAGTGGGTTTCAGTATGAAGATTTATGAATTGGCAGATTGGAGGATATAGAAATCCCAATCCAAGCATAATCCTGATTTGGGTCCAACAATTCCTACCAAATGAATCATGCATTTTTCAAGATTCAACTATATGTGAGTTTTAGTTAGGGGTTTTAACTCTATGCCCTTAATAATCCTTTAAGATTTTAAAACATTGCCAAAGCATCTGTTTCAACTGCCATTTAATAATATTACATACACACCTGGGATAATGTGAACACAATGTGTGTAAAATGCAAGCACTCCAAAAGGAATACAATAATTCATTTTTTTCTTTCAATCAGTGACACTGCAGAGAGAATGAAAAGTCAAAGGGAGTTCAACCCATCCGCAGCTCTGTGGTGTACAGAGAGCTTCTGCATCATGACAACTGGCCAGTTAATGGGTTAACAAGCTAAGCTGTGACAGCGCACTTAAAATGAGTTTCAATATTTTATATAAAGCCGAACATTTTGTCATGTCTGAGGAACTGTAATACAAACCACATAAAATGCTTTGGCTTCAGCCATTGTGGAACACACTTAATCCTTCAGAGGACACATGTGGCATTGTTGAAGGTGCAGCCTTTCAGATAAGATACTAAACCAAGCTCTAATTTGCCTATTCAGGTGGATGTAAAAGATCCCATGGTGTTATTTGAAAAAGAATGAGAGTTTTCTCGGTGTCCTGGCCAACATTCCTTCCACAATCAACTCCATTAATAAAGAATAGTTGGCTCCTTACCTTGTATGCTTTGTAGGACCTTACTGTGTACAACTTGCAAGTTCCATTTGCCTACATAACATTGACTATGCTTCAAAAGTTGACTGTGAAGCACTTTGAGATGTCCTGAAAATGTGAAAGGTGCTATATGAATGAAAATACTTTCTTTTTCTTTCTTTACTGGAAGTTTTTTTTAATTCGTTCACGGGATGTGGGCGTCGCCAGCAAGGCCAGCATTTATTGCCCATCCCGAGAGAAGGAGATGATGAGCTGCCATTTCAGTGGGCAGTCAAGAGTCAACTATATTGCTATGGGTCTGGAGTCATAGACTGGATAAGGATGGCAGATTTCCTTCCCTGAAGGACATTAGTGAACCAGATGGGTTTTTACGACAATCCGATAATTTCATGGTCAACATTACTGATACTAGCTTTTTATTCCAGATTTTATTATTAACTGAATTTAAATTCCACAGCTGCCGTGGTGCGATTTGAACTCATGTCTCCGGATCATTAGTCCAGGCCTCTAGATTACTAGTCCAGTGACATAGTAATCATATCGTATAAGATATTTGATTTTTAAGACATCTATATATTTTCTTATTTGCAAAGTTCAACACATAGGATACTTATAGATGCATAAATGAAACCTGTAGGAATGTATCTTTCTTGCTATGATTTGATTAGCAACATCAGTGTTCTCGATCAGGCCAACATCCCCAGCATCGAAGCACTGACCACACTCGTCCAGCTCCATTGGGCGGGCCACATTGTCCGCATGCCGGACACAAGGCTTCCAAAGCAAGCGCTCTACTCAGAACTCCTACACGACAGGTGATCCCCAGGTGGGCAGAGGAAACGTTTCAAGGACACCCTCAAAGCTTCCTTGATAAAGTGCAACAGCCCCACCGACACCTAGGAGTCCCTGGCCAACGACTGCCTTAAGTGGAGGAAGAGCATCAGGGAGGGCACTGACCACCTCGAGTCTCATCGCCGAGAGCATGCAGAAACCAAGCACAGGCAGCGGCAGGAGCGTGCGGCAAACCAGACTCCCCACCCACCCTTCCCTCCAACGACTGTCTGTCCTACAGAAACTGGAATTCCCGTATTGGACTGTTCAGTCACCTGAGAAGTCACTTTTGGAGTGGAAGCAAGTCTTCCTCGATTTTGAGGGACTGCCTATGATGATGATGATTACCTATTAATCAATTTTGCCAGTCTTATGCAACATACAATGGGGCTATCATTGAAGGCATCCATCTGAATCTTTCCATTTCTTAATATTGACATTATTGACTGACATTACTATCATTGTACATAAGACTGACATGCTTATATCAAATTTCTCTCCCCTCTATTTTAACAGGGGCATTAATCTATTTAAAATAAATGTGTTAACCCCGCCATTACAGAAATGAAAAGAATTGCTCTCATTAATTTAAGAACATAAGAACATAAGAACACATTTCCAACCTATTTTCCATTAGCACTAGCAGAGATTGTGCAATCAATGAACAGATTGACACAATTTATAGGGTGGCAGTATAACAGCATAGTAGATATGTTACTGGACTAGTAATCCAGAGGCCTGGACTAATAATTGAGAAATATGAGTTCAAATCCCACCATGGCTGCTGGGCAATTTAAATTCAGTTAAATTAATCTTGAATAAAAAGCTAGTACAGTGACCATGAAACTACTGGATTGTTGTAAAAACTCATGTGGTTCACTAATGTATTTTGGGGAAGGAATTCTGGCCTTTATGTGACTCTTCTTAACTAACCTCTAAAATGGCCTCGTAAGCCACTCAGTTGTATTCAAGAAACATAGAAAATAGGTGCAGGAGTAGGCCATTCAGCCCTTCGAGCCTGCACCACCATTCAATAAGATCATGACTGATCATTCCTTCAGTACCCCTTTCCTGCTTTCTCTCCATACCCCTTGATCCCCTTAACCGTAAGGGCCATATCGAACTCCCTCTTGAATATATCCAGTGAACTGGCATCAACAACTCTCTGCGGCAGGGAATTCCATAGGTTAACAACTCTCTGAGTGAAGAAGTTTCTCCTCATCTCAGTCCGTAATGGCTTACCCCTTATCCTAAGACTATGCCCCCTGGTTCTGGACTTCTCCAACATCAGGAACATTCTTCCCGCATCTATCCTGTCCAGTCCCGTCAGAATCGTATATGTTTCTATGAGATCCCTTCTCATCCTTCTAAACAGTGAATAAAGACCCAGTGCATCCAGTCTCTCCTCATATGTCAATCCTGCTATCCCGGGAATCAGTCTGGTGAACCTTCACTACACTCCCTCAATAGTAAGAATGTCCTTCCTCAGATTAGGAGACCAAAACTGAAGACAATATTCCAGGTGAGGCCTCACCAAGGCCCTGTACAGCTGCATTAAGACCTCCCTGCTTCGATATTCAAATCCCCTAGCTATGAAGGCCAACATACCATTTGTCTTCTTTACTGCCTGCAGTACCTGCATGGCAACTTTCAGTGACTGATGCACCATGACACCCAGGTCTCGTTGCACCTCCCCTTTTACTAATCTGTCAGCATTCAGATAATAATCTGTCTTCCTGTTTTTGCCACCAAAGTGGATAACCTCACAATTATCCACATTATACTGCATCTGCCATGCATTTGCCCATTCACCTAACCTGTCCAAGTCACCCTGCAGCCTCTTAGCGTCCTCCTCACAGCTCACACCGCCACCCAGTTTAGTGTCATCCTCAAACTTGGAGATATTACACTCTATTCCTTCATCAAAATCGTTAATGTACATTGTGAAGAGCTGGGGTCCCAGCACTGAGCCCTGCGGCACTCCACTAGTCACTGCCTGCCATTCTGAAAATGACCCGTTTATCCCGACTCTCTGCTTCCTGTGTCTGCCAACCAGTTCCCTAACCACGTCAGTATATTACCCCCAATACCATGTGCTTTGATTTTGCACACCAATCTCTTGTGCGGGACCTTGTCAAAAGCCTTTTGAAAGTCCAAATACACCACATCCACTGGTTCTCCCTTGTCCACTCTACCAGTTATATCCTCAAAAAATTCCAGAAAATTCGTCAAGCATGATTTCCCTTTCATAAATCCATACTGACTTGGTCCGATCCTGTCACTGCTTTCCAAATGCATTGCTATTTCATCCTTAATGATTGATTCCAACATTTTCCCCACTACTGATGTCAGGCTAACCGGTCTATAATTACCTGCTTTCTCTCTCCCTCCTTATTCAAAAAGTGGTGTTACATTAGCTACCCTCCAGTCCATAGGAACTGATCCAGAGTCGATAGACTGTTGGAAAATCACCACCGATGCATCCACTATTTCGAGGGCCACTTCCTTTAGTACTCTGGGATGCAGACTATCAGGCCCCGGGGATTTATCGGCCTTCAATCTCATCAATTTCCATAACACAATTTCCTGCCTAATAAGGATATCCTTCAGTTCCTCATTCTCACAAGACCCACTGTCCCCTAGTACCTTCGAAAGTTTATTTGTACCTTCCTTCGTGAAGACAGAACCGAAGTATTGGTTCAATTGGTCTGCCATTTCTTTGTTCCCCATTATAAATTCACCTGAATCCGACTGCAAGGGACCTACATTTATCTTTACTACTCTTTTTCTCTTCACATATTTATAGAAGCTTTTGCAGTCAGTTTTTATATTCCCTGCAAGCTTCCTCTCATACTCTATTTTCCCCCTTCTAATTATACCCTTAGTCCTCCTCTGTTGAATTCCAAATTTCTCCCAGTCCTCAGGTTTGTTGCTTTTCTAGCCAATTTATATGCCTCTTCCTTGGCTTTAACACTATCCTTAATTTCCTTTGTTAGCCATGGTTGAGCCACCTTCCCTGTTTTATTTTTACTCCAGACAGAGATGTACAATTGCTGAAGTTCATTCATGTGATCTTTAAATGTTTGCCATTGCTTATCCACCATCAACCCTTTAAGTATCCTCTGCCAGTCTATTCTAGCCAATTCACACCTCATACCGTCGAAGTTACCTTTCCTTAAGTTCAGGACCCTAGTTTCCGAATTAACTTCATCACTCTCCATCTTAATAAGGAACTCTACCATGTTATGGTCACTTTTCCCCAAAGGGCCTCGCACAACAAGATTGCTAATTAATCCCTTCTCATTACACATCACCCAGTCTAGGATGGCCAGCTCCCTGGTTGGTTCCTCGACATATTGGTCTAGAAAACCATCCTTCCCAATGTACTAGGGGCAGTGGGTCTAGTGAGAATGAGGAACTGAAAGATATCCTTATTAAGCGGGAAATTGTGTTTGGGAAATTGATGGGATTAAAGGCTGATAAATCCCCGGGTTCTGCTAGTCTGCATCCCAGAGTACTTAAGGAAGTGGCCCTAGAAATAGTGGATGCATTAGTGATCATTTTCCAACAATCTAACGATTCTGGATCAGTTTCTATGGACTGGAGGGTAGCTAATGTAACGCCACTTTTTAAAAAGCAGGGAGAGAGAAAGCGGGTAATTATAGACTGGTTAGCCTGACATCAGTAGTGGGGGAAATGTTGGAATCAATCATTAAGGATGAAATAGCAGCCCATTTGGAAAGCATTGATAGGATCGGACCGAATCAGCATGGATTTATGAAAGAGAAATCATGCTTGACGAATCTTCTGGAGGAGAGACTGGATCAACTGGGCCTTTATTCACTGGCATTTAGAAGGATGAGAGGGGATCTCATAGAAACATATAAGATTCTGACGGGACTGGACAGGTCAGATGCGGGAAGAATGTTCTCGATGTTGGGGAAGTCCAGAACCAGGGGAAATAGTCTTAGGATAAGGGGTAGGCCATTTAGGACTGAGATGAGGAGAAACTTCTTCACTCAGAGAATTGTTGACCTGTTGGAGTTCCCTACTGCAGAGAGTTGTTGATGCCAGTTCATTGGTTATATTCAAGAGGGAGTTAGATATGGCCCTTACGGTTAAGGGGATCAAGGGGTATGGAGAGAAAGCAGGAAAGGGGTACTGAAGGAATGATCAGCCATAATCTTATTGAATGGCGGTGCAGGCTCGAAGGGCCGAATGGCCGACTCCTGCACCTATTTTCTATTTTTCTATGTTTCTATTACACATCACCCAGTCTAGGATGGCCAGCTCCCTGGTTGGCTCCTCAACATATTGGTCTAGAAAACCATCCCTAATAGATTCCAGGAAATCCTCCTCCACTGCATTGCTACCAGTTAGGTTAGCCCAATCAATATGTAGATTAAAGTCGCCCATGATTACTGTTGTACCTTTATTGTATACATCCCTTATTTCTTGTTTGATGCTGTCCCCAACATCACTACTGCTATTTGGTGGTCTATACACAACTCCCACTAGCGTTTTCTGCCCTTTGGAATTCCGCAGCTCCACCCATACCGATTCCACATCATCCAGGCTAATGTCCTTCCTTACAATTGCATTAATTTCTTCTTTAACCAGCAACGCCACCCTGCCTCCTTTTCCTTTCTGTCTATCCTTCCTAAATGCTGAATACCCTTGGATGTTGAGTTCCCAGCCGTGGTCATCCGGGAGCCATGTCTCCGTGATGCCAATCACATCGTATCCGTTAACTGCTATCTGCGCAGTTAATTCATCCACCTTATTCCGAATATTCCTTGCATTGAGGCACAGAGCCTTCAGGCTTATTTTTTTAATGCGCTTTGCCCCTTTAGAATTTTGCTGTAACGTGGCCCTTTTTGTTTTTTACCTTGGGTTTATCTGCCCTCCACTTTTACCATTCTCCTTTCTATATTTTGCTTCTGACTCCATTTTATTTTCCTCTGTCTCCCTGCATAGGTTCCCATCCCCCTGCCATATTAGTTTAACTCCTCTCCAACAGCACTAGCAAACACTCCCCCTAGGACATTGGTTCCGGTCCTGCCCAGGTACCGACCGTCCGGTTTGTACTGGTCCCACCTCCCCCAGAACCGGTTCCAATGTCCCAGGAATTTGAATCCCTCCCTTCTGCACACTACTCGAGCCACGTATTCATCTGAACTATTCTACGATTCCTACTCTGACGAGTACGTGGCACTGGTAGCAATCCTGAAATGAATACTTTTGAGGTCCTACTTTTTAATTTAACTCCTAGCTCCCTAAATTTGTCTCGTAGGACCACATCTCGTTTTTTACCTCTGTCATTGGTACTTATATGCACCACGACAACTGGCTGCTCACCCTCTCTTTTTAGAATGTCCTGCACCTGCTCCGAGACACCCTTGACCCTTGCACCAGGGAGGCAACATACCATCCTGGAGTCTCGGTTGCGGCCGTAGAAATGTCTATCTATTCCCCTTACAATAGAATACCCTATCACTATTGCTCTCCCACGCTTTTTCCTGCCCTCCTGTGCAGCAGAGCCAGCCATGGTGCCATGAACTTGGCTGCTGCTGCCCTCCCCTGATGAGTCATCCCCCTCAACAGTACCCAAAGCGGTTTTGCAGGGGGATGACCGCAGGGGACCCCTGCGCTACCTTCCTTGCACTGCTCTTCCTGTTGGTCTTCCATTTCCTATCTGGCTGTGTACCCTTTACCTGCGATAAGACCAACTCACTAAACGTGCTCAGTACCACCTTCTCGAGGGCAATTAGGGATGGACAATAAATGCTGACCTCAGTATATTGAACATCTGATTACAGATTTAAACATAAAGTACCACACAATCTATATGGAATCCTAAACCTACTGAACTAGATAACAGAGGAAAGGCATTGGAGAGAGGTTGTGCAGTATGAGAGGGATTGATGTACAATGATCACAGAGAATGTTGTTTTATGATGTTGGTAGGGCCATTCATTGCTGTGGGACAGCCAGAGTCTGACTGGAGTTGCGAGAGTAATGCTATGAATCTGGGAGGCCACAGCACAGGAAGCTTTGGGCAGGGAACGAAAGAACATTGAAGGTAGGTTTTTCAGGAGGTAGGAAAGGGGTGTGATGGTGGCAGTTTTAAAAAGGTTGACAATGATTGAGGAACCACTTACAGTGCCAGCTTTCATGGGAGCCAGGAGGGGAAACTAACAGACAGATAAGTGCCTCTGTCTCCACCCTATCAATCAAGAGGTCAATTCATGCCTTCAATGTGGAGCAATTACAATTACACAATAGAAAATGTAGAAACATTTTTCCTGTCAACCTGTAATTTTAAGTTTTGTTGCAGCTGGAAAAGATTCAATGTAACAGATTTGGCTCTTCTGTGGTTTCTCCTCAGCACCACTGAAGACATCAGTAATATTCTCCAGTCATTAACTCAGTGCCCTTGGAATGATCACATCACAATCATTGCTGCTTTTATTTGAATATATCATGAATCAACAATATGGACGGAACTGCTGTCAACTTCCACATTTATATCTGTTCTTGGCGAAAATACAGACCAACAATTGAATAAAATTATCGCAATGAATCCTTAATATTTTTTTTGTCCCAGTTTCTGATCATAAGTATGTTATGTAGGTTCCCCGATGCAGTGGGGCAGAAAAAATGTCTCATCACCTCTGTGTCCTTACTGGACTTGGGGCAGGCCCCAGATAACTAAAAATAGCAATTTCAAAATGAGGGATGAGCCATCGAACTAAAACCTAGTTACAAATTCAAGTCAAGTCTACTTCAGATACCTTTGTGGGTTCAGTGACGTTAATTATTTCCATACGCAGTCTGAGCATCATACCTTTAAGAGAGTTCTATATCTACTTGCGTGATAGCACTACCTGAGGGCATAACAAGACGGCCTCAACTGTGTATCTAGGCTACTGCATGTCAACTTCTTTAGTCCCTCTGAAAGTAGGCTGAGTAAACACTTGGGTGAGGTGAGGATTGATATGAATTAGTAACCTGCTTTATTTCAGAGTGATGGACACACAAAGAAAGAAGAAAGAAAGAAAGAAAGACTTGGATTTATATTGCACCTTTCACAACCACCGGACGTCTCAAGGCGCTTTACAACCAATGAAGTACTTTTGGAGTGTAGTCACTGTTGTAATGTAGAACACAAAGCAAAAGTTGTGATCAGATTCACTTTGTTGAATCATACAATTTGCCTTTGCATAATGATACAAAAATAACAAATATGCTTCCCCACAAAAGTATGTCACCTTGCTTAACTTAAAAAAGGTTATTTCTACCTATGTGCTGCATTCTAACCTCATGTAGCTTATTCAGAGCCTGACTGCCACGCAGCTCTCTGTTTCAAAGAAAGTAAATGGGGTGAAGTTGGACATTGCTGGGGACGCAAAGCAGGCAAAATCGCGTTTGCCAACGGTTATACCACACATCCGATGTTCAGTTCTACTGAAGTCAATGGAACCGAATATCAGGCGAGCATATAACGGGCGGTCGATTCGAAACATCCTGTGTTGCATTCCTGCTCATGTCTGACTTCGCCCCCTTGTGTGTATTATCCAGATTTTAAATAAAGGTATAAAAACGGAAATGTTGGAAATACTCAGCAGGTCAGGCAGCATCTATGGAGAGAGAAACAACGTTTGCGTTTCAGGTTGATGAGCCTTCGTTAGAACTGGAAAAAGTTAGAGATGTAACAGGTTTTTACGCAAGTGTAGGGCTCGGAAAAGGGGGGAGGGGAGGAAAGGACAAAAGAGAAGGTCTGTGATAGGGTGGAAGGCAGAAGAGATTAAGAGACAAAAGGGATGATGGTGCAAGGCAAAAGGAGATGATATTGGGGCAAGTTAAGAAACAAAAGATGAGCCTAGATAGGGAATAAATTGCAGAATCATCAACAGCTGCCGTGGGAAAGGGAAAAAAACAAAAAAAAACAGAGGTTATGGTTTGAAATTGTTGAACATGATGTTGAGTTCAGAAGGCTGTAAAGTGTATAAATGAAAGATGAGGTGCAGTTCCTCGAGCTGCGTTGGGCATTGGAACAGTGTAGGAGTCTGAGGACGGAGATGTCGGAGTGGGAGTGGAGTGGAGAATTAAAGTGATAGGTGACTGGAAGCTCAGAGTCATGCTCACGGAATGAATGGAGGTGTTCTGCAAAGTGGTCACCCAATCTGCGTTTGATCTATCCAATGTAGAGGAGACCACATCGCGATAAGCAAATACAGTATACTAAATTGAAAAAAGAACAAGTAAATCGCTGTTTCTCCTGGAAGGAGTATTTTGGGCCCTGGCAGTGGGAAGGGAGCAGGTAAAAGGGCAGGTGTTGCATCTCCTGCGTTTGCACAGGAAAGTGCTGTGGGAAGGGGAGGGTGTGCTGGAGGTGATTGAGAAATGGATCAGGGTGCAGAGGGAGTGGTCCCTTTGGAATGCTGAAAGGGGAGGGAAGGGGAAGATGTGTTTGGTGGTGGGATCACGCTGGAGGTTGCAGAATTAGCGGGGGATGATCTATTGAACATCGAGGTTGTTGGGATGAAAGCTGAGGACAAGGGAAACCCTGTCATGGTTCTGGGAGGGAGGGGATGGGTTGAAAGCAGAAGTACGGGAAATAGAACTGACACAACTGAGAGCCATGTCAACCATGGTAGAGGGGAATCCTTGGTTGAGAAAAAAGAAAGACATATCGGAAGCACTAGTATGGAAGATGGCGTTGTCAGCTTTTGTTTTAACTGAAGGTGTTAGCTATGATTCCGGATTTTAAAAAGATGTTCAAAAGAAGAAACTGTCACAAATAGCATTAGCCCAATGCTTGCAGGTAGATAAAGTAAATGAAATGTTGAGCTGTGGAAAATACAAATCAAAAAGAGGCGATTTGAGCAGGATTGCATCCTGCGGGAAGGATGGCAGTGTGCCCCTACTGTTGACTCAATGTCCAGAGCAGAATCTCCCTCAACCCAACCCTGGCGGGACCGGACCACCGCTGGCCACTCCATCCCTGCCCGCAGCTTGCAAATGCTCATGTCGAGCGGGGCCAGCATTCATGAAGGATTTCCCTCCCATCCACTTCATTTACGGTTCCTTCCTGGGGCTGCCGTGTAGTAGATGGTGGGTAGGCCCTAGGAAATGGCGGGCAAGGCCTCCAAGTTCCCCCAGTGGAAAGTCACGGTCTTGTAGCAGCCTTCTTTTCCTCCAATTAGATCCTAGTACATATCCGTTGAGGGTCTCTGAATCAGCCAATGCCTTCAGTAGGAGCTTTGATCCTTGAGGGCGCTTCCCCTCATTAAGGTCCCTCGCGGCCTCTTCTGGTGTTGCAGCAGCACCTCCACTGCAGCACTATTGGAATTTTGCGGCCTTGCACTGCTCAATGGGCCAGTGCCCAAAGCACGTATTCAAGGGAAATGTCTTGCCATGCCACACTCTTATTCACACTCTGACACTGGAATAGGAGAGTGACCACCAACAGCCATTTAATCAGGAGTTGTAATAGCCAACAATATTATCAGAAAGGAAAACTTCTACTGACACTCTGAGTGAAAAACTCCTTTCAAGTTAGCTGATCTCAAGCTAATTGGTTATATACAAGTTTTTTATGGTCCAAGGAAAGTCAGCAAGGTGCACATTGAAATAATTGAGACTGGAGGTGACAATAGCATAGATAAGACCTTCAGCAGTAGAGAGGCTAAGGTGAGGAGACAGGCAGACAATATCGCAAAGGTGGAAATAAGTGATCTGGACCACAGAGGGAATATAGGAATTAAAATGTTTAAAAAAGTGAAAAGACACAAAGTGATATTATAGTCAATGATAATTTTTTTATAACTGTTTGATTTTTAAAATGATTCCTGGTGGTGAGACTCCTTTAAGAACCATTGCAAATTGTATGACCCTGGAGTTTAGGGTGTACAATATTGTGAAACATAGCATGATGGTGGTGTTAATCCATTTAAAGTAAAAAGTTAATACCTCAGAAAAAATAGAAGACCGAGGAATTTGATGTGATTCCATTAAGCACTCATTTCATAATATTGTACACATAGGGGTGAATTTTCGGCTTCATCCTATTGTCGTTTAGTTGGCGGAGTTGATCGCTCACCTGCTATCGACCCCACATAATTTTTATTCCATTGAAATCAATGGAATGAAAATCAGGCAGGTTCTATAATGGGCAGATAATCTGTTCCACTAGATTATTGCCCGGATAGTGAAGATAAAAATTTACCCAATCATTTACAGGCTATGGGTAGCTCAGCGGTTAAGGTCAAATAGCCACAGCAAATTCAATGTTTTTCTAAATAAAGCTTAGGCATATTTTTTCGGCCATTGATAGTAAAATAATCTCATTCCCCATCAAACCCATTCACACACTTTGCTTCCACCCGGTCAGCTGTGAGTTGAACATGTTAAACAGACTGTTGAATAAGTTGTACTCTCCTGCCTACATTCATTGAAAGCAGGGGAAGAATTGTCCCTTTGTAGTGATTTCAAACTTAAACTGTATTTGTAGTTCGCTCTTGTTCACTTGCAGAGGCAGCTTATCAGAATATCTTAACACTCTCTCCGAGCCTCTTTGGCTCTGAAATAGCCAAGGTGATAATTAGGGATGTGGAAAGTTGGAAACCTCCCGATGCTTGGTGCAATGGAAAGGCTAATGAACCATTGAACAAAACTCAGAACACTGCATAAATCTACTTGTGTGGCATCACTTCCAACACATGTATGGTGAACACTGGCACATGGACAAGTGTGGTTGTGTATGCAGTGTTTGATTTATTTTCCCTTACTCTCAAAATCCATACTATGGTAGCTATCGCATTCCATTTTAAAATGAAACATTTAAATTAACTCTTTGAAACCTTAAGTGAGTTAATAGCTTGTATAACATGCTTCTTTCCTGTCACTTTAAAATCTCAGCCAGTATTACTTCCTGTGAATTGCTAAAGGCTAGATATAATACTTTGAACAGGCGCACTATTTTTAAGCAAACTACTGGAAATTAATGCTCTATTGCTAACCAGTTAAACCATTAGATTTTCAGTGATCGCTTACTGATGCTGGCTATTATATTGCAGAATCAGAGACTAGATGGAAACACAAATGTTTTCATCGTCACTTCAGGTATATAACTCGATCACAATTTCCCCTTTTAACGTTACAGTTTTCCTTTAGTTTATACACAGACTGCTGCACATGTTGTCCAGTCTCTTAAGTTTCTGTAACCTTGTTGTAACAGGCAGGGCTGGTATTTTACAGGAAATCATTTGTGCAACGTTAATTAGTAAAAAGTTTTAAAACTGCAGAGGCGTGTACAACTTTCTGGCACAACATTCAGAGCAGGTCAGGCATTCCTGTCAATTCACCATTGCCCACACTGACATTTCAAGATAAGCTGCAGAATACATACAGTTTAACAACTTCTTAAAGGAATAAATTACTTATCTGCAGAGAGTATAATAAGGTTCAAGATGCATTAAACACTCAGTAATAATCTAAGAATGAACTATAAAATTCTATATGGATGTCTGTGTGCTGTATATATGTATATTAATTGGATTAGTGTGCTTTATATTTATGTGGATGTTATATATCTATTATTTATGATAATATCTATGTTGCATGTATGTGCGCCACTTAGAGCTGTGCATGATTATATGAGTGAGAGAGTACAAGCTATAGATTTACAACTTGAGTGAGAGTCTATATTTTATATATGTGTCCATAAGTATATTGCTAAATATCTGAATGTATGAGAATGTATATGCTGTATGTATTAGTGAATGAGTTTGCGTTTTGATGAATGCTTGAGTACTTTAAAGAATGGACTAACTAGTCCTTAATTTTGATCCTATAACAGCTACAGACCATAATTTAACTATTTTTTCTTTTTCTGTAAAGTTTAGCCACTGAAAAAAATTCCACTCAATTGTAAAAATCCACATAAAAAAAATCACACGGATTAGATTTAAAATGGTTTTAAGCCTGTTTCCAATCTAATTTTGAATACACAAATGTCGCACTCTGCCAGTTCTTCACTTGAGAATAGATGTGTTCTGAAAGTTAACTGTTTCATAGTCACAACATCCCCATGAACATATAGGGATTTGTTCTGAAAAATAGGTATGTGCCGTATAGGGTTAAATCATTTTTTTTTTAACTAAACATCGTCAGCTGTAAAAAGTTTGCATTTGTGTATATACCAGTTGTCATTTTGTAATTCTCACAATTGTTAGCTTTTTATTATATCATTTGGAATTTTTTTGGGGGAAAAAAAAGAGTGCACATTTTATGTGAAAATATCTGAAAAGTGCAAATGAGTGTTTACAGTAAACAAGGTAAAACTGTTTAAAGTCAGACTTGCAATGTGTAAATAGGGTTTAATCCTGGAGGAAATAATCACTTCCTGGTCAGTCAGTTTTTTATTTTTCTTAACTTAGTTTTGTAATGTTTAGTAGATGTTTGAGCATGATAAATCCTGACAGCAGCCAGGTCTGTTATCAGAGAGAACAAAAAATGGGAGAGGTCTGCCTTTCTCACAGGCAGTGTAAACTGGGAGATAATGCCACTGCTCTAATGGGACTGAACATGCATTGTTGAACGCAAAAAAAAACTTAAATGTCTTCTTCACTCAAGTGGAAGGAGTTGGTATAAGCTGCTTGTCGTTCAGGTTTCTGAAATATATTGCAGACAACTGTTTTAAATTTCATTGAAGGGACAAAGGAGCCAGGATGGGGGCCATGCCTTCTCTCACAGGTGATGGAGTACGCACAAAGAATTCAGCAGATAATGGCTGCCCTTCCTACGAACAGATGGTGATGGGGTTGTTGCTAGGATAAAGCAGAAGAATTTAGTTTTAATTCCAGATTATTTGCCTCAGTGCCATGAATATCCCTAGGTTTCCTGAGGCAAAAAAAAATACAAAACACACACACGAGGGGGAAAAAAAGGGCTGGAGCCAGGTCAACAGAAGCTTCTGGGAAAGTGTCTGTTCAGCTGTCTGCAGTCACCTGGGTTTGAAATGAGGCAGGAAGGAAGATTGGTTTGGCAGGAAAACCAGCAGTCTTTGATGCACCAGATACCACAAAGAAAAATACCCAGGCCTTCCCATTAGAAGACTGTTGACTGTCTTAATTAAGATAAACAGATCACTGAAAAAGGACAGGTTTCTAATACTATTCTGATCATCATAGTTCTAGATATCCATTTTTTTTTGTGGAGGGAATTTAGTCTGTTAGTAGTTTTTCCAGCTGTATTTCACTCATACGTTTGGGCTCGCATCAAACTCCCACCCTTTCTTACTTTCCCACTGTCAAGTGAAGGTTCATCAGCACATATCCCTGCTGTATCTCTCTGTATACAGAACCTTGTCTGCCTGTTTCCTCAATTGCACTTTTTTGTTTGTACTACTGTAATCATTGTGCTAGCCTAGATCCGTGTGGGTGTGCTGGCAGCTTTACAACAAAGTTACATGGGAACCGAGTTAAGGTTGAATATTTATTAGAAGAAGCCATCTGGCGTCAGACTGTCTGTACATGGGGCTCTTTTATGCTCTCTCTCTCTCTCTTTCTGCTTTACAACTCAAACATATATGTGTACACAGCAAACACAAATATATAAACTAGACAGCATCTGCATAAAAATGTGCATGTATGTAGTATGCAAATATATTATACAGCATTTAATTAAAAATATATACATACAGAGTAAACATAAGCATGTATACAGTACATTGATGGGCATATAATAATATATTGTATATTAAACACAAACATTCACAATATATGCATGTACAGTACACACAAACATACAATATATAAACACAGACACATATTCAAACCCATACACACAAGTATATAGGCAAATAGTGCAAACATATAAACAATAATATTAACTCAGTTCCAACGTAACTTTGCTGTCAAATTACCAGCACTGTTATATGGATCTAGACCATCTATACATCGCAGATACACACAAACTTAAATCACTTTTTTGCCTTCAGTGAAACCATACATTTTTAGAGTTTGAGGTATATGTAACCACTATAAGAGCAGGTGTGGTTTGAGACTTGGATTACCAAATGCAGGTTATCAGATCACTGGTTTCGATGGTGTCAAGATTGTAGCTCAGTAAATCTAGAATTCAGAACAAGGATTTATCTGCCAGTTCAACAGGAAGGCACAGAATACTACTATAAAAAGCAGACTCATTTACCTCAAATTACATAAACTTTGAATGAGAGCCATGTTAAAACAAAGGCAACAAAAACAAATTGATAAAAACATAGAAGGTGAAGGTTATCAATGCTGCAAATTGCAAAATGAACTATGCTAAATGGAAACATATTATGGGTTATCTTGTTTATAAAAAGGCATAAAATCTTACTGTGTTGACCTTAGACAATTTTATATTCAGTTTTTGCATCAGCAAGCAGAGATATAGCCAATGTGAGCAGTCTGTAAATTGTCAAGGTTTCAAAAAACAACAATGTATTTTAGGATACTTTGCATTTCAGATGAGATTTTATTCACTTTATTGTACTTCTACTATCTGCTTATTTTTTTTTTCTTTTTGCAGAATGTTCATCAGAAGTAGATCTTCAACTTGCCAGGTGAAACAGTCTGGGTAATAAGCCTCTCTCATGACACCAGTTAATGCCACTGCAAGATTGCTTAATGGAGACCTTTCAGATGACGTCAATAGAAGCTAATAAACAAAAGCTTATAGATTGCATTCTATTTCTCTCAATGTATTATATCATAACTGGTAGAACTTTATGAGAGATACGATTCAGACAGGATGACCTGGACGAAATCCATTCTTCCGCTCCCTGTCCCCTGCTACTCCACCCAGAAACCTTAACTTACTTCCATGTAGTGTTATGTTGTTTTTCATCTGTTGGTTGATGATTAATCAAGCTTGACCAACTACAACAAGAAGATTCAGGTAACAGGCAAGTCCTGGCACTTGGATTTAATTAGGAGCCAAACACTCAACACTTTGTGCAGCTACGTCAAGCAGGTCAGTTTTTACCCAAACATGTGGGTTCTAGTCCAGGAATTAAGGTAGCTATTGTCCTTGCACTGAAGGACAATGAAGATTGTTTTCAAACTGGTGTTACAGATGGATTAAAATTCATGGTCCCTCAAACAAACATAAGGGTTGCCAAGAAGATCACGTAAATCATGCTGATTGGAGCTTTATCTCTTTTCCCTAAAGATAGTCACAGGTGGTTGACTTCTAAACAACCGAGTCTGATTTCCAGACCTGGCTTATGTGTACTCATGAAGTCCTAAAATTTCTGAACACACTGTTCCTTGCAGTTTTTAATTAATTTATGTTTATACTGGCACCTGAATCATCAATTTAGTGCCAAGCTTACACTATTAATGACTCACTCTCACCAGTAAAGTTTAGCTGTCATCATATGTTTCAAAAATTAGGCTGATTCTTTTACAAATATGATTCGGTGGGTGGGACATAGAATAAAAATGAAAGAACTTTCCAAAGCGCTTTACAGCCAATTGAGTACTTTTTGAAGTGTAGTCACTGCTGTAATGTAAGAAACATGGCAGCCAATTTGCCCACAGCAAGGTCCCACACAGAGCAATATGATAATGACCAGATAATCTGGGTTTTTTTTGTGATGTTGGTTGAGGGATAAATATTGACCAGAGCATATTTGGACTATATATAAAATCTCATTATTTAATTCAGTATAAGAGCAATCGTGGACATATTTACATGAAGTTAACAAGGTCAGACGAGAACTTTCTCCTAATTCAGTTGATAAATTGAAAAAGTCATTATTTTGCTTACTGGTAGTTAACTGCCGCTAATGGATTGCCTTCAGAATTGCAACTAATTCCAGAATCTAGTGTGTACAGGAAGCTGGAAAACCAATGTCTGTCACAAAATCTGTTGATTAAATAAGTAACCATTAATAAAGTTACAGCACAGAAGGAGACCATTTGTCCAATTGTACTGGGTCTTTACTACAGCAATCCAAAACCAATTCCACTTCTACATTCTCCCCATAGTCCTTCATCTACCTCTGCTTCAAATGTTTATCTACTTTTCCTTTAAAATATACAATAGTCCATGCCTCAACTATTCCCTGCGGCAAAGCATTCTATGCTCTAACAACTTTCTGGGCAAACAGATTTCTCCTAACTTCCCTCCTCATTCTTTTAGTGATGATTTGAAATTGATGACTTTTTGTCACTGACTCCCCAATCAGGGACAGCGGCTCAGAATTTGCAGTTGGGATGACGTCGAATTGGCAGTGTTCGCTGTCATTCCGACTTTGAAACTGACCACAACTTCAGGATATGGCGCATGGAACTTATGGTCTGTCATTCACAGCTCCAAAACAAGCTGCGCTGTGCTCCCCGTCGCCTGTCCCCCACCCCCCGCACCCCGCCATAGAGCTGGCAATCTGTGTAATCACCCAAATCAGGGAAACTGATGAAAACTTTGTCTCTTCCGCAGTAATTACGCTGTTAAATTCCCCACTAAAAGTTAGACCCAAAGGGATTAGGTGTAACTGGGGTTTTGACAGCGTCATTACTGGTAAACAAATGTTAAGGGCCTGGAAAACTAATTTTAATTTTGTGCAATGTGAAATTTTTCCATTTGAATAAAAATTACAATTTTTAAGATTCTTAAACATTTCTTTTTTAAGTTTGACCATCTTTATTTCAGGTTTGCCTTTTCCCCATGCGAGAGCCCCAGTCTTCGTTTTGCTCTTTCCAACATTTTTGAGAAGTTAGGGGGAAAGATTTATCCATGCCAACAGAATTGTGCGTGTCACCAGCAACTCAATTTAACGGTCAGCGAAAATCTTCAAAAGCCGTCTCCTACCAACTGCATCACCAGCCTTACACACTGCTCAATGCACAGCAGCCCCCGCCACGCCCATCACTCACCTACCAACAATCTGTATCAATCACGAGACACATCTCCCATTCCCAGCCTTATCTCACCCCCTTAGAGGAGACAGTGCAGGCGATTCTTGGCAGGGGCATGGTGGAGCCCTTGTTAGTGGCGGGGCTGAAAGGATACATGATGCGGGTCTCCTCATACATTATCCTCCTTCTCGCATGCACCTCTTGCTTTCGCGCCCTCCCCTCACCACGACTTGTTTGAAGTCTGTGAGAATTCTGCATTTTGATTCGCTGCTCAGACAGCTTGTTGACGTCACAGCAGTTCGCACAAGGGAATCCCCACTATACTTCCTTGATTTGAATTGAATGTCAGAAAACGCAAAGTTATCGACACAGGGATTATGAGATCCTGGTGCGAAGCGTACTTCAAAGCCAGCAACGAACACCTTCGCTTTGCTGCTGGCCACAAATTCTGGGCCATTATTCAGTCTGTCGTACTAACAAGTGGAATCAACAATAAGTTAAAACTCAATATTTAAGTTGGATAAAAACAGAAAATGCTGGAAATACTCAACAGGTCAGGCAACATCTGTAGAGAGAGAAATAGATATCGACCAGAAACGTTAACTCTGTTTCTCTCCACAGACGCTGCTTGACCTGCTGAATATTTCCAGCATTTTCTGTTTTTATTTCAGATTTCAAGCATCAGCAGTATTTTGCTTTCGTTTAAGTTGGATATCCTTATTCAAATGAAGCCAACATCATCATCATAGGCAGTCCCTCGAAATCAAGGAAAATTTGCTTCCACTCTAAGGGCCCAAATTTCCCCATGAGTTGCACTGTACTTTTTTGGTGTAACTTGATTTTTCTGGTGTATCTTTTTAGTTGCAAATATGGCCATTTAATTTGCGCCAGTGTAAGTGAGTTAGTTAGGTGTTTTGTTCGGTCAGTTTTTTTTTTCAAAAGGGGCGTTCCCAACCACTTACACCATTTATGCCAAGTTGTCCAGAAAAAAGTTGTACTAAAGTAAATTAGGGCAGTGTATGTGTCCACTTTTGTCTGCACAGAAAGACCTTACTTACAGTTAAGGAATCGGCGCAAGTAACTACATTTAAAGCACCACCAAGCACCAAACAAAGCACAAAAAATATTAAGTAATTAATTAGCAAATAAAATAGAAGGAACCCTGCATCTAAAGCACCAAGATCAAAGTAATAAGCAATCAATAAATAAAAAATAAAAAAATAGGAGGAACCCTGCATCTAAAGAACCAAAATCAACAGTAAATAACATAAAAAAATAGAACTCCGACCTTAGGGAATGCAGCGGGCCACCGATGGGGGAGCCCATTCGGCCAGGGCTAGGGACAGCGTGCTTCAGCCCCTCCCACACAGTCTGCAGCACGTGTTTGCAGAAACTGCCTGCCAGGAGCTACTGCACATGTGCGCAGACTCTAACGCACATGAAACATAGAAACATAGAAACATAGAAAATAGGTGCAGGAGTAGACCATTCGGCCCTTCGAGCCTGCACCGCCATTCAATATGATCATGGCTGATCATGCAACTTCAGTACCCCATTCCTGCTTTCTCTCCATACCCCTTGATCCCTTTAGCCGTAAGGGCCACATCTAACTCCCTTTTGAATATGTCTAACAAACTGGCCTCAACAACTTTCTGTGATAGAGAATTGCACAGGTTCACAATTCTCTGAGTGAAGAAGTTTCTCCTCATCTCGGTTCTAAATGGCTTACCCCTTATCCTTAGACTGTGACCCCTGGTTCTGGCCTTCCCCAACATCGGGAACATTCTTCCTGCATCTAACCTGTCCAATCCCGTCAGAATTTTATATGTTTCTATGAGATCCCCATTCATTCTTCTAAATTCCAGTGAATATAAGCCTAGTCGATCCAGTCTTTCTTCATATGTCAGTCCTGCCATCCCGGGAATCAGTCTGGTGAACCTTCACTGCACTCCCTCAATAGTAAGAACGTCCTTCCTCAGATTCAGAGAACAAAACTGTACACAATACTCAAGGTGTGGTCTCACCAAGGCCCTGTACAACTGCAGTAAGACCTCCCTGCTCCTATACTCAAATCTTCTCGCTATGAAGACCAGCATGCCATTTGCTTTCTTTACTGCCTGCTGTACCTGCATGGCAACTTTCAATGACTGATGCACCATGACACCCAGGTCTTGTTGCACCTCCCCTTTCACTAATCTGTCACCATTCAGATAATAATCTGTCTTCCTGTTTTTGCCACCAAAGTGGATAACCTCACACTTATCCACATTATACTGCATCTGCCATGAATTTTCCCATTCACCTAACCTGTCCAGTCCCCCTGCAGCCTCCAAGCATCCTCCTCACAGCTCGCACTGCCACCCAGTTTAGTGTCATCTGCAAACTTGGAGATATTACATTCAATTCCTTCGTCTAAATCATTAATGTATATTGTAAATAGCTGGGGTGCCAGCACCGAACCTTGTGGCACCCCACGAGTCACTGCCTGCCATTCTGAAAAGGACCCGTTTATTCCTACTCTTTGCATCCTGTCTGGCAACCAGTTCTCTATCCACGTCAATACATTACCCCCAATACCATGTGCCTTCATTTTGCACACTAATCTCCTGTGTGGGACCTTTTCAAAAGCCTTTTGAAAGTCCAAATACGCCACATCCACTGGTTCTCCTTTATCCACTCTACTAGTTACATCCTCAAAAAACTCTCGAAGGTTTGTCAAGCATGATTTCCCTTTCATAAATCCATGCTGACTTGGACCGATCCTGTCACTGCTTTCCAAATGCGCTGCTATTCCATCTTTAATAATTGATTCCAACATTTTCCCCACTACCAATGTCAGGCTAACCGGTCTATAATTCCCTGTTTTCTCTCTCCCTCCTTTTTTAAAAAGTGGGGTTATATTAGCTACCCTCCAATCCATAGGAACTGATCCAGAGTCCATGGAATGTTGAAAAATGATCACCAATGCATCCAATATTTCTAGGGCCACTTCCTTAATTACTCTGGGATGCAGTCTATCAGGCCCTGGGGATTTTATCGGCCTTCAATCCCTTCAATTTCCCTAACACCATTTCCTGACTAATAAAGATTTCCCTCAGTTCCCCCTTCTCGCTAGACCCCCGGTCCCCTAGTGTTTTCTGAAGGTTATTCGTGTTTTCCTTAGTGAAGACAGAAGCAAAGTATTTATTCAATTGGTCAGCCATTTCCTTGTCTCCCAGTCCTCAGGTTTGCTGCTTTTTCTGGCCAATTTATATGCCTCTTCCTTGGATTTAATACTGTCCCTAATTTTTCTTGTTAGCCACGGTTGAGCCACTTTGCCTTTTTTATTCTTATGCCACACAGGGATGTACAATTGTCGTAGTTCATCCGTGTGATATTTAAATGTCTACCATTGCCTATCCACTGTCGACCCTTTAAGTATCATTCTCCCGTCTATCCTAGCCAATTCACGTCTCATACCGTTGCAGTTTCCTTTCTTTAAGTTCAAGACTCTAGTGCATTGTTTTCAGCACCGGGACCTAGCCCCGGCCCCCCTTCTTTCTTCTGCACCATGCCAGCTCCACAGATGGCCCGAGGATCGATCATGATCGCAAGGTTTTTTTTGGTGCTGCTTCTGATGTAAAATGTCGGCGGGGGGCTTGGAGGTGCGCCGAAAAAAAAGGGAGGGCCAAATTTGGGCCCATAAAGTGAATTCTCAGGTGACTGTGCAGTCCAATATGGAACAGACAGTCGTTGAAATAAAGAGTGGGTGGGGAGTCTGGTTTGCTGCACGCTCCTTCCGCTGTCTGCGCTTGGTTTCTGCATGCTCTCAACAACGTGACTCGAAGTGCCCAGCGCCCTGCTGGATGCTCTTCCTCCACTTAGGGCAGTCTTTGGCCAGAGATTCCCAGGTGTCAATGGGGATGTTGCACTCAATCAAGGAGGCTTTGAGGGTGTCCTTGAAATGTTTCCTCTGCCCACCTGGGGCTCGCTTGCCGTATTGGATTTCCGAGTAGAGCGCTTGCTTTGGGAGTCTCGTGTCGGGCATGCAGACGATGTGGCCTGGCCAACGGAGATGGTTGAGTGTGGTCAGTGCTTCGATGCTGGGGATGTGTGCCTGATCAAGGACACTGATGTTGGTGCGTCTATCCTCCCAGTGGATTTGCAGGATATTGTGGAGGCAGCGCTGGTGGTATTTCTCCAACGCTTTGAGGTGTCTACTGTACATGATCCACGTCTCTGAGCCAACAACTGGAGAGGTGAGATTCATTTCTCCTCATAGACTGAGTTCCCTGCACCAAAATTAACAAATGAATATATACTGGACTTTAACAAAATATATATATTTATTTATTCATTCACAGGATGAGGGTGCCACTGGCAAAGCCAGCATTTAATGCCCATCCCTAATTGCCCTTGAGGAGGTGGTGGTGAGCCGCCTTCTTGAACTGCTGCAATCCATCATAGCAGTTCTTTTTTGATACGACAAGGGTGGCTTGCTGTGGTCATTTCAGAGGGTAGTTAAGAATCAACCAGATTGCTTTTGATCTGGAGTCACATATAGGCCTGACCAAGTAGGGCGGGCAGATTTCCTTCCCTGAGATACATTAATGATCCAGTTGGGTTTTTAAAACAATCTGGTAATTTCATAGTCACCATTACTTATACCTGTACTAGCTTTTTATTCCAGATTTATTTAATTATTAAATTCCCCAGCTGTCGTGGTGGGATTTGAACTTGTGTCTCCTGATTATGACTCCAGGCCTCTGGATTACTAGACCAGCAACATAATCGCTATGCTAAATTTCAATGCGGGTCCCTTTAAATTTCGGCACCTGCACGGTATTTAGAATGGAGAAACTTGCGGGTGCCCTGTGCAGTCCAATGCAGATTCTTGCACGGCCACGCACAAGTGCTACATAGAGGGAATGTTGCATAGCGGCTCACTCCGGGGCTATCTGGGCTCCTACTTCAGGACCAAGGACCAAGCTGCTGTCCACCATTAATTATAAGCTTTTTGACTGTAGATGCAGGCCAAAAAATTCATCCCTCCATTTCTGACAGCTTGAGACATGCATTTAGTTTGCAACCTGAAGATCATACTGAATCTATCACTGGCTTCATCATGGGAATTACCACTTCTCCAAAAGGAGCCAACTCCCTTTAGAGATCATTTAGCCTTTGGGAAAGTTGCCATGGAAAAATTCATGGGAGATCGACTGTGCACAAATGCTATCAGCTTCTTTGATCTTTTACCCAATTTGAAATAAACAAACCCGCAAGAACATTGTGGAATCAAAAACTATATATCACATACCAGATGAAATAAATGTGGTCAAGAAATCTTCAGCACATGTAAAAGTAAGAAAAACATGTGCACTCTTTAAATGTGAAGGATTTTGTAGATATTTCAAGGATTAAATATTTGATGTGCTCCTCATGCAAGTTAGATATAATTACATAGAATTTACATCGCAGGAACAGGCCATTTAGCGCATCTGGTCCATGCTAATGTTTATACTCCACCTCAGCATCTTTCCACTCAAATTACCTCTTCTCACCTTGCTCCCGTATCCCTCTATTCTCTTCTGTCGCATGTATGCATCAATATGGTAGAATTCTTCATTAAGATGGAGAGTGACACAGTTAACTCAGAGACTAGGGTCCTGAACTTAAAGAAAGGTAACTTCAATGGTATGAGACGTGAATTGGCTAGGATAGACTGGCGAATGATAATTAAAGGGTTGACAGTGGATAGGCAATGGCAAATATTTAAAGATCACATGGATGAACTTCAACAATTATACATCCCTGTGTGGTGTAAAAATAAAACGGGGAAGGTGGCACAACCGTTGCTAAAAGGGAAATTAGGGGTAGTGTTAAAACCAAGGAAGAGGCATAAAAATTAGCAGCAAACCTGAGGACTGGGAGAAATTTATAATTCAGCAGAGGAGGACAAAGGGTTTAATTAGGAGGGGGAAAATAGAGTATGAGAGTAAGCTTGCAGGGAACATAAAAACTGACTGCAAAAGCTTCTATCGATATGTGAAGAGAAAAAGATTACTGAAGACAAATGTAGGTCCCTTGCAGTCAGAATCTGGTGAATTTATAATGGGGAACAAAGAAATGGCAGACCAATTGAACAAATACTTTGGTTTTGTCTTCACTAAAGAAGACACAAATAACCTTCCGGAAATATTAGGGGACCGAGGGTCTAGGGAAATCAGGGATAGTATTAAAGCCAAGGAAGTGGCATACAAATTGGCCAGAAATAGCAGCGAACCTGGGGACTGGGAGAAATTTAGAACTCAGCAGAGGAGGACAAAGGGTTTGATTAGGGTAGGGAAAATGGAGTACGAGAAGAAGCTTGCAGGGAACATTAAGGCGGATTGCAAAAGTTTCTATAGGTATGTAAAGAGAAAGAGGTTAGTAAAGACAAACGTAGGTCCCCTGCAGTCAGAATCAGGGGAAGTCATAACGGGGAACAAAGAAATGGCAGACCAATTGAACAAGTACTTTGGTTCAGTATTCACTAAGGAGGACACAAACAACCTTCCGGATATAAAAGTGGTCAGAGGGTCTATTAAGGAGGAGGAACTGAGGGAAATCTTTATTAGTCGGGAAATTGTGTTGGGGAAATTGATGGGATTGAAGGCCGATAAATCCCCAGGGCCTGATGGACTGCATCCCAGAGTACTTAAGGAGGTGGCCTTGGAAATAGCGGATGCATTGACAGTCATTTTCCAACATTCCATTGACTCTGGATCAGTTCCTATCGAGTGGAGGGTAGCCAATGTAACCCCACTTTTTAAAAAAGGAGGGAGAGAGAAAGCAGGGAATTATAGACCGGTCAGCCTGACCTCAGTAGTGGGTAAAATGATGGAATCAATTATTAAGGATGTCATAGCAGCGCATTTGGAAAATGGTGACATGATAGGTCCAAGTCAGCATGGATTTGTAAAAGGGAGATCATGCTTGACAAATCTTCTGGAATTTTTTGAGGATGTTTCCAATAAAGTGGACAAAGGAGTACCAGTTGATGTGGTATATTTGGACTTTCAGAAGGCTTTCGACAAGGTCCCACACAGGAGATTAATGTGCAAAGTTAAAGCACATGGGATTGGGGGTAGTGTGCTGACGTGGATTGAGAACTGGTTGTCAGACAGGAAGCAAAGAGTAGGAGTAAATGGGTACTTTTCGGAATGGCAGGCAGTGACTAGTGGGGTACCGCAGGGTTCTGTGCTGGGGCCCCAGCTGTTTACATTATACATTAATGATTTAGACGAAGGGATTAAATGTAGTATCTCCAAATTTGCGGATGACACTAAGTTGGGTGGCAGTGTGAGCTGCGAGGAGGATGCTATGAGGCTACAGAGTGACTTGGATAGGTTAGGTGAGTGGGCAAATGCGTGGCAGATGAAGTATAATGTGGATAAATGTGAGGTTATCCACTTTGGTGGTAAAAACAGAGAGACAGACTATTATCTGAATGGTGACAGATTAGGAAAAGGGAAGGTGCAACGAGACCTGGGTGTCATGGTACATCAGTCATTGAAGGTTGGCATGCAGGTACAGCAGGCGGTTAAGAAAGCAAATGGCATGTTGGCCTTCATAGCGAGGGGATTTGAGTACAGGGGCAGGGAGGTGTTGCTACAGTTGTACAGGGCCTTGGTGAGGCCACACCTGGAGTATTGTGTACAGTTTTGGTCTCCTAACTTGAGGAAGGACATACTTGCTGTTGAGGGAGTGCAGCGAAGATTCACCAGACTGATTCCCGGGATGGTGGGACTGACCTATCAAGAAAGACTGAATCAACTGGGCTTGTATTCACTGGAGTTCAGAAGAGTGAGAGGGGACCTCATAGAAACGTTTAAAATTCTGACGGGTTTGGACAGGTTGGATGCAGGAAGAATGTTCCCAATGTTGGGGAAGTCCAGAACCAGGGGTCACAGTCTAAGGATAAGGGGTAAGCCATTTAGGACCGAGATAAGGAGAAACTTCTTCACCCAGAGAGTGGTGAACCTGTGGAATTCTCTACCACAGGAAGTAGTTGAGGCCAATTCACTAAATATATTCAAAAGGGAGTTAGATGAAGTCCTTACTACTCGGGGGATCAAGGGGTATGGCGTGAAAGCAGGAAGTGGGTACTGAAGTTTCATGTTCAGCCATGAACTCGTTGAATGGCGGTGCAGGCTAGAAGGGCTGAATGGCCTGCTCCTGCACCTATTTTCTATGTTTCTATGTTTCTATGTTTCTAGCGAGAAGGAGGAACTGAAGGAAATCCTTATTAGTCAGGAAATTGTGTTGGGGAAATTGATGGGATTGAAGGCCAATAAATCCCGAGGGCCTGATAGTCTGCATCCAGAGTACTTAAGGAAGTGGCCCTAGAAATAGTGGATGCATTGGTGGTCATTTTCCAACAGTGTGTAGATTCCGGATCAGCTCCTATGGATTGGAGGGTAGCTAATGTAACTCCAGTTTTTAAAAAAGGAGGGAGATAGAAAACAGGGAATTATAGACCAGTTAGCCTGACATCGGTAGTGGGGAAAATGTTGGAATCAATTATTAAAGATGAAATAGCAGCGCATTTGGAAAGCAGTGACAGGATTGGTCCAAGTCAGCATGGATTTATGAAAGGGAAATCATGCTTGATAAATCTTCTAGAATTTTTGGGGGATGTAATTAGTAGAGTGGACAAGGGAGAACCAGTGGATGTGGTGTATTTGGACTTTCAAAAGCTTTTAACAAGGTCACACATAAGAGATTAGTGTGCAAAATTAAAGCACGTGGTATTGGGGATAATATATTGACGTGGCTAGAGAACTGGTTGCCAGATAGGAAGCAAAGAGTATGGAATAAACGGGTCCTTTTCAGAATGGCAGGCAGTGACTAGTGGGGTACCGGAAGGTTCAGTGCTGGGAACCCAGCTCTTTACAATATACATTAATGATTTGGATGAAGGAAGTGAATGTAATATTTCCAAGTTTGCAGATGACACTAAGCTGGGTGGCAGTGTGAACAGTGAGGAGGATGCTAAGTGGCTGCAGGGTGACTTGGACAGGTTAGGTGAGTTGGCAAATGCATGGCAGATGTAGTATAATGTAGATAAATGTGAGGTTATCCACTTTGGTGGCAAAAACAGTAAGGCAAAATATTATCTGAATGGTGACAGATTAGTAAAAGGGGAGTTGCAACGAGACCTGGGTGTCATGGTACATCAGTCATTGAAAGTTGGCATGCAGGTACAGCAGGTGGTGAAGAAGGCAAATGGTATGTTGTCCTTCATCATGAGAAGATTTGGAGCAGGGAGGTCTTACTGCAGTTGTCCAGGGCCTTGGTGAGGCCACACCTTGAATATTGTGTACAGTTTTGGTCTCCTAATCTGAGGAAGGACATTCTTGCTATTGAGGGAGTGCAGCGAAAGTTCACCAGACTGATTCCCGGGATGGCAGCTCTGACATATCAAGAAAGACTGGATCGACTATGCATATTCACTGGAATTTAGAAGAATGAGAGGGGATCTCATAGAAACATATAAAATTCTGATGGGATTGGACAGGTTAGATGCAGGAAGAATGTTCCCGATGTTGGGGAAATCTAGAACTAGAGATCACAGTCTAAGGATAAGGGGTAAGTCATTTAGGACCGAGATGAGGAGAAACTTCTTCTCTCAGAGACTTGTGAACTTGTGGAATTCTCTACCACAGAAAGTTGTTGAGGTCGGTTCGTTAGATATATTCAAAAGGGAGTTAGATGTGGCCCTTATGGCTAAAGGGATCAAGGGGTATGGAGAGAAAGCAGGAATGGGGTACTGAATTTGCATGATCAGCCATGATCATATTGAATGACGGTGCAGGCTCGAAGGGCTGAATGGCCTACTCCTGCACCTATTTTCTATGTTTCTAAGCCTCCCCATGTTGCTACCTTTCTCCTGACCACACCTTTGCCATGAGTCTCTTATTTGGCACCTTAGCGAAAGATTTCTGAAAGCCCATGTATCCCAGTGCATTGCCTTTTATCTACG
This sequence comes from Pristiophorus japonicus, assembly GCF_044704955.1. Taxonomy (NCBI): domain Eukaryota; kingdom Metazoa; phylum Chordata; class Chondrichthyes; family Pristiophoridae; genus Pristiophorus; species Pristiophorus japonicus. Next base: position 53,674,127 of record NC_091979.1, on the reverse strand, counting down.
TTTTCTTTTATTTCTGCAAAGAATTGAATAAAGTTAGTTAAACATGATCTTCCTTTCACGAGTCCATGCCATTTTTATTATAATTTGCACTTCTACATGTTTTGTAATCTGATCTTTTAGCAAAGATTTTAGTATCTGATGTTAAGCTGATTGGTCTCTCATTCACTGGATTAGTTCTATCTCCCATTTTGAAGATAGGAATTACTTTTGCTCTTTGCTGGTTGTAATATACCTTTTACTGTTGTCATTTCTGCTTTGATAGCCTCTTAGTGAAAACTGACCTAAAGTATCTATTCAGTATCCCTGCCATTTCACTATCATCTCCTGTGAGTTTATCTTGCTTCTGTCTGAAGCTGAACCAGACTGTTCACAATCTTGGTGTCATATTTGACCCTGAAATGAGCTTTCGACCACATTTCTGCAGAATAATTAGGACCGCCATTTTCCACCTCCGTAACATCGCCCGTCTCTGCCCCAGCCTCAGCTCATCCACTGCTGAAGCCCTCATCCATGCCTTTGTTACCTTTAGACTTGACTATTCCAATGCACTCCTGGCTGGCCTCCCACATTCTACCCGGTGTAAACTCGAAGTGATCCTAACACCCACCAAGTCCTGCTCACCCATCATCCCTGTGCTCGCTGACCTACATTGGCTTCTGGTTAAGCAACGCCTTGATTTCAAAATTCTCATCCTTATTTTTAAATCCCTCCATGGCATTACCCTCCCCTATGTCTGTAATTTCCTCCAGCCCCACAACCCCCAAGATGTCTGTGCTCCTCTAATTCTGCCCTCTTGAGCATTCCTGATTAAAATTGCCCAACCTTTGGTGGCCGTGCCTTCTGTTGCCTCGGCCCCAAGCTCTGGAACTCCCTGCCTAAACCTCTCCAACTCTCGACCTCTCTTTACTCCTTCAACACGCTCCTTAAAACCTACCTCTTTGACTACGTTTTTGGTCATCTGCGCTAATTTCTCCTTATGCGGCTCAGTGTCAAATTTTTATCTCATATCACCTTGGGACATTAGACTACATTAAAGATGCTTTATAAATACAAGTTGTTATTGTTGTTGGTGTTGTTTATCTCTTAATGACTCTATCCCTACCTTAATTCTTCTTTAGTTACTTATGTGTCTATAAATACTATTTTGTTTTATAATCTTTGATATTCTCATTTTAGATTTCCTCTTTACCTTCCTAATTGTCTTTTAACCTATTTCTGAAGTGAATGAGAAGATTAGCAATGCTCTAATTGATATTTTAGGAGCTCATGGACACTGGAGTGTTATCTATGGAATGCAGAATAGTCAATGATCCCAATTTTCAAAAAAAAAAGATGCAAAGCAGGCTATTACAAGCCAGTTAGTCTAATATCTATGGTAGGGAAAATGCTAGAGGGCATTCTACTAGAAACTCCTATTCATGAGCATCTAAAAAGCACAGATATCTAAGGAACATGCAACATGATTTTAGCAGTCAACATTGTATAGAAGTAATCTACTGGATTTATTTGGTCTTTGGAGGGATACCTTGGATGAGGGCTCCATTATATATAGTTTACATGGATTTTTCCATGTTTGATGAAGTTCTTCATGTGAAGGTACGAAAGAAAGATTCGGCTCAATATTTTAGACTATAGATTATCCAAATAGATTAAAGATTGGATAGTGACAGAAACCAGAAGTTAATGATACATGGAATATGCTCTGCCTGGAAGGCTGTTCATCCTACTTGTGCATGATGTGGAATAGTAGCAGTATTATAACATCTTCTAATGACACAGAAGCTATTTTGGGCAGGTAATGATTAGAAAGAAGATTGATGTATTCAGAGAGATTTATGCCAATTAAGCAGTTGGTCTGAGAGGTTGATAGATTTTAATATGAAGATGGGGCATAGAGGAAGAGGAAATAATACGTGTATGTGACATGGAAGGCCATTTATTTGTGAGTGGCAAAGGGAAATAATTTGGGCGTGACCATTGCTCATATCCTAACAATATCAAGCAAATATGAAGGTGTTTTCAGTGAAGCAAATCTAATCTATTGAAAGTCAGCAACATCTGGAGCACATTGGATTATAAATCAGAACAACAATGAGATTGTATAGGTTATTGGTGAGGATAATTCTGGATTAAGCTATGCAGTTTTGGTCAGTTACCGCAAAAATGAGTTCCATAGAAACATAGAAAATAGGTGCAGGAGTAGGCCATTCGGCCCTTCTAGCCTGCACCGCCATTCAATGAGTTCATGGCTGAACATGCAACTTCAGTACCCCATTCCTGCTTTCTCGCCATACCCCTTGATCCCCCTAGTAGTAAGGACTACATCTAACTCCTTTTTGAATATATTTAGTGAATTGGCCTCAACAACTTTCTGTGGTAGAGAATTCCACAGGTTCACCACTCTCTGGGTGGAGAAGTTTCTCCTCATCTCGGTCCTAAATGGCTTACCTCTTATCCTTAGACTGTGACCTCTGGTTCTGGACTTCCCCAACATTGGGAACATTCTTCCTGCATCTAACCTGTCTAAACCCGTCAGAATTTTAAACGTTTCTATGAGGTCCCCTCTCATTCTTCTGAACTCCAGTGAATACAAGCCCAGTTGATCCAGTCTTTCTTGATAGGTCAGTCCCGCCATCCAGGGAATCAGTCTGGTGCACCTTCGCTGCACTCCCTCAATAGCAAGAATGTCCTTCCTCAGGTTAGGAGACCAAAACTGTACACAAATATCACAAAAATTATTCCAGACCTGCGGGGACTCAATTATGAAAGAGGACTCAGGCAACAACAACAATTGCAAAAAACACTGAGAGGAGATGTGGTACAGATCTTCAAAATAATAAAAAGTATAGCAAAGGTAGATGTAAGCAGGATCTGTAGGTTGGACAGCGAGCACGGAATTTAAGGAAATAATTTCAAGATTCCCAAGCCTCGAGCAAGATTAAAAGCTCGATAATTCTGGGCTAAATTATACATTTAAAAAGGAACTACATCACTGGGCCAAAATTCAGCCTCCCGAAAAGGCCTCTTTCCGCCAGAAAGTGGCAGTCAGGCGGCAGAGTCGAGCAGCTGCTGACTTCCGGTCCAATGGCCGCCTCCAGTAAAATTTAGCTCGGGGATTTTTCTGGCGGTCCCCACTTTCGCCCCGCTGCTGCCGCCCATCCTAAGTGTGTCATTAAAGGGCGTACTGCCGATCTCCCGCACCTCCATCACACCTCCCACAAAATTTAGGTCCAAAAATCTTTAACCTGCCGCGCGATGGCCCCAACAGCTTTTTCTGCACCTTGCTTTCACTCTGTGGGTCACGGCAGCGCAGCGGCCCTTCAAGGGGAGGGCGCACTGCCATGGCTGCCATGTTTTTTTTTGTCGGCCGACTGCCAGGTCGGGCCGAATATTATGCCCCCGGGTTCAGCCGGGCCACCAACAGGCAGCTCGGCACCCCGTCTTGGGTGCCAGACTGCTGGCCCGGCCGAAATCCTCCCTGGTGTCCCAGTGGACCTAAGTTTCAAAATACCAAATGCTCTCCCCTTTAAGTGAAGGGGAGAGCGTGGTGACGCACACACGTCATGACGTCATCTCCGCTATGCTGCTGGCTGACAGTGGCGGAGACTCTGTCCCGCCTCTACTTCCGCCCCTCTAGAGTACTTACGGCCCCACGTCCACCCCCATTATGACCGACCTCCAGTCCGCTTCAAAAAACAACAAAGAGTTGAATTTACCAAAAGAGGTGACCTCATCCGAAACGGTGGAGCGGAAGGTTTGACCCATTTTGGGCGGAGTTAAATTTCAGCCCTTCTATCTCTAAAGACATGAACTTAAAGGATGCACAGGACTGGTTAGGCTCAAAGTTCTGGAATTCCCTCCCTAAACCTATCTGTCCTCTTTTAAATCGCTCCTTAAAACCCACCTCTTTGACTAAACTTTTGGTCACCTGACTTAATGTCTACTTCTTTGGCTCGCGCTATATTAATGCAAGTTGTTGTTGAAAAAAATCATTGCAGTCCATTTTGCTGGTCCCAATGTTCACATAAATACCCTATTATATATAGAAACATAGAAACATAGAAAATAGGTGCAGGAGTAGGCCATTCAGCCCTTCGAGCCTGCATCGCCATTCAATGAGTTCATGGCTGAACATGCAACTTCAGTACCCCATTCCTGCTTTCTCGCCATACCCTTTGATCCCCCTAGTAGTAAGGACTACATCTAACTCCTTTTTTGAATATATTTAGTGAATTGGCCTCAACAACTTTCTGTGGTAGAGAATTCCACAGGTTCACCACTCTCTGGGTGAAGAAATTCCTCCGCATCTCGGTCCTAAATGGCTTACCCCTTATCCTTAGACTGTGACCCCTGGTTCTGGACTTCCCCAACATTGGGAACATTCTTCCTGCATCTAACCTGTCTAACCCCGTCAGAATTTTATATGTTTCTATGAGGTCCCCTCTCATTCTTCTGAACTCCAGTGAATACAAGCCCAGTTGATCCAGTCTTTCTTGATAGGTCAGTCCCGCCATCCCGGGAATCAGTCTGGTGAACCTTCGCTGCACTCCCTCAATAGCAAGAATGTCCTTCCTCAGGTTAGGAGACCAAAACTGTACACAATACTCCAGGTGTGGCCTCACCAAGGCCCTGAACAACTGTAGTAACACCTCCCTGCCCGTGTACTCAAATCCCCTTGCTATGAAGGCCAACATGCCATTTGTCTTCTTAACCGCTTGCTGTACCTGCATGCCAACCTTCAATGACTGATGTATCATGACACCCAGGTCTCGTTGCACCTCCCCTTTTCCTAATCTAGCACCATTCAGATAATAGTCTGTCTCTCTGTTTTTACAACCAAAATGGATAACCTCACATTTATCCACATTATACTTCATCTGCCATGCATTTGCCCACTCACCTAACCTATCCAAGTCACTCTGCAGCCTCATAGCATATAATAACATAAATACCATCAAGCCAGGGGACCTACCCTGGTTTAATGAGGAGCGTATAAGAGCATACCTGGAGCAGCACCAGGCGTACCTAAAAGTGAGGTGCAAATCTGGGAAAATTACAACACAGGACAATGTGCATTCTAAACAGTGGAAGCAACTTGCTATAGACAGAGCTAAGGGATCCCAGAACCAACGGATCGGATCAAATCTCTGCAGTCCTGCCACATCCAGCCATGAATGGTGGTGGACAATTCAACAACTAACAGGAGAAGGAGGCTCCATGAAATCATTATCTTCAACGATGATGAAGCCCAGCATGCAAGTGCAAAAGACAAAGTTGAAGCGTTTGCAACCATCTTCAGCCAGAAGTTCCGAGTGGGTGATCCATATCGGCCTCCTCCTGAGATCCTTGCCATCATCAGCCAATCTAATTCACTCCACGTGATATCAAAAAACGGCTGATCACATTGGATAGGCCCTGACAATAACCCAGCTATCGTGCTGAAGATGTGTGCTTCAGAACTAGCTGCTCCTCTAGCCAAGCTGTTCCTGTGCAACTATAACACTGGCATCTACCTGACAATGTGGAAAACTGTCCACAAAATGCAGCACAAATCTGGCCAACTATCGCCCCATCAGTCTACTCTCAATCACCAGCAAAGTGATGGAAGTGCAGCACTTACTCACCAATAACCTGCTCAGTTTGGGTTCTGCCAGGGCCACTCAGCACCAGACCTCATTACAGTCTTGGTCCAAACATGGACAAAAGAGCTGAATGAGGTGAGAGTGATTGCCCTTGACATCAAGGCAGCATTTGACCGAGTGTGGCATCAAGGAGCCCTAGTAAATTTGAAGTCAATGAGAATCCAGGGGACAAATCTTCACTGATTGGAGTCATACCTAGTACAAAGGAAGATGGTTGTGGTTGTTGGATCATCTCAGCCTCACAATGTCATTGCAGGAGTTCCTCAGGGCAGTGTCCTAGGCTCAACCATTTTCAGCTGCTTCATCAATGAGCTTCCCTCCATCATAAGGTCAGAAGTAGGATGTTTGCTGATGATTGCAGTGTTTCATTCCATTCGCAACTCATGAAGCAGTTCATGCTCGCATGCAGCAAGACCTGTATGACCTTCAAGCTTGGGCTGATAAGTGGCAAGTAACATTTTCGGCATACAAGTACCAAGCAATGACTATCTCCACCAAGAGAGAGTCTAACCACCGCCCCTTGACATTCAACGGCATTACCATTGCCAAATCCCACACCATCAACATCCTGGCTGTCACCATTGCCCAGAAACTTAACTGGACCAGCCTCACAGATATGTGGCTACAAGAGCAGGTCAGAGGCTGGGTATTCTGCGGTGAGTGTCTCACTTCCTGACTCCCCAAAGCCTTTCTACCATCTACAAGGCACATGTCTGAAGTGTGAAGGAATACTCTCTACTTGCCAGGATGAGTGCAGCTCCAATAACACTTAAGAAGCTCGACGCAATCCAGGACAAAGCAGGCCACTTGATTGGCACCTCATCCACCACCTTGGACAATCACTCTCTCCACCACCGGCACACCGTGGCTGCAGTGTGTACCCTCTACAAAATGTACTGCAGTAACTCGCTAATGCTTCCTCAACACCACCTCCCAAACCACGACCTCTATCGCCGAGAAGGACAAGGGCAGCAGGCACATGGGAACACCATCACCTGCAAGCCCCCCTCCAAGTTACACACCATCCTGACTTGGAAGTTTATCATTTTTCCTTCATTGCCGCTGCATCAAAATCCTGGAATGTCCTCCCTAACAGCACTGCGGGAGTTCCTTCACCACATGGACTGCAGCGGTTCAAGAAGGTGGCTCACCACCACCTGCTCAAACCAATTAAGGATGGGCAATAAATGCTGGCCTTGCCAGCGACACCTACATCCCATGAACGAATTAAAAAAAATACCATATTTTATCTATTCCTATCTCATATACATCTCAACTGCTTCCTTCACTATAAATAAAACAGTCCAGATCCTTCTTGGAATTGCTAAATCTACCTGACTCCATTGTCCCCTTGAGAAGAGCACTTCAAATACTTGTACTCCTTTTTGTGAAGTAGTTAAATAATGTGTTTGTTTACCATTTCTCAGCTCAAGTATGTATATGTGTCGATCTGTTTAATTCACATAAATTTACAAAGGGAATAAAGATCTGGTGTGGGGATGTGAGATATTCAGGATTGGCGTAGGCATGATGGGAGGAGTGAGCTGAATGAGCCATATGGCTTTCTCTTCCTTCTCATATTTTGTATTCTTATCGATTCAGACAGAAGATTGTTTGGAAGTTTCGCTGCTTATTATGCACATGAGGTAGATATCAATCTACTTTCACTTATGAGCTCTCCCACTCATCATCATTATAGGCAGTCCCTCAGAATCGAGGAAGACTTGCTTCCACTCTAAAAGTGAGTTCTCAGGTGACTGTACAGTTCAATATGGGAATTACAGTCTCTGTCACGGGTGGGACAAAAGATCATTGAAGGAAAGGGTGGGTGGGACAGGTTTGCCACACGTTTCTTCTGCTGCCTGCGCTCGATTTCTCGGCGACGAGACTTGAGGTGCTCAGCGCCCTCCCGGATGTTCTTCCTCCACTTAGGGTGGTCTTTGGCCAGGGACTCCCAGGTGCCAGTGGAGATGTTGCACTTTATCAAGGAGGCTTTGAGGGTGTCCTTGAAACATTTCCTCTGCCAACCTGGGGCTCGTTTGCCATGTAGGTCTACCAGGTCTAGCATCTATATCATCTAGAAGGATTCTTTAAGAAAACAAAAAGAAGTGTCTTCATGACAGAGTAAGAAAGAAATGTTAAAGTTAAGGGAGATTTTTCAACATCACCCACTATGATAACAGTTCATGATGAAATGGCAGTTACCAGTCACTAAAATAATGCAATGCCAGGACTCTTGATGAACTTCCTAATAAGATGTATTACTATATGACACAACAACAACAACTTGCATTTATATAGTGCCTTTAACATAGTAAAACATCTCAAGGCACTTCACAGGAGCGTTATCAAACAAAATTTGACACCAAGCTACATAACGAGATATTAGGACAGGTGACCAAAAGCTTGGTCAAAGAGGTAGGTTTTAAGGAGCGTTTTAAAGGAGGATAGAGAACTAGAGAGGTGGAGACGTTTAGGACTGACTTCCAGGGCTTAGGGCCTAGGCAGCTGAAGGCATGGAGCGATTAAAATCGGGGATGCGCAACACGTCAGTATTGAGGAATACAGAGATCTAGGAGGGTTGTAGGGCTGGTGGAGAGTACAGAGGTTGGGAGGGGGAGGCCACGGAGGGATTTGAAAACAAGGATGAGAATTTTAAAATCAAGGCATTGCCAGACTGGGAGCCAACGTCGGTCACCGAGCACATTATATAACCTCCATTAAATAACCAAATACATAAAATAGTTGATATATTTTGAGCTACTATGGCAAAGCAGATTCCAATAAGGCAGATGAATGTTCTAGCAGGCAGGATTTTGTACCACAAAACGTGGAGGACAAGATTCATGGACATTGCACAACAGTATCAACAAATCAAACCTTGCTACTTAGCTTTCAGAGCAGTGGTACAGTGCAGCCATCTCAGCAATTTGAGATTAATAATAACCACCTTGATGTTTTTTTTGACCAGAATTGTCTCCAGAGGCTTCAAGGTAGCGGTTGATAGCCATTTACAAGGATAATACTTTGCATCCATTAAGTATAAGAAGATCATTAAAGTGTAATAATCGACTTTACAGGTATGGTTGTGTATGCACTTACGTCTTCCTATAGATGTCTGCTCAGAACTAATGTATCAAGTCTGGTGTGAAGGATAAACCGTGGAGGCTAATGTGATCCTGCATACAGATTCTTGTGTTTGAACAATGTTAGATTACATTGACATAAACAAGTCAGTTGTCAGATGACTATTATGACAATACTGAATAGTATGATAGTTTTGATAACAAAACTAATTTATAAAGTGTTTTTAGTGGACCAATAGTTGCGGAGCAGGCTCGAGGGGCAGTATGGCCTACTCCTGCTCCTATTTCTTATGTTCTAAAAGCTGCAAATGACATATTTCTGGTTATGTGACCAGATCGTCATATGTTTATGTTTCTTTAAACAGACTGACTTGGATTATGTTAAAAAAAATGGTTGTATTATTAGAGGTGTTGGTAGAGTAAATAAGGAGAAACTGTTTCCACTAGCAGGAGGGTTGGTAACCAGAGGACACAGATTTAAGATAATTAGCTAAAAAGCCAGGGGGGAGAGGAGGAGCATTTTTCCAGACAGAGAGTTGTTATGATCTGAAATGCATTGCTTGAAAGGGTGGTGGAAGCAGATTCAATAGTAACTTTCAAAAGGGACTTAGATATATACTTGAAAAGGAGAAATTTGCAGGGCTCTGAGGAATGAACAAGGGCATAATTGAATAGCTCTTTCAAAGAGGCACGATGGGCCAAATAGCCCCCTTCTGTCCTGTATGATTCTATAATTCTATAATCAGTCAGCCTGAGTCCATGCTTCCAGTAAACAGGTGACTGATTCCTTGCTTGATAAAATAAACATATTCATCACTTTCTTCGTGTCCATCCAGACGCAGCAGGATAGGGCTCAGGATTTTGCACAAGTTGCAGAATTCCTTGTGTCCATGGTATTATTGACTCCACCATGTTACCCGAGGGCAGCTTCACACAATACAACTGCCCCAGGATTGAGCACATAAATCTGGGCTGACACTCCAGTGCAGTGCTGAGGGAGTGCTGCACTGTCGGAGGTGCCGTTTTTCAGATAAGATGTTAAACCGAGGCCCTGTCTGCCCTTTCAGGTGGACGTAAAAGATCCCATGGCAGTATTTCGAAGACGAGCAGGGGAGTTATCCCCAGTGTTCTGACCAATATTTATCCCTCAATCAACATAACAAAAACATGTTATCTGGTCATTATCACATTGCTGTTTGTGGGAGCTTGCTGTGCACAAATTAGCTGCTGTATTTCCCACATTACAACAGTGACTACACTCCAAAAGTACTTCATTGGTTGTAAAGCGCTTTGAGACGTCCGGTGGTTGTGAAATGCGCCATAAGTCTTTCTTTCTTTAACTTCATGAATTGCAAGGGCTTCCCCTCTATTAATGTGCACCTGGTGTGTGATGACTAGCAGCGCACCGTGCAGGTCTCCGCTGTCGTGATTATTTTATATTTTGTTAATTATCCATCCATCTCCCCCACCCAACACTGTTTGCCCCAGTATAAGGTAACGGTTGACTGCTTGGAGATATAGTCGACTATTCCCCACATATTGGCTTATCACTCATCTCAGGAACCCTGGCTTGGCTGAAGAACTCTGCTGCAATCAGATCCATGAGTTAACTTGAGCCCTCGTCGAGCAGACCATTGGAGTCCAAAGAACAAAAATTCAGATGCCTGGACAGGTCTGGTGGTTTTGTGCAGTAGAGTTCAGAAAGATATGATTGTGGTTTGCATGTGCGCTGCATAATGTTCCTCTGCAATGGGGACAGCACGAGGAGCCACCATTGGAGATGAGCCTTCACCATGATGAGGGAGAGGACACTGATGACATAGAGGATCGCACAGAGCTCTTTGGCAGCAGTTCACTTAAGAGAGCTTTAGCTGATGAATCCATGCTCCTCTGCATTAACAGTCATGCTTAACATATGTCCATCCTGTTATGTATGTGAATCTCACCTGTGTGTAAGACTTGCCACCAGAGGGCACACCTGTGGGAGACCTATGAGTCACCTGTGTGGACCCTGGTGCAAGCAGGTATAAAAGGCAGGCCACCACGTTACTGCCTCACTTTGGAGTTATATTAAACAGATCAAGATCACAATGGCTTAAGTTTACAACACAGCCCCATGGAGTTATTCTAAACATAACAACTGCCGACGAGTTACAGATCACGAACTTTCACGTGGAAATGGCTGCCGTTGGTATTCTTGTGAGATTTATTGAGGGTGATGATTGAGAAGCCTTCGTAGAGCACCTCGACCAGTACTTTGTGGCCAACGAACTGGACACGGCTGAAACAGAGATCAAGCGCAGGGCGATTCTCCTCACCATATGTGGGTCATTGGTATATGGCCTCCTTAAAAACGTGCTGGCACCGACCAAACTAACGGACAACTCATACACAGAGCTGTGTACACTGGCTAAGGAGCACCTCAAGCCCAAGGAGAGCATCCTGATGGCCAGGTACCGCTTTTACATGCACCGTCGCTCCGAGGGCCAGAACGTGGCGAGTTTCATCGCCGAACTTAGATGTCTTGCGGGGCAGTGCGACTTTTCAGGATCCTTGGGGTAAATGTTGCGGGACTTTATCGTGCTCGGAATTGGCCACGAGGGCATCCTTTGCAAGCTACTGTCTGCCGAATCCCTGGATCTGAGCAAGGCCATCACGATAGCCCAGGCCTTCACATCCACGAGCGACAACACGAAGCAGATATCTTCACAGAATCGAGGATCACCGGCAAGTACTGTGCTTAAAATAATGCCTTCAGCAGGCAGGACTGTACGCGATAGGGCCCACATGACTGCAGAGGCCAGGCTCAGGGTGATTCAGAGGCTGCTGGGGAGTACTATATGAATCCATTAACACTACGCTGGTGCTGTGGGGGCAGTCACAGAGCCCATCAATGTCATTTCGAGCACTACATGTGCAGGGGCTGTGGGACAATGGGGCACCTCCAGCGATAGTGCAAGTGACCTCGGACTCACCACGTGGCAAAGTCAGCAGAGAACGACCGATCCAGCACGGATCACGCTGAACGAACAGGAGAGGCAACTCAACTGGAGAATGAAAAGGAAGTATATGGGGTACATAACTTCACCACCAAAAGCCCTCCAATAATGTTAAAAGTCAAACTTAATGGCATTCCACTCTCCATGGAACTGGACACGGGAGCAAGCCAATCGATAATGAACCAGAAGGCCTTTGAGAAACTGGAGTAACAAGGCACAGAGGCCAAAACTGACCCCGATTCACACTACGCTGCGAACTTACACCAAAGAACTCATACCTTTTATCAGCAGTGCGGCAGTGAAAGTATCGTATGATGGAATGGTGCATGATTTACCACTATGGATTGCACCAGGTGATGGTCCTACACTGTTCGGCAGGAGCTGGCTAGGCAAGATCCAGTGGAACTGGGACGACATCAAAGCACTGTCCTCAGCGGATGACGCCCCGTGCGCCCAGGTGCTAAACAAATTCCTGGTGTTATTTGAGCCAGGCATCGGCAACTTCACAGGCGCCAAAGTGCAGATCCACCTTGTTCCTGGGACATGGCCCGTTCATCACAAGGCCCGAGCAGTCCCATATATGATGCGAGAGAAAGTTGAAATTGAGCTGGACAGACTTCAACGAGAGGAGATCATACCGCCAGTTGAGTTCAACAAGTGGGCCAGTCCAATTGTGCCGGTGCTAAAGAGCGATGGGATGGTCAGAATCTGCGGGTACTACAAGGTAACAATCAACCGAGTCTCGTTACAGGACCAGTACCTACTACCCAAAGCGGAGGATTTATTCGCAAGGCTAGCAGGGAGAAAGTCGTTCACAAAGCTAGACCTCAGTTCCACTTACATGATGCAGGAGCTGGCTGAACTGTCAAAGAAGCTGACGTGCTTCAACACGCACAAAGGACTGTTCGTATATCACAGATGCCTCTTTGGGATTCGCTCTGCGGCGGCCATCTTCCAGAGGAACATGGAGAGTCTGCTGAAATTGGTTCCATGTACAGTGGAAGAGGTTCTGAAGCGACTGGCCAGAGTAGGACTCAGGCTGAAATGTTCCAAGTGTGTTTTCCTGGTGCCAGAGGTCGAATTTCTGTGGAGAAAGATTGCGGCGCACGGCATCAGGCCCACGGACTCCAAGACGGTGGCCATCAAGAATGCACCCAGACCGCAAAACGTGACGGAGCTGCGTTCGTTCCTGGCACTCCTCAACTACTTTGGTAACTTTCTACCGGGGTTGAGCACTTTGCTGGAACCCTTGCATTTGCTGCTATGTAAGGGTGATGACTGTATTTGGGGCAAATCTCAAGAAACAGCCTTTAACAAGACCAGAAACCTGCTATGCTCCAACAAATTACTTGTATTGTATGACCCGTGTAAACGTTTGGTACTAGTATGTGATGCGTCGTTGTACGTGTTGGTTGTGTGTTACAGCAAGCAAATGTGTCAGGCAAACTGCAACCAGTTGCATACACGTCCAGAAGTTTGTCCAAGGCTGAAAGAACCTAGAGTATGGTTGAGAAAGAAGTGCTGGCTTGTGTATACGGGGTTAAGAAAATGCACCAATATCAGTTTGGTCTCTGGTTCGAGCTCGAAACCGACCACAAACCACTCACATCACTGCTCTCAGAAAGCAAAGGTATCAACACCAATGCTTCATCCCAAAGATGGGCGCTAACGTTGTCTGCATACGACTATGTAATCCGCCTCAGACCAGGCACAGAGAACTGCGCTGACGCCCTCAGTTGGTTGCCATTGCCCACCACCGGGGTGGAAATGGCGCAACCCACAGATTTGCTTCTGGTAATGGACGCCTTTAAGAGCGAGGGGTCACCCGTCACGGCTTGCCAGATCAGGTCCTGGGCTAACCAAGACCCCCTGTTATCACTAGTAAAAAGATGCATCCTCAATGGGAGCTGGTCGGGGGTTACTGGGGAAATACAAGAGGAATTTAAGCCTTTTCACTGACGCAAGGATGAACTGTCAGTTCAATCGGATTGCCTCCTATGGGGGAATCGTGTGATTTTGCTTAAAATGGCAGGGAAACGTTTATACGCGACCTACTCAGTACCCACCCAGACATAGTTATGATGAAGGCTATCGGCAGGTCTGGTGGCCCGGCATCGACACCGAATTAGAGTCATGTGTACACCAATGTAACACTTGCTCACAGTTGAGCAACGCACCCAGGGAGGCCCCACTAAGTCTGTGGTCATGGCCCTCCAAACCATGGTCCAGGATCCATGTAGACTTCGCTGGCCCCTTTCTAGGGAAAATGGTTCTAGTAGCAGTGGACGCTTACTCAAAATGGATTGAATGTATAATAATGTCATCATGTATGTCCACAGCCACCATTGAAAAACTCAGGGCTATGTTCGCCACCCATGGTTTGCCCGACGTCCTTGTCAGTGACAATGGACCATGTTTCACCAGCTCGGAATTCAACAAATTCATGACCCGCAATGGCATCAAGCATGTCAGGTCGGCCCCATTCAAACCCGCATCCAACAGCCAGGCGGAACGGGCAGTCCAAACCATCAAGCAAAGCTTGAGATGCGTAATGGACGGCTCCTTGCAGACCTGGTTATCCAGGGTCCTGCTCAGCTACCATACGCACCCCTACTCGCTCACCGGCGTTCCCCCTGCAGAATTGTTAATGAAGAGAGCACTCAAAACCAGGCTCTCTTTAGTCCACCCGTATCTCAATGATCACGTAGAAACCCAGCGGTACAGGCATAACTTGTATCATGATCGTGCTGAGGCCTTGCATGACATTGAAGTCAATGACCCGGTGTTTGTTCTAAATTACGGTCAAGGTCCCAAGTGGATTGCTGGTATTGTCTTAGCCAAGGAGGGGAATAGAGTGTTTGTTTTAAAATTTTTGAATGGGCAAACGTGTAGAAAGCACCTGGATCAGACCAAACTGTGATTCACGGACTACCAAAAACAGTTTGAGGAAGACACCGCCATCTATGATCCACCAACACACATCCAACCGGCAAGTGACCTTGCTGTCAACCACGAGAATGAACCCACCTCGCCCGACAGTCTGACCAGACCAGCCAAACTGCCGTGCAGCGATGACCCGACCAAATCACCCATGCCAGGATGTCAATTCAGGTGATCGACCAGGGACCGCAGACCGATTGATCGCCTCAACCTGTAAATAACTTGTACTCAAGGCTTTGGGGGGGGAGTGATATTATGTATGTGAACCTCACTTGTGTGTAAGACTTGCCACCAGAGGGCATACCTGTGGGAGACTTACGGGTCACCTGTGTGGACCCTGGTGCAAGCAGGTATAAAAGGCAGGCCACCACGTTGCTGCCTCAATTTGGAGTTATATTGATCAGACCAAGGTCCCAATGGTTTAAGTTTACAACACAGCCTCGTGGAGTTATTCTAACCATAAAACATCAACAGCATCTGCCCAAAACACCAACACTGATATTCATGTCACTTAACATTGCTTGATCAACAGCAGCAGCTACTACAGGTTCAAGCAGCATTGTGCTTTCACTGAGCTACAAACCATTTTGCACTCTGTGTGAGCCCCTAATGGCTTAAGGGCTGTTTTACCTACTCTAGTGCATCTACAGGGTAATCCCCCAATGGCAGCAACATGGGAGGGGCAAGGCGACTGTGGTTCATTCACGAGTTCATGAAATGCTCATGCTCAAACAGCTTGGGTATCAAAAGGGTCCAGCTGCAGACTGTAATGACTCAGCATCTGCCAGGGAAGTCAGCTGGCTTTTTGGCAGGGGAGGCACTGTTTCATGTGCGAGTTCTGATGTGCGAGATACCAGCCTCAAGAGGTCCCATCATCTTCATAGGCAGTCCCTCGAAATTGAGGAAGACTTGCTTCCACTCTAAAGTTCTCAGGTGACTGAACAATCCAATACGGGAATTACAGTTTCTGTCACAGGTGGGACAGACAATCGTTGAAGGAAAGGGTGGGTGGTGAGTCTGGTTTGCCGCACACTCCTTCCGCTGTCTGCGCTTGTTTTCTGTATGCTCTCGGCGACGAGACTCGAGGTGCTCAGCGCCCTCCCGGATTCGCCCTCCAGGAGCGGTAGCGGGAGTTCCAGGCCCAGATAAATGGCCCGAGAGTTGGGAGGAGCCACAGCAGCAGGAGGGGGGGTTCCGGGCCCAGATAAAGGGGCCCTAGAGTCGGGAGGAGCCTCAGGAGCGGGAGCGAGAGTTCCAGGCCCAGATAAAGGGGCCCGAGAGTTGGGAGGAGCCAGCTGGTGCAGGGACAAAAAGCTTTTAAAGAAATCGGAATCGAAATGTGACATCACAGCCAAGTGGGTAAGTGATTGGCTGGTGGATTGGTGAGTATTTTTCTTTTTTCATTCATAGGAAACCTTTGGCATTGCTGTAAGTAGCATCTGCCAGTAAATATATGTGATCTTTATTATCTAAGGCGAGCCAGTTAATTAAATCGGCTGTTTGCTGAGTAGCGGCTGGGTGTGTGGTGCTCAGGTTTAGAGTTTTGTTCTACTTGATAGTTGCGGGTATAACTAGAGGGATGGCAGTGCAGCTCAGTCATGTGGATTGCACAGCCTGTGGCATGTGGGAAATCCTGGATGCAGCCGGGATGACCACATGTGCAGGAGGTGTCTCCGGCTGCACCAACTCGAGCTCCACATTTTGGAGCTTGAGCGGCGGCTGGAGTCACCACGGTGCATCCGCGCGACTGAGGGCAACGCGGATAGCATGTTTCTAGAGGTGGTCACCCCGCAGCTTAAGAGTGTGCAGGCAGATAGGGTTTGGGTGACCCCTGGACAGAAGAGGAGGACTCGGCAGGTAGTGCATGAGTCCCCTGAGTCCATCTCACTCTCCAACCGGTTCTCTGTTCTGAGTACCGGTGGGTTGATGGTGGCTCTGGGGAGTGCAGCCAGAGCCAAATCCACGGCACCACGGGTGGCTCAGCTGCACAGTGGGGGAGGAAAAAGAATGGAAGAGCTATAGTGGTACGGGATTCCATAGTCAAGGGAGCAGACAGGCTTTTCTGTGGCCGCAGACGTGACTCCAGGATGGTATATTGACTCCCTGGTGCCAGGGTCAAGGATGTCACTGAGCAGCTGCAGGGCATTCTGGGGGGAAGAGGGTGAACAACCAGAGGTCCACATCGGTACCAATGACGTAGGTAGGAAGAGGGATGAGGTCCTGCAGGAGAATTTAGGGAGCTAGGTGAGAGATTAAAAAGCAGGACTTCAAAAGGTAGTAATCTCCGGATTACTCCCAGTGCCACGAACTAGTGAGTACAGAAATAGGAAGATAGAGCGGATGACTATGTGGCTGGAGGGATGGTGCAGGCGGGAGGGCTTTAGATTCCTGAGGCATTTGGACCGCTTCTGGGGGAGGTGGGACCAATACAAGCCGGACGGGTTGCACCTCAACGGAGCAGGGACCAATATCCTTGTGGGGGTTGGGGGGGGAGGGGGTTTGCTAGTGCAGTTGGGGAGGGTTTAAATTAGCTTGGCAGGGGGATGGGAACCTGAGAGTTGATTTAGTAGGGAGGGGAGAAAAGCGGAAATTAGAAAGCAAAAATAAAGAAATTGAATTTGAAGGAGAGAGGAAACAAGCAGGAAAAAAGGGTAAAATAACAAATTTAAAGGCACTTTGTCTAAATGCACGTAACATTTGTAACAAAATAGATGATTTGACAGCATAAATTGAGACAAATGGGTATGATCTTACAGAGATTACAGAGATGTGGCATCAAAGTGACCAGGACTGGGAATTAAATATTCAGGGGTATTTGACAATCCGGAAGGACAGATAGAAAGGAAAAAGAGGCGGGTTAACTCGATTGATAAAGGACGGAATCACTGCAATAGTAAGAAATGATATATGCTCAAAGGATCAGGATGTTGAAACAGTTTGGGTGGAGGTAAGGAATAATAAGGGGAAAATGTCACTGGTGGGCGTAGTATATAGGCCCCCTAACAGGAGCAACTCTGTTGGTCGGAGCATAAACCAGGAAATAGTGAGGGCGTGTAAAAAGGGAATAGCAATAATCATGGATGATTTTAACCTCCATATTGATTGGACAAATCAAATTGGTTAGGGTAGCCTTGAGGAAGAGGTCATAGAGTGTATAAAGGACGGGTTCCTTGAGCAGTGTGTAACGTAACCAACCAGGGGGCAGGCTATCTTAAATCTGGTCCTGTGTAATGAGACAGGATTAATAAACAATTTCCTAGTAAAGGATTTCCTTGGAATGAGTGATCATCGCAAGATTGAGTTTCAAATTCAGATGGAGGTTGAGAAAGCTGGATCTCTAACCAGCGTACTAAGCTTAAATAAAGGAGACTATGAAGGTATGAGAGCAGAGTTAGCTAAAGTGGACTGGGAAACAGATTGAAGTGTGGGATGGTTGATGGACAGTGGTGTACATTTAAAGAGATAATTCACAACTCTCAAGAAAAATATATTCCAATAAGGAGGAAAGGGCGCAAGAGAAAAGAAAGCCATCCGTGGCTAAATAAAGAAATAAAGGATGGTATCCGATTAAAAATAAGGGCATACAAAGTGGCCAAAACTAGTGGGAGGACAGAAGATTGGGAAGCTTTTAAAAGCCAGCAAAGAATGACTAAAAAAATGATTAAGAAAGGAAAGATAGACTATGAAGGTAAACGAGCCCAAAATATAAAAAACAGAAAGTAAGAGTTTCTATCGGTATATAAAAAGAAAAAGAGCGGCTAAAGTAAATGTTGGTAGCTTAGAGGACAAGACCGGGGAATTAGTAATGGGGAACATGGAGATGGCAGAAACTCTAAACAAGTAGTTTGTATCAGTTTTTATGGTAGAGGACTTTAACAATATTCCAACAGTGGATAGTCAAGGGGCTATATGGGGGAATCACTAAGGAGGCAGTGCTCAGTAAGATAATGAAACTAAAGGCAGATAAATCCCCTAGACCTGATGGCTAGCATCCTAGGGTCTTAAGAGAAGTAGCGGCAGGGATTGTGGATGCATTGGTTGTAATTTACCAAAATTCCCCGGATTCTGGGGAGATCCCAGCAGATTGGAAAACTGCAAATGTAATGCCCCTATTCAAAAAAAGAGGCAGACAAAATCAGGAAACTATCGACCAGTTGGCCTAACATCTGTGGTTGGGAAAATGTTGGAGTCCATTATTAAAGAAGCAGTAACAGGACATTTGGAAAAGCAAAATTTGATCAGGCAAAATCAGCATGGATTTATGAAGGGAAAGTCATGTTTGACAAATTTGCTGGAATTCTTTGAGGATGTAACAAACAGGGTAGATAAAGAGGAACCAGTGGATGTGGTGTATTTCGACTTCCCGAAGGCATTTGACAAGCATCCACACAAAAGGTTGCTGCACAAGATAAAAGTTCAAGGGGTTGGGAATAATATATTAGCATGGATAGAGGATTGGCTGACAAACAGAAAACAGGGAGTCGGGATAAATGGTTCATTCTCTGGTTGGCAATCAGTAATGAGTGGGTTGCCGCAGGGATCAGTGCTGGGACTTCAACAATTTACAATCTATATTAACGACTTGGAAGAGGGGACTGACTGTAACGTAGCCAAGTTTGCTGACGATACAAAGATGGCAGGAAGGACAATGTGTGAGGAGGACATAAAGAGGCTGCAGGAGGACATAGACAGGCTAAATGAGTGGGCAAGAATTTGGCAGATGGAGTATAATGTTGGAAAGTGTGAGGTCATGCACTTTGGCAGAAAAAATCAAAGAGCAAGTTATTATTTAAATGGAGAAAGATTGCAAAGTGCTGCAAAAAGCGGGAACTGGGGATACTTGTGTATGAAACACAAAAAGACAGTATACAGGTACAGCAAGTGACCAGGAAGGCCAATGGAATATTGGCCTATATTGCAAAGGGGATGGAATATAAAAGCAGGAAGTTTTGTTACAGCTATACAGGGTATTGGTGAGGCCATACCTGGAATACTGCGTGCAGTTTTGGTTTCCATATTTACAAAAGGATATACTTGCTTTGGAGGCAGTTCAGAGAAGGTTCACTAGGTTGATTCCGAGGATGAAGGGATTGACTTATGAGGAAAGGTCGAGTAGGTTGGGCCTCTACTCATTGCAATTCAGAAGAATGAGAGGCGATCTTATAGAAACCTATAAGATTATGAGGGGCTTGACAAGATGGATGCAGAGAGGATGTTTCCACTGGTGGGGGAGCCTAGAACTAGAGGGCATGATCTTAGAATAAGGGGCCGCCCATTTAGAACTGAGATGAGGAGAAATTTCTTCTCTCAGAGGATTGTGAATCTGTGGAATTCGCTGCCTCAGAAAGCTGTGGAAGCTAGGACATTAAATAAATTTAAGACCGAAATACACAGTTTCTTAAGCGATGGGTGCATGAGGGGTTATGGGGAGCGGGTGGGGAAGTGGAGTTCAGTCCATGATCAGATCAGCCATTATCTTATTGAATGGCGGAGCAGGCTCGAGGGGCCTTATGGTCTACTCCTGCTCCTATTTCTTATGTTATGTTCTTATGTTCTTATGCTCTTCCTTCACTTCGGGCGGTCTTGGGCCAGGGATTCCCAGGTATCGGTGGGGATGTTGCACTTCATCAGCTAGGCTTTGAGGGTGTCCTTGAAACGTTTCCTCTGTCCACCTGGGGTTTGTCTTCCGTATAGGAATTCAGAGTAAGAGCGCTTGCTTTGGAAGTCTTGTGTCGGGCATGCGGACAATGTGGCCCGCCCAGCAGAGCTGGTTGAGTGTGGTCAGTGCTTCGATGCTGGGGATGTTGGCCTGATCGAGAACACTAACATTGGTGCGTCGATCCTCCCAGGAGCTTTGCAGGATCTTGCGGAGACATCGTTTGTGGTATTTCTCCAGCGATTTGAAGTGTCTGCTGTGTGTGGTCCACGTCTCTGAGCTATACAGGAAGGCGGGTATCACTACAGCCCTGCAGACCATAAGCTTGATGCCAGTGAGAATGACCAGGAGCTACAGGAGCTAATAAACTGCAAGCACAGGGCACTTCTGAACTTAAAGCAACAACCCAACTAGGGAGCAGCAAAACAGCTCTACAAACAGCTGAAGGCCGAGGTCCAACAAAATTCCCACGACCTAAAGAACGCACAGGAAATTCAGCAGTTGGTCGACAGCCATGACATGAGAGGATTCTTCACCGCAATCAAGTCCACCAAGCACCCAAGACCCCACCCCACTGCTGGCCAAGAACGGGAAGACACTCATCAAGGACACTGAGGCAGTCAGGGCCCGCTGGAAGGAGCATTCGAAGATCTTCTTAATCGAGACTCTACCTTTGACATGAGTATCCTCAACTCCAACCCGCAGCATGCTACCCGCCACCATCTCAGCAAAACCCCAGCCCTGCACGAGGTAGAAAAGGCATCCATCAGCTCAAGAACAACAAGGCATCTAGAGATTCATGATCTTAGTGAAGCTCCTAAATATTTGCTCTCCCCACAACTGAGCAAGCTTGCTGCTGCTGCTCATCATATTGTTGATGATGACCATTCCAGTGCTGACTTTGATACACAACCTCAGGAGGAAGTGTATAGTTTGTATTCATTCTCTTCAAAGAGCCAGCCGATAATTGTTATTGTGAAGCTGAATGGCGTGTCTGTATCAATGGAGCTAGACACGGGTGCAAGTCATGAGGAGAAGACGGAGAAGAGAGCACAGAGAGACCAGCCCAACCAGCTGCAGACAAAGATAGAGGGGTGTGAAATCGAGAGGTGACGTCACAGCCAAGCTGGTAAGTGGTTGGCTGTTCGACTGGTAAGTATAACTCTCTTTTAGACTGACTTTTAGATTGGTTTAATTGGCAGTGAACTACTAAGTAGCTGTTTGGTGTTTAAGTAAATTTTAGTAAGTGAATTAATTTAAGGGTTAAGTCATGGCAGGAGAGCTCGGACCCATGTCATGCTCCTCCTGTGCTATGTGGGAAATGACTACTATGTGTGCAGGAAGTGTGTCCAGCTGCAGCTCCTGACAGACTGCATGATGGCACTGGAGCTGTGGATGGACTCACTCTGGAGCTTGCGCGATGCTGAGAATATTGTGGATAGCACAGTTAGTGAGTTGGTCACACCGCAGGTAAGGGTTAGGACAGATAGTGAATGGGTGACCAAGAGACAAGGCAAGAGCAGGAAGGTAGTGCAGGAGTCCCCTGCGGTCATCTCCCTCCAAAACAGATATACTGTTTTGGATTCTGTTGGGGGAGATGATTTACCAGGGGAAGGCACCAGCAGCCAGGTTCATGGCATCATGGATGGCTCTGCTGCACAGAAGGGCGAGAAAAAGAGTGGGAGAGCTACAGTGATAGGGAACTCTATTGCAAGGGGAATAGATAAGAGTTTCTGTGGCCGCAACCGAGACTCCAGGATGGTATGTTGCCTCCCTGGTGCAAGGGTCAAGGATGTCTCGGAGAGGCTGCAGAGCATTCTGGAGAGGGAAGGTGAACAGCCAGTTGTCGTGGTACATGTAGGTACCAACGATAGAGGTAAGAAGCGGGAAGAGGTCCTACAAGCTGAATTTAGGGAGCTAGGAGTTAAATTAAAAAGTAGGACCTCAAAGGTAGTAATCTCTGGATTGCTACCAGTTCCACGTGCTAATCAGAGTAGAGGGAGCAGGATAGTTAGAATAAATACATGGCTTGAACAGTGGTGCAAGAGGGAAGGATTCAAATTCCAGTTCTGGGGGAAGTGGGACCTGTACAAAAGGGACGGTCTGCACTTGGGCAGGACTGGAACTGATGTCCTCGGGGTAACATTTGCTAATGCAGTTCGCGAGTGTTGAAACTAATATGGCAGGGGGATGGGAACCTATGCAGCGAGACAGGGCGAACTAATATGGAGTCAGAAACAGATGGTAGAAAGGTAAAAAGCAATAGTGGAAGGCCGAGTAAACAAAGGCATGAAAGAAAAAGGGCCACACTATATCATAATTCTAGGTGAAGAAGTTTCTTCTCATATCGGTCCTAAATGGCTTACCCCTTTTCCTTAGACTGTGACCCCTGGTTCTGGACTTCCCCAACATTGGGAAAATTCTTCCTGCATCTAACCTGTCTAAACCCGTCAGAATTTTTAACGTTTCTATGAGATCCCCTCTCATTCTTCTAAACTCCAGTGAATACAAGCCCAGTTGATCCAGTCTTTCTTGATATGTCAGTCCCGCCATCCCGGGAATCAGTGGTGAACCTTCGCTGCACTCCCTCAATAGCAAGAATGTCCTTCCTCAAGTTAGGAGACCAAAACTGAACACAATATTCCAGGTGAGGCCTTACCAAGGCCCTGTACAACTGCATTAAGACCTCCTTGCTCCTATACTCAAATCCCCTAGCTATGAAGGCCAACAAAGCATTTGCCTTCTTTACCGCCTGCTATACTTGAATGCCAACTTTCAATGAATGGTGAACCATGACACCCAGATCTCATTGCACCTCCCCTTTTCCTAATCTGCCGCCATTCAGATAATATTCTGCCTTCGTGTTTTTACCCCCAAAGTGGATAACCTCACATTTATCCACATTATACTGCATCTGCCATGCATTTGCCCACTCACCTAATCTGTCCAAGTCACCCTGCAGCCACTTAGCGTCCTCCTCACAGCTCACACCGCCACCCAATTTAGTGTCATCTGCAAACTTGGAGATATTACACTCAATTCCTTCATCTAAATCGTTAATGTATATTGTAAAGAGCTGGGGTCCCAGCACTGAACCTTGTGGCATTCCACTCGTCACTACCTGTCATTCTGAAAAGGACACGTTTATCCCGACTCTCTGCTTCCTGTCTGCCAACCAGTTCTCTATCCACGTCAGTACATTACCCCCAATACCATGCGCTTTGATTTTGCACACCAATCTCTTGTGCATGACCTTGTCAAAAGCCTTTTGAAAGTCCAAATACACCACATCCACTGATTCTCCCTTGTCCACTCTGGTAGTTACATCCTCAAAAAATTCCAGAAGATTCATCAAGCAGGATTTCCCTTTCATAAATCCATGCTGACTTGGACCGATCCTGTCACTGCTTTCCAAATGCGCTGCTATTTCATCCTTAATGATCGATTCCAACATTTGCCCACTACTGATGTCAGGCTAACCGGTCTATAATTACCCATTTTCTCTCTCCCTCCTTTTTTAAAAAGTGTTGTTACATTAGCTACCCTCCAGTCCATAGGAACTGATCCAGAGTCGATAGACTGTTGGAAAATGATCACCAATGCATCCACTATTTCTAGGGCCACTTCCTTAAGCAGATCTAATGTTGGTAATGGATGTTTTTGAGAGTGATGAAACTCCTGTTACTGCTCAACAAGTTAGGATCTGGACCAGCTATGACCCTATTTTGTCAGTTGTGAAACGTTGTGTCCTCAGTGGTGATTGGTCCAAAATACCTACGGAGATGTGTGAAGAGACCAAACCTTACACCCGTTGCAAAGATGAGCGGTCCATTCAGTCAGATTGTTTACTGTGGAGTAATCGTGTCATCATGCCTAAGAAAGGTAGAGAGAGATTTGTACGTGAGCTACATAGCACTCATCCCAGTATTGTTATGATGAAAGCCATTGCTTGGTCTCATGTATGGTGGCCTGGAATTGACTCTGATTTGGAATCATGTGTGCATCAGTGTAATACTTGCATGCAGCTAAGTAAAGTACCAGCGGAATCTCCGTTGAGTCGTTGGTCGTGGCCATCTAAACCGTGGTCGAGGATGCACATCGATTTTGCGGGTCGATTCCTTGGAAAGATGTTTTTTGTTGTGGTGGATGCATATTCAAAGTGGATAGAGTGTATTATTATGTCATCCAATACATCTACAACCACTATTGAGAGCCTATGTGTCATGTTTGTTACTCATGATTTACCTGACATGTTGTGAGCGACAACGGATCTTGTTTCACAAGTCTTGAGTTTCAGGAGTTCATGAAACTTAATGGTATTAGACATGTGAGGTCAGCTCCATTCAAACCTGCTTCTAATGGTCAAGCAGAGCGTGCTGATAAAACTATCAAACAAAGTATGAAACGTGTAACTCAGGGTTCACTTCAAACTCGTTTGTCATGTATATTGCTCAGTTATAGGACAAGACCTCATACTGTTACTGGTTCCCCTGCTGAACTACTGAGATGAAGAGAAATCTTAAGACCAAGCTTTCACTTGTTCATCCTAATTTGAATGATCGTGTTCAAAACAGATGTCAAATTCAGCAATTGTATCATGATGGTACTGCTGTGTCACGAGATATCTCTGTCAATGATCCAGTGTTTGTATTAAACTATGGTCGAGGTCCAAAATGGATCGCTGGTACTGTTACAACTAAGGAGGGTAACAGAGTGTTCATTGCCATGCTCAAGAAGGGGCAAACATGCAGAAAACATGTTGACCAGGTAAAACTGCGGCACACAGATGAACTAGAACCGTTTGAGGAAGATCCAATCAGTGACCCACCAACTATCGTTCATTCACCAGAGGCCTCTGTTGTCATTCCTGAACCCGGACCTTCAGTCTTTGATGTTGTTATTACCACTCCCACCAGAACTGTTACTCAACCTCCAGTCACAACTGATTAGAACGTTCACCTAGAACTAATGTTGAACTGAGATGATCAACTCGTGAGCGGAAAGCCCCTGATCGTCTTGTATTGTAAAGTGACTGATACTAAGATCTTGAAAGGGGGATGTTGTAATATATTTATACTTGGGGTCACCTGACCCAGAGAGCACCACTGTCAGATGTCATGCAGGTAGTACAGGAAGTCGGATCTTGTACTTATCCGAAGTGGGAATAAAAGAGATCCTGTACACACCCGAGGCAGTTTATAATAACAGGACTCTTGTGTTATTACAGTATCCACCAACTATCAGTCAGGAAGAGGATCTCCTTTCCATTGTGAACTCACTCCACCAGCATCTCCACTGCTATATCTAAAAACTTTGGGACTCTGTTGGAACTCTTCTAGACACTTTCCTGCAGTTCCATATTGTTGCTTTCTTTTCTTGGCCACAAAAAGGCAACTCCTCGTTAAGCTGCTACAGGCTCTCACTGTGTCACTAACAGATTGAACTTGGGTGTTGATAACAAGGAAGCCCTGATGTCTGTTATTCACAAAATCATGGTATCAATAGAAAAACTTACAGCCATTGCTATGGTGGAGTGCTAGCAAGTGGGTAACTGGGACATTGTAAAGCAAATGACAGCTGTCCCGAATTCTGGAAATTTCAATGCATCATTCATTGAAAGCAACTTGGAGCAAAGCACCTGATTTTGAAGCATGGCATGAAGACCACTTTGGAAATTATAAAATACAATGAAATCTGATTGATGAACTGAATGAGGAATATCCCCTTTCAGACCTTATGCTTCACTGTGCTGTGTGCCAGCTTTCAAGTTGAAAACTGCTCACTAGTTTTTTTAAATTGCATTCATGAAAGAAAAGAGCAAAGCACATTGTGAATTGACAGACCTTCGGTGGCTTTGGATTTGGCCTTTCTAGCAGAAATATTACTGCATCGGGACAAATCAAAGCTGGCAATGCAAAGAAAGATGACATTTTTACTTAAACTCATGTAACGTGAGCCTGCCTTTATAAACAAGCTACACATTTAATTGCACAGAGGTGAACTGACACATCTTCTATCTATGATTTAGATTTGTGAAAATGATAATATGGCAGAATACCAACAAAACTACAAATATTACACAATGCTTTGCCTGAGTCTTCAAGATAGCTTTATTCAATGATTTAAAGATTCGGAATTGAAAATGCCTGAGGTTAAATTTATGGTCGATGCATTCAATGCTGAGGTAGATTTCTTGAAGTCCCCATTGGTTACTGATGAAACAGCTTCCCAGCTGGAAATGATTGAACTGCATGAGGAGGACAGATTGAAGCCAATTGTAGAAGAGGGATACTTGATTTTTGGAGGGCTGGGCTCTGTGAGAAGTATCAAATATCAGACCCTTGCCTTCATCTTCTATGTCAGTTCCACCTATGAGTGCAAATCTCTCTTTTCTGCTCATCAACTTGCAAAGCCAAAGCAAAAAAGGGAAATTTCAAAAAGAAAGTGGGAATCAAAATATGTCAAAAGTAACATTGATTTCTGTGCCCAATTGTACTTTATGCAATGCAAACATATTTGTTGTGAGACTATGGGGCCGAAATTACCCCCCAACCAAAAAGTAAGCGCACTTACCGATCTTGTAGTATTTTCTCCGTCCCAATCCATGGGGCAGAGATTGCACCAATATACAGCTCTTTGCTGTGCATTTCCGGTCAGGCGGTGCTGAGGGGTGGAAGTGACCTTGCAGCGGGTCGGCCAACACGAGTCATCAGTGCTGCACTTTATAATTTCCAAAATGGTCTCAGTTAAAGGGGAGAGCTGCAGCGAGCACTGCATGGCGTTTAGTTAGGTCCAATGGAGGGTTTCGGCCAGGCCAGCAGCCCAGTACCCAAGAGAAGATGCCGGTCTGCCTGTTGGCGGCCCGGCCAAAGCCATGGCCACCATTGTCGGGCCGACCTCGGAGTCAATTAAAACAAAATGGAGGCGCCAGCAGCGCTCTCTCCCCTTTAACTATTTACAATCTATATTAGCGACTTGGATGAAGGGACCGAGTGTAATGTAGCCAAGTTTTCTAATGATACAAAGATGGGTGGGAAAGCAAGTTGCGAGGAGGACACAAAGAATCTGCAAAGGGATACAGACAGGCTAAGTGAATGGGCAAACATTTGGCAGATGGAGTATAATGTGGGAAAGTGTGAGGTTATCCACTTTGACAGGAAAAATAAAAAAGCAAATTATTATTTAAATGGAGAGAGATTACAAAAAGTTGTATTACAGAGGGACCTGAGAGTCCTTGTGCATGAAACACAAAAAGTTAGTATGCAGGTACAGCAAGTAATCAGGAAGGCAAATGGAATGTTGGTCTTTATTGCAAGGACAATGGAAGTACTGCTGCAACTGTACAGGGTATTGATGAGGCCACACCTAGAGTACTGCATACAGTTTTGGTCTCCATATTTAAGGAGGGATATACTTGCATTGGAGGCAGTTCAGAGAAGGTTCACTAGGTTGACTCCTGAGATGAAGAGGTTGAAGAAAGATTGAGCAGATTGGGCCTATACTCATTGGCATTTAGAAGAATGAGAGGTGACCTTATTGAAACATATAAGATACTGAGGGGGCTTGACAAGGTAGATTCAGAGAGGATATTTCCACTCGTGAGGGAATCTAGAACTAGGGGGCATAGTTTAAGAATAAGGGGTCGCCCATTTAGAACTGAGATGAGGAGGAATTACTTCTCTCAGAGGGTCATAAATCTATGGAATTCTCTGCCCCAGAGAGCTGTGGAAGCTGGGTCATTGAATATATTTAAGGTGGGGGATGGACATATTTTTGAGCAATAAGGGAATGAAGGGTAATGAGGAGTGGGCGAGGAAGTGGGGCTGAGCCCAAGATCAGATCAGCCACGATCTTATAGAATGTCGGAGCAGGCTCGAGGGACTAAATAGCCTACTCCTGCTCCTATTTCTTATGTTCTTATGTTTAAGGGCCGACATGCTGCTCAGCCACTGGCAGCTTCCCGCCGGGGAAAGCTGTCGGAGGCACCGAGCACCGGTGGCACCGTTCCTGCTGGGTAATTTCCAGCGGGAGTCGGAAAGGGGGTCGCCGCCGGTCGGAACGGGGTCGGCATGTGTCCGACAGGTAACAGCACGGGCGGCGTGGAAACCCACTCCCGCCGCTCCCCGCCCGGGGGCAATTTAGGACGGGTCAGTCCATCCGTCTGCCCCCAGACGGTAAGGCCTATTTGCTCCATTACCGCCTCTTAGAGCTGGTAATGGAGCTTAAGGAAGGGGGGGCAATTTCGGCCCCTATCACTGTATTACCCCAATGGTATTATTACTAACATTACTTCAAATAATGGATTTGCTTCATTATTCAACAAAAATTATTGAACTGTATTTCTTGTAGCTTAGTTATTAGT
Organism: Pristiophorus japonicus; assembly: GCF_044704955.1. NCBI lineage: Eukaryota > Metazoa > Chordata > Chondrichthyes > Pristiophoridae > Pristiophorus > Pristiophorus japonicus. Next base: position 53,645,442 of record NC_091979.1, on the reverse strand, counting down.
TGTTGGTTCGGCATCATCTGTGGAGATTGGATTTCTGTTCTTCTAACTCTATTCAGCAAAAAAGGTTATACTGCAAAATCCACTGATATTTTAATTTATGGTACTTTTACCATTATAGGGAGCCTTGGAGTGCAGCTTTGTGATTCTTGCGCTGAAGATAAATGGCAACCTGAATATAAATTATCTGCCATCTGTAGAGCCAATGGCAATAGAGGTAACATTCAACGGAATGTGGCACCAAAAAGCCTTGGCAAAACGCAGGCCAACAGGAATCAAGGGGAAATCTCTCCTGTAGCTGGAGTCATATCTGACACAAAGGAAGATGGTCATTGTTCTTGTGGGCCAATCATTGCAGCCCCAGGAGGTCACTACAGGAGTCCCTCACAGTAGCATCCTCAGCCCAAACATCCTCAGTTACTTCATCAAATACTTTAACTCGATCATGAAATTAAGGCCAAATTCCACCCCCCCCCCCCACCAGAAATGCGGCGCACTTACCGTGTTTGAGCTGTTTGCACCACCGCGGTGGATGTGATGGCCTCTTGTGCAAAATTCCGCTCTTTGGCTTTTTTTTTCAGTCGGCTAGGAAGTCTGTCATAATGGAGTCGGAAGTGTGGTGGAAAGAGAATCTTCGCACACTAGAGGGGCGGAAGTTGGGGGCGGGTAGAGTGTCCGCTGCTGTCAGTCATCAGCGGAGCGGTGATGACGGCATCATGCTGGCACATACCACCTCTCTCCCCTTTACTTAAAGGGGAGAGCCACTGCTAAAAAGCTTTTAGTTAGGTCCACTGGGCGACCAGGGAGGGTTTCAGCCGGGCCAACGGTCTGGCACCCAAGACGGGGATCCAAGGGCCATAATTGTTGGGCTGACTTGGTAGTCGGCCCAAAAAAAAGTAAGAAGGCGGCCGGGGCAGTGCGCCTTCCCCTTTAATGGTTGCCGCAACGCCATTTTGAACACACTGCAAGCCCAGTGCACCGACAGAAAAAGCAGCAGCAACATTTTCTCGGCGGAATTTTGCGTTGGGGGGCGGGGGGGGGAACATCGGTGGATGACGCGCGCTCTGATGACGCACTTAGGACGGATCAGCAGCAGCGGGGCAGAAGTGGGGTGAGCGGGTCACTGCCGGATACCGCAAGAGGGTCATTTTCAAAACGTGGCCATTCTACAAAAAATCGGCGGCCATTCCACTCCATAGCCTGGCCGGCAACAGGCCTTAAGGGAAGGGGCAATTTCGGCTCCCTTGGAGTGAGATTGATCATTTATGATCCTACAGTAATCGACTCCATTCACAACTCCACTGATCATAAAGTGACCCATGCCGGCCTACAGCAGGAATTGGACAGCATCCAGTCTTGGGCTGATAAATGTCAGGTAACATTTGCACCGCATAAGTGTCTGGTAATGATTATCATTAAATAAAACAACAATCTCCCCAGACCTTTGATGGCACCATCATTGCTAAATCCACCACCATTGACATGCTTGTGGGGAAGAGGCAGGGGATCATCATGGTCCAACCATAACAATAAGATTGCTACAAGAGCAGGACACAGGCTGGGTACCCTGTCAGGAGTGGCATATCAATGACTCTCTATCATCTTCAAGGCTCACATCAAGAGTGTGATGGAATGCACATCACCTGCCTGAATGGTGCAACTGCAATGAGACTCAGGAGGCTTGATACCATTCACGGCAGTGCAGGTCGCTTGATTGGTTTTCATGTCACTGAATTCAACATTCACCCCCTCCCCCACTGTCACACTATGGCTGCAGTATCCACAGGATAAACTGCAGCAATTCATCAATTTTACTTTGGACATGTACTGCCATTCCTTCATTGTTGCTGGGTTAAAATCTCTCTTTAACACCATTATGGAATCATTATTCTCAACAGCACCTTGGATCAATCTCACTACATAGGATTCCTCTCTCTCAAAGTCCAGCTCATTTTTGACCAACAGCACCAAATTGTAAAAGTACAGGCCAACTTTCTTCAAAGGCTCATTGTAAATGGCTGTGTACAGTCCATTCTTGAAAGATGCTGCCATCTCCTCTTACCTTACCTTCGCTGATAAGTTCATTTAAGCTTTTTTTTTATGGTGCAAAGGTGCTGTGCATGATGTGGTATTATTTTTATAATAAAAACAGAAAATGCTTGAAATACTCAGCAGGTCAGGCAGCATCAGTAGAGAGAGAAACAGAGTTAACGTTTCAGGTCAATGAACTTTCATCGGAACTGGAAAAAGTTAGTGATGTAACAGGTTTCAAGCAAGTACAGAGGCAGAGAAAAGGGGGGCGGGGAGAAAAGAACAAAAGGGATTGTCTGTGATAGGGTGGAAGGCAGGAATGATTAAATGACAAAAGGGATGATGGTGCGAGGCCAAAGGGGTGGAAATGGGACAACAAAAGAAACAAAAGATGGGTCTAGAGGAGCTGAAAATGGCAAAAGCAGAATCATTCCCAGCAACTGCTATTCAAAAAAATGGCAGCAGTGGTTATGATCTGAAATTGTTAACTTCAATGTTGAGTCCGGATGGCTGTAAAGTGCCTAATCGAAAGATGAGGTGCTGTTCATTGAGTTTCATTTGAACAGCGTAGGAGGCCGAGGACAGAGAGATCAGAGTGGAAATGGAGCAGAGAATTAAAATGATAAATGACCGGAAGCTCAGAATCATGCTTGTGGACTGAATGGAGGTGTTCCGCAAAACGGTCACCCAATCTGAGGTGAATGATCAGCCATGATCTTACTGAATGGTGGTGCAGGCTCAAAGGGCCGAATGGCCTATTCCTGCACCTATTTTCTATGTTTCTATGTTTCTAATCTACGTTTGGTCTCCCCAATGTAGAGGAGACCGCATTGTGAGCAGCGACTACAGTATACTAAATTGAATGAAGTACAAGTAAATCGCTGTTTCACCAGGAAGAAGTGTTGGGGGCCTTGGGAAGGGAAGAAGTTAAAGGGCAGTTATTGCATCTTCTATACTTGGATGGGAATGTGCCGTGGGATATGGCGAGGGTATTGGGGGTGATTGAAGTGTGGAACAGGGTGTCATGGAGAGAACGGTCTCTTCAGAATGCTGAAAGGGAAGATGAAGGAAAGATGTGTTTGATGGTGGGATCATGCTGCAGGTGGTGGAAATGGCGGCAGATGATCCATTGAATGTGGAGGCTGTTGGAGTGGAAGTTGAGGACAAGGGGAACCCTATCGTGGATCTGAGGGGGAGGGGAAGGGGTGAAAGCAGAAGTGTGGTACATGGAATAGACACAGTTGAGGGCCCCATTTACCATGGTGGAGGAGAATGCCCAGTTGAGGGAAAAGGAAGACATATTGGAAGCACTGGTATGGAAGGTGGCATCGTCAGAACAGATGTGGCAGAAATGGGGAAACTGGGAGAATGGAATAGAGTCTTTACAGGAAGCAGGGTGGGAGGAGGTGTAATCAAGGTAGCTGTGGGAATCAGTGGGCTTATAGTAGATATTTGCCGATAGTCTATCCCCAGAAATGGAGATGGAGAAGTCAAGAAAGTGAAGGGAAGAGTCGGAGATGGACCATGTGAAGGTGAGGAAAGGGTAGAAGTTGGAAGCAAGGTTGATTACATTTTCCAGTTCGGGACGAAAACAGGATGTGACACCAATACAGTCATCACTATACCGGAAAAAGAGTTGAGGGAGGGGACCTATGTTGGGCTGGACTGTGTTGCATTACTATTTATGTTGACTAACCTGTTCACTTCTTTTTGTGCTGCATTCTTTTGTGGCCTGCATTTTTTCAACGCAAACCATGTCGCCTTACTTTGTGGTGAAGCCTGTCCACTGCTTCCTCACTTAACTAAGGGGGTCTCTACCCTTTTGAAAACCTCCCTGACATTCTTGAGTCTGAACTCTTCAAGTTATGCTGTGACTGGGAGTCTTGCTGTGCAGGCCCTTTAAATCTCGCAGAGCACGCAATTCCCCGCGCCCAAAATTGTTCGCTCCCAAACAGAGGCAGTACCACAGCCAGGACCGTACCAGTAATATTAGAATTAGGCTGACTCTGAATAATGTGGCCCTCTTCCTACCCCGACGGGTACAAAACGTGCTCTGCCATTTCGCTGCTCGGGTTTCTGTCTGAGTTGAAAATCTAGCTTTTACAGTCTAAATCCCTTTCATGTTGACTCCTGACCAGAACTTCAGTCAGGTTAAAATAGCTGTAAAGGATCTGCAAATCCCTCGGCATTCTTTGAAATATAACTATCTGTAACCCCTTCAGCAAAGAAATTAGCATAATGTTGTGCTCCATACCAAATGAAAACTTATTATATTTTCAGTGGAGAAGGCATTTAAAATCATGTTTTATCAGATTTAATCTTTAAAAAAGGGACACATCTTTAATCAAAATGTACATTATTTTGCAATATTCCACTAAGTGTGCAAAATTTCCTTCATTATCAGTGGCTTCTGCCTTCAGTAGTATACCTCTCACATGCGCAATCAAGGTTCTCAATGGGCGACAGCACACACAAGCTGGTACTGATGTGCCATGGCAAGACAAATTGCTCAGTGCAAATAAAAAAAGCAGACCCACTGACTTCTTTAATCCCATAACCGAAAAACAGAGCATGTTTATAAATGACTGATGCCGTGTGCTGGGATCCCAGGTACATCAGGTAATGACATTATTATGTGTGTTCCTTAGAGTCCTGATTTAGTCCTGCTCTCAAAATCATAATAGTTGAAAGCATATTAGTCCTCTGCCGTATAAAGTTTGCATGCTCAACTTTTTTTATACTTGATTGAAAAATATGTAAAGTATTATCAGCTGGGACTGCAGTGATAAATTAATGATACTGTTTTAGTATTGTCTTACAAGGTACTTCTGTAATTAACTGAAATATTTATATGGAATATCATACAAAGCTCAAATTATTCAGCTGAAAGCCAGCTTGTTATTTATTTAGTTACTTTGTCTAAAATGGAATACAGTATATGCACAGATAAATTTTTAACACCCTGAACGGTACATCTTAGATGTGATAAAAATAATTTTCCAAGATGAACCTTTTCTTTGGACCAGTGGATTATGTCATATAATGTTCCTATATCTGTAGTTTAATGGTTGAGGTAGAATCACAGTGCTGGTAAGATTCTTTCATGAGCTGACAGGAGCTATTAAAGCATGGACCATAAACTTAATTCCCATAAATGAAAAAACAGAACTTACCTTAATTAAACTGATTTAAATCAATCTATGTGTATTGAAGCTGTTCATCTGCTACTAGCAGGGGATGGCGAGGAGAAGCTATCTTCACGAAGAAGCTTTTTGTTAAAGCTGTAGTGCCCCACAGTTAAATTGTTACTGCGTGAGTTTATATGCAAAAGGACATTGCTTCTATCATCAGTATTGAAGATATTTCACTCTTTTGTGGCAGGGATTGACACTAGTATTGTGTGGTTTGTGTGCTTGTCATGCTAATACCTCCATTTTTGGGGCCTTCTAATCACAAAATCAGTAACTAGGGCAAAGCAGAGGTCCCTACTATAAGTACACAAACAGTGTATTGCTGTAATTGCTCGATTTCAAAAAGTTAAATAGCTTTGAAATGGGCAGTGTAAGAGGCGGCTTTTATTCCTTGCCGGAAGGTAACTTCACGACGAATGTGTGGAAAAATTAATAATGAATTACTTGGGTCTTAATTTATCTTGTCTAGAGGTCAAATTTCATTAAGTTAAAGGTTTTGAATCAGCAGGCCAACATTCCGCCTTTAATACTACCAAAAACACATGTACTGGTTAGTCATCTGATTGTTTGTTGGATCTTACTGTGTGTTATACATCTGCTGCATTTGTCTACAAAACAATGACTTCACTTCAACGTAATTCTTTATGAGGTTTTTTGGGACATCTCTGATATGTAAATGCAAGTTGTTCTTTAGTTCTTCAAACTTTGAATCATTAAAATTGTCTGGATCGACTTGTTATTTATTTCTCTATAGATGTGCTAGATGAGCAATTTGTTTACTTTAGCAATTCCCTTTATAAAATTTCCCTTTAAGAAATTCACTGGCAAAATTAAAAGGGCATCAAGTTTATTTGAGCCTTTGCTAAAATATGTAAGCTTTATGATTGACTTCCTTGTAGCATCTGGGAGTTAATAAAGCTCAGTTTTTAAAGATAATTAAACACAAATTTTTTAAAATCTAATTTTTTAAATGTATTCATAGTATGTTATTAATTTAAAACATTAGTTTAAAAAATTTGTATCTAATTCACCTTTTGAAACTGCACCTTATTAATATTCAGTTCTTAGACAAGGACAGAAACAATTAAATATTGTCAAATCGGGCGTGAAGTTTGTCCGCAAAGCCTTCAGTGGGAGGCCTGTACTATTTTTAGGTTCAAGCCTCATTAGAATACAGTCGGTGAGCTGTCCGGCACTCACTGACCGCGACAAGCCAGTTTCCAGACGGAAGAGGGAATGGTGGGAAATCTGTCGGCTCCATGGGCGAGTTGAGCTGCAAGTCGGTACTAAAATGGTGTGGGGGAGGGTGGCAGTGCGGGGGGGTGGGGGGGGGGAGGGGTTGGGGGGAAAGGAACTACCCAGCGGCCGACAGTGGGCTTCAGTTATTTTGTAGGGCCAGGAGGAGCATTGCTGCTTCTCTGGGCCCCATAAAAATTTACACAAATAAGCTTCCAGGAGCCAATTCCATTAAGGATCGTTAGTTAGGTCACTCACCGCTTGGCCCAGAAGGGCGTAATTTATATGGCGCGTGTTCTGCCCATTTGTACTTGTGCTACAACCAGCATCAAGTGCAAATGAACATATACAAGAAGCCTCCTGCCCGTTTACAGACCCATCTGAATATTGCATTGCATGGCCTTGTGCAAGGCAAAGTGTGGCTACTGATTCCCTGCCATTTTCAACTGATCGATGCCTCGTAAACCGGGCAGGCGACAGTTGAAACTTACTCCCAAGTTCCTCACTAAATATATGCTCAAAGTAGAACTAGTTTACCTCCTATATGATAATACAGGCCCATCAATGCTCCATTAAACACGTGACTATGCAATTAGAAAACTAGCACTACAACAGCTGGACCTCTACAAAATGCATTAAAAAAACAAATGGCCCATCACAGAAATAAATATTTTGGGTTTCTATGTGCTTTAAAGAATACTGGTATCATTATAGATTTTAAGCAAATTAATCACCTCCAATTTCTGACAACAGATTGTTACATGTAAATAAATATTAATTATGAATTAATTTTTAATTTATTATTATGCTTAAAGGGGTATCATGCATAAAATGGGGACCGATTAAGTGGTATCAAAATTAATGACGTCGTGCCTGTCTATTGTGACGTTCAAGAAACTGACCTTGAACAGTTTCAAAGACAGTTTCAATGTAGTTTTTCAAGTTAGATAGTATCTGCGCGGTGTCCAGCAACACCTGTGTTGTAAAATGTACACTGGCGCATCACTGCCATCATTTTACCTTGAATTGGTCCTTGTCTATTTACAAGAATGCCTGATTTACATACCAGCTAACAAGTCCTGACAACAATATGCCTTTAAGTAGGAGTGTCCTTTCAATGTGACATGTCTGAATGATGCCCCTGCTAATTACAGCTATTCAGGAACACATGTAACATTGTGCTCGGTGGTTATATAATCCTAGGAAAGTTCCATAATTATACAGATACGGAACTAATCTGGAAGCCAAAAGTATTATTATTACTCAACATTTTAAGATTACTTTCTTTATATGCATCAAACGTGTTAGTTGTACAGTTTCTACCTTTAGATGAATCTGTAAATTGAACATCAACCGATGTCAGAAAGATAACAGACTTGTGTGTCATTGAGGAATGTAGTAATGTCGAATGCAATAATGTGGCTGGTCTATCACAAACACTGCTCCTTCTTTCACTGCTTTCATATGCTTTTACACAGAAGTGCAAATTCTGTACAACATTCGGTCTGGGACTGAGAGCAATGGCATTAGAATTTGTCAAAATGTTTAAAAAGTCTCAACTGACTTTTACTCAAATGCTTGCAAAATTTATTCTACAAAATACCTTCTTTATAAAATATTTTCTTTGTTAACAAGGATATAGTCATTTCCTTAATGCATTCTGTCTTGTAGTAAGTTGTAGCATGCATAAAGCACCAACTCTGCACATGCCTACTCTGTTTGGTGGTCCTTTCGTAGAATTTTTTTGAGTCTGTTTCGATAACATTAAAACAGTAATTGTATGGGAACTGGCTGCACAAGAGACAGCAGAGTCACAGAGAAACAACTCTATTTTATATTTCTGTCGCTTTCTGTCATCATTGTCTTTACAGGCAGACTCTGTCTGCTCTTTTACCCGTCAATAAATAAACAGCAATTTGTTTTCATTCACAGTGGTTCACACTGCACTCATAGACTTAGGAAGAAAGGACAACAGTGAAATTTGAGTAAGCATAAAAAAAGAGACTGCTGGACCAAGCATAGATTAAAGGGTGCATTCAATTCAATTATAACTACCGTTACCACTGTGCACAGAGTCAACTGTCAACTCTGCTCACCAGTCTGCACAGAATTTGGCAGATACCTTAACGGAAACATAATGCTATCAAACATAATCTATTGATGTACTTACAAAAAAATAATAAACTCGAACATAACATCCTAGATTTTTTTGTGAATACTTTTGAAAAAAATATTGAATGTTGATGACATCATTGGGTGGATTTGGCTTGAAGGAACTACTCAATATGACAGGGTGCAGGAGCTGACTTGACATCAGCCAAGTAATAGGTCTTGATTTTCTATTGGATTCTAATGTTGACTTGATTTTCCTGTCATGTTTACCTGGCTTTTGTTTTAATCAAGCAAAGCCATTATAGACTTACAGCCCACTTGGGCAGAATACTGTTAACTGAGAATGAGGCAGAAGATTTACCGTCAGCTCTTCATTTTGCTCATTCAAATTTCAATGATAATAATTTTATAGATTCTTAAGGAAATAGATAAATTGAACTTGATATTGGCCCAGAATTTGCAGTTGGGATGATGGCGAACTGACAGTATTTGCCATCATTCCGCCTTTGAAACTGACCGCAACTACAGGATTTGGTGCAAGCGCATGCGGAAATCCGAAGTTGCGGTCTGTCAATGACAGCTCCGAACTGACTATGCGGAGCCCCCTCCCCTACCCCACCTCCCCCCTCCAAACCTTCCCCCTCCAACAGAGCCTGCAACCGCTGAAAACTCGTCAATCATTGAAACTGATGAAAACTTTGGCTCTTCCGCAGTAATTACACTGTTAAATTCCCCACTATAAGTTAGATCAAAAGGGATTAGGTGTAACTGGGGTTTTACCAGCGTATTGACTGCTAAACAAATGTTAAGGGCCTGGAAAACTAATTTTAATTTTGTGCAGTGTGAAATTTGTCCATTTTAATAAAAGTTAACATTTTTTTGAGAAGTTTCTTAAAAATGTTAACTTTTTTAAAAGTTTGTCCACCTTTGTTTCAAGTTTACCTTATCTTCGTGTGAGAGCCCTGATCTTTCTTTTGCTCTCTCTAACTATTTTTAAAAGTTGGAATGTTAAGGGCTTATTTGTTCCTTGTTCACTGTCTATGAGAATTCCGCCTTCTGATTGGCTGCTTAGAATGCCTGCTGATATCACAGCAGCTTGAACAAGTGGATCCCCGTTAAGTTCCATTGAATTGAATTGTAGGTCGGAGAACCTGAAGTTCTCGACACAGGGATTGCGAGATCCTTGTGCTGAGCGTACTTCGGGGCCAGCAGTGAACACCTTTGCTTCACTGCTGACCGCAAATTCTGGGCCAATATTTTTGAGATTGCCATTAAGTCTAGGTCGGGCAGACATGGGCTCAAACCTACAAGAGGGAAGGTGCACAAGAGAGTATAGATTTAACTACTTTACGCAGAGAGTGATGAATGTGCAGGATGCACTGCCCAGGGAGACAGATATTATGGATAGATTTAAGGACGAATTGCATAGATATTTTAGAGAACAGGCAATTAAGAGGCGTTAGCTTCTGGAACAAGTGGATAGCAGTTCCTTTTCTGCTCCTATACTGTCCTTTGTTTCTATGTAATAGGGGGTAATATATTAGCATGGATAGAGGATTGGCTAACTAATAGAAAACAAATAGTCAGGATAAATGGGTTATTTTCGGGTTGGCAAACTGTAACTAGCAGGGTGCCACAGGGATCAGTGCTGGGGCCTCAACCATTTACAATCTATATTAATGACTTGGATGAGGGGATCGAATGTAATGTAACCAAATTTGCTGATGATACAAAGATAGGTGGGAAAGTAAGTTGTGAAGAGGACACAAATAATCTGCAAAGGGATATAGATAGGTTAAGTGAGTAGGCAAAGATTTGGCAGATGGAGTATGATGTGGGAAAATGTGAGGTTATCCACTTTGGTAAGAAGAATAAAAAAGCAAATTATTATTTAAATAGAGAGAGACTACAAAATTCTGTGGTACAGAAGGATCTGGGGTCCTTGTACATGAAACACAAAAGGTTAACATGCAGGTTCAACGAGTAATTAGGAAGGCAAATGGAATGTTGGCCTTTATTGCAAGGGAGATAGAGTATAAAAGTAGGGAAGTCTTGCTACAACTGTACCACACCTGTTGGTGAGACGACACCTGGAGTACTGCATACAATTTTGGTCTCTTTATTTAAGGAGGGATATACTTGCATTGGAGGCAGTTCAGAGAAGGTTCACTCGGTTGATCCCTGAGATGAAAAGGTTGTCTTATGAAGAAAAGTTGAGCAGGTTGGGCCTGTACTCACAGGAGTTTAGAAGAATGAGAGGTGATCTTATTGAAATATATAAGATTCTGAGGGGGCTTGACAGGGTAGATGCAGAGAGGATATTTCTCCTAGTGGGGGAATCTAGAACTAGGGGATATAGTTTCAGAATAAGGGGTCTCACATTTAAAATGGAGATGAGGAGGATTTTCTTCTCTCATAGGGTCATAAATCTTTGGCATTCTCTACCCCAGAGAACTGTGGAGGTTGAGCCATTGAACATATTTAAGGTGGAGATAGACAGATTTTTGAACAATAGTGTTTATGGTGAGCGGGCAAGGAAGTGGAGTTGACGCCAAGATCAGATCAGCCATGATCTTATTAAATGGCGGAGCAGGCTCGAGGGGCCAAATGGCCTACTCCTGCTTCTGGTTCTTATGTTCATCTCATTACTTATTCTATTGAAAGAAAGTCTCCTAACTGGTATAGCTGGACTCATGTCCTCAGCAGGCAGTATTTCAGCCATGCTTTTTCATGGTCATTGATGTTGGGTGGAGGGAAGCAAGCTTAATAAAATATGACAGTGTTTCCTCTAACCAGAATGTTGTTGATGGGCTGTTATGTCTCTTCCTCCACTTTGACCATTATTTTGATATTTACATCTTTTGCTACATTAGTCATTGTTTCAACTGATGATCTGTCTAAACAGTGCGAGTGAAATACTTTGAATCATGGCAAATAGTTGCAGTGAGCAGCAGCAAGCGCTTTTCACCAGAGTTAAACCCACAGCATCCACCAAGAACAAAATGCCAGTTAGAATCATTAATCTGCAGTGCTTCAGTACACTTAAAAATTCTGAATGTGTGCTTTTGTTCAGTCCCTGTACCATCAAGCTCAAAAACTCCGTAAAAACAATTTCCCCCCCAATTATGTAATCAATATTCACAATTGTAATTGTTATGGATGCTTTGCTTCTTAAAAGGGAGTTGTGTAAATGAAACTTCCATTTCAAAAGCACTCTTGCCTTCCCAGCTAAGTCAATTTAATTAGCAAGTAAAACAATTCTTGGGAGGGTGCTCGTAATTTTAAAATTGCTGTGTTTTTGTCTCACCATAGTGTTCGGGTACATTGGTCGAGCGTACAGAAGGTGAGTCTCTTCCACGTTCAGGACCAAACATTCAGACTAGCACTGATATTACTGATGCAATCTCTACAGCGCTGAGTGGCACCAATATATCGCCCTGAAAGTGTAAGAGATGCATCTTCTGAAATGTCGATGAGACTGTTGGAACAATAGCAAAAAAAAGCCTACCTCTATTTAAATCCCTTCTTGTTTCCTTGAAAACTGAAGGACTGAAATTTGGCCATGGGGTATTTTAGTGCTAAAATGCATGGGTAAACACTTCAACTAAAATACTGGCGAGAGAAACTGCAGACAAGTGCATCAACTGTGAGCACGTTATTTTCCAACAGTGTCAATTCTGGGCCTCAATTTAAATGTTTCCAAGTACTTTTTTGTAGACTTATAAAATAGGAAGTTTCTGGGACTATTCTCCTAATAAAATTAACTTCTGGAGATTTCTTCATTTAGTTCATGCCAGTCTGCAACCACAGCATCTTTATAGTCCACCCTTATTGAGTATGTAATTCATTTTCCTCAAAACTGTAGACTAACTGGCGTTATGCATTGAAGAGGAGCCTCTTGTAGCCATGAAATAACCATGTGTAATAGAGAAACTGACAAATGGATTTCCAAAATATAGTTGGAAGTTGTCTCAGGTGCATTTTCCTCCCTCCAATTTACTCCCTTCTTCTCTTGAAGGCAATGATAGATACTGGAGTACAGTTTAATGCTGTCCTAAAGTACCTTTTCTCAAGTTGTCACTTTTCATGTGTGAGCTTAGACAATGAGTGCTATCCGGTTCTTTGAATAAGGTGGCATTATTGCTATCTAGTGATTCGGCTATGCGGCTATCAGGAGCTGGAATCTTAACTGATTTACCACTCCCTAGCCCTGGGATACCAAGGACAATCATAGTAGGTAGGTAGGACCAGGACTAGGCCATTCAGCCCCTTGAGTCTATTTCTCCATTCAATTAGATCATGGCTAAGCTGTATCTTCTCTCCATCTATTCGCCCTTATCACTGATATTAATAGGGACAGGTAGTGCCCCTATCACAGGCCTGGCTGAAATCAGCAAACTTCACACAGATTGGGAGTAAAACCAGCAATACATTTTAACCGTTTGCCACGCAGAAAGATAAGGGCTGCATGCAAGTTATTCTGTATTCTTATTTCATGCGTTCAGTTTTGGGCCACGCACCTCAGGAAGGATATATTGATCTTAGAGGAGGTTACAGCGCAGATTTACCAACAATGGTACCAAGGCTTAAAGTGCTAAATTATGAGGACAGGTTGCATAAATGTAGGCTGTATTCCCTTGAATTCAAAAGATTGAAGGGTGATCTAATTGAGGTATTTAAAATGGTAAAAAGATTTGAATGAGTAGATACAGCGAAGCTATTTCCACTGATGAAGGGGGCACAATCTTAAAATTAGAGCTAAGCCATTCGGGGTGAAATCAGGAGGTACTTTTTCAATAGTGGAAATGTGAAATTCTCTCCCAAAAAGACTGTGGATGCTGGGTCAATGGAAAATGTTAAGACTGAGATCGATAATTTGTTATTAGATCAGGTTATCAAGAGATATCGATCAGAGGCAAGTAAATGGAGTTTGAGATACAGATCAGCCATGGTCTAATAAAATGGCGCAATAGGTTTGAGGGGCTGAATGGCCGAATCCTGTTCCCATGTTCCTATCGTGATTACAATATCTAAGCACTTTAAGATACACTAGAACACCTTATTAAAGTTTCAAGTAACGTCCATTACTTATGTATCAGATTGAATAGGCTCACATTTTGCTTTCACAGCAACTTCTGCTCTATCATGATTAGAAACTAGGGATACTAAAAACATATGGTTATGCGACTAAAACGGTGACATGAAGAATGCTGTGTTCACATGATGGTGTTAGAGCTGGAGACAACAAGTCTCCTCAGACTAGATAGATGTTTAGAAGTGATAATGTTTTGGTTCCCTGCTGATGTTATAACATTCTGCACTATGATAGCCATATACAATTATCTGTTGTTTTCAAGTTAAGAATTCAACTTTAGAACATAAGAACTTACGAAATAGAAGCAGGAGTTTTCCCCTGTCTCCTCAAGCCTGCTCTGCCATTCAATAAGATCATGGCTGATCTGATCATGGACTCAGCTTCACTTCCCTGCCCTCTCCCCATAACGCTTTATTCCCTTATCGCTCAAAAATCTGTCTTTCTCCGTCTTAAATATATTCAATGATCCAGCCTCCACAGCTCTCTGAGGCAGAGAATTCCATAGCTTTACAACCCCCTGAGAGAAGAAATTCCTTATCATCTCAGTTTTAAATGGGTGGCCCCTTATTCTGAGACTATAATCCCCTCGTTTTAGTTTCCCCTATGAGTGGAAATATCCTCTCTGCATCCACCTTGTCGAGCCCCCTCATTATCTTATATGTTTCGATAAGATCACCTCTCATTCTTCTGAACTCCAATGAGTATAGGCCCAACTTACCTTCATAATTCAACCCCCTCAGCTCTGGAATCAACCTAGTGAACCTTCTCTGAACAGCTTCCAATACAAATATATCCTTCTTTAAATACGGAGACCAAAACTGTACATAGTACTCTAGGTGTGGCCTCACCAATACCCTGTACAGTTGTAGCAGGACATCTCTGCTTTTATACACCACTCCCCTTGCAATAAAGGCCAATATTTCATTTGCCTTCCTGAATACTTGTTGTACCTGCATACTAACTTTTTGTGTTTCATGCACAAGGATCCCCAGGTCCCTCTGTACTGCAGCACTTTGCAATTTTTCTCCATTTAAATTATAATTTACTTTTTTATTTTTTTGCCGAAGTGGATAATGTCACATTTTCCCACATTATACTCCATCTGCCAAATTTTTGCACACCCACTTAGCCTGTCTATATCCCTTTGCAGATTTTTTGTGTCCTCTTCACACTTTGCTTTTCCACCCATCTTTGTATCATCAGCAAATTTAGCTACATTACACTCGGTCCCTTTAGATAGTTGAGGACCCAGCACCGATCTCTGCGACACCCCATTAGTTACTGTTTGTCAACTGGAAAATTACCCATTTATCCCAACTCTTTGTTTTCTGTTAGTTAGCCAATCCTCTATCCATGCTAATACATTACCCCCAACTCTGTGAACTTTTATCTTGTGCAGTAACCTTTTATGTGGCACATTATCGAATGCCTTCCGGAAATCCAAATACACCATATCCACTGGTTCCCCCTTATCCACCTTGCTCATTAGATCCTCAAAGAGCTCCAGCAAATTTGTCAAACATGATTTCCCTTTCATAAAACCATGCTGATTCTGCTTGATTGAATTATATTTTTCCAAATGTCCTGCTACTGCTTCCTTAATAATGGACTCCAGCATTTTCCCAATGACAGATGTTAGGCTAACTGATCTATAGTTTCCTGCTTTTTGTCTGCCTCCTTTTTTTAAAACAAACTTTGTTTATGTATCCTAAATTTCACCAACTAAGCTCTATATTATTAAGTTATAATGCTAAGGTAGGAATTGGAGTTAACTTAACAGAACTGCTTGCAAAAATAAGTAAAAGTTAATGTGTTAAAGAAAGACTTTGAATGGAAGGAAATTGGGGAGTTAACGTAAATAATATCTCAGAATGGAGTAATTTGCTAGTTCATAAAAACAGGTAACCGATGGTTGAAAGAATACTGGACTAAGCCTTGTATTAATGGTACCCAAGAGGATAGGGACCAGGGAGATAAGACACGAATTTCAATGAAAAACCCCCTGAGTAAATATAAATAGGAAAGATATGCAGACAAGATCATGAGGCATCTTTAGGGAGGGCTTTGTTTCAAGAATCGAGAAAAAGAACTCAAAGCCCCATTGGGTACTGAGTTTTTTGGGGAACCTCTATGGGGGCAAAATGTCTTGTCAATATCCCATTTTAGTCCCACCCCTAAAAATAGAATAAATGTAACCTCTTGGGGGCTTGTCCTCTCTGATGGAGGAGGAGAGAGCTATAAGCTCTAGATGGAAGGAAGAGAAGCACTCAGAGAGCTGCTCACGTGTGCCAACTATCTGTCCGATCGGATCGGTATCAGCTACTTGTCATGGTCGTACGTTTTTGCTGTGTAACTAATGTGTTGTATTTCATCTTAAACTCAAACACATCGGGCTGGATTTTAGGCTATTCTGTTCTCGGGGTGAAAATGGAGGTGGGGCAGGAAAGTTATCGGCCGGGAATAGGTTGCGCTTCTGTAAGGAATTTTCACCATCTGAGCCCCGTGACAGGGTGTGCAATGCGAAGGGAGGCATTGTACAACTTTCCAGGCATAAAAATGGGAAACTCGTGAACTAAAGTGTCGGGCTGTGTGTGCTCCGAGAGAAACCTTGGGGGGGAGGGGCAGGAGGACAATCTTTAAAAAAACATTCCCAAAACGTTGACCATGCCACCAAAACACAAATCGATAAAAAAATTAAAAGAACAAACACTTGCACTTACCTTTACACACTTTACCTTCCTCACCACCCTTGGCATGGCTGGAACACTCTACTTTCCCAAGCAGTCATTGCAAGGCGCGATTCCATCTGTATGGGTCGAGTTCGAGTCAAAACTCGGACGGTGTAGGAACGAGAGACATTGCACACCCGGTGTGACTCTTCCTTGCGGTGCTGCTAAGCGCCGCCCCAAAACCCAACCTGAAGCTCCCAACAAAACAGGAAAATCCAGCCCACCATACTCATCATATTGGATTGCACGCAAACCTGATTATTTAAAGTGAACAGAGACAGCCGTAAAGAGGTTATCTTTAACATATACCACTCCATCATAACTACTATATTTGGTCTAAACAAATCAACAGTTAAATGGAGAAGAGTTCCCATCAAATCTACCTCTGCCCCAGAGAAAACTAGCTCAAAATTTGATAATTCTGACTGTCTTTAAGAAGATGTGAATTTGACCTAATTTAATACATCTTATACTAGGCAGAACTAGTCCCTGCGCCAATGTCTCGTATCCCAGTGTTGTAAAACATGTCTTTTTCCTGTAATATATATCTCAAGAATACTTGAATACAAGTTAACACAAGGAAATACTATATCAGCAGAGGTTCTCCTGATCTCTTGCCATAACTGAGGCAGAAAATCGGCAGAAACCCCAGAGAAATGGTGTAAAAGGATTACTTTGGTTGTGCGCCATTAAACTGCAATACATCTTTGACCCATACTGGTCTTGATGTTGGACAGGAAGCTGGAGAACATAGCAGCAGCCTTTGTATTGATGGAGGAGGCAGTGAGTTAGAGCATGGTGTTGCCAACATGCATGTGGAAGCTGATCCCATGCTTCTGGATGAGGTGCCAAGTGGTAGATGTTAATGGTCAGGTGAGTGGGCAAATGCATGGCAGATTCTGTATAATGTGGATAAATGTGAGGTTATCCACTTTGGGGGCAAAAACGCAAAGACAGAATATTATCTGAATGGCAGTAGACTAGGAAAAGAGGAGGTACAATGAGACCTGGGTGTCATGGTTCATCAGTCATTGAAAATTGGCATACAGGTACAGCAGGTGGTGAAGAAGGCAAATGGTATGTTGACCTTCATAGCTAGGGGATTTGAGTATAGGAGCAGGGAGGTCTTACTGCAGTTGTACAGGGCCTTGGTGAGGTCTCACCTGGAATATTGTGTTCAGTTTTGGTCTCCTAATCTGAGGAAGGACGTTCTTGCCATTGAGGGAGTGCAGCGAAGGTTCACGAGACTGATTCCTGGGATGGCAGGACTGACATATGAGGAGAGACTGGATCAACTGGGCTTTTATACATTGGAGTTTAGAAGGATGAGGTGGGATCTCATAGAAACATATAAGATTCTGACCGGATGGGACAGGTTAGATGCGGATAGAATGTTCCCGATGTTGGGGAAGTCCAGAACCAGGGGACACAGTCTTAGGATAAGGGGTAGGCCATTTTGGACTGAGATGAGGAGAAACTTCTTCACTCAGAGAGTTGGTAATCTGTGGAATTCCCTGCTGCAGAGAATTGTTGATGCCAGTTCATTGGTTATATTCAAGAGGGAGTTAAATATGGCCCTTATCGCTAAGGGGATCAAGGGGTATGGAGAGAAAGCAGGAAAGGGGTACCGAGGGAATGATCAGCCATGATCTTATTGAATGGTGGTGCAGGCTCGAAGAGCCGAATAGCCTACTCCTGCACCTATTTTCTATGTTTCTATGTTAAGTGGAGGGGATCAAGAGTGAATCACTAGGACCTGTATTGATGGTAAAGAAACTACGAAAGGCACGGAAAACTAAACTCTTTGAATTATAATAATATAATCAAGTCAGTAACGTACTTGTTGGCACATTACTGAATAATCTCATTCTCGCCCCTCATATGTGCTCCTGACCCGAGTACATTCCCAGTTTATTTGCTATACTAAGACTCTTCCTTCTTGTGATTTGCCTACTAGATAATGTCGGTTACATTACAATGTTGTGATATTTACTAACTCCAACTTCATGATTTCTCCTGTTCAAAGCACATTTTTGGCTAATGCGGTTTAATTTCTTCTCCCGTTTCGTTATGGTACATGATATTGTCTCTGGATTGCTAATTTTGGTTTTCTCTCAAACCTTTTCCTCTTGCTCGACCTAAGTGCTTGTGACCCAGTACCCTGGCATCAAAGTGTCAGCAATTTGAAAGGTAGGAGGCTGCAGATTTTGACACAGATTGAATGAATGCAGCACCTTAATTTATCCATTCAGAGGTGCACTTGGGTGACAAGGGGAAAAATCATTTTCTCTCTTTTTTTCCCCCTCCTTCCCAGAGATGGCCTGGATAAACCTGGCAAACTCTTCCCTTGAGGAATTCTGATTTCAGCTCGAGCATCCTAATTGAGAGGGCAACACTTTTCCCAAATGTATAAAAGTTTCAGGAAAAGATAATTCCTCTTTACCTCAGTTATGATTTCTCAGTGGTTTAATTTGTAACATTGTCCCATAATGAGTATATTTTACATTTTCATTTGCAGTAACATTTGGTAAAGCAGTCTTTGTGCATGTCTTCAAAATTTGAGACAGCAACTTGGACAGATTTAACTGGTAGGGTATTTAGTTTAAATGAAAATTCTAAAAAAAGATGTGGGGCTAATGGAGATGTGTAAACATATTTTAGCATGCCTGCCTTCAGAGTCTATAAGGTATAAATTACATGGAGACTAGGGATTTTAGGAACCCCTCCCCACAAAAGAAATCTTCATGCTATGATATGCCTTCATTGCCTTATGCAGATTAGAGCTCTATAAACAACATTGCAAATGGCTTATGTTTTAACACGTGTCCTCCAGCTCTTCTAACCAAAAAGAAATGGCTCTGGCTGTGACAGAGTTCCATGTTGGAACAGCCTAATGATTAAATGGGAAGGTGGGGTTGTTACACTAGATAAACTGATTCTTAAAAATATATAGTTTCCACAGGTTTCTTTCTTGCTTCTATGACAGATGTTTTTGCTAACACTGAACAGCAGGGAAACATCAACCAGTTAAGAGAAGCTGTCTCTCCTACATGGAAGGAATTACTCAGAAAGATTTTGACAGAACATTTTGTTTTTCATAGTTTCTCGAATTCCAGCATGTATTGTCTGACAAGGTTACCGTCCATTTTAAAAATAAAACAAATTGATTGCCGGAGCTGCATTTTGTCACGTCTTGCAACTTCCTTTTACCAAAAGGAATCGGTAAAAAAAAAGGGACAAATCACAGAGCTCAAGCTATATATTCACGCTGTGAGTTATTACAGAGACGAGCAGGCCCACATATTTCTGCCGCACATTTTTCTCCTTTGTTGCTGTCTTTGGTGCAAGCATTATACAACTACCAACATCCGTCGGAAAGTGCAGACCGGTTTGTTTCAAGATGTGATAATCAACAAGCGTGTTAGAGCCACTGTTTTATTCAACAGTAGAAAACATGTGCCACAAAATCACTTGTAACAAATTCAGAGTTATGTATAAATACATGTACAAAGTGCACAGAGTAAAAACTTTTAAGGGGAAAAAAAGTGAACTTGGTTTCCTGAATTATTACCCTTTTAAAGGAACATGTTAAAGATACAGCTACCTTGCCAGCTCCTTGAAAAATGACACCAATTATGGCATGAATTGCTTGTTTTTTCATAAGGTAGAAACTTTCATTGCTCTAAAATCAAATAATTGCGCCATTTTTATTAAATGGAATGATACTGGCTTTGAGAAAATTGCTACAAGGATTTTAAAAGCCTTTCCCTGCCCTCTCATGTTTAAAGTTGTGCTGAAAAGAAGTAATAATATGCAAATTTGTGTAAATGACACCAAAATTACATGAGATTATTGCATCATTCGTCATTTGTGTCACTATATCATGTGTGTAATCTTATTTTTTGATTAATTGTTTGCAAAAACTGCATGCTGGAAAGGAGTAAGATTTTACAGATTTTCTGCACAAACCTAAAGCCTATTTCAGTATTGGGTACCAGAAGGTAATGTTTAATTCCTTGCGCAAATGCCCAGAAAACGAGACCCTCTTAAAGACTCAATTAATAATCAGCAGCAGTAGTAGCTGTAACTGTAACTCTTTTAATAACTAGAATAACTTTCCTATACTATTTAAACATGTACATCAATTACGTTTGTACTTTGTCATACAGTGTTAATGACCACAAGGCAGTTTTTCTAATACTGAATTATATTTTGCATAAGTAAGTCATTGCTGTGCTCTACAGATGACAGAGGAAGGCACTAGAACAAGCAGTGCATTTTAAGTAGAATAAAATAAGTACTTTAAACCAAATGAGATACCTACCTTTTCAACTATGTTTCTGATTTTTCGAGGTTTCAATTTATATACCTGTACTATTAGTATCTTTGCCTATGGCGATTGTATTTATTTTTTCATACCAGAGTAATAACCCAATATTTATGATTTTAATATGTGCTGAACACCTCATACTAATATTCTACTAGTGCTGCTCCTTTCTAAATTCTCTTTATGGAACACAAATGGAATAAACAAATTGGAAAACCCTGAACTCGCAGGAGATTTGAAGGAGTTAATCCCAGTTAAAGGGAACTGTAATCTAGGGCCAAGTATCATGAATGTTAAGTAATTACATCCAGATGAATCCCAGATACTTAACTTAAAAAAAAAATCCCAATATTCTCACTTACAGAACTCCTCCGTCGAGCTAAACAGAGTGGCACAAAGAAAGGGAAGTCACTTTTGATCATTACGATATAAATATAGAAAATGTTCAGTGGAGACTGAAAGAAACAAAAAAGAAATGTCTTGTGATGAGCCTGGAAAAAGACTGGTCAGGCTGACACCAATAATAAGTAGATATGCTCCGAGGGGAAATTGTCCACTTGTCCTGTGTAGCTGGTGTAATGGACAGAAAAATGTCTCATCAACAGGAGTATTGGGAACATTGATTTTTATTTGACATTATTACCTCTCATTTTCAGTGCCGAATAAGTGCATATTTCTGTCAAAGTAAATCCAAAACTGCATTCATGTCTGTTAACTTTACGGCAAACTTTATCTTTGAATCTCTGTTGTTAAAATCTAATCATTTCTTCCCATTTTGCCATGTTAACAGTCAAAATTACAGTCACCATCCAGAATATGTGCTGGCATGACTTGTGTTATTTTTATAATTTACCAATGTGTGGCAAATTAATGGCAGTGCAAGCTCCAAAGCATCCATTAAATTCAAAATATATCAGAAACTGCACTATAGAAAGCATTGCAGAATGACTAATGGAAAGAGGTGGGATATGAAAATGAATCTACCTAGCAATGCCAAGAACAAGTGACCCACTAAATGATGCGTTACGTGCTCTTGACATCACAAATTGGATTACTTTCTGCATTTATCCTTTCTGAAGTCCGCTATTACTATAGTTGCACCACTTAATAATGAAATAAATTCATTTGTTTTCACTTAGTAATTGCTGGTGATGGAGTTGACCAGAGGTTATGTGACATCACCAGTATTAGCTTTGGGTTAAAAACAAAGCAGAAATAACCCAATGACTTTTATAGCATATACATAACATAAATAACGCTAATTCACTGTTAATTCTAGATCAGCAAGTACAACTTTCTGACAAACAGCTTATCTACTTAATGGAACAAAGTTATACCCAGAATAGTTGATATATTCTCAAGTACCATAAAAAAGAGAAAATCTCAAGAATTGCTTTACTTGTACATCATGTTAAGCACCAGTATATATATTCTATATATTTTTTTCAGCTTTGAGATTTTCAAGCGTATGCTAAGCCAGAGTGTATCAGAAACCACACATCTAAACCCATGCATTTATAGTAAATAATAAAATTCCTATGAAGTCACCAGCTAAGTGGTAAATCACAATACAGTAATCTTCAAGTATTGCAACCCTACTGTTCAGCTGGGAAACAATCCAAAAGCATTTCACCGCAGCCTTACAGAAAGCATTCCATTCTCTTCCATTTCTCTCTTATTTAAAACCCACATCCACAATAACCTCTTAAAACAGCACTGACCAGCTGAGCCCAAGAAAAGGGGTCGACCTTAAGCGAGGATAAAAATCTACCTTAAAAAGTTGACATGGATATAATCGACAGTTTGTCTGTGATTTGGAAATGATTTTATCCGGTTTTGAAAGGCTCTTGTGCTGTGCATAATTTGAATGAATAGGCTACGTTGTCTAAAACACTTCCAGAAACATGAGTTCACTTCATGCACGAATACAGTGTGTACATGTCACAGAAATAGCATAGCTTTCACATGGGAATTTTTTGCTTGTTTTTTTCCCCCAGAAAAAATAAAGTTATATTTCTCAGTTCTAACAATGTTCTCAGGCACAAATGACCACAACTGGAAATGTTTAAACTCAAAATGCCATTTTTTTCTAGCTAGAAAGTGGTTATCTTTCAATACAAAACTCCTCTGCGTTCTGTTTTCTTGCTTGGATTCTAATTTTTTTTGCGGAAACCTTTACTGTAAAACATAAATAAATATTGTAGACTTGAAGAATGCTGTTCACAAGCTTACAATTTTAGTACAGTTCACTTCACTTAACTGAATACTTGGTAAGTGTATACTTTTATTAAAGGGTTAGACATGGAAATTTCCAAACTATTGACACTCATTGTATGCAGTTCTATTAACTGTATCAGTCGAGTGTAAGTCCCGGTGCAATCAGTGCCATTTTGTATTGCTCGCTGTGTTCATGTTATCAGGTTTACAGTCAAATCGCACAGAGTTATCTGCTATATAAATTATAAAAATTTTATTATTTGTTCAAACAATGCAAGGTTTCAAAAAAATATTTAATTACATTTATGCAAGGTGAAAAGTAAAACAACAAAAAAACTTTAGGAATATTTTACTTGGGAATTCCCGATAAGTGAATAAAATGTTGAGACAAATCCGTTATTCAGTGAGCAGCAACTGAGTGTCATGTAATTTTAGCCTTATCTAATGTGTGTGTTGAAACTGCTTTCCTTTAATGAGGTGGAGGTTGCAGCTTCGCTGGCTTGGATCGGATGTATCAGCATTTGAGCTCTAACATTTATGATAAATTTTGATAAGGCACAGTTTTGAATTAAATTAACACTTTCTAAAAGAAAAATAATGAAGAATAGTTTACAATTCTACTGTTTTAAGAGGGAAAAAAGTAATCAAAGTTGAGATATTTTGTGATAAAGTAAAAAAAGACAAAATTAAATAAATTATCATTTTGTCTCATTGTAAATGTAGCTTTAAAGTATTATTTTTATTTTTTTTAATTTATTCATTCCGGAATGTGGGCTTTTATTGCACTTTAGTTTTTCCCCTGGCTGCACATGTTATTCCTTTGGTTTAGGGTATAATTCACAAGGATTAAAAGGGAGAAAAAATTGCCAATGCTAGAAATACATGACAGGTCTGTCAGCCGCTGAAAAGAGGAAAAATAGGTATTATATTTTGGGTGGAGATCCTTCATTAGGTTCCGATATGTTTCACCTTTAGCTTAGTGCAAGTAGGTGACCGAGAACAAACTCAAGGTGACACACTCTCCAATTTCCCTTGCTGTCCTTTGTAGAAAGTGCCTGATCTCAACTCAATGTTTCTTCATAATGGTACAGATAGGATCAAGGACTGGCCATGTGAGGACTTCAGGACACAAATGCAAACCTTATTACTCTTGTGGCACCTACCAATGCACCACCCGGGACAGCAATGAGGTTTGTTATATGTAAAAGAAGTTTTAAAGAGAATAAAGTGAAATGCAAATCTTTATCTATGCAGCAAGGATAGAGTCTCTTTTGTGGAGACAATTAATTGTTCCTGAATTTAGAGAATAGACTAGAGCACCCGGCAGTAGCAGCATCAGCCTTTTCAGCAGCTCAGTGTAACTTGGCCAACTAACTGCTAAATTTGTGCTACATTTACAACATTCATTATTTTCATTTTAACATTTTCATTTGCTGAATGTTCTAGACACGTCCTTGAAATATGTTGTTTGTGATATAGTCAAACCCTGATAAGGGAACAGCTTGTGTGCCTCAAAACTGTATTTGCTTGTCAGGAATTCACAGTTAAATATTAGTAAAATGATTCTGTTGCACAATTTTTTTTTTACATACTGAAGCAGAATAGCTTCCAAAATGTAAACCGTTTCATATTGTTATTGGTTCTGGTTTGCCATATTGGCTACAAACCTAGCAATATACTCAATCTCGAGGGGAAAACAATGTTTGACAGGAATTTACAACTCTACAGCAGCAAATACAATGTACGTAGTTAGAAATTGAATTTCAACATCTTTTCATTTGATAGAATCACTTGGGTGGAGTGGACTGTACCAGTGATGAAAAGAAATGAAGTGCATTGTAAATGATTAGTATTTTCTTGGAATTAACTCTTATTGTGGCTGATGCAGAACATTAAGTTAGATTGCAGTCAGATTGAAAGTGCGCTTGCCAGGTTGCAGGTAATTAAATTGACTTTAAAAATAAAAATAAAATGCCGACAGCAAAGATCAGCAGCAGTGTTTAAGATTGAATTATATCAGCCTTGGTTTTGCTGAGGAGGGCTTGTGTATGAACTGCTCACCAATTCTGAAGCTCAGTGTTTGATTGTGATGTGAAAGTGTTGATCATTGGTAATTAAGTCACAGTGACCTCCATACTGGCACTGTGATTGGCTATCATTGTTTGTACTTGGCTGAGAAAGTCATGTTTACATTGTTCAATTGTGTCCTCCACATGTGTCTGTGTAAACATTCAATGACAAATGGTCTTTGCAGATTTAAAGTCTGTTTATATCTGATTTATATGATTTAAAGTTTGTATTATTTTATCTTTATTTACATCTCAGTCAAAGGTTAAAGGTTAATTTCCCCTCCCACTGGAAACAATGAGAACTTTTAACTTGCAATTTGTCCTCTGTTTGTCTGATGACTGCAACTCTTTTCTGTGTAGATATACTGAGAGATTCTATATATTGTTACTAGTGATGCTTTAACCTTAAACTTTTGTTTTTTCTTCCTAAAGACATTGCCAACCTTGTGGATCTATTGGGGACTGAAATAGGGTCCAAGGCAACTGAAAAAAGCTAATTAAATCCAAATTTAAAGCAAATGTGAACCTGAATCAATCTTTTGCACAAGCCATTTTGGAATTCAGAAGCTATAATACTGCAATCACATTTTAAAATTATTTTATGGGTCATATTTGTTGAGACCCTAAAGTTCCGTGAAACTGCAGCGAACTGATTCATTTCATAGAAGAGTTTAACATTGATTTTTGGAGACATTAATACACTTCACTGGGTTCTTTTTACACCACTTGGCAGATTTTGAGCTCAAGTGTTAGCTTTGTTTAGTGGTCGAAGTTGAAGCGCCTTGGGACATTTTATAACATTAAAGGCGCTATACAAATACAAGTTGTTGTTGTTGTGGTCGCAATCTTGTCTCTAACTCAGAAAGCTGTGGCTTCAAGCCCAGCTTCAGGGAATTGAGCACATAATCCAGGTTGACACTCTAGCGCTGTACAGAGAGAGTGCTGCATTGCCAGGGGTGCTGTCCTTCAGACGAGATGCTAACCTGAGGCCCTGGCTGCCTGTTCAGGTGACACTGTTTGAAGAAGAGCAGGAGAGGAGGCAAACATTTATCCCTCAACCAACACCGCGAAGCAGATTAGCAGGTCATAGAATCATAGAATGGTTACAGCACAGGAGGAGGCCATTCGGCCTGTCGAGCTCTCAGCAAGCGCACTTCAGCTAGTCCCACCCCCCTGCCCTTTCCCCATAGCCCTGCACATTTTTTCCCTTCAGGTACTTATCCAATTTCCTTTTAAAAGCCACGATTGAATCTGCCTCCACTACCCTTTCAGGCAGTGCATTCCAGATCCTAACCACTCACTGCGTAAAAAAGTTTCCCCTCATTTATCTTGTTGCAATTTGTGAGACATAGCTATGTGCCAATTGCCTGCACGTGTGCATACATAAGAGTGACTACACTTCAAAATAATTAATTGGCTATGAAGGGCTTTGGGACATCCTGCAAGTCCTCTCTAACAAAGCGAACTTGTGTGAAAGGTACAGGCGCTACCTAATCATTCTAGGTGCTGTGAATATTCAGTATTGAATTTACCTGGAATAATTGCATCTGAGATTTGAATTAATTTTCAAACTAAGCAAACTGTGATGCATTTTAGTAGATGTGAACTGCATTAGTTCAGTTGTCAATAGATTCACAACGTTGGAATCAGAGACCACCTCTACTTGAGAATTTGTTGCCACTCGATCCAAATACAAGCTGCCTCAACTCACTTTCAAAGATCTGGTGAATCAGTCCCGGGAAAGTCCAACATGCTTCCAAAGGGATGCCGAGATAGAGTCTGGCACTTGGTCATTTATTAAGAAATTGTGAACATGTATGTCAATGATCATACATTTTGGATCTAGATTGGAACAGGGCTTATGAATAGATTAGCAAAGAAAAACTATAGGAGAGAAAGTAATGAAAGGAAGGGAGGGGACTGATTCTTCAAATCACAAAAAAAGAAAGTATTTTAAAAACAATTTTAAAAACGCTTTTTTAATGTGAGATGCCTTCCTTCACACAGCAAATAATCAGAAAGCACACTTTCCTAATAAAATGTAAAATAAAGTTCTTTTTACCCAGCAAAGAACTTAAAAAACAGCAGTTTCACATGTAGACAGACATGTAAAGAAATAATTAACATTGTAACTGTAAAAAGATAAGCTTTGTGATATGGGATATACAAAAAAATATATAAAAGAAAATGTAAAAGATTACTGTTGTTTATGAGTATGAGTCTAATAGAATCTTACATCCTTCTACAAGTGTAATGTTTCATTACAGATCCAAGAAGCTGGTGAACTAGAGTTGGGTTCTTATTAAGTGAATTAACATTCCGCCCGGTATTTTCCTTCCCTGTGACAGTATTATGCAATGCTCACCTTGCCTGCAAATTCAATAGGCAATAACCAGTTCAGAAACCACTTCAAAAGTACTTCATTGGCTGTAAAGCACTTTGGGACATTATGAGGGACATTATGAAAGATGCTATTTAAATGCAAGCCTTTCTTTTAACTGCTGTACGCCACAAGTTAGTTTTTAAGATATACAACTATGACTTGAATTGTGTACATTTCCTAAGTTTAACTTAAGATTTGTTGGGAAGAATTCACAAGCTTGCACCATACTTCCACTCCAAGACAAATTAACTCTTCCTAGCCACGTTCCAGAGGATAGGCAGGTAAAGAAAGAACTTGCATTTATACACCATCTACCCTTCTGGGGAGGTCCCAGCAAATAGGGGCGTTACATTTTCAGGTCCCAGTGATCGATATCTAAACGTAGCACCTTCTGGATTGGCTGAGTTGCCTTCTTATCCTATTTGTCTCTTTCTGCTGAACCCATTTGGTCAGGTCGCAGGCGGACACTAGCAGGATTCCTGTTTGTGGGAGCTATAGCCTGTCTTGCCATCATTTTGCTGCCAGAGAATAACTGCAAATAATTTGGAAAACTGCAAATGTAATGCCCCTATTTAAAAAAGGATGCAGACAAAAAGCAGGAAACTATAGACTAGTTAGCCTAACATCTATGGTTGGGAAAATGTTAAAGTCCATTATTAAAGAAGCAGTAGCAGGACATTTGGAAAAGCAACATTTGGTCAGGCAGAGTCAGCATGGATTTATGAAGAGGAAGTCATGTTTGACAAATTTGCTGGAATTCTTTGAGGATGTAACAAACAGGGTGGATAAAGGGGAGCCAGTGGATGTGGTGTATTTGGACTTCCAGAAGGCATTTGACAAGGTGCCACATAAAAGGTTCACGGGGTTAGGAGTAATATATTAGCATGGATAGAGGATTGGCTAACTAACAGAAAACAGAGATAAATGGTTCATTCTCTGGTTGGCAGCCAGTAACTAGTGGGGTGCCGCAGGGATCAGTGCTGGGAGCCCAACTATTTACAATCTATATTAACGACTTGGAAGAATGGACTGAGTGTAACATAACCAAGTTTGCTGACAATACAAAGATGGGAGGAAAAGCAATGTGTGAGGAGGGCTCAAAAAATCTGCAAAAAGACAGGCTAAGTGAGTGGGCAAAAATTTGGCAGATGGAGTATAATGTTGGAAAGTGTGAGGTCATGCACTTTGGTAGAAAAAAAAATCAAAGAGCAAGTTATTATTTAAATGGGGAAAGATTGCAAAGTGCTGCAGTACAGCGGGACCTGGGGGTACTTGTGCATGAAATACAAAAGGATAGTATGCAGGTACAGCAAATGATCAGGAAGGCCAATGGAATCTTGGCCTTTATTGCAAAGGGGATGGAGTGTAAAAGCAGGGAAGTCTTGCTACAGCTATACAAGGTTTTGGTGAGGCCACACCTGGAATACTGCATGCAGTTTTGGTTTCCATATTTATCAAAGGATATACTTGTTTTGGATGCTGTTCAGAGAAGGTTCATTAGGTTGATTCCGGGGATGAGGGGGTTGACTTATGAGGAAAGGTTGAGTAGGTTGGGCCTCTACTCATTGGAATTCAGAAGAATGAGAGATGATCATATCGAAACTTATAAGATTATGAGGGGGCTTGACAAGGTGGATGCAGAGAGGATGTTTCCACTGATGGGGAAGACTAGAACTAGAGGACATGATCTTAGAATAAGAGGTCACCCATTTAAAACTGAGATGAGGAGAAATTTCTTCTCTCAGAGGGTTGTAAATCTGTGGAATTCACTGCCTCAGAGAGCTGTGGAAGCTGGGACATTGAATAAATTTAAGACAGAAATTAACAGTTTCTTAAACGATAAGGGGATAAGGGGATAAGGGGTTATGGGGAACGGGCGGGAAAGTGGACCTGAGTCTATGATCAGATCAGCCATGATCTTATTGAATGGCGGAGCAGGCTCGAGGGGACGTATGCCCTACTCCTGTTCCTATATCTTATGTTCTTATGTTCTTATGTCCTCAGGATAGCCCAAATGAATTAATTTTAAGAGTAGTCACTTGTTTTGTGGACAAATGCAGCAGCCAATTTTCACACAATAAGGCGCTATTGAAAGCAACATAATAAATGACCAGTTAATCTCCTTTTATAGAAACATAGAAACATAGAAAATAGGTGCAGGAGTAGGCCATTCGGCCCTTCGAGCCTGCACCGCCATTCAATGAGTTCATGGCTGAACATGCAACTTCAGTACCCCATTCCTGCTTTCTCGCCATACCCCTTGATCCCCCTGGTAGTAAGGACTTCATCTAACTCCTTTTTGAATATATTTAGTGAATTGGCCTCAACAACTTTCTGTGGTAGAGAATTCCACAGGTTCACTACTCTCTGGGTGAAGAAGTTTCTCCTCATCTCGGTCCTAAATGGCTTACCCCTTATCCTTAGACTGCGAACCCTGGTTCTGGACTTCCCCAACATTGAGAACATTCTTCCTGCATCTAACCTGTCTTGTTTAGGGGATAAATATCGAACATGACACCACAGAACTCCCTTTTTCTTCCTCAAATAGTGCTGTAGAATCTTTTACATCCACCTGTCAGGGCAGATAGGGCCTCAGTTTAACATTCACCTGAAAGACAGAACCTCACACAATGAAACAAAAGAAAGACTTGCATTTATACAGCGCCTTTCATGACCACCGGATGTCTCAAAGCACTTTACAGCCAATGAAGTACTTTTGAAGTGTAGTCACTGTTGTAATGTAGTATTCTCTCAGTGCTGCACTGAGATGTCAGCCTCGATTATGTGCTCAGGTCTGGGTCAAGCATACTTGTACTGAGCTAAGGCTGACACTAGGTCATATATTTGCCAGTTCCCTACCAGAGCTCATTATAAGTTGGCCTGAAAGACCTTGCAATGATGTGCCTCCGACTGTTCCTCTAGTCTTGTGCCATAGCATCTCATAGCTGCACAACATCAATACCGTACCTGGATAGGAACTCATTATACATGGAAAATACAGGTGCAATAGTACTCTACAAAAGCATACATCAGTACTCAGCTTGCCTCTGTAGAATTGTAATCTCCTTCATTTGTTCACATGCAAGATGTAGATGCATTCTATGCCAGCAGATAATAATATCAGTTCAGGCTGATGCACATCAATAATATAGTCACTCATGTGTGATGGCAATTTGAAAAGTCTGTGTTATTAAAAATACATTTTTTATTGAACATTATAAAACTTATAGTACAATACATTGATTTTGTTTCTCCCACAGCAGGCCCTGTTATTGGTTGTCAGGTTTCCTTCGTCATTGCTTTAAAACACGTGTATAATGCACCTGAAAAATAGATTGGATCTACCTAAATAGTCAGATTACTGAAACAGCGGTAGATTCAGCACATGGACTAATTGACTAGATCAGGAATGTTTGTGTGCCTGTAGCTAGATTAAGTGGGTATGCAATATGTCTGTGGGTCCTGTACACGGACTGAATGAAAACTGTGGCTACATCCATGGCCTACATACAGTGAGTTTCCCATCCCAGTAATGGAATTAATGTTATACAAATATTGCATCAGTAGAAAGAAAGAAAAGCTTGCATTTATATAGCGCGTTTCACCACCACAAACCATCCCAAAGTGTTTTACAGCCAATGAAGTACCTTTGAACTGTTGTAACGTGGGAAAAGTGGCAACCAATTTGCGCACAGCAAGCTCCCACAAACAGCAATGTGATAATGACCAGATAATCTGTTTTAGCAATGTTGATTGAGGGATAAATATTGGCCAGGACACCAGGGATAACTCCCCTGCTCTTCTTCAAAATAGTGCCATAGGATAATTTACGTTCACCTGAGAGGGCAGATGGGGCCTCGGTTTAATGTCTCATCTGAAAGACGGCAACTCCGCCAGTGCAGCGCTCCCTCAGTACTGCACTGGAGTGTCAGCCTAGATTTTTGTGCTCAAGTCTCTAGAGTGGAACTTGAACCACAAACCTTCAGACTCGGAAGGGAGAAGCAGTTTTAGGTGAGTCAACACACACTATTCTCACACAGCTCTCTGAGGCCTGCTCACAAGCAACCTTGATAAAAAGGAGGAAAATAGATTACCTGTCTGCCCTCTCAAATGGACAATGGGACATGGCTAGGCATATCCAAATTGGGGGATTGTGCAAGAATTTCTCTTTGGAAGAATATTCAAGAAAAATCCAGTTTCTCATTCTTTCTTATTATATTGTTTTTTGGAGATTAGGAGATTAAACAACTTTTTAAATAATGACTTGAGCAACAAGAAAATAACCTTAATGAATCCAGCTTTTAGTGTCTGTTGGTTTTGAATAGAGACAGATCATTTCAAATCTGCTTTGATGATTTGTTTCAAAATTCTCCCAAGTTATTAAGTTACAACATTTTAATTTTGTAGTAATTATAGATTAAATCATCTTTGTGCCAGAGATTTCAAAGTAGGCTTTACATAGAACAGAAAAGTTTTATGAAGTGCCATGTTGAGCATTAATAAATGATTGTTGCAGAATCATTTTTTGAAAATTTTCCTTACAGTTTGGCATCTGGCATTACCATGTTACTGCTTTCAGATCTGTAAAGATTTCTTAAAAAGTCAATAATCTTTAAGGGCTGTGAATAGTCATCGGATGATCTGCATGTTCCTAACAGACTGTCACATCTGTCACCACGTTTTATAACCAGATCATCAAAAATGCCCTTCACAGAAGTACAGGCTGAGGTGTTAAGAGCAATCAGTGCACTTAACACATTCATTTGATTAATTTAATTTGGAAATATTCAACCAGAAAATGAAATTATTAGCAGGTTGATGCATTTAGTATAACAGTGTTTCAGGATAGCAGGCAGGAGTATGACATGTTACAACACTAGGTATATGACTTATGTAAAATAATGGCAGCGTTATATCCTCAACTCAATTACGGAATTGGTACATGAGAAGATGGTGAATTATATCAATTTGAGAATCCTTTTCTGTATAAATCCTCTAAGTACTGTCTCAGAATGGCCAGTGAAGAGGAGGGTTACATCTTTAACTCATAGGGCATAGCTCACATCTGGGGTTTCTGCCATCTCATGCCCTCTTTCACCCCAGTTACATGGCCGCTGTTAATTAAGTTTCTACTATATTTGTAGCTGTTACAGTTGAAAAGTTTAGGTGTCACCATCAAGATGTTTTTCAAAATTCAGCTTTAACGGTCTCAGTAAAGTATTGTGTTCAATTCTAGGAACCAGAAGCGAGGAAGGATGTCAAGGCCTTGGAGGGGTCGCAGAGGAGATTTACCGGAATGATGCCAGGAGAGACTAGAGAAGCTGGGATTGTCCTCCTTCGGGCAGAGAAGGTTAAGGGGAGATTTAACAGAGGTGTCCAAAATTTGAGGGGTTTTGATAGAAAAAAAATAAGGAGAAACTGTCTTCATTGACGTGTAGGTCGGTTACCAGAGGACACAGATTTAAGAAAACTGGCAAAATAACCAGAGGCAAACTTTGGTTACAAAACTGATAGTCAAGAATCCAAACAACGATACAGTGGCAAGAGATGGATTGCAAATCATGAATGAAGACACTAAAGCAGAACAACATTAGAACATCACAAAGCCTTCTATAACTCTATTACTACGGTCTGAATTGAATCATTTGGGCAACACAGTTTTAGCTGCCGCCTCCTGGCACTATGCATTTAAGGGAAAGCTAGTTAAGTACATGAGGGAAAAAGGAATAGAAGGATATGCTGATAGGGTTAGATGAAGCAGGTTGGGAGGAGGCTCTTGTGGAGCATAAATGCTGGCCTAGTCCCGTAAGGCTGAATGGCTTGTTTCTGTGCTGTAGACTCTATATAATTCTATATAATCAGGGAAACCAATACAAGAGCGTACCAAAACACAAAAATGAGAATACCAAGAGAAAGGGACTGAAGGCACTGAAACACCGAGACTTAGACATGGAAATACCAAAACACGACAGCACTGAAAAAGCAAGAGATGAAGACATCTTGGTACACCAAAATAACAGGGCATGGTAGACACCAAAACACTAGGATATTGAACATAAAGTTACCAAGAATGCAAAATATCAAGCCATGGTGACACTAGAACACTAGGAGATGAGACTGACAAGATCATCATCATAGGCAGTCCCTCGAAATGAGGATGACTTGATTCCATGCCAAAAAGGGCTGAGTTCACAGGTGTTTCAAAGAAGGAACTAATATTCCGGATCCCGAACTACATCTTGAAGGGTGGAAGATGCCTGTGCGTGAATATTTTTAATGTGTGATGGCCGTTACACCCCAGCCACCACACGGGCTTGACAGAGCTAGGTCTTGGTCCAGTGACAAGGATTAACCAAGACGACTGGAGACCAGCTCTGCTGCATGGACCTAGTGCGCACACATATCACAGTGTGGGCTGGCCTGTGCTGCCCCTGGGCCCTCGCCTCTTCTGGGCCCCGAACTCTCGCCTCTCCTGTGCCCCGATCATATCCCTTACGGCTAAAGTGATCAAAGGATATGGAGAGAAAACAGGAAAGCGGTACTGAGGTGAATGATCAGCCATGATCTTATTGAATGGTGGTGCAGGCTTGAAGAGCCGAATGGCCTACTACTGCACCTATTTTCTATGTTTTTATGTTTCTATGAACTCTTGCCGCTCCTTTGCCCCGACCTCGCCACTCCTGCTGTACCTGCCCACACTGCAGTCAGCCGTCACCCCCCTGCAGCAGCACGTGCTGCTCCCTGCAGTGGTATGTGGCTGCGCGCTGCTCCCTCTCATGGCCCCGGCCTGCTGATGGTCTTGCAGGCCGGGATTGTGCCGATTTCCGGCAATACATGCTACCAAGATATCAGGACACCAAATTACCAAGGCATGAGGACATAATGGCACCAGCCGCTGAAACCCCAGGATACCAAAACACTCCGTGGGCATACCAGGATACTGAGGCACAAGGATACCTGGAGAGAAAAAAGGGCAGTTCTGTTGGACTGGGACATCTAGTCAACTTATTTTATGTTCCAGATGAGGTAAGGTAATGTCACACATTGTGTGCACATAACGCATTTCAGCATAACATTCTCTGCTACCATTTACAGTTGCTGGCTTTTCTACTTTAAAGTCAAACTCTATTGATTTTAATTATCTCAATCTTAAGTGTAACAAACAAAGTTATGTGTACAACAGCAACTTGCATTCATATAGCGCCTTTAATGTAGTAAAATGTACCAAGGGCATTTCACAGGAGCGTTATCAGACAACATTTGAAACCGATTACAACATTTGTACACTTACCAAGCCCTTCAGTCTCGTTGCTTTGATTTTTGTTTTGAAACTGCTGATCGATGGTTGCTTGAGAATGAAAATTTTATGCTGAATGTGCCCTTCAATAGCAGCATTTGAGTTCCAGTTGAATGATGTCGTGGATGGAGAGTCAGATTCTCTCAGGAAAGAGTGGGCTGTGAATGGCACTGCCCATGAAGTCACTGGACTAGGCAGTGCCTCAGCTGGGAATCTTAGAACTGGATCAGTGTATTTCGCAGGGGACCTTTATGAACTGAGAAAAGTAGAAGGAAGCTTAGCGATTGACCAAGCAATATAAAATTCTAATACCATATTCTAAAGCCAACAACTTTAATTGGCTGCCAAGAATGTTAATTTGAAGGCCTTTGTGTGTGCACAGTGGGGATATGACCTTATGTGCAAACTTCCCTCATGATTTCTTCAATTGAAATTATGCAGTATGTAATATATATTTGCTGATATTTGGCATTTTTCTATGAAGGAATACAGAGTATCACAATATATAGCGATATATGCATCTCATGCACTTGAAGGCACATATAATAAGAACAATATAAATAGGAAATTGATAATTAAATTGAGCACTCTGGTAACATTGAGCTAGAGCTTCATCATATAGAAACTTGGAAACATAGCAATTTACAGTGCAGAAGGAGGCCATTTTGGCCCATCGTGTCCGCGTCGGCCGACAAAGAGCCACAGGGTCAGCACCCCTGAAGGTTACAAATAAACCTATGAACAATAAACAATGGTGAACAGGTAAAGAATATCCACACCAACTAGTCCACCCACACAACTGCGATACCCGATGTATCGCAACATTTTACAATCCACCCCACCCGGAGCCATGCGATCTCCTGGGAGAGGCAAAAAAACAGATAAAAACCCAGGCCAATTGGGGAGAAATATCTGGGAAAATTCCTCTCCGAATCATCCAGACGATCGAAATTAGTCGAGGAGATTACTCTGGCCGTATTCGATTCCATGATGTACTTACCATCGTGCCTGCGCCAGACAATAAAAGGTTATCCAGTCTAATCCCACTTACCAGCTCTAGGTCCATAACCCTGCAGGTTCATCATAGGCGGTCCCTTGAAATGAGGATGACTTGCTTCCATGCCAAAAACAGGACGAGTTCACAGGTGTTTCATTGAAGGACCCAAACTACATCCTGAAAGGTGGAAGATGCCTGTGAGTGCATTTTTTTAATGTGGGGTGGCTGTTGCACACCAGCCACCACATGGGCTTGACAGAGCTAGGTCTTTGTCCCGTGGCAAGGATTACACAAGACAACTGGAGACCAGCTCTGCTGCACGGACCTAGTGCATACACGTATCACAGTGTGGGCTGGTCCGTGTTGCCCCAGGGCCCCTGGCCCCGAACTCGCCCCTCCACTGGGCCCCGCTCACATCCCTCCACAATCTCTCACTGCTCCTTGGCCCCGATCTCTCCGCTCCTGCTGTATCTGCCCACACTCCAATCACTGAACTGGATCTTGATGACTTCATTCTTCATAGCTGTCGCCATGCAGCTCATGTACTACAGGGCTGTAGTAATACCTGCCCTCCTGTATGGGTCAGAGACATGGACCATGTACAGTAGACACCTAAAGTTGCTGGAGAAATATCACCAACGATGTCTCCACAAGATCCTACAAATCCACTGGGAGGACAGGTGCACCAACATCAGCGTCCTCATTCAGACGAACATCCACAGCATTGAAGCACTGACCACACTCAATCAGCTCCGCTGGGCAGGCGACATAGTCCACATGCCAGACACGAGACTCCCAAAGCAAGTGCTCTACTCGGAACTCCTTCACGGCAAATGAGCCAAAAGTGCGCAGCGGAAACGCTACAAGGACACCCTCAAAGCCTCCCTGATAAATTCCGACATCCCCATTGACACCTGGGAGTCCTTGGCCCAAGACCACCCTAAGTGGAGGAAGTGCGTCCGAGAGGACACTGAGCACCTCGAGTCTCAACGCCGAGAGCATGCAGAAATCAAGCGCAGACAGCGGAAAGAGCATGCGGCAAACCAGTCCCACCCACCCCTTCTATAAACGTCTATCTGTCCCACCTGTGACAGAGTCTGTGGCTCTCGCATTGGACTGTTCAGCCACCAAAGAACTCACTTCATGAGTGGAAGCAAGTGTTTCTCAATTCCGAGGGACTGCCTATGATGATGACGATGATGCCTCCATGCTGCCCATGGCCGCAGCTCGCTGCTCCTTTTATGGCCCCGATATGCCGCTGATGGTTACGGCAGATTAGGGCACTTCAAGTGCACATCCAAGCACCTTTTAAATGTGGTGAGGATTTCTGCCTCCACCACCCCTCCAGGCAGCGAGTTCCAGATCCCCACAACCCTCTGCGTGAAGAAGCTTCCCCTCAAATCATAGAAACATAGAAACATAGAATATAGGTGCAGGATTAGGCCATTCGGCCCTTCGAGCCTGCACCACCATTCAATAAGGTCATGGCTGATCATTCCCTCAGTACCCCTTTCCTGCATTCTCTCCATACCCCTTGATCCCCTTAGCCGTAAGGGCCATATCTAACTCCCTCTTGAATATATCCAATGAACTGGCATCAACAACTCTCTGCGGTAGAGAATTCCACAGGTTAACAACGCTCTGAGTGAAGACGTTTCTTCTCATCTCAATCCTAAGTGGCTTACCCCTTATCCTTAGACTGTGTCTCCTGGTTCTGGACTTTCCCAACATCGGGAACATTCTTCCTCATCTAACCTGTCCAGTCCCGTAGGAATTTTATATGCATCTATGAGATCCCCTCTCATCCTTGTAAACTCCAGTGAATACAGGCCCAGTCAATCCAGTCTCTCCTCATATGTCAGTCCTTCCACCCCGGGAATCAGGCTGGTGAACCTTCGCTGCACTCCCTCAATAGCAAGAACGTCCTTCCTCAGATTAGGAGACCAAAACTGAACACAATATACCAGGTGAGGCCTCACCAAGGCCCTGTACAACTGCAGTAAGACCGCCCTGCTCCTATACTCAAATCCCCGAGCTATGAAGGCCAACATACCATTTGCCTTCTTCACCGCCTGCTGTACCTGCATGCCAACTTTCAATTACTGATGTACCATGACACCCAGGTCTCGTTGCACCTCCCCTTTTCCTAATCTACCGCCATATAATATTCTGCCTTTGTGTTTTTGCCACCAAAGTGGATAACTTCACATTTATCCACGTTATACTGCATCTGCCACTCGTTTGCCCACTCACCTATCCTGTCCAAGTCACCCTGCAGCCTTTTAGCGTCCTTGTCACAGCTCACACTGCCACCCAGCTTAGTGTCATCTGCAAACTTGAAGATATTACACTCAATTCCCTCATCCAAATCATTAATATATTGTAAATAGCAGTGGTCCCATCACTGAGCCCTGCGGCACCCCACGAGTCACTGCCTGCCATTCTGAAAAGGATCCGTTTATCCCGACTCTTTGCTTCCTGTCTCCCAACCAGTTCTCTATCCACGTCAGTACATTACCCCCAATACCATGTGCTTTAATTTTGCACATCAATCTCTTGTGTGGGACCTTGTCAAAAGCCTTTTGAAAGTCCAAATACACCACATCCACTGGTTCTCCCTTGTCCACTCTACTAGTTACATCCTCAAAAAATTCCAGAAGATTCGTCAAGCATGATTTCCCTTTCATAAATCCATGCTGACTCGGTCCGATCCTATCACTGCTTTCCAAATGTGCTGCTATTTTATCCTTAATAATTGATTCCAACATTTTCCCCACTATTGATGTCAGGCTAACCAGTCTAGAATTACCTGCCTTCTCTCTCGCTCCCTTCTTAAAAAGTGGCATTACATTAGCTACCCTCCAATCCAGAGGAACTGATCCAGAGTCGATAGGCTGTTGGAAAATGATCACCAATGCATCCACTATTTCGAGGGCTACTTCCTTAAGTACTCTGGGATGCAAACTATCAGGCCTAGGGGATTTATCGACCTGCAATCCCATCATTTTCCTTAACACAATTTCCTGCCTAATAAGGATTTCCTTCAGTTCCTCCTTCTCACTAGAACCTCGGTCCCTTAGTATTTCCGGAAGGTTATTTGTGTCTTCCTTCGTGAAGACAGAACCAAAGTATTTGTTTAACTGGTCCACCATTTCTTTGTACCCCATTATAAAGTCACCTGAATCTGACTGCAAGGGACCTACGTTTACCTTCACTAATCTTTTTCTCTTCACATATCTATAGAAGCTTTTGGAGTCAGTTTTTATTTTCCCAGCAAGCTTCCTCTCATACTCTATTTTCCATGTCCTAATTCAATCCTTTGTCCTCCTCTGCTGTATTATAAAATTCTCCCAGTCCTCAGGTTTGCTGCTTTTTCTAGCCAATTGTTGAAGTTCATCCATGTGATCTTTAAATGTTTGCCATTGCCTATCCACCGTCAAACCTTTAAGTATTCAACATTTAGGAAGGATAGGAAGAGAGGAAAAGGAGGCGGGGTGGCATTGCTGGTTAAAGAGGAAATTAATGCAATAGTAAGGAGGGGCATTAGCCTGGATGATGTGGAATCGATATGGGTGGAGCTGCAGAATTCCAAAGAGCAGAAAACGCTAGTGGGAGTAGTAGTGAGGTTGGGGACAGCATCAAACAAGAAATAAGGGATGTGTGCAATAAAGGTACAGCAGTTATCATGGGCGACTTTAATCTACATATTGATTGGGCTAACCAAACTGGTAGCAATGCTATGGAGGAGGATTTCCTGGAGTGTATTAGGGATGGTTTTCTTGACCAATATGTCGAGGAACCAACTAGAGAGCTGGCCATCCTAGACTGAAAAGAGAAGGGACTAATTAGCAATCTTGTTGTGCGAGGCCCCTTGGGGACGAGTGACCATAATATGGTAGAATTCTTTAAGATGGAGAGTGACACAGTTAATTCGGAAACTAGGGTCCTGAACTTAAGGAAAGGTAACTTCAACGGTATGAGGCGTGAATTGGCTAGAATAGACTGGCAAAGGATATTTAAAGGGTTGACGGTGGATAAGCAATGGCAAACATTTAAAGATCACATGGATGAACTTCAACAATTGTACATCCCTGTCTGGAGTAAAAATAAATCGGGGAAGGTGGCTCAACCATGGCTAACAAAGGAAATTAAGGATAGTGTTAAATCCAAGGAAGAGGCATATAATTTGGCTAGAAAAAGCAACAAACCTGAGGACTGGGAGAAATTTAGAATTCAACAGAGGAAGACTAAGGGTTTAATTAAGAGGGGGAAAATAGAGTATGAGAGGAAGCTTGCAAGGAACATATAAACTGACTGCAAAAGCTTCTATAAATATGTGAAGAGAAAAGATTAGTCAAGACAAACGTAGGTTCCTTGCAGTCGGATTCAATTTATAATGGGGAAGAAAGAAATGGCAGACCAATTGAACAAATACTTCGGTTCTGTCTTCACGAAGGAAGACACAAATAACCTTCTGAATGTACTAGGGGACAGTGGGTCTCGTGAGAAGAAGGAACTGAAGGATATCCTTATTAGGCGGGAAATTGTGTTAGGGAAATTGATGGGATCGAAGGCCGATAAATCCACGGGGCCTGATAGTCTGCATCCCAGAGTATTTAAGGACGTGGCCTTAGAAATAGTGGATGCATTGGTGATCATTTTCCAACAGTCTATCGACTCTGGATCGGTTCCTATGAACTGGAGGGTAGCTAATGTAACACCACTTTTTTAAAAAGGAGGGAGAGAGAAAACGGATAATTATAGACCAGTTAGCCTGACATCAGTAGTGGGGAAAATGTTGGAATCAATCATTAAGGATGAAATAGCAGTGCATTTGGAAAGCAGTGACAGGATCGGTCCAAGTCAGCATGGATTTATGAAAGGGAAATCATGCTTGACCAATCTTCTGGAATTTTTTGAGGATGTAACAAGCAGAGTGGACAAGGGAGAACCAGTGGATGTGGTGTATTTGGACTTTCAAAAGGCTTTTGACAAGGTCCCGCACAAGAGATTGGTGTGCAAAATCAAAACGCATGGTATTGGGGGTAATGTACTGACGTGGATAGAGAACTGTTTGGCAGACAGGAAGCAGAGAGTCGGGATAAACAGGTCCTTTTCAGAATGGCAGGCAGTGACTAGTGGAGTGCCGCAGGGCTCAGTGCTGGGACCCCAGCTATTTACGATATACATTAATAATTTTGATGAAGGAATTGAGTGTAATATCTTCAAGTTTGCAGATGACACTAAACTGGGTGGCGGTGTGAGCTGTGTGGAGGATGCTTAGAGGCTGCAGGGTGACTTGGACAAGTTAGGTGAGTGGGCAAATGCATGGCAGATGCAGTATAATATGGATAAATGTGAGGTTATCCATTTTGGGTGCAAAAACACGAAGGCAGAATATTATCTGGATGGCGGCAGATTAGGAAAAGAGGAGGTGCAATGACATCTGGGTGTCATGATTCATCAGTCACTGAAAGTGGGCATACAGGTACAACAGGCAGTGAAGAAGGCAAATGGTATGTTGGCCTTCATAGCCAGGGGATTTGAGTATAGGAGCAAGGAGGTCTTACTGCAGTTGTACAGGACCTTGGTGAGGCCTCACCTGGAATATTGTTTTCAGTTTTGGTCTCCTAATCTGAGGAAGGACGTTCTTGCTATTGAGGGAGTGCAGCGAAGGTTCACCAGACTGATTCCAGGGATGGCTGGACTGTCATATGAGAAGAGACTGGATCAACTGGGCCTTTATTCTCTGGCGTTTAGAAGGATGAGAGGGGATCTCATAGAAACGTAAAAGATTCTGACGGGACTGGACAGGTTCGATGCAGGAAGGATGTTCCCGATCTTGGGGAAGTCCAGAACCAGGGGACATAGTCTGAGGATAAGGGGTTGGCCATTTCGGACTGAGATGAGGAGACACTTCTTCACTCAGAGAGTTGTTAACCTGTGGAATTCCCTGCCGCAGAGAGTTGTTGATGCCAGTTCATTGGATATATTCAAGAGGGAGTTAGATATGGCCCTTACGGTGAAGAGGATCAAGGGGTATGGAGAGAAGGCAGGAAAGGGGTACTGAGGGAATGATCAGCCATGATTTTATTGAATGGTGGTGCAGGCTCGAAGGGCCGAATGGCCTCATCCTGAACCTATTTTCTTTGTTTCTATGTTTCTATGTTTCATACCATCAAAGTTATCTTTCCTTAAGTTCAGGACCCTAGTCTCTGAAGTAACTGTGTCAATCTCCATCTTAATAAAGAAATCTACCACATTATGGTCACTCTTCCCCAAGGGGCCTCGCACAACAAGATTGCTAATTAGTCCTTTTCAATTGCACATCACCCAGTCTAGGATGGCCAGCCCTCTAGTTGGCTCCTCGACATATTGGTCGAGAAAACCATCCCTAATACACTCCAGGAAATCCTCCTCCACCGCATTGCTACCAGTTTGGTTAGCCCAATCTATATGTAGATTAAAGTCGCCCATGATAACTGCTGTACCTTTAGTGGATGCACCCTAATTTTCCCCAACCTCACTACTACTATTTTGTGGTCTGTACACAGCTCCCACTAGAGTTTTCTGCCCTTTGGTATTCCGTAGCTCCACCCATACCGATTCCACATCATCCAAGCTAATGTGCTTCCTTACTATTGCATTAATTTCCTCTTTAACCAGCAACGCCACCCTATCTCCTTTTCCTTTCTGTCTATCCTTCCTAAATGTTGAATACCCCTGGATAGAAACATATAAACATATAAAATAGGTGCAGAAGTAGGCCATTCGGCCCTTCGAGTTTGCACCACCATTCAATAAGATCATGGACGATCATTCCCTCAGTATCCCTTTAGCCGTAAGGGCCATATCTAATTCCCTCTTGAATATATCCAATGAACTGGCATCGATAACTCTCTGCGGTAGGGAATTCCATAGGTTAACAACTCTCTGAGTGAAGAAGTTTCTCCTCATCTGATTCTTAAATGGACTACCCCTTATCCTAAGACTGTGTCCCCTGGTTCTGGACTTCTCCAACATCAGGAACATTCTTCCCGCATCTAACCTGTCCAGTCCCATCAGAATCTTGTAGTTTTCCATGAGATCCCCTCTCATCCTTCTGAACTCTACACTCCGCGGCGGCAGTCGGGAGCAGCGTGAGGAGGTGCGTCGCTGAGTCGGGAGCAGCGTCGAGGAGGTGCATGGAGAGGTGTGAGTTCCGGGGTCGCCGAGAGGCCTACAAAAGGCCCAACGCGGCGGCAGTCAGGAGCAGCGTGTGGAGGTGCGTCGCTGAGTCGGGAGCAGCGTCGAGGAGGTGCGTGGAGAGGCGTGAGTTCCAGGGTCGGCGAGAGGCGTGCCGGTGCAGCTACAGGGAGAAGGCAAAAAAGAAGTAGAAAGAAACATAAAGGTGAGTGATTGGCTGGTGATTGGTGAGTAATTTTTCTTTTTTCTCTTCTGTAACAGTGAGTAAACTTTAGCATTGTTGTTGCAAATTTAAGTGTATCTCAGGGTTAAGTCATGGTAGGAGAGCTCGGTCATGTGTTATGCTCCTCCTGTACCATGTGGGAACTCAGGGACGCCT
The DNA here is from genome assembly GCF_044704955.1 of Pristiophorus japonicus. Lineage (NCBI taxonomy): Eukaryota > Metazoa > Chordata > Chondrichthyes > Pristiophoridae > Pristiophorus > Pristiophorus japonicus. The sequence continues at coordinate 53,602,197 of NC_091979.1, read as the reverse complement.
CCAGTGTCCCTGACGACTACGTGTGCGGGAAGTGTATCCGCCTCCAGCTCCTGACAGACCACTTTGCAGAATTGGAGCTGAGGGTGGATTCACTCTGGAGCATCCACGATGCTGAGAATGATGTGAATAGCAAGTTTAGTGAGTTGGTCTTACCGCAGATGAAGGGTCCACAGCCAGCTAGGGAATGGAAGACCAGCAGGAAGAGCAGTGCAAGGAAGGTAGTGCAGGGGTCCCTGCGGTCATCCTTCTGCAAAACAGATACACCGTTTTGAGTGCTGTTGAGGCGGATGACTCATCAGGGGAGGGCAGCAGCAGCCAAGTTCATGGCACCATGGCTGGCTCTGCTGCACAGGAGGGCAGGAAAAAGAGTGGGATAGCGATAGTGACAGGGGATTCGATTGTAAGGGGAATAGATAGGCGTTTCTGCGGCCGCAACCGAGACTCCAGGATGGTATGTTGCCTCCCTGGTGCAAGGGTCAAGGATGTCTCAGAGCGGGTGCAAGACATTCTGAAAAGGGAGGCTGAACAGCCAGTTGTCGTGGTGCACATTGGTACCAACGATATAGGTAAAAAAAAAAGGATGAGGTCCTACGAGATGAATTTAAGGAGCTAGGAGCAAAATTAAAATGTAGGACCTCAAAAGTAGTAATCTCAGGATTGCTACCAGTGCCACATGCTAGTCAGAGTATGAATCGCAGGATAGCTCAGATGAATACGTGGCTTGAGCAGTGGTGCAGCAGGGAGGGATTCAAATTCCTGGGGCATTGGAACCGGTTCTGGGGGAGGTGGGACCAGTACAAACCGGACGGTCTGCACCTGGGCAGGACCAGAACCAATGTCCTCGGGGGAGTGTTTGCTCGTGCTGTTGGGGAGGAGTTAAACTTATGTGGCAGGGGGATGGGAACCAATGCAGGGAGACAGAGGGAAACAAAAAGGAGACAAAAACAAAAGACAGAAAGGAGATGAGTACAAGTGGAGGGCAGAGAAACCCAAGGCAAAAAACAAAAAGGGCCACTGAATGTAAAGGGGCTGCAGGAGGGGTCAAAACTAAAAATCATGGATTAAAAATTAGTATTAAAACACTCTACCTAAACGCACGCAGCATTCGAAATAAAGTAAATGAATTGACGGCACAAATCATTACAAATGGGTATGATTTGGTAGCCATTACAGAAACGTGATTGCAGCGTGGCCAAGACTGGGAATTAAACATACAGGGGTATCTGACGATTCGGAAAGATACACAAGAAGGGAAAGTAGGTGGGGTAGCTCTGTTAATAAAGGATGATATCAGGGCAGTTGTGAGAGGCGATATTGGCTCTAATGAACAAAATGTTGAATCATTGTGGGTGGAGATTAGAGATAGTAAGGGGAAAAAGTAACTGGTGGGCGTAGTTTTTAGGCCCCCAAATAATAACTTCATGGTGGGGCGGGCAATAATCAAGGGAATAATGGAGGCATGTGAAAAAGGAACGGCAGTAATCATGGGGCATTTTAACTTACATATCGATTGGTCAAATCAAATCGCACGGGGTAGCCTGGAGGGGGAATTCATAGAATGCATACGGGATTGTTTCTTTGAACAGTATATTACAGAACCTACAAGGGAGCAAGCTATCTTAAATCTGGTCCTGTGTAATGAGACAGGAATAATAAACGATCTCCCAGTAAAAGATTCTCTCGGAATGAGTGATCACAGTATGGTTGAATTTGTAATACAGATTGAGGGTGAGGAAGTAGTATCTCAAACGAGCATACTATGCTTAAACAAAGGGGACTACAGTGGGATGAGGGCAGAGTTGGCTAAAGTAGACTGGAAACACAGACTAAACGGTGGCATAATTGAGGAACAGTGGAGGACTTTTAAGGAGCTCTTTCATAGTGCTCAACAAAAATATATTCCAATGAAAAAGAAGGGCGGTAAGAGAAGGGATAACCAGCCGTGGATAACCAGGGAAATTAAGGAGAGTATCAAATTAAAAACCAATGCGTATAAGGTGGCCAAGGTTAGTGGGAAAATAGAAGATTGGGAAAATTTTAAACGACAGCAAAGAATGACTAAGAAACCAATAAAGAAAGGAAAGATAGATTACGAAGGTAAACTTGCGCAAAACATAAAAACGGATAGTAAAAGCTTTTACAGATATATAAAATGGAAAAGAGTGACTAAAGTAAATGTTGGTCCCTTAGAAGATGAGAAGGAGGATTTAATAATGGGAAATGTGGAAATGGCTGAGACCTTAAACAATTATTTTGCTTTGGTCTTCACAGTGGAAGACACAGAAACCATGCCAGAAATTGCTGGTCACAGGAATATGGGAAGGGAGGACCTTGAGACAATCACTATCACTAGGGGGGTAGTGCTGGACAGGCTAATGGGACTCAAGGGAGACAAGTCCCCTGGTCCTGATGAAATGCATCCCAGGGTATTAAAAGAGATGGCGGAAGTTATAGCAGATGCATTAGTTATAATCTACCAAAATTCTCTGGACTCTCGGGAGGTACCAGTGGATTGGAAAGCAACTAATGTAACGCCTCTGTTTAAAAAAGGAGGCAGACAAAAGGCAGGTAACTATAGGCCGGTTAGTTTAACATCTGTAGTGGGGAAAATGCTTGAAACTATAATTCAGGAAGAAATAGCGGGACATCTGGATAGGAATAGTGCAATCAAGCAGACGCAGCATGGATTCATGAAGGGGAAATCATGTTTAACTAATTTACTGGAATTCTTTGAGGATATAACGAGCATGGTGGATAGAGGTGTACCGATGGATGTGGTGTATTTAGATTTCCAAAAGGCATTCGATAAGGTGCCACACAAAAGGTTACTGCAGAAGATAAAGGTACGCGGGTTCAGTGGAAATGTATGAGCATGGATAGAGAATTGGCTGGCTAACAGAAAGCAGAGAGTCGGGATAAATCTGTATCGTTGGTACCTATATGCATCACGACAACTGCTGTTTACCCTCCCCCTTCAAAGTGTCCTGCACCCGCTCCAAGACATCCTTGACCCTTGCACCAGGGAGGCAACATATCATCCTGGAGTCTCGGTTGCGGCCGCAGAAACATCTATCTACTCCCCTTACAATTGAGTCCCCTATCACTATAGCTCTCCCACTCATTTTCCTGCCCTCCTGTGCAGCAGAGCCACCCACGGTGCCATGAACTTGTCTGCTGCTGCTCTCCCCTAATGAGTCATCCCCCTCAATAGTACCCAAAACGGTGTATCTGTTTTGCAGGGGCTGACTGCATGGGACCCCTGCACTACCTTCCTTCCACTGCTCTTCATGTTGGTCACCCATCCCCTATCTGGCTGTGTACCCTTCACCTGTGGTCAGACCAACTCACTAAACATGCTATTCTTGTCATCCTCAGCATCGCGGATGCTCCAGAGTAAATCTACCCACAGCTCCAGTGCCGCAATATGGTCTGTCAGGAGCTGCAGCTGGAAACACTTCCCGCACATGTAGTTTTCAGGGACTTCCCACATAGTACAGAAGGAGCATAACACGTGTCCGAGCTCTCCTGCCGTGACTTAGCCCTTAGATTAACTTAATTTGGCAACAACAATGCTAAAGATTACTTACTGATAAAGAAAAGAAATCCCCTTTAAACCTTCCACCAACCACCTTAAACCTATGCTCCCTTGTAATTGTCCCCTCCACCAAGGGAAATAGGCCCCTACTATCCACTATGTGGAGGCCCCTCAAAATTTTATACACCACAATGAGGTCTCCCTTCAGCCTCCTCTGTTCCAAGGAGAACAAAACCACCCTATCCAATCTGTCCTCATAACTAAGATTCTCCATTCCAGGCAGCATCCTCGTTAATCTCCTCTGCAACCCCTCCAGTGCAGTCACGTGTTTCCTATAATACGGCACCCAGAACTGCACACAGTATTCCAGCTGTGGCCTAACCAGTATATTATATAATTTAAGCATAACCTCCCTGCTCTTGTATTCTATGTCTCGGCCAATAAAGGCAAGCATTCCGTATGCCTTCTTAAACACCTTATCCACCTGGCCTGCTACTTTCAGGGATCTGTGGACAAGCACTCCAAGGTCCCTTTGTTCATCTACACGTCTAAGTGGCCAATCATTTAATCTGTATCCCCTTTCCTTATTAGTCCACCTCAAGTGCATTATCTCACCCTTCTCCGAATTAAATTGCATTTGCCACTGTTCTGTCCACCTGACCAGTAGATTGATGTCCTCCTGCAGTCCATGACTTTCCTCTTCATTATCAGCCACACAGTCAATTTTAGTCTCATCTGTAAACTTTTTAATCATACCCCCTATATTCAAATATAGATAATTGATGTATACCACAAAAAGCAAGGGACCCAGTAAAGAGCCCTGCGGAACCCCACTGGAAACATCCTTCCAGTCACAAAAACATCCATCAACCATTACCCTTTGCTTCCTACCTCGAAGCCAATTTTGGATCCAACTTGCCACTTTGCCCTGGATCCCATGGGCTTTTACCTTCGTGACCAGTTTGCCATATGGGACCTTATCAAAAGTTTTGTTAAAGCCCATATAGACTATATCGTATGCACTATTCTCATCGACCCTCCTGGTTACCTCCTCAAAAAATTTAATCAGGTTCGTCAAACACGATCTTCCCTTAACAAATCCGTGCTTACTGTCCCTGATTAATACTTGCCTTTCTAAATGTAGATTTATCCTGTCCTTCAGGATTTTTTCCAATAATTTTCCCACCACTGAGGTTAGGCTGACAGGCCTGTAATTACTCGACCTATCCCTTTCTCCCTTCTTAAACTAGAGTACCACATTAGCAGACCTCCAATCCTCTGGCACCATTCCTGAATCCAAAGAGGACTGGAAAATGATGATCAAAGCCTCTGCTATTTCCTCTCTTGCTTAGCTCAACAGCCTGGGATGCATTTCATCCAGGCCTGGGGATTTATTCACTTGCAAAGCTGCGAAATCCCTTAATACTTCCCCCTTCACCTCCCTGATTGCAATGTCTCTTTTGTGAACTCTTTGATTCCAATTTACCCGGGTTAGATCCATTCTCAACTCAATGAAAGTGGCCTTCCTCCAATTAAGTATTTTAATTCTAGATTTCTCCCTGTCCTTTTATATAGCTAATCTAAACTTTATAATACTATGACCACTGTTCCCTAAATGTTGCCAGACTAACTCTTGCTCCAGTTGGCCCACCTCATTCCCTGGAACCAGATCCAGTCCTGTGGAGGGCATGTCCTGCTCCACGTTTCGGAGCTTGAGCAACGGCTGGAGTCACTATGGTGCATCCATGAAACTGAAGCTACGTGGATAGCACATTTCAGAATGTGGTCACCCCGCAGCTTAAAATCATGCAGGCAGAGGGGAAATGGGTAACCACCACATGGAGGATGAATGCTTGGCAGGCAGTGCAGGAGTCCCCTCCTGAGTCCATCTCGCTTTCCAACCGATATACTCTTTTGAGCACCAGTGAGGGCGATGGTGCCTCTGGGGAGTGCAAACTAGAGCCAAGTCCAAGGCACCATGGGTGGATCAGCTGCACAGGGGGGACAGACAAAGAATAAAAGAGCTATAGTGGTAGGGGATTCAATAGTTAGGGGAATAGAAAGGCATTTCTGCGGCCGTAGATGTGACTCCAGGATGGTATGGTGCCTCTCTGGTGCCAGGGTCAATGATGTCACAGAGCAAATGCATGGGGCATTCTGGGAGGAAAGGGTGAACAGTTAGAGGTTGTGGTCCATATCGGGACCAATGACATAGGTAGAAAGAGGGATGAGGTCCTGCAGACAAAATTTAGGGAGCTAGGAAAATTATAGGGTTGAATCTCAAAGGTAGTAATCTCCAGGTTACTGCCAGTGCCACATGCTAATGAGTACAAGAATAGAAGGATAGAGAGGATGAACGCATGGCTGGAGAGTTGTTGCAAATGGGAGGGCTTTAAATTCCTGAGGCATTGGGACCGCTTCTGGGGGAGATGGGGCCTGTACAAACCAGACGGGTTGCACCTCAACAGCGCCAGGACCAATATCCTTGTGGGGAGTTTTGCTAGTGCTGTTGGGGAGAGTTTAAACTAGCTTGGCTGGTGGATGAGAATCTGAGAACAAATTCAATAGGGAAGGAAATAAAGCTGAAATTGCAAAGCAAAAATGTAGAAAATGAATTTGTAAGACAGAGGAAAAAAGGAAACAAGTAATCAAGGAGGTCTTCCTATGCTAAATGGTATATACTTCAATGCAAGGAGTATAACGTATAAGGCAGATGAGCTGAGAGCACAGGTAGACACTTGGGAGTATGACATTATAGCCATTACAGAGACATGGCTGAAAGAGGGGCAGGTTTGGCAGCTCAATATTCCTGGTTACTTAAACTTATCTGATTATAAAAGAGAAAGAGAGATATTTACCAAACAGCCAATCACTTACCTGCTCGGACGAGGGCTGTGAGCGGGCAGAGGTCATAAATGCAGTTTAGAGCTGAATCAAAAATTCGCGGGGTGCAAGGGTAGCCTGGAGGTCGGCAAGGAGTGGGAGGCCCGGAGGTCGGTGAGGAGCGGGAGGCCTGGAGGCCGGCAAGGAGTGGGAGGCCCGGAGGCTGGCAAGGAGTGGGAGGCCCGGAGTTTGGCAGGGACCATATATGTGAGATCCACAATTATAAGCAATGTAAATAAGTGGTAATCTGTTTTTTTGCTCAGACTCAATGATGGGCCAGACAACCCTGTCTGAAACTAATGCAACACTAGATTTTAGACATTGTGCCATACTTCATTATTACCTATGTGATAAACTGTATCAATTGCCTCCATCTGCTACTATAACAGAAGCAATAGCTAGTTTATTTTAAACATGTTTTTAAAAATTTGTTCCCGGGATGTGGGCATCGCTGGCAAGGTCAGCATTTATTGCTGTAATATACGTGGGTAGAACAACTGAAGAAGAGACACAATGAGTTACTCGTCCATATGCTTGCTGTATTAGGCCAGAGCAAACTGAGCATGCTCATACCAAACCATGTGATAATATATTACAATTGCCCATCCCTAATTGCCATTGAACATCTGATGTAGCAGTTTGATACAACTAAGTGGTTTGTTATGCCATTGCAAAGGGCAGTTAAGAGTCAGCCACATTGAGGGTCTGGAGTCACATATAGGCCCAACCAGGTAAGGATGGCAGATTTCCTTCCCGAAAGGACATTAGTGAGCCAGATGGTTTTTACGACAATCCGATAGTTTCATGGTCTCCTTTAATGATACTAGCTTTTTATTCCAGATTTAATTAACTGAATTTAAATTCCCCAGCTGCCATGATGGGAATTGAACTCATGTCTCTGGATCATTAGTCCAGGCCTCTGGATTACTTGTCTTGTAACAGCAGTAATCATGGGGGATTTTAACCTACATATCGATTAGTCAAATCAAATCAAGGGGGATTTAATAATGGGAAATGTGGAAATGGCTGAGACCTTAAACAATTATTTTTCTTCGGTCTTCACAGTGGAAGATACAAAAACCATGCCAAAAATTGCTGGTCACAGGAATGTGGGAAGGGAGGACCTGGAGACAATCACTATCACTAGGGGGGTAGTGCTGGACAGGCTAATGGGACTCAAGGTAGTCAAGTCCCCTGGTCCTGATGAAATGCATCGCAGGGTATTAAAAGAGATGGCGGAAGTTATAGCAGATGCATTAGTTCTAATCTACCAAAATTCTCTGGACTCTGGGGAGGTACCAGCGGATTGGAAAGCAGCTAATGTAACGCCTCTGTTTAAAAAAGGGGGCAGACAAAAGGCAGGTAACTAAAGGCTGGTTAGTTTAACATCTGTAGTGGGGAAAATGCTTGAAACAATCATTAAGGAAGAAATAGTGGGACATCTAGATAGGAATAGTGCAATCAAGCAGACACAACATGGATTCATGAAGGGGAAATCATGTTTAACGAATTTACTGGAATTCTTTGAGGATATAACGAGCATGGTGGATAGAGGTGTACCGATGGATGTGGTGTATTTAGATTTCCAAAAGGCATTCGATAAGGTGCCACACAAAAGGTTACTGCAGAAGATAAAGGTTCGCGGAGTCAGAGGAAATGTATTAGCATGGATAGAGAATTGGCTGGCTAACAGAAAGCAGAGAGTCGGGATAAATGGGTTCTTTTCGGGTTGGAAATCGGTGGTCAGTAGTGTGCCACAGGGATCGGTGCTGGGACCACATAGAAACATAGAAACATAGAAAATAGGTGCAGGTGTAGGCCATTCGGCCCTTCTAGCCTGCACCGCCATTCAATGAGTTCATGGCTGAACATTCAACTTCAGTACCCCATTCCTGCTTTCTCGCCATACCCCTTGATCCCCCTAGTAGTAAGGACCTCATCTAACTCCTTTTTGAATATATTTAGTGAATTGGCCTCAACAACTTTCTGTGGTAGAGAATTCCACAGGTTCACCACTCTCTGGGTGAAGAAGTTCCTCCGCATCTCGGTCCTAAATGGCTTACCCCTTATCCTTAGACTGTGACCTCTGGTTCTGGACTTCCCCAACATTGGGAACATTCTTCCTGCATCTAACCTGTCTAACCCCGTCAGAATTTTAAATGTTTCTATGAGGTCCCCTCTCATTCTTCTGAACTCCAGTGAATACAAACCCAGTTGATCCAGTCTTTCTTGATAGGTCAGTCCCGCCATCCCGAGAATCAGTCTGGTGAACCTTCGCTGCACTCCCTCAATAGCAAGAATGTCCTTCCTCAGGTTAGGAGACCAAAACTGTACACAATACTCCAGGTGTGGCCTCACCAATGCCCTGTACAACTGTAGCAACACCTCCCTGCCCCTGTACTCAAATCCCCTTGCTATGAAGGCCAACATGCCATTTGCTTTCTTAACCGCCTGCTGCACCTGCATGCCAACCTTCAATGACTGATGTACCATGACACCCAGGTCTCGTTGCACCTCCCCTTTTCCTAATCTGTCACCATTCAGATATTAGTCTGCCTCTCTGTTTTTACCACCAAAGTGGATAACCTTACATTTATCCACATTATACTTCATCTGCCATGCATTTGCCCACTCACCTAACCTATCCAAGTCGCTCTGCAGCCTCACAGCATCCTCCTCGCAGCTTACACTGCCACCCAACTTAGTGTCATCCGCAAATTTGGAGATACTACATTTAATCCCCTCATCTAAATCATGAATGTACAGTGTAAACAGCTGGGGCCCCAGCACAGAACCTTCCGGTACCCCACTAGTCACTGCCTGCCATTCTGAAAAGTACCCATTTACTCCTACTCTTTGCTTCCTGTCTGACAACCAGTTCTCAATCCATGTCAGCACACTACCCCCAATCCCATGTGCTCTAACTTTGCACATCAATCTCTTGTGTGGGACCTTGTCGAACGCCTTCTGAAAGTCCAAATATACCACATCAACTGGTTCTCCCTTGTCCACTCTACTGGAAACATCCTCAAAAAATTCCAGAAGATTTGTCAAGCATGATTTCCCTTTCACAAATCCATGCTGACTTGGACCTATCATGTCACCTCTTTCCAAATGCACTGCTATGACATCCTTAATACTTGATTCCATCATTTTACCCACTACCGATGTCAGGCTGACCGGTCTGTAATTCCCTGTTTTCTCTCTCCCTCCTTTTTTAAAAAGTGGGGTTACATTGGCTACCCTCCACTCGATAGGAACTGATCCAGAGTCAATGGAATGTTGGAAAATGACTGTCAATGCATCCACTATTTCCAAGGCCACCTCCTTAAGTACTCTGGGATGCAGTCCATCAGGCCCTGGGGATTTATCGGCCTTCAATCCCATCAATTTCCCCAACACAATTTCCCGGCTAATAAGGATTTCCCTCAGTTCTTCCTCCTTACTAGACCCCCTGACCCCTTTTATAACCGGAAGGTTGTTTGTGTCCTCCTTCGTGAATACCGAACCAAAGTACTTGTTCAATTGGTCTGCCATTTCTTTGTTCCCTGTTATGACTTCCCCTGATTCTGACTGCAGGGGACCTACGTTTGTCTTTACTAACCTTTTTCTCTTTACATATCTATAGAAACTTTTGCAATCCGTCTTAATGTTCCCTGCAAGCTTCTTCTCGTACTCCATTTTCCCTGCCCTAATCAAACCCTTTGTCCTCCTCTGCTGAGTTCTAAATTTCTCCCAGTCCCCAGGTTCGCTGCTATTTCTGGCCAATTTGTATGCCACTTCCTTGGCTTTAATACTATCCCTGATTTCCCTTGATAGCCACGGTTGAGCCACCTTCCCTTTTTTATTTTTATGCCAGACAGGAATGTACAATTGTTGTAGTTCATCCATGCGGTCTCTAAATGTCTGCCATTGCCCATCCACAGTCAACCCCTTAAGTATCATTCGCCAATCCATCCCAGCCAATTCACGCCTCATACCTTCAAAGTTACCCTTCTTTAAGTTCTGGACCATGGTCTCTGAATTAACTGTTTCATTCTCCATCCTAATGCAGAATTCCACCATATTATGGTCACTCTTCCCCAAGGGGCCTCGCACAACGAGATTGCTAATTAATCCTCTCTCATTACATAACACCCAGTCTAAGATGGCCTCCCCCCTAGTTGGTTCCTTGACATATTGGTCTAAAAAACCATCCCTTATGCACTCCAGGAAATCCTCCTCCACCGTACTGCTTCCAGTTTGGTTAGCCCAATCTGTGTGCATATTAAAGTCACCCATTATAACTGCTGCACCTTTATTACATGCACCCCTAATTTCCTGTTTGATGCCCTCCCGAACATCACTACTACTGTTTGGAGGTCTGTACACAACTCCCACTAACGTTTTTTGCCCTTTGGTGTTCTGTAGCTCTACCCATATAGATTCCACATCATCCAAGCTAATGTCCTTCCTAACTATTGCCTTAATCTCCTCCTTAACCAGCAATGCTACCCCACCTCCTTTTCCTTTTATTCTATCCTTCCTGAATGTTGAATACCCCTGGATGTTGAGTTCCCAGCCCTGATCATCCTGGAGCCACGTCTCTGTAATCCCAATCACATCATATTTGTTAACATCTATTTGCACAGTTAATTCATCCACCTTATTGTGGATACTCCTTGCATTAAGACACAAAGCCTTTAGGCTTGTTTTTTTCACACCCTCTGTCCTTTTAGAATTTTGCTGTACAATGGCCCTTTTTGTTCTTTGCCTTGGGTTTCTCTGCCCTCCACTTTTCCTCATCTCCTTTCTGTCTTTTGCTTTTGCCTCCTTTTTGTTTCCCTCTATCTCCCTGCATTGGTTCCCATCCCCCTCCATATTAGTTTAACTCCTCCCCAACAGCACTAGCAAACACTCTCCCGAGGACATTGGTTCCGATTCTGCCCAGGTGCAGACCGTCCGGATTGTACTGGTCCCACCTCCCCCAGAACCGGTTCCAATGCCCCAGGAATTTGAATCCCTCCCTGCTGCACCATTGCTCAAGCCACGTATTCATCTGAGCTATCCTGCGATTCCTACTCTGACTAGCACGTGGCACTGGTAGCAATCCCGAGATTACTACTTTTGAGGTCCACAACTGTTTACAATCTACATAGATGACCTGGAAGAGGGGACAGAGTGTAGTGTAACAAAATTTGCAGATGACACAAAGATTAGTGGGAAAGCGGGTTGTGTAGAGGACACAGAGAGGCTGCAAAGAGATTTAGATAGGTTAAGCGAATGGGCTAAGGTTTGGCAGATGGAATACAATGTCGGAAAGTGTGAGGTCATCTACCTTGGAAAAAAAAACAGTAAAAGGGAATATTATTTGAATGGGGAGAAATTACAACATGCTGCGGTACAGAGGGACCTGGGGATCCTTGTGAATGAATCCCAAAAAGTTAGTTTTCAGGTGCAGCAGGTAATCAGGAAGGCAAATGGAATGTTGGCCTTCATTGCGAGAGGGATGGAGTACAAAAGCAGGGAGGTCCTGCTGCAACTGTATAGGTATTGGTGAGGCTGCACCTGGAGTACTGCGTGCAGTTTTGGTCACCTTACTTAAGGAAGGATATACTAGCTTTGGAGGGGGTACAGAGACGATTCACTAGGCTGATTCCGGAGATGAGGGGGTTACCTTATGATGATAGATTGAGTAGACTGGGTCTTTACTCGTTGGAGTTCAGAAGGATGAGAGGTGATCTTTTAGAAACATTTAAAATAATGAAAGGGATAGACAAGATAGAGGCAGAGAGGTTGTTTCCACTGGTCGGGGAGACAGAACTAGGGGGCATAGCCTCAAAATACGGGGGAGCCAATTTAAAACCGAGTTGAGAAAGAATTTCTTTTCCCAGAGGGTTGTGAATCTGTAGAATTCTCTGCCCAAGGAAGCAGTTGAGACTAGCTCATTGAATGTATTCAAGTCACGGATAGATGGATTTTTAACCAATAAGGGAATTAAGGGTTATGGGGAGCGGACGGGTAAGTGGAGCTGAGTCCTCGGCCAGATCAGCCATGATCTTGTTGAATGGCGGAGCAGGCTCGAGGGGCTTGATGGCCTACTCCTGTTCCTAATTCTTATATTCATTATGTTCTTATGTTCAAACATAACCATGATGCTACAGTACCCTATACTGCCTCTGTTAAAATTAGGGATCAAGGACTTTGAAACACACGTTGGTGTTTTCTGATCATAAAGCACAGCATGATTTCCAGGTTCAGGTGTTTTTATTTGAGATTGCAAACTCACTGCCTCTTTTTATCACCACTAATTTGTTCCCCTCTGCCCATTGTCTTATCCATGTTGCAAACAGTGTCATGAGCAAATATAATGATGTAGAATTCATTATCACCCACCCACCCCTCACCTATTTTCAATTTTCCAATGGAAATCTCTGATATTCTTCAGGACACTCCAAAGTATAGGAACAGAACATTCCAAAAAATAGGAACAGTTGTCGGCTATTTAGCCCCTCATGTCTGCTTGGCCATTCTATTAGATTCATCATCATCATAGGCAGTTCCTCGGAATCGAGGAAGATTTGCTTCCACTCACAAAGTGAGTTCTCTGGTGCCTGAACAGTCCAATATGAGAGCCACAGACCCTGTCACAGATGGGACAGACATTCGTCAAGGGAAGGGGTGGGTGGGGCTGGGTTGTCGCACGCTCCTTCCGTGGTTTGCGCTTGACCTCTTCACGCTCCTTGCGTTGAGACTCAAAGAACTCAACGCCCTCCCGGATGCACTTTCTCCACCTTGGGCGGTCTTCGGTCAAGGTCTCCCAGGTGTCAGTGGTGATGTCGCACTTTACCAGGGAGGCTTTGAGGGTGTCCTTGTGACGCTTCCGCTGTCCTCCTTTGGCTCGTTTACCTTGAAGGAGCTCCAAATAAAACATTTGCTTAGGGAGTCTCGTGTCTGGCATGCGAACTATGTGGCCTGCCCAGCGAAGCTGATCGCGTGTGGTCAGTGCTTCAACACTGGGAATGTTAGCCTGGGCGAGGTCATGGTCTACAGGGCTGTAGTAATACCCGCCCTCCTGTATAGATCTGAGGCATGGATGATGTATAGAAGGCACCTCAAGTCGCTGGAGATATATCACCAACGATGTCTCCGCAAGACCCTGCATATCCCCTGGGAGGACAGGCGCACCAACATCAGTGTCCTCATCCAGGCTAACATCCCCAGTATTGAAGCACTGACCACACTTGATCTATTAGATTATGACTGATCTGTACCTCAACTCAATTTATCCGCCTTTGTTGCATATCTCTTTAAAGTCTTAACTATTGATCTCAGTCTTGAAAATTTTAATTGGCCTAGCTTCAAATGCCGTTTGAGGTAGATATTTAAATACCCCACTCCTCACTTGCTAGCTCCGATTTTAAGATTATGTCCCCCTTTTTCTGGATTCCCCCACCAGAGGAAATAGTTTCTCTGTCGCTAGCTTATCCAATGATGTTATCATTTTAATCTTCTAAACTCAAGGGATTACAAACTACGTCTATGAAACCTGGGGGCAGAAATTCAGGGTCTCAAAGAGTCCCGTTACTGCCCGTTTGTGGCGGCCATTCGTCAAAATTGAATGGCCGCTGATCTGGGCCCAACTGGCCGCCCCGACATAGATTCGGCCCGGGTGGTCTTGCAGCGATGTGGTGGTGTGGGGCTTGCAGCAGTAGTAACGCACTAAAGGTGCGCACCGCTGCCGCTCCACCCCCGGACCCATTTTCAGCCTGAAAAAGTCGTCCCTTCAGCTGACGGTGCCCCCACCAGCTTCTAGAGCCAGTGCAGAGTGGCAGAGATCTCGGAGCCGTGGGAGCAGAGAGAGACAAGAAGGTAAGATCCAAACCTGAGAGTGGGTCGGAAGCTCCCCAGAGTCCTCAAAGTAATAGCAGCTGAGTTGGTCTCACAGAGAAATCTGGTAAGAGATCAGCTGGGGGAAATCAGCAAGCTCTGGACAGGGCGAGATTCCGGAGCCAGTTCCATATTGCTCAGCAACAAGTCCAGGAGCCTCGTTAATGGGCTGGAGGAGTTCATCACAGAATCCACACTCAAGAGCTCAAGGAGAGGGAGAGAGAAAGGGAGAGAGAGTGGGGAGAGAGAGAGGGAGGGGGAGAGGGAGGGGGAGAGGGAGAGAGGGTGAAAGAGAGAGGGTAAGAGAGAGAGAGAGGGAGGGAGAGAGGTAGAGGGAAAGAGAGTGTGAGAGAGAGGGAGGGTGAGAGAGAGAGGGAGAGAGAGGGAAAGGAGCAAAAGAGAAAGGAGAAAGAGATAGAAGTGAGGAAAGGGAATGAGAAACAGAATGAGAAAATTTGATTGGGAGAGAGACATAGGAATAGAGAAAGAGAAAAGGGGGAAAAAAAACTAGAAAGAGAGAGAGAAATAGAGATCCCGAGATTCACAGAGGGAAAACTAAAATCTCAATCTAGGGGCTCAGATTGGAAACCTCGTCCCAGCTCAGCATTCCGAGCGGTAACAAATGGGAATCTGTTCCACCTCTGCCACCTCCAGGCTAGATCCAAGGTCGTCCCATCCTCTGTCGTTGAGCTACAGTACACAGACGACACTTGAGTCTGCACACAATCGGAGGCTAAACTCCAAGCCATCATCAACAGCTTCACCAAGGCGTACAAAAGCATGGGCCTAACACTAAACATCTGTAACACAAAGGTCCTCGACCAACCTGACCCCGCCACACAGCACCGCCCTCCGTTATCAAAATCCACGGTGATGTCTTGGACAACGTGGACTATTTTCCATACATTGGGAGCCTACTGTCAGTAAGGGCAGACATTGATGACGACATCCAACACCGCTTTCAATGTGCCAGCGCAGCCTTCGGTTGCCTGAGGAAGAGAGTTTTTCAAGACCAGGACCTCAAATCTGGCACCAAGCCTATGGTCTACAGGGCAATAGTGATACCTGCCCTCCTGTAAAGCTCAGAGACGTGGACTATTTGCAGCAAACATTTCAATGCACTGGAGAAGTACCACCAGTGCTGCCTCATCAAGATCCTGCAAATCCATTGAGAGGACAGGCGCACCAACGTCAGTGTTCTTGTTCAGGCCAACATCCCCAGCATCGAAGCACTGACCACGCTCGATCAGCTCCGCTGGGTGGGCCACATCGTCCACATGCCAGACACAAGACTCCCAAAGCAAGCGCTCTTCTCGGAGCCTCGACATAGCAAGCAAGCCCTCCTTGATAAAGTGCAACATCCCCACCGGCACGTGAAAATCCCTGGCCCAAGACCGCCCAAAGTGGAGGAAGAGCATCCGGGAGGGCACTGAGCACCTCGAGTCTCGTCGTCGAGAACATGCAGAAATAAAGCGCAGACGGTGGAAGGAGCGTGCGGCAACCCAGGCTCCCCACCCACCCTTTCCTTCAACCACTGTCTGCCCCACCTGTGACAATGACTGAAGGTCCCGCATTGTACTGTTCAGCCTCCTGAGAACTCACTTTTAGAAACAGAGAAACATAGAAACATAGAAAATAGGTGCAGGAGTAGGCCATTCGGCCCTTCGAGCCTGCACCACCATTGAGTAAGATCACGGCTGATCATCCACCTCAGTACCCCTTTCCTGCTTTCTCTTCATACCCCTTGATCCCTTTAGCCGTAAGGGCCATATTGAACTCTCTCTTGAATATATCCAATGAACTGGCATCAACAACTCTCTGCAGTAGGGAATTCCACAGGTTAACAACTCCCTGAGTGAAGAAGTTTCTCCTCATCTCAGTCCTAAATGGCTTACCCCTTATCCTTAGACTGTGTCCCCTGGTTCTGGACTTCCCCAACATCGGGAACATTTTACCCGCATCTAACCTGTCCAGTCCCGTCAGAATTGTATAGGTTTCTATGAGATCCCCTCTCATCCTTCTAAACTCCCGTGCATAAAGGTCCAGTCGATCCAGTCTCTTCTCATATGTCAGTTCAGCCATCCCAGGAATCAGTCTGGCGAACCGTCACTACATTCTCTCAATAGCAAGAACGTCCTTCCTCAGATTAGGAGACCAAAACTGAACGCAATATTCCAGGTGAAGCCTCACCAAGGCCCTGTACAACTGCAGTAAGACCTCCCTGCTCCTATACTCAAATCCCCTAGCTATGAAGGCCAACATACCATTTGCCTTCTTCACCGCCTGCTGCACCTGCATGCCAACTTTCAATGACTGATGTACCATGACACCCAGGTCTCTCCCCTTTTCCTAATCTGCCGCCATTCAGATAATATTCTGCCGTCGTGTTTTTGCCACCAAAGTGGATAACCTCACATTTATCCACATTATACTGCATCTGCCATGCATTTGCCCATTCACCTAACCTGTCCAAGTCACTCTGCAGCCTCTTAGCGTCCTCCTCACAGCTCACACGCCACCCAGTTTAGTGTCATCTGCAAACTTGGAGATATTACACTCAATTCCTTCATCCAAATCATTAATGTATATTGTAAATAGCTGGGGTCCCAGCACTGAGCCCTGCGGCACCCCACTAGTCACTGCCTGCTATTCTGAAAAAGACCCGTTTATCCCAACTCTCTGCTTCCTGTCTGCCAACCAGTTCTCTATTCAGGTCAATACATTACCCCCAATACCATATGCTTTACTTTTGCACACCAATCTCTTGTGTGGAAGCTTGTCAAAAACCTTTTGAAAGTCCAAATACACCACATCCACTGGTTCTCCCTTGTCCACTCTACTAGTTACATCCTCAAAAAATTCCAGAAGATTGGTCAAGCATGATTTCCCTTTCATAAATCCATGCTGATTTGGACTGATCCTGTCACTGCTTTCCAAATGCACTGCTATTTCTTTTTTAATAATTGATTCCAACATTTCCCCACTACTGATGTCAGGCTAATCGGTGTATAAATTACCCGTTTTCTCTCTCCCTCCTTTTTTAAAAAGTGGTATTACATTAGCTACCCTCCAGTCCATAGGAACTGATCCAGAATCGATAGACTGTTGGAAAATGATCACCAATACATCCACTATTTCTAGGGCCACTTCCTTAAATACTCTAGGATGCAGACTATCAGACCCTGGGGATTTACCGACCTTCAATCCTATCAATTTCCTTAACACAATTTCCTGCCCAATAAGGATATCCTTCAGTTCCTCCTTCTCACTAGACATGTGGTCTTTTAGTACTTCCGGAAGGTTATTTGTGTCTTCTTTCGTGGAGACGAAAAATAAGTATTTGTTCAACTGGTCTGCCATTTCTTTATTCCCCATTATAAGTTCACCTGAATCTGACTGCAAGGGACCTACGTTTGTCTTCACTAATCTTTTCCTCTTCACATATCTATAGAAGCTTTTGCAGTCAGTTTTTATGTTCCCGGCAAGCTTCCTCTCATACTCTATTTCACCCTCCTATTTAAACCCTTTGACCTCCTCTGCTGAATTCTAAATTTCTTCCAGTCCTCAGGTTTGCTGCTTTTTCTGGCCAAATTATATGCCTCTTCCTTGGATTTAACACTATCCTTAATTTCCTTTGTTAGCCATGGTTGAGCCACCTTCCCCGTTTTATTTTTACTCCAGACAGTGATGTAAATTGTTGAAGTTCATCTATGTGATCTTTAAATGTTTGCCATTGCCCATCCACAATCAACCCTTCAAGTATCATTTGCCAGTCTATTCTAGCCAATTCACGTCTCATGCCATAGACTGGAAGCAAGTCATCCTCGACTTCGAGGGACTGACTATGATGATCATATGCGTGCCTAACCTGCAACTTCCCTGTGTCTCCCCTGTGGCTGCCTCATGGGTCTGGGAAAGCTGCTGTGTTCCCTGTGTGGAAGCTGCAGATGTCCTTCTAGGACACCCTCGAGCAGCTTTGAGTCGAGAAGGGCCAGCTGGAGACTGGTCAACACCCTCCTGGGAGGATTCAGTCTGACTTGTTCCCTCGTGCCTGCGCTGCAATGGCAGCTGCTACATCACCCTTAGGGTGAATTTCCCATGGGAATAATGCCCTAATTAAGACTGCAAACTTTCAGGTTTGAAGGGCTAATAAGACTGGATCGGTTTTTATGTGGTCAAGAAGCTGAATTTGGATCCGATGGACGCCGCAAACATTGAGATGCTAATCGGGGAAAAAAGGCCTTAACTCCACCAGCTTTCTGGCAGCCTCTGAATTTCGGTCTCCTGTCCTCATAGTTTAACTCCTTGTATCATTATGATAAATCTGCCCTCTAGTCCTTCAAGACCAATATATCTTTCCTGAACACAGCACTCCAGATGGGGTCTGAACAAGGATTATACAATTACCAATGAATAAGTTTTGAAGTGTGGTCACTGTTATTTAGGCAAACACAACAGCCAATTCCACATAACGAAAGTCCTACAAACAGGAAATTAGATAAATGACCAGTTAATCTGTTTTTGGTGGTGTTGGCTGAAAGAGAAATGTTGGCCATTATACCAGCAGAACTCCTTGTTCTTGTTCAGGTGTCTAAAATAGATCCCGTGATACTATTCAACAGAAGACAGAGCCTTGGTTTAACTGCTGAGTGGAAAGATAGAACCTCTGACAATGCAATGCTCCTTCAGCAACCAATGAAATGTTAACCCAGATGATGTGCTGAGATCCTGCACTAGGGCTTGAACCCACAACCTATTGGCTTCGAGGTGAGAGTGGTATCAACTGAGCCAAACTGACAACGATTCAATAACACACAGTATGTTCAGTGATGATGTTACCTTTTGGTGCACTGCCAAGCAGAAGAAAAAAAACAACAGTTGGGAGAAGCTGATGATTGAAGTAAGAGACACAGTTCAACTAAAGTAACTATAATCTCAACTACATCTATAAAAATTACTCAGAAACCAGTAAAATGATAGAATGGTTACCACATGGACGAAGGCCATTCGGCCTGTTGAGCCTGTGCCGGCTATGGTGAAAATGGATTCTGATATCATCAACATCATAGGCAGTCCCTCGGAATCAAGGAAGACTTGCTTCCACTCTAAAAATGAGTTCTTAGGTGACTGAAAGTCCAATACGAGAAACACAATTATTGAGGGAAAGGGTGGGTGGGACTGGTTTGCCGCACGCTCTTTCCACTGCCTGCGCTTGATTTCTGCATGCTCTCGGCAATGAGACTCGAGTTACTCAGCGCCCTTCCGGATGTGCTTCCTCCACTTAGGGCGGCCTTTGGTCAGGGACTCCCAGGTGTCAGTGGGGATGTTGCACTTCATCAAGGAGGCTTTGAGGGTGTCCTTGAAATGCTTCCTCTGCCCATCTTTGGCTCGTTTGCCGTGAAGGAGTTCCGAGTAGAGCGCTTGCTTTGGGAGTCCCGTGACGGGCATGTGAACAATGTGGCCTGCCCAGTGGAGCTGATCAAGTGTGGTCAGTGCTTCAATGCTAGGGATGTTGGCCTGGTCGAGGACACTAATGTTGGTGCGTCTGTCCTCCCAGGGGATTTGCAGGATTGTTGGTGGTATTTCTCCAGCGACTTGAGGTGTCTACTGTACATGGTCCATGTCTTTGAGCCGTACAGGTGGGCGGGTATTACTACAGCCCTGTAGACCACGAGCTTGGTGGCAGATTTGAGGACCTGGTCGTCGAACACACTTTTCCTCAGGTGGCCGGAGGCTGCACTGGTGCACTGGAAGCGGTGTTGAATCTCGTCGTCAATGTCTGCCCTTGCTGATGAGGCTCCCGAGGTATGGGATTCTGATAATGCCATCATTGAAAGTCGGTACAAGAGTTGTTACTTGATGCTAAGATTGTCCTCTCAGACCTGGGATGCAGGGAAGGAAATAACTTAATGTGTCAATCCTCAGTACAAACTGGTAATGCATAAAACTGTTGGAGGTTTACAGGCCTACAAATGTGATACTCGCAATACTGAATGTAAACATTAATGTTCTGTTAAATCTAGTATAAAATTTGTACCTTTATACATGTTTTTATGTCAACTAAATATGGAAGAAGAGACTTATATACCAGTACAAATATTATGTTTTACCAAAGTCTTACCCACAAAATAGCAGATTTATTTATACATGTATGAAATGTTATATCTCTGAATTACTTTAATCCTTTATTTGCACGAGTTGAAATGCTGAAACAATTATATTTTTCTTGGATTCGCTCCAAATTATCCAACATTTTGCAGGTAGGTAGATGGCAAAATCTTTGCTTTGATGTTGATTGATAAATTGCCTAACAACAATACTAAATCCAAAAAAGATGACCCCAACCTTTTCCATACATCTTGATAGGCAGAAGGATTTTGTAAAACTAATCACATTGATATCTTTATTGCAGAACTAACAGAATCTGTTAACAAGCTTAACAAGTTATACACCACTGGCCTAAGAATGTTTGAAGTTTCTAAATACTGCAACCGTCTTTGATAGATCCTGTGTCAAATACATTGATGGCAGATTCATCAGTGCCTCTCTGTGCTGTGTCATTAGCCTAATGCAAGGAGATGAAAGCAGTTGGCCATCTTAGTTACCACTGTAGCTGCAACCATTTCTAATATTCCAATTCTACCACAGCACTCTTCCATTAGTAATTAATACAGTATAAGGTACAGCGATAGAAGTGACAGGTTCAGTGCCTTGTCTATCACCCCAGCTGATCTAGAGGGAGGCTGGATCGGTGGTACGTCATCAGTGAATGAACCCAAAAGCAAATGAAATATTTAAAATATTTAAAAAAGACACACAGCCAGCGACATTTATTATTACAGTAAACCGAGCTGGAATTCTCTGAAGGTTAAACTTAACCTTATGTTTCTAATACTTCTCTGAATTTCATCCATTTACATTATGGGGGAGAAATTCGGTCGGTTGCCGCCCCTGAAAAGGGGTGGAACAGGGGAGCGAAAGGGATCATAGCCGCGAGCGCCGGCATTCGTGCCGCTCGGCACATTCAGTGTGCTGATGCCGGCGGCGCTAAGCAGTATTGCCCGGGAGCGTCGTGCCGGTGTGCAACGCCACTGGTTTCGATAGCAATGCGATATTTGGTTGGATCGACACCTGTAGCGCCCCATTGTTAACACCGCCAGAGAAAGCTGGGGTGCAGAGCTGTCCCGGGCTGCTAAGGGGAAGGAATTATTGAAAAAGATAAGTGAAATTGATATTTCCTGGAATTCTTTTTGCGATTCACCTCTATTTGGGGGGATTACGTTATCGGGAATGTGTCTTGTGCTGATTCTTTTTTGTTGCAGGGTGGCCTCTCTTAGGGCGCTCTGAAGCCGGTTCTTTAGCTCAGGATTTTCAGTTGTTCACCCGGCCTAGTGCTTTAAGAGAGGTGTGGAACTCCTCTCTTAGCGCTCCACCATCAGGCCGTAGCAACCCAATATTTTGGCTGCCATTTCTCGGCGCAATATTTACCGACCCGCTGCCATTAACGCCCCAAGAAGCCTTCAACCGAAAATCCAGCCCTTTGTTCTCCATTTTGAGACAGACACACAGACTTGTGCACACATGCAGATAAACACACAGACACAAACAAACACAGAGACGAGTAGGCATTGTAACTCCAGGAATTCAATTTGTCATCTCTGCTATTGTTACTTCATGCGCATTGTCATATTTTTCAAAAGTCCCTATTCTATTCAGTTTATTCGTTAATTCAGTGGCTCCTTTTATTGTCAGTTCCTACCTATTGCCTCATTCGTAAACAACATTTCCTGGCAATAGCAAACACATTAGCATTTCACTGTCACCCCCCAGTCAGAAATAAAGGTTTCCAACTCTCTCTAAAAGAACAATGCAATCTCAGTTCTGGAGAATTGCAAGAGCACTCACTATAGAAACTAAGCTTCTTTTATAGTGGCTTTATTGCAAGATACTTCATCTTGAATCTTTCTCCAAGGGAAACTGCATCGACATAGAATGAAACTCTGGTATTGTCATCTCACATTTGGTCGTGTGATTTTGTGTTTGTTTGGGCCCTGGCGAATTCAAAACAAAAGTGACAGGAACAAGCATCTGCTTTCAAGAGGCCATTCAGAGCTCACTTTAAGGGCAGTGATTGTACCATAACTCCCCGCAAGCCTGCAATAAGCCGCAAGTACAGGGTCACAAGACACAACACTCTATTCCCAAAGTATATTGCAGTTTGGCTTCTAATAGTTACACCAATTTTCATTTTCTAGTTATATAAGCAGTTACATAGTGGGCAAATGCATGGCAGATGAAATATAATGTGGATAAATGTGAGGTTATCCACTTTGGTGGTAAAAACAGAGAGACAGACTATTATCTGAATGGTGACAGATTAGGAAAAGGGAAGGTGCAACGAGACCTGGGTCTCATGGTACATCAGTCATTGAAGGTTAGCATGCAGGTACAGCAGGCGGTTAAGAAAGCAAATGGCATGTTGGCCTTCATAGCGAGGGGATTTGAATACAGGTGCAGGGAGGTGTTGCTACAGTTGTACAGGGCCTTGGTGAGGCCACACCTGGAGTATTGTGTACAGTTTTGGTCTCCTAACTTGAGGAAGGACATTCTTGCTATTGAGGGAGTGCAGCGAAGATTCACCAGACTGATTCCCGGGATGGCGGGACTGACCTATCAAGAAAGACTGGATCAACTGGGCTTGTATTCACTGGAGTTCAGAAGAATGAGAGGGGACCTCATAGAAACGTTTAAAATTAATACAGGTTTAGACAGGTTAGATGCAGGAAGAATGTTCCCAATGTTGGGGAAGTCCAGAACCAGGGGTCACAGTCTAAGGATAAGGGGTAAGCCATTTAGGACCGAGATGAGGAGAAACTTCTTTACCTAGAGAGTGGTGAACCTGTGGAATTCTCTACCACAGAAAGTTGTTGAGGCCTGTTCGTTTGATATATTCAAAAGGGAGTTAGATGAAGTCCTTACTACTAGGGGGATCAAGGGGTATGGCGAGAAAGCAGGAAGGGGGTACTGAAGTTGCATGTTCAGCCATGAACTCATTGAATGGCGGTGCAGGCTAGAAGGGCCGAATAGCCTACTCCTGCACCTATTTTTCTATGTTTCTATGCTCTATAGTCCTTTCAGCTTTATATCATTGTAAATGGCAGCTGTGATATGTTAAATTGGCCATTTTGGGAGTTTTTAATTCCTTGATGTTGGCAACGATGCAGCACAATGTTGAGCTATGCTGTATATTCTTGGTACCACAAAAGTCATCCTGGGAAATATCTAAGTGCCAGTAGGTAAAAGGGGATTGTGGTTTAGGAGAGCTTTAAGGACAGACTCCTTTCCTAGAACAGTGAGGAACACCGTGTACTTAGTTCATTCAATTCCAGTTCATATGTTTCCTATTTTTAAGATTATATAACTTTTCATTTCATCAGGTTTTTTTTCCATTGCTATATTTTCCCGAGACCTTCCCTAGTTAGAAGTACAGGCAGAACTCATGCTCCAGGCCTCCATCAATGTTGCCTGTAGACATCTGTTACGAGTTGAATAAGAATTATCTAGGATGACTATTCTTTACATTTTCCATTTCTCTCCATGGTTTATATTCTGCCATTTATATTCGGAATAACTGACCTGAAATTAGGAATTCACCATATGAGAGACAGATTGCACATAGGCGGTGGAAGGGATGGGTTTGATGGGCTGAATGGCTCTTTTCTCATTGCTTCGTTTCTTATGCTGCTCTTTGTCTATCTCCTAGAACTGGATTGACAGGCAGCATCAGGAAAGGCCTGGGAATAGGTTGACTGGCTGCCTTCCTGTTTACGTAACAAACAACTTCAACATTATGGGTGGGGGGAGGAGGATGGGGAAGGGGTAAATCAACAAACCAAATCCAATTCTTTTAGTCATCCCTAGTGACACATTTCTTTCAAAGTGTTCTGGTCAGGTATTTGAAATGTTATTAAAATGTCACGTGCAAGTGCTGCACGATTGCTCGAATACTCTGAACAGGATCTTACTTTTTGCTTAAACAAATGTTTTCTGCATTATTCAAGTTATTCGCTGGTGTCCAAGTGACTGTATTTTCCTTGCTTTGTGGATTAACAATTCTGACCTGCAGCCTGTGTACGCTGGCAAATGGGTTGATCTTTTGTTAACCATGTTGTTGATCTTAGCGTTGAGAGTCGTGAAAAACAGAGACCACCGCATGTAATTGCCCAGTGATTGATTGACATGAATACTAACTACTGGTCGTTTAGAAACAGGTATATGTCGTGTGCCTATGAAAAATAATTAAAATCTATTCAGGCCAACAAAAATAACTTTTGAAATGAAGTGACTGATAGGCTCTGTCGAGATGTTCATTGGGAGAACTCCCAATGAGCAGTGTGAAGATAGACCTTTGTGAGGAACAGATGGCAGACAATTGCTCTCATTTGTAACAAATATGAAGAAACAGTTTCACTTTTAGTCATTTTTGTCAAGGATTGAGTGCACGATCTGTGTCCATGTAAACAGAGCAGCGTGCAGAGTCTGTGCCCACTTTGCAAACAGTGCATAAGCTTTTCGCAAAAATGACCCATGGGACTTACATCTGAAAATGTATTCCATATGCGGTGCAGGTTACATTGTTCGATGGATAATGTGCAATCTGGCAAAAAGTGGACAAATAACTGGATTTGAATGTGAACTTTTTAACTATTGCATTTTGATGATTTTATTTCCATTGACTATGCCAACTGTTTAAAAAATATTTTCATCTTTCTGCATTTTGGATTCTGTTCACATGATTTATATACAAAGAAAAAGTTTGATGTCTTCATGCACAAGATCTCTTTGACTCTTATCTGTTAGAATGTCTTTCGTTAGTAGATCCACAGTGAACCACCATTTTAGAATATGCCCCAGATAGACCGTTCAACCTTTGCAGTTGGGCAATCTGAACCGATGACAGCTTTCAGGATCAGGGAGTATTCTCTGTCCCTCTAGCTAATTTGACCTCACTCCCCATTCCCGCCCCCTCCTTTTCAGGCTCTTGCAGTTTGGCGTTCAGGCTGCGAATGGGCGCTACAAACTCTCCTAGTGGTAAATGGCACCGAGCTGCAAAAACTGCTCACATAAAGGCAGCATACTTATGATCATTCATCTGGTACTGTTACTGCACAGTTAAATGCACCAGTGAATGTGCAGGCTAGAAATGAGTGCAAGTTATTTTTATGAAATTACATTTTCCGGGGGAGTTGCCCTGTCAGCATGCAGTTTTCTCATAGCTGGAACTAGAGGGTGAGACAATGATGACCAATTAGTTTGTATAACTGATTTAATTATGATTAATATGACCTGTAAACTGCAGCTTTCAACCACTCAGCAGCAGCAGGCTGTTTAGATATTTGATCAAAGGCATACTTAAATTATTTAACTTCATTCTAAAATGGATTGAGATTGAAATTAATTTATGGTCTTGTCCTAATACTACTCCCAGAAGGTCTTCTATTTTTTTGTAACAAACTGCACCCTGTTGAAAAAAATAGGATTGCATTAAACTCTTCACTCTCCAGTGGCAATTTTACAGAAGTTCTTGGTATAAGACCAAATATTGCTCATTTTTCAAAGTTGGTTTTCCATTCTAATTCATTGATGATTATTTGTGAGTTTGCTAAAATTCCCATCGAACACTGTTTAATATGCATTTAACTCCTGGGGCCTGAAATTCATCGACATGCACCCACTACCGCCCGCTTACCGCCCAAAAAGACAACTTTCATCAAAAAACAGACCGCCGACATACCGCTCGGCGGAAGATTCATTATTGACAAACTCTGAGCGATATGCACATCATCCGCCATGCAGAACTGCCCGCATACAGCCCAAAAAGTGTAAGTTTCATCACATACCACCGACATACCACCAGAGCTGCATCACCATAGGAGGTCCAATACGAGAACCACAGTCTCTATCACAGGCAGGACAGATAGTCATTGAGGGGAGGTGTGGGTGGGACTGGTTTCCCGCACGCTCTTTCCGCTGCCTGCGCTTGATTTCTGCATGTTCTCGGCGACGAAACTCGATGTGCTCAGCACCCTCCCGGATGCACGTCCTCCACTTAGGGGGGTCTTTGGCCAGGGACTCCCAGGTGTCAGTGGGGATGTTGCACTTTATCAAGGAGGCTTTTATGGTGTCCTTGTAATGTTTCGGCTGCCCACCTTTGGCTCATTTGCCGTGGATGAGTTCCGAGAAGATTGCTTGCTTTGGGAGTCTCGTGTCTGGCATGTGAACTATGTGGCCTGCCCAGCGGAGTTGATCAATTGTGGTCAGTGTTTCAATGTTGGGGATGTTGGCATGGTCGAGGACGCTAATGTTGGTGCGTCTGTCCTTCCAGGGGATTTGTAGGATCTTGCGGAGACATTGTTGGTGGTATTTCTCCAGCGACTTGAGGTGTCTACTGTACATGGTCCATGTTTCTGAGCCATACAGGAGGGCGGGTATTGCTACAGCCCTGTAGACCATGAGCTGCATATCTTCCTGGAGAAGGTGGTTTTACTTTATCTTAAGTGGGCGGGAATGGGCAGCAGTGCTCAGTGCCGCCATTTTGAAATCAGAAACAGTCAGCTAAAGCAGCACCTCAGTATTTCAGAGGTGAACAGCGACTTTACAGTGTGATTTACAGTGGGAAAGGTATTTTTATTGGTACTAAGTACATTATTAAGATAGAAGGCATTTGAGTTAATATTTTTTTAATTGAAAAATCATTTGAGTTAATCTCAGGAACTTTGAAAAGATTCTGGATATTTAAAAAGAATGGGGCCTGTACTATTTCAGCTGATAATGCTGACTAATTGTCTCATGCAGGATGCAGATGCGAGAAGGTTTATTGAGCAGAGTTATCAGGGTAATAGAGGAGGTCGCAGACTGGTGAGGAGGAGGAGGCCTTACCCCCAAAGGATTTTCAGGGAGAAGCGCTCATACTTGGACCTGACCAATTGACAATGCGTTCGAAAGATGCGCGTCCAAAAAGAGGTGATCAATGAGATTTGCCAGCTCATTAAGGCAGACCTGCAGCCCAGTACCACCAACATTACTGCACTCTCTGTCGAGATGAAGGTGACTGCGGCACTTTCCTTTTATGCATGTGGCTCTTTTCAGGCATCAGCTGGGGACATATACTGTATTTCTCAGCACGCTACTCATCGGTGCATTTGACTGGTAACTGAAGCACTGTATGCACGCTGGATGGAATTTATAAACTTCCCAATGACCAGGGAGGCACAGAGTGACAGGGCTTGGGGTATTGCACACATTGCCGGATTCCCCAAGGTGCAGGGTGCTGTTGACTGTACCCATATTGCCCTGCGAGCACCATTACAGGAGGTGGAGGTGTACCAAAACTGTAAGGGATTCCACTCCCTCAACGTGCAGTTCGTCTGCGACCATACACAACGCACAATGGCAGTGAATGCCAACTTTCCAGGGAGCATCCATGATGCGCACATCTTGTGTGAGAGCACTGTGTCTGACCTGTTGAAGTCTGAGCCACAAGGTAAATGCTGGATGCTGGGGGACAAAGGGTACGGCCTCGCCACCTGGCTCTTGACCCCCCCCTGCAGAACCCTCAGACAGAAGCTGAGCAGCGATATAATAAGAGCCATATAGCCACACTAATATTATCGAAAGGATAATTGGAGTGCTGAAGCAGCGCTTTTGATGCTTGGACCACTCGGGAGGCAGGTTTCAATACCACCCTGAGCAGGTTGATCAGTTCACAGTGGTGTGCTGCATGTAGCGTAATTTAGCAATCATGCGGAGACAGGAATTGCTACGGGGGACTGTGGGACCACCTGAGGAGAGAGTGCAGGAGACGGAGAAGGAAGGTGAGGAAAATGATGGGGAGGAGCTTCCAGATGAACCCCTGGCACCACCCACCCTCCCCCCCAACACCACAGCGAAGGGCACGCGGAGCGTATGCCACTCCAAAATTGTTACGTCAGCAGCTCATAAATGAATGCTTTGCTTTGGGACCCTGATGACTGTTACTCCAAAAGCTTGATATTGTACAAGAGTGCTTAAATTCAATTGAAACCTTTATGTAAAAGTATAAAAAATATACAACAATTGTAAAACTTTGTCAAACTTATAAGTGTAACTTTGAACAACTGTAATAACTGTAACAACTTTAACAACTTTAACAACTTGAAATAAACTTTTAAAAATCAAACTTCAACTATTTTAAATTAACAATGAGCACTTGACTACAACAAAGAATCCTTTACTGTCCTCGACCACGACCTCGACCATGAACTGCCCCACCCTTTGGACACAACCCCGCTTTCTTACTCCTGCCCTTCGCTTTCTCACTGCCCCTGAGCCCGGACCTCCCCGTGGTGGTACAAGGCCGATGTGTAGCAGCGGACTTCGAGTGCTGTTGCTGTCATTGTTGGTGAGACATTGCAGGCGCAATAAATGGGACCTCAGGAGAAGCTCATGATGTGGAAGGCATGGATTCAGGGGTGGAAGATGATGTCAGCTCCCCACCCTCAGGTGCTGTCGACTTGACTACTATGGCATGATGCAGGGCAGCAGGAATGCAGTAACTATAATATATAGTAACTAGGGGGATTCCGTGCCATGTCCCGATCCCGTCGATTGCCGCATGGCATTGACGGAGTCGGCAGTTCACTCCATCGTGGTGATCAGAAGCGACATATCCTCCGACTGTCGTTCTGATAGCGCGATGTTTCCGGCTGTCGTAGCCATGGCCTTGAGCAGCTCTCGACCTATGTCGACTCTGGCCTGTGACAGACACACCATGTCCTGATACATGCCTATCTGTCTCGCAGCAATAGACCTTTTCTGCACCAACCTCGGTCGCTGCGGCAAAGGCGTTGCAATGCTGGGGGTGCGTTGCTGTGCACCGCTTGGTCGCGCAGAATCAGAGGAGGCATGGGAGAATCCCCTGAATACAGTGTCAGTGGTGGAGGATATTCCAGCTGGCCCAGATGGAACTGTTATATCCTCCTCCAACTCCAACTCCACTGCCACCTCCACTGGCTCCAGGATGAGCTGCTCTTCCTCTTCCTCTTCATCACCTCTGGCAGGGATGAAGTCAGGAGAGGGCTGGGTGACGCCAGAGGTGGAGGCAGTGGGTCTATCGTCTGGAATCTCTGTGTTGGTGTGGTCTGAATCCTCCGAGTCTGGAAGGGGTCAGGGTTACTTGAGTACATGAGTACAGTGACGTAACGCAGTCTTATTTAAATGTCCACACTGCTCATTGTTCATAGGTTTATAGGTAACCTTCAGGGATACTGACCAAAGGCTGTGTGGCTCTTTGTTGACCGGCGCGGACATGATGGGCCGAAATGGCCTCCTTCTGCGCTGTAGATTTCTATGTTTCTATGCTGCATTACTGCATTACATATCGCAGACAGACAATACATATATACATATGCATTGCATTACATGCCACCAACATTACAGTACATCACATGAGCCCAACATTACAGTGCAATAAACCTACATTACATTACATGAGGCCAACATTACAGTTATATTACATGACATTGCAGGACCGCAATACAGACTGGGGATTGTATTGAACTGATCATCCTGTGTGGGTGGGTCAGCTCCAACGCCAGTGGTGGCACGGTTGCTATCCCCGACCAGCAACAGCACATGGATCTCAATCTCCGCCAATGGTTCTTGCGTTGTGGGTCCTTCCCCCATACGCTGCTGATCCGCTGCTATGGCAGATGTCTTCTTATGCAGAAAGTAAAATAAATGAAAGTAAAAATCTTCAATCCATTTAACAACGTACACACACAGGTTCACACACACACACACACACACACACACACATCAAAACACTGGGTTGATCCTCTTGTCATTGCCTGAAAGCAAAAATACATCGCCGTAACCTTGGGATAAATAACATCATCCATGTGGCATTGAACCTACATTTACATGGTACATGGCACATGGGGGATCCACAAATAAAATCATTACTTACTCTTGCTACCCTCACCAGGTTGTTCCGCCTGTTACGACATCTTTCTCCAGTGCATACCATTGTACTTGTGGAGGAAACGCCTCCCCGAAATCGTCCATATTCTGTCGTTCTTCTTTGGGGGGGGGGACTTTCCATGACCACCCTTCGTTAAGTCGGAGTATCTCTTGGTGATATTCACCAGCGGGGCAGGTAACTCTGTCTCATTGAAGGCGGGCACCCTCTTGATATTTCTGCACTTTCACTTATTTTTCAGCATTTCCATTATATCTATATATATTATATTTATTATATTATTATTATTAATATTGTATAATTATTATTTGTTATTAGTATTATTTGACTCAGGAATCTCTGATGAAAGCAACTGACCCTCAAATACTTTGCTGTTCCTTCTCACTCTCTCTTGCTCGACTTCAACTCTCTGCGCATGCGCAGGTGACCCCCGACCCCTAAAATCGCGGGGATAAAGCATCTGTGCAAAAATAAATTTGCGCATGCGCAGTGCAGTTCCTCACTGTCTATTGATAAGAAAGTCAATCTTGATCAACTATAATGCTGCATATCATCCGCTGCACACTGCTCGCATACAGCTCGCATACCGGCGAAAATATTTTCACCAAACTAGCGCTCTTCGGTCTCAGCAGTATTCCGGCGGTTTTAAACGATGCACCACTGGAATACTGCCAAGAAATGGGCGGACCTTATATCCTGATTAATTTCGGGCCCCTGAAATCCAAAACTCGGCTGCCCATGTCCTAACTTGCACCAAGTCCCGCTCACCCATCATCATCATCATAGGCAGTCCCTCGAAATCGAGGAAGACTTGCTTCTACTCTAAAAATGAGTTCTTAGGTTACTGAATGTTCCAATACGGGAATTACAGTCTCTGTCACAGGTGGGACAGACAGTCATTAAAGGTAGGGGTGGGTGGGACTGTTTTGCCGCACGCTCCTTCCGCTGCCTGCGCTTGCTTTCTGCATGCTCTCGGCAATGAGGCTCGAGGTGTTCAGTGCCCTCCCGGATGCACTTCCTCCACTTAGGGCGCTCTTTGACCGGGGACCCCCAGGCGTCGGTGGGGATGTTGCATTTTATCAAGGAGGCTTGAGTGTGTCCTTGAAACGTTCCTCTGCCCACCTTGGGCTTGCTTGCCGTGCAGGAGGTTCAAGTAGAGCTCTTGCTTTGGGAGTCTTGTGTCAGGCATGCGAATAATGTGGCTTGCCCAGCGGAGCTGGTCGATGTGGTCAGTGCTTCAATGCTGGGGATGTTGGCCTGGTCGAGGATGCTAATGTTGGTGCGTCTGTCCTCCCAGGGGATTTGCAGGATCTAACCGAGACATCGTTGGTGGTATTTCTCCAGCAATTTGAAGTATCTACTATATCTGGTCGACATCTCTGAGCCATACAGGAGGGCGGGTATAACTACCTCACCTCTGTGCTCACTGACCTACATTGCTTCTGGCTAAGCAACGCCTCGATTTCAAAATTCTCATCCTTATTTTCAATCCCTCCATAACCTCGCCCCTCCCAATCTCTGTAATCTCCTCCAGCCCCACAACCCCCCTGAGATGTCCGCGCTCCTCTAATTCTGACCTCTTGAGCATCCCTGATTATAATCATTCAACCATTGGTGGCTGTGCCTTCTGCTGCCGCGGCCCCAAGCTCTGGAACTTCCTGCCTAAACCTCTCCGCCTCTCTACCTTTCTTTCCTCCTTCACGATGCTCCTTAAAACCTACCTCTTTGTCATCTGCGCTAATTTATGCAACTTGGTGTCAATTTTTTATTTCATAATACTTCTGTGAAGCACCTTGGGATGTTTCACTACGTTACAGGCGCTAAATAAATACAAGTTATTGTTAAAGTCACATACAACTGTGAAATTTTCTCGGCTATCCCCAAATGAAATGACAACAGCCAGGTAAACAGAAATATAGATTTGCTAGCATCCAAATGGCCTTTAGTCCAACCTTAAATACAGGTCTCTGCTGGTGAAATAACTTTTGAATAATACAGAGAGAAGACCATATCCTTGACTGCAAAGTAAGGACCATAAGTTCTACTGAGGTGACATTACAAGGTAATAACATCCTTTGCAAACATCGTTAAGTATCAAAGGGCACAGTGCACGTCGTCACATGATACACAATGTCACCCATCCAGGCCATAGCATGTGCTATCAGCATTAAAGGCATAATGCTGTCAGTCATCAGCAGCAAAATACTATTAATTTTTTTCACAACAATTGATTTCCTTCCTGCTCCCTCTCTCTCGAACTTTCTGAGTACCCACTCTCTGACCTAGGCTGGGACAGTGTTATTTTAATGGTTCAAATTAGATAACACTGTGTGCGTTCCCTAACTAGCCAAAAAATCCCCTTTTTCTGACAATTCTAGCTTCTGCAGTTGGTTTGCCTCTCATCTTAATGAAAGACTATAAAGTATTCTCTTTAATGGGTGAACAGTGAAGAGACTGGAGATGTAAAAACTTAAATTTAAATATTTAATGCCACTGCAAGGAAATAGATCAAACTTTTCTGTTTTTTTTGCAGGATTTCTATTGCCTTTCTTACAGGGGGTCATCTTAAAATCTAGCCGTAGACCAGTCTTGTTCATTGACGTACTGTTGCAGTTTTACATATGCCATTTATTTCTTGCTTCTGACATGTCTTATCATTAGTGAAACACACACGCTTGGTGAGTTATGTCAGTTGTATAAGATGGATTTTCATTTCTGCAGTATTTTGTTCCCGACATCCTCAACTAGCCAAAATCGTGTGATGTTACACAACAGACTGGCTGCAAATCTCAGTGAAAGGACTTAACCTGCAGATACAAAGCAAAGTGATTCAAGGGACAGACAGATAATTCTTGTGATGAGAATGTAAGAAACACATATCAAGATGGTAAAGCTTAGACTTTGTTTCTTGACAACACTTTGTCAGATGAAAGTTTTTCCTGTGTTTTGCCTCCCTTCCATCTTCTTTCCCTTTCTGCCCGTCTGTAACCTTATTTTTCCGTTTTCACGCATGATTTCACAATGTCTTGTTAGGTACGGTAGTAGTTTGAATTTTCAATATTGATGGCAATGGCCATTCCTCTCACTGAAACCAAAATGGTTTTGAGTTAACCATGCTTGATGGGATGTCTTTATTCATGACTGTACCTCACGTGTCATGGCACTAAAAATCTACAAGTCTGTCGATGTGATAAACTTACTTGGTATCTGCACTCTGAGGCAGAACTAGAGTTACAGTTCCAGCCCAGCAATGGGTGATGTCCAGTTCATAATTTGTTCTCTTTCATCTGGAGAGTGGCGAAATGGAAACAGGCACCAGGAGTGGGAAGAGAAACTGCAACTTGAAGATTGAAATGTGACACTGGCAGATGGACAGAGGAGGCAGAGAGAGCTAAAGAAAGAAAGAGAGTTGAAATGGGGGAGGGAGAAGGGAGCACTGATACTTTCAATGGAAACCGGAAATATGAGCTAATACTGAAGTAGCCTTATAATTGAGAGCATTAGTCAGAGAGTGGAGTGTATGATACACACTTTGCCACCGCCAGACCAGTGGAAAAAAATCATCCTCGGAGTTTAAAATTTTAGTCATTTTCTCACAGATGTTAAACTTTTCTTTGGGTAAAATCATACCAGAGTCAGACTTCAATCTGCATTAATAAGTGCCATTGGTGCAGTTTATCAGTTCTTGTAGAACTAGTTACAGTTCAGTCTGTGTTGGGATAGGGTACTGAGTTTTATGCAAGAAGTAGTTCTAAAAGGTGGTGATTATAATGTCTCTGTAACTCCTGGGGCACAGGGAACCTAAAAGCAGATACCTTTGCTGTTAACTGTAAACAATAGATACAGTAGTACGGAAAGGGTGACATTTTGGTAGGATGCAGGATCACACCTGTGAATCTTCACACAAATTCTTAATCTCTGCTGTGCTATCAGAAAATGACATAGAACAGAGGCCAGTGTTTCCTCACAGTGATGGAGGATCACCTCAGATACAGAAACTGGTGGAGGCCTTTGATTCAAAAGAGAGATGTTATTTTTTGCAGATATCTTAAAACTAACCAATTAAAAGTTTCACAGGAGTGGGCTCATAGGACCAAAGAAATTTATGGTACAGAAGGGGGCCATTCGGCCCATTGTGTGTGTGCCGGCTGTACAGTAAGTTAAAAGAATTGTATAAGGGGCTGCCCATTTAAAACTGAGATGAGGAGGAATTTCTTCTCTCAGAGGGTTGTAAATCTATGGAATTCTCTGCCCCAGAGAGCTGTGGAGACTGGGTCATTGAATATGTTTAAGATGGAGATAGACAGATTTTTGAGCGATAAGGTAATAAAGGGTTATGGGGAGCGGGCAGGGAAGTGGAACTGTGTCCATGATCGGATCAGCCATGATCTTATTAAATGGCGGAGCAGACTCGAGGGGCCAGGGGGCCTACTCCTGCTCCTATTTTGTATGTTCTTATGTTCTTATTTTGTACCTTAGGGAACAAGTGTTAGATTCCACTCTGAGGGTTGGATGAATGTCCAGTTTGCTATGTCTTAAATATTCTAACTGAAATGCATTTGGACAGTCTGAAACTAGTTGTCATGAATCTACAGTACATAATTCCCCCATGAATTCATAATTGGCACAAATAAGTATATGTAACAAAGTAAAAATTGAAATGCAGTTTTTTTCTTAATTGATGCCGGATAATGACGATGGATGAAATCATAATGGTGCCTTGATAGAACTCCCACTGTCTGGAACATGTATTCAATATACTAAAGTCGCCATCTCACCAGCATGCTAGAACCAGTCAGATAAACCTTAGACTAATATGTGAATCTCTTTGTTCCACGTGAGACGTGCAGAGGTCAAAGTGTGAACCAATGTCCCGCTGGTTTGAATAATGATAGGGAAGATCATGTACTTAATAGCCAAAAACAAATTATTACAATTTTTCAGTGTGCCTCTATTTCAGCTCCAAAAAATTTTAATATTCTATTTGTGTATAAAATATATTTTTAGACTAAATCATCTGAAGCTATAAAAAGGGATTGGGGAACTTGTTCCGCTCTCTGTCCACAGTGGAGGGCATGTTACCATCTGTCTATATGTCCACATCCAGAGCTTGTTCCCAACTCGCTTCACACTGGCTGGAACAACATGGATTGTTTTGATGATGCAGAATATCTGCATCCAGAATAATGATGTATTTGGGTAAAGTTTGCCTTCCTGACTGGAAAGGAGGAATCCGTTGTAGAATATGGTCGAAGATTTTAGGGATAATTTCCCATAGTTTTTCTCTCTCTTGCCCCACAGTTTTTCTCTCTCTAATTTACGCAATACTAAAAAAGAAAGAGCTTGGATTTATATAGCGCCTTTCACGACCTCAGGATGTCCCAGAGTGCTTTACAGCCACTTTCTGACATGTAGTCACTATTGTAATGTATGAAGCTGAAACAAGACCTGGGTTGAGGGAAAGGAGCATTCTGAACATCATCATCATCATCATCATAGGCAGTCCCTTGAAATCGAGGAAGACTTGCTTCCACTCTAAAAGTGAGTTCTCAGGTGACTGAATGGTCCAATACAGGAATTATAGTCTCTGTCACAGGTGGGACAGACAATTGTTGAAGTAAAGGGTGGGTGGGGAGTCTGGTTTGCCGCACGCTCCTTCCGCTGCCTGCGCTTGTTTTCTGCATGCTCTCAGCGACGATACTCGAGGTGCTGAACAACACTGGGACAGGATAGTGTCCAATAGCTTATTGTTCTCAACTTTGTGGATAGAGCAATCTAAAAGTTGTTCATTTTTTCTTAAAATAAATTTTCTTCATAAGCTGTTCCAGCTCCATAGGAACGCAAACTGATGCAGTGCTGAAAAGGGAAACATTAACCAGTTGTCACATAACTTGCCAATATTTTAAAATTGAAAAAAAATGGACAAAATTGTCTTTTGGCTGGCCTCTCCCACTATTCCATGTGCAAGTCTAAAGGTGTCTGCTGTGGCTCAGTGGTTAGCACTCTCACCTCTGAATCACAAAGTTGTGGGTTCAAGTCCTACTCCAGAGACTTGAGCACAAAATCTAGGCTGACACTTCAATGCAGTGCTGAGGGAGTGCTGCATTGTCTAAGGTGCCATCTTTTGGATGAGATGTTAAACCAAGGTCCTTTCTGCTCCCTCATGATCCCATGGCACTCTTTTGAAAAAGAGCATGGGAGTTCTGCCCGGTGTCCTGGCCAAGATTTCTCATTCAACCAACTTTACTAAAAAAGATTAACTGTTCATTATCACCTTGCTGTTTGTGGGACCTTGCTATGCGCAAATTGGCTGTCGTGTTTCTTACAGTACGACAGTGACTACACTTCAAAGGTACTTAATTTGCTGTGACGTGCTTTGGGATGTCCTAAGGTCGTGAAAGATGCAATATAAATGCAAGTTTTTCTTTAAAATTAACTGCTTTTGTTCAACCAATTGGAAAAGCCATCATTTACATTCTTGTTTCAAATTCCTTTTGCCCTTCACTTCATGCAAATAGAAAGCCATCATTCAAGAAATAGGTTCAAGCGGGACATATTAGGAATGCTTTTCACCTGCTCTGTACTCAGAGAATACTCAGTTCCCGGGCTCAGTGCAGAGGTAAAAGGAACAGAGACCCACGATGCCAGGCCTACAGCCATTTTGTGTAGCACTGCAATTTGTGGCCATTGGTGCTTCTGCAGTGGTGGGATTTCAGCCCTTGTCCACAGGACCACAGCCCTGCCAGTGGTGGGCCTACCTCTGATGGGCGTTGGGCCCAGGGAAATGACCTGAATGTGTCGGTTTCAGAGCAGGTCAGGGGAACCACCTGACTTATGGTCAGGTGAAGGGGTGAGGGGGAAAGAAAAAGCTGCCCCATCTTGTTGAAATGTACACCTATTTTACATCAGCGTATTTTATGGGACAATCGTAATCATGTTTATTTTCATGGTTACCATAGTGACAATGCTCTTAAATGTCCTCTGAACTTTGGTGTTTCTATTAATCTAATGCTTCATGCAAGTATCTGTTATTAATTATAGGGCGATACAAAGACAGGCAGTTGCACACATGGCCACACTACCAATACAGTGATACAAAGACAACTGTACACTAAAGCACACCTAGAGAGCTATGCACTGATCTAAGCACACACACTCAGAGAAACCGAGAGCCCAGCAAAACGCAGAAAAGCACTCGAACTGTGAGTCCTGCAAGAGTAATGAGGTATTCTGTTTCATAGTGAAACGTAAATACAGCCTTATAAACTGCAATCTGCTGGCTGTGTGAGACACGTCTACGGTATAGACACCTTCCATGTACCAAGGACCAATAGTCCACCATAGTAACAGTCTGGGGACATTTCAGGGAATAGGAGCTGCTGCTTGCTTTTCACAGCCTAGTTACTATATATTATAGTTACTGCATTCCTGCTGCCCTGCATCATGGCTTTAACACACAGTAAAAATAAAAAGCAAATTAAGTGTTAAAGTTCATGGAATCCATTTAAAAAGCCAGAGTTTTATGTTTATTTGTATGTGGGAAAAGTGTGTCTTTTTCTTTCACTCATGTTTGACATATTCCAGCTATCCATATGTTTCAGTATCTGGGATTCTGGAGCGGAGGAGAGCTTCCTCTTGGATGCTCACTGCTTTCTTTCGAGGAGATGACATTCCAAAGCTGTTTCAGTTTCTTACAGGAAGTGGACTTTTGCCAAAAATGATTAACGCTGAAGTAGCATAACAGTTCCAGAGCTAAGGCAATTCCACAGGAGTCCTGGACTTGACATTATTTCAAACACATGTGAAATATTGTTTAATAAATTTGAATAATGGAGGGATAGGACGAATGGTTCTTGGCTTGAGGTAATGGTGTTCCGCAAACATAAGAGACTCTCTAATACTAATAACTGGAAACATCTATGTAAATAAACGTGTGTACACTTTAGCTGAATGGTTTATTTTGTAAAGTCAACAACTGTTGAGTATTTCTGGTTTAATGTAACCAAACCCATCAATGAAGCCAATTATGACAACACCCACTTGGCAGTTCCATAGCAAAATACTACAAGGGCAAGGCCCCCATGCAAAACGCTTGCAGTACCCCTCGGCTTGGTGATGTCTTCACACAGCAATGTATCCATCAGATTTTTATCACTTCACAAAGCAATAGTTCTGAATCTTTTAAAAAAGAAAATAAACTAATTCAGACTGACAGAAACTATATTTTGAGTCTGAAAGGAACATACTTTGCAACTGAAGCATCTGTTTTTAAAAGTTTCATTGTTACTACTTCTCAAACGGAACATTTTTAAATTAAAAAAATGCCCATTTCTAAATGGTACAAGATACCAATTAAATATCGGCGATTAGGAAGTTTGAATTTTGACTAAAGAAGTAGCAAATATCTTTGGACTCGATCTCGGCCTGTTGTTTACTCTTCCCCTCTTCCTATTTTTTTTAACCAGCAATAGAAAAAGCCTTGTCTAGTCTGAAGGATCTTGCTCCAAATGTAAACCTTTATTTCAAATGCTGCCTGTCCAGCGGAGCATTTCCAACATCTTCACTTTTCATTTTGTATTTCTATCAGATGTAGTCTCTCTTTTCTCTGCTTTTTGACCAGTTCTGTACCCATTCTGATATTTCTTGTGTCATTTGGTGCAGGTCTAGGCTAATACACTACTCTATGGGAGCATAAATACATTATAATGCATACACAGAGTATTGAATAACTGGTTGTCACCTTCCTGAGGGCTGGTAACTATGGAAATATTTTCCATATGCCCACAGTTGCAATGTTGCAACAACTAAATGATGTCATCGAATGGTAGGGAACTTGACTTAAGGATTTGCCTTATAAAAACATGAATTAAATTAGCTCATGGTACTCTCATTAAATATCGTTCTTATTCCTACCAGTGCCTCAACCACGGAAATAAAGACACTACTTTGCAGAGATGTTTGAGGCACTGTCAATTATTTGTGTTTCATGCAATGAATAAACTTGTAGTTCAGACCCAATCCACATCCGGAATGGGGTCAAGCAGGGCTGTGCCATCGCACCAACGCTCTTTTCAATCTTCCTTGCTGCAATGCTACATCTCACCCTTAGCATGCTCCCCGCCAGAGTGGAGCTAAATTATAGAACAAATGGTAATCTGTTCAACCTGTGCCGCCTCCAGGCCAGATCCAAGGTCGTCCCATCCTCTGTCGTTGAACTACAATACGCAGACGATGCTTGCGTCTGCGCACACTTGGTGGCTGAACTCCAAGCCATCGTTAACACCGTCACCGAGGCTTACGAGAGCATGGGCCTTACACTAAACATCCGTAAGATAATGGTCCTTTACCAACCTGATCCCAGCACTGCCCCCCAATTATTAAAATTCATGACGAGGCCTTGGACAATGTGGACCATTTTCCATACCTCGGGAACCTACTGTCAGCAAGAGCAGACATTGACGATAAGGTCCAACACTGCCTTCAGTGCACCAGCGCAGCCTTCGGTTGCCTGAGGAAGAGAGTGTTTGAAGACCAGGACCTCAAATCTGGCACCAATCTCATGGTCTACAGGGCAGTAGTGATAACCGATCTTCTATATGGCTCAGAGACGTAGACTATATACAGCAGACACCTCAAAGCGCTGAAGAAATACCACCAGCGCTGCCTCCGCAAGATCCTGCAAATCCACTGGCAGGACAGACACACCAACATTAGTATCCTTTCTCAGGCCAACATCCCCAGCATCGAAGCATTGACCACGCTCGATCAGCTCCGTCGGGCGGGCCACATCGTCCGCATGCTCAACACACGACTCCCAAAGCAATTGCTCTACACGGAGCTTCGAAATGGCAAGTGAGCCCCAGGTGGAGAGAGAAAACGCTTCAAGGACACCCTCAAAGCTTCCTTGACAAAGTGCAACATCCCCACCAACTCCTGGGAATCCCTGGCCCAAGATCACCCAAAATGGAGGAAGAGCATCCGGGAGGGCGCTAAACACCTCAAGTCCCATCGCCGAAAACAAGCAGAAACCAAGCATAGACAGCAGAAGGAGAGTGTGTCAACCTAGGCTTCCCACCCACCCCTTCAACCCTGTCTGCCCCACTTGTGACAGGGTCTGTAAGTCCCACATTGGACTCCTCAGTTACCTGAGAACTCACATTTAGAGTGGAAGTAAGTCATCCTCGATTCCGAGGGACTGCCTATGATGATGAAACTTATAATGAATATGCCACTATCATTAATACTTTGACTTCCTGTAGGACCAAAGAAACTACCATTTTTCTGAATGGGGCAATTTCTTATGTGGCAAATTCAGTTAAATTATGCTCCCAGAATGGAGAAGAATGCAGGTCAGCAAATTGAGGCTCTGGTGTTATGGGCCCATCTCCAACTTGCACTCCCATCAGCTCCAGGAGTCTAGCCTCTTTGCAGTTACCCTTATTTTTTTCAGCTCGCACACCATGACATCAATTCAATGTATTTCAATATTCACTATTTTCAAATCCTCCATCTATCTCTACATTTAACGTTTTCATACATTTTTATATAAAACATTTGGATATCATGAAATATCTTGGCATTTGGAGATTAAGTAAGAGGCAATGTATGTTGTTCTCCTCACCATGCTAAGTTGGTCATAAAGTTTGTCAAGGACAATCATACTGGAGTCACTGCTGGCAGAAGTAAATGTTTATCTCAGTTTTCAGTTAGTAATTGGGA
Source organism: Pristiophorus japonicus (assembly GCF_044704955.1). Lineage (NCBI taxonomy): Eukaryota > Metazoa > Chordata > Chondrichthyes > Pristiophoridae > Pristiophorus > Pristiophorus japonicus. The sequence continues at coordinate 53,561,173 of NC_091979.1, read as the reverse complement.
ATGATATAAAGACGCAAATAGTACTTTGCGCCTGTATTTTCAATACAGTTTTGCCCAACTTTTTTGCGAAGGATTTAAAGTTAAGTGCAGGTACGGAGGCAAGTGATAAAAATGATTTTGGATATCAGGAATCCAAATTATTAGGGAAGATTAAAGAAGTTGGATTTGCTTTCTTCGGAAAAGAAAAGACTTGGAGATGATCTGGATGATGGTTTAAATATTATGAAAGGGATTGACAAAGCTGATCCAGGAAAATTGTTCACTGTGGGACTTACAGACCCTGTCACTGTGGTTCAAATATAAAAGGGTCAAAATTAAAAGTAAGAAATTAGGTGTAAAAGGGAAGGAAGTTTCGACTGTGCTTTTACACAAAGAGTAATAGACTTGCAAAATAAATTACCAGGGAACACCATTGGAACAGACAATAAAGCGAGCAAGAAGCAATTAGATATCTTTCTGGTGAGGGAAGGGATTGAGCAGACAATGAGTGTTGGTGGGGTTGAGAGCTATCAAAAAGATTTTTTGGGCTGAATGACCTTTTCCCATTTTCAAAAGTTCTTACGAATTTCAGCTGTGAAAAAAAATGCATGAACTATTTCCATGAATTTACTTGTTCACTACTCTACATTATCAAAGAGAAAATTGGCAGGCGACTATCATTGGATTTTATTTGTTGTACCCAAATCTTTGTTTTTGCAGGATCAGAAAATGGTGACAAACAGCACATTTTAAACAAGCAGTGACTACCGGTTCACTATACTGTGACAGACACCACAGCCGGCATGTAAACCCACCTTCTGTCAAAGAGCACACTGTGGAAATCTCAATGTATTTCGGTGTATTAGTAATTTACCCAGCCCCCTGCCTCAGACTGTTTAAAGTTTAATACTTCAGTGTTAATCAGTGTTTCCATGACATAGTCATGAAAGTCAGCTGTGTCACTATCAAGCAATGCCAGGTTCAATGGTCTTCATGGCAAATTAGAAACATTGGTAACCATAACCCCATACTTTCATATATTACATAGAATGCACAGCACAGAAACAGACCATTTGACCCAACTCATCAATGCCAGTGTTTATGCTCCACACGAGCCTCCTCCTACCCTTCTTCATCTAACCCTATCAGCATAATCATCTATTCCTTTCTCTCTCATATGTTTGTCCAACTTCCTCTTAAATGCATCTATGCTAGCCGCCTCAACTATTCCTTGTTCCACATTCTAACCACTCTCTGGGTAAAAAGGTTTCTCCTGCATTTTTAGAGGGGTGTTTTGATAGCACTGGGTCGCAATAATAATTATTCAAATTGATCAATATTATCAAATAATAATTGCAAAATTGCCTTTTTATAAGTAACTTATTAAAATAAATAGCCTAAAAATGATTGTTGGAGATATTAATAGAATTAACACACTTAACACATTTGCATAACATTTGTCCGCCAGCTAATTTAAAATAAACAGGTTAAGACTGGTGTTAGAATAGCAGATGGAGGAATGTTACAACAACGTGACTCTGCCTTGGCCCATCTGCTGCAGAAGCCCTCAGCAATGTCTTTGTCACCTCCTGACGAATATTCCATTACTATCCTTACCCGCCTCCAATCCTCCAACCCCTGTAAAGGTCAACACATCCAAAACTCTGTCTATCCTGCTCACCTATCACTCCCATCTGTGTTGCCCTACATTTGTTCCTGGTCCTCCAACGCATTGAATTAAAAATTCTCATCCTTGTGTTCAAATCTCTTTGTGGCCACCTCCTCCAGCCCTACACCCCACCTTCCCTCGAACTCTCCGTTTATAGCACTTTGGCCTTTTGTACAACCCACAATTGGTGACCATGCATTCAGCTGCTTAGACACAGTGATGTTCTGGAATTCACTGTCTAAACCCCTTCACCTCTTTATCTCTCTCTCCACCTTTAACACCCTTCCTAAAACACACCTCTTTCATCAAACGTTTGAACATCCTATCCCCTCCCCCACCCCCGCCTTTGAGCTCAGTGTCCCTTTATTTCTGATTATGCCTCTGAAGTGCCTTAGGATGGTTTTCTATGTTAAAGGCACTATAAAAGTGCAACCTTGTTGTCATTTCATTTGCTAATATCACCAACAATTATTCCTAGGCTTATATATGTATAATTAATCTTACCTAATTATTACAAAACATTATCCTACTTTTAAAGCAGTGTGGACAACATGTTTTAATTATATTATTATATTTGTCATTAAACATAAAGTTTGGAGCAAGACAAAGCCATTTGGCACATTTATTGATTCGCTCCTGAGATGCGGACGTCGCTGGCAAGACCAGCATTTATTGCCCATCCCTAATTACCCTTGAGAAGGTGGGGATTAGCCAGCTTCTTGAATCACTGCAGTCCTTGTGGTGAAGGTACTCCCAACAGTGCTGTCTTGTCATCGCAATATTTAGCACAACTGAGTGGCTTGCTGGGCCATTTCAGAGGGCAGTTAAGAGTCAATGAACTTGTTGTGGGTCTGGAGTCACATAGAGGCCAGCCAGATCAGGAAAGGACAGCAGATTTCCTTCTCTAAAGGACATCAGTGAAACAGTTGTGTTTTTCCAACAATCCAGTAGTTTTATGGTCATCATTACTGATACTAGTTTAATTCCAAATATATTTAATTAACTGAATTTAAATTCCCCCAGCTGCCATGGTGGGATTTGAAATCAAGTCTCCAGATCATTACTCCAGGCCTCTGGATTACTAGTCCAGCAACATAACCACTATGCTACCACTAAGCCCACGGCATCCAGCAGCCTTGTATACAATTACTACAAAATAGAAATCGGAAATAAAAATAGAAAATGCTGGAAATACTCAGCAGGTCAGGCAGCATCTGTGGAGAGAGAAACAGAGTTAATATTTCAAGTTCTGATGAAAGGTCATTGACCTGAAACGGTAACTCTGTTTCTCTCCCCTCAGATGCTGCCTGACGTGCTGAGTAGTTCCAGCATTTTCTGTTTTTTTGCCATCTATTCTATCATGGACTTCTTCCACTTCCCCACTGCCTCTAATTGTTGCTCTTTCAGAAACACTAATTTCCCTCTCCTGCATCCCATGGAAAAAGCAACATCAAGCAGTGCAGTAATATTTTAATCAGCATCAATGGCTCGTCAAATAAACCCCAACTCCTTTCCCTCACTAGAGTGACTGACTACCAGAGTGATAGTGAGTGTATAATGTCTCTCAACACACTGTCGATTATCTGGCAAAGATGCGTAGGTTGCAACTTGGTTGGAATGTGCAGTTAGTTGCCTTTTTCTTATATTAACCTACTTCATTTTAATTAAAAAAAAATTTTAATTGCTTTGTTTTACTTGGCAGATCATTGGTACATTAATAGTGATCCTACCACCAGCACTGATAAATTATGCAATAGGGCTCATTTAAATACTAGTTATTTCTTAATATTTATTAACAGGCAAAGCATGCTGATGAATGATGTAATGTATTTGCTTCATGGGTACTTGGCTTAAGAATTCATAGCAATGCATCGCTATTAAGAACTAGTTGGTTTATTAACAAAGGTTTAACAATCACACGACACATTACCAGTTCATACACTAGGCTCACAACTGCATACCTCATCATAGATGACCGAGACCCAACTGACTGGGGTTTTATTGAGTCTTGTGAACATCACATGACTGGCTATGCCACTCACAATGCAACAGCTCCACAACTATTTTACAATAACTTTAAATCAAGTGCCCCCTTTTGGTAAGGGCACGAGAACACTCACATTTACAAATTGACTGGGAACTTTGCCAAATTATATTAAAATTCTATCCCCGGGGGTGATGATGCACTCCAGTCCCTCCGGTGCATACCTCTCATGGAAGGCCACGAGTGTACCGGTGGACATCGCGTGCTCCATCTGCAGGGACACCCTGGTGCAAACATAGCCGCATAAGAGAGGCAGGCAGTCAGGCTAAACAAGCCTCTCGACCGCCCACTGCCTGGACCGGTTTATGGCCACCTTGGCTAGGCCCAGGAGCAGTACTACGAGGAGGCCCTCTGACCTGCCCATTCCTCCCTGCACCGGATGCCCAAAGATCAGGAGCTTGGGACTGAAGTGCAACCAAAAATCGAGGAGCAGCCCCTTCAAATAATGGAACAGGGCTGCAACATTACGCTTTGAACATAAACATGCAACTCGGACTCCTCCAGACTGCAGAAATTGCAGGCGGCCTGGGAGCATACTCACAGGTGCATACATTACAAATGGAATAAACCATTCCTGTTGTTTCAGGGCTCCGAAGCTTTGATTTGCCAAATAGCATTAACTTAATGCCAACGCTAAAATAATACCAATCCAAAAATCTAGACTCTAGGAAATAGACTGATCAAAAAGTTATAAAATATCAAGGTTTAAAACAGTGGCATTTTATTATGAATGTACATTTTAAAAAGTGTGTTAATTGTCAATAAAATATAGAGAGTTTAACTGTAATGCATTACAGTAGAGTTCTGTTATTTTCACAGTTGATTTAATTTTCAAATATGAAGGATAATCAGGAAGTGACAATAACAGGGCTGCACTCCAGTAGGATGCTGTTCTTGTTTGAAGCACATTAAAGCTGAAATACATAAAATCACTATGGAGTAAGTAAGTGATTTTTGGAAGATGAGTGGTACTACAGTGTTGCGGAGATTTGATTACAATTTCCTATTTAAGGAAATCCTATTAAAGAGGGGGGATGGAGTATTAAAAGCAGAGAAGCCCGACTACAACTGTACAGGGTATTGGTGAGGTCACATCTAGGGCCCGAAATTGGTCATTACATAAGGTCCGTCGATTGTTCGGCGGTCTGTGGACGGTGCGTCGTTTCAAACCATCGGCTTCCTGCCAAGACTGAAGAGCGCAAATTTGATCGATTTTTTTTCGGCGCTATAGAAATATAGAAACATAGAAAATAGGTGCAGGAATAGGCTATTTGGCCCTTCGAGCCTGCGCCACCATTCAATATGATCATGGCTGATCATGCACTTCAGTACCCCATTCCCACTTTCTCTCCATACCTCTTGATCCCTTTAGCCGTAAGGGCCATATTTAACTCCCTTTCGAATATATCTAACGAACTGGCCTCACCAACTTTCTGTGTTGGAGAATTCCAAAGGTTCACAATTTTCTGAGTGAAGAAGTTTCTCCTCATCTCGGTCTTAAATGGCTTACCCCTTATCCTTTGACTGTGGCCCCTGGTTCTGGACTTCCCCAACAACGGGAACATTCTTCCTGTATCTAACCTGTGCCTCAACCATGGAAATTCTTCTAAATTCCAGTGAAAAGAAGCCTAGTCAATCCAGTCTTTCTTCATATGTCAGTCCTGTCATCCTGGGAATCAGCCTGGTGAATCTTCGCTGCACTCCCTCAATAGCAAGAATGTCCTTCCTCCGATTAGGAGACCAAAACTATACACAATATTCAAGGTGTGGCCTCACCAAGGCCCGGTACAACTATAGTAAGACCTCCCTGCTCCTATACTCAAATCCTCTTGCTATGGAGGCCAACATGCCATTTGCCTTCTTCACCGCCTGCTGTACCTGTATGCCAACTTTCAATGACTGATGTACCATGACACCCAGGTCTCGTTGCACCTCCCATTTTACTAATCTGTCACCATTCAGATAATAATCTGCCTTCCTGTTTTTACCACCAAAGTGGATAACCTCACATTTATATACATTATACCGCATCTGCCATGTATTTGCCCACTCACCTAACCTGTTCAAGTCTCCCGGCAACCTCTTAGCACCCTCCTCACAGCTCACTCTGTCACCCAGCTTAATGTCATCTGCAAACTTGGAGATATTACATTCAATTCCTTCATTTAAATCATTAATATATATTGTAAATAGCTGGGGTCCCAGCATTGAACCTTACGGTACTCCACTAGTCACTGCCTGCCATTCTGAAAAGGACCCGTTTATTCCTACTCTTTGCTTCCTGTCTACTAACCAATTCTCGATTCACGTCAGTATATTACCCCCAATACCATGTGCTTTAATTTTGCACACTAATCTCTTGTGTGGGACCTTGTCAAAAGCCTTTTGAAAGTCTAAATATACCACATCCACTGGCTCTCCCTTGTCCACTCTACTAGTTACATCTTCAAAAAATTCTTGAAGATTTGTCAAGCATGATTTCCCTTTCATAAATCCATGCTGACTTGGACCAATCCTGTCACTGCTTTCCAAATGCACTGCTATTACATCTTCAATAATTGATTCCAACATTTTCCCCACCTCCGATGTCAGGTTGACCGGTCTATAATTCCCTGTTTTCTCTCTCCCTCCTTTTTTAAAAAAATGGGGTTACTATAGTTACCCTCCAGTCCATAGGAACTGATCCATAATCTATAGAATGTTGGAAAATGACCACCAATGCATCCATTATGTCTAGGGCCACTTCCTTAAGTACTCTGGGATGCCGACTATCAGGCCCTGGGGATTTATCGGCCTTCAATCTCATCAATTTTCCAAACACAATTTGCTGACTAATAAGGATTTCCTTTAGTTCCTCCTTCTCGCTAGACCGTCGGACCCTTAGAATTTCTGGAAGGTTATTTGTGTCTTCCTTAGTGAAGACAGAACCAAAGAATTTGTTCAATTGGTCTGCCATTTTTTTGTTCACCATTATAAATTCACCTGATTCTGACTGCAAGGAACTTACATTTGTCTTCACTAATCTTTTTCTCTTCACATATCTATAGAAGCTTTTGCAGTCAGTTTTTATATCCCTGCAAGTTTACTCTCATATTCTATTTTCCCCCTCCTAATTAAACCCTTTGTCCTCCTCTGCTGAATTCTAAATTTCTCCCAGTCCTCAGGTTTGCTGCTTTTTTGGCCAATTTATAAGCCTCTTCCTTGGATTTAACACTCTCCCTAATTTCCCTTGTAAGCCACGGTTGAGCCACCTTCCCCATTTTATTTTTGTGCCAGACAGGGATGTACAACTGTTGAAGTTCACCCATGTGATCTTTAAATGTCTGCCATTGCCTATACACCGTCAACCCTTTTAGTATCATTTGCCAGTCTATCCTAGCCAATTCACGTCTCATACCATCAAAGTTACCTTTCTTTAAGTTCAGGACTCTTGTCTCTGAATTAACTGTGTCACTCTCTATCTTAATGAAGAATTCTACTCTATTATGGTCACTCTTCCCCAAGGGGCCTCACACAACAAGATTGAAAATTAAACCTCTCTCATTACACAACACCCAGTCTAGGATGGCCAACTCTCTCGTTGGTTCCTCGAAATATTGGTCGAGAAAACCATCCCTGATACACTCCAGGAAATCCTCCTCCACCATATTGCTACCAGTTTGGTTAGCCCAATCTATATGTAGATTAAAAGTCACCCATGATAACTGCTGTACCTTTATTGCATGCATCTCTAATTTGCTGTTTGATGCCATCCCCAACCTCACTATGACTGTTTGGTGGTCTGTACACAACTCCCACTGGCGTTTTTTGCCCTTTGGTGTTCCGCAGCTCCACCCATACAGCTTCCACCTCATCCATGTTAATGTCCTTACTTACTGTTGCGTTAATCTCCTCTTTAACCATCAACGCTACCCCACCTCCTTTTCCTTTCAGTCTATCTTTCCTCAATATTGAATACCCTTGGAGTTGAGTTCCCAGCCTTGGTCAACCTGGAGCCATGTCTCCATAATCCCAATTACATCATATCCGTTAACAGCTATCTACACATTTAATTCATCCATCTTATTACGAATGCTCCTCACATTGATACACAGAGCCTTCGGGCTGGTTTTTCTAAAACTCTTTGTCCTTTTAGAATTATGTTGTAATGTGGCCATTTTTGATTTTTGCCTTTGATTTTTCTGACCACCACTTCTATTTTTCTCCTTTATATCTTTTGCTTCTGACCCCATTTTACTTCCCTCTGCCTCCCTGCATAAGTTCCCATCCCCCTGCCCTGTTAGTTTAAATTCTCACCAACAGCACTAGCAAAAACGCCCCCTAGGACATCGGTTCCGGTCCTGCCCAGGTGCAGACCGTCTGGTTTGTACTGGTCCCACCTCCCCCAGAACCGATTCCAATATCCCAGGAATTTGAATCCCTTCACCTTGCACCATTCCTCAAGCCACGTATTCATCTTAACTCTCCTGCTATTTCTACTCTGACTAACAAGTGGCACTGGTAGCAATCCTGAGATTGCTCCCTTTGAGGTCTTACCTTTTAATTTAACTCCTAGCCCCCTAAATTCAGCTTGTCGGACCTCATCCCACTTTTTACCTATATTGTTGGTACATATATGCACCACGACAACTGGCTGTTCACTCTCCCCCTCCAGACTGCCCTGCAGCCGCTCCGAGGCATCCTTGACCCTTGCACCAGGGAGGCAACATACCATCGTGCAGTCACGTTTGCGGCCGCAGAAATACCTATCCGTTCCCCTTACAATAGAATCCCCTACCACTATAGCTCTCCCACTCTTTTTCCTGCCCTCCTGTGCAGCAGAGCCCCCCATGGTGCCATGAACATGGCTGCTGCTTGCCTTCCCCTGATGAGCCATCGCCCCCAACAGCACCCAAGGTGGTATATCTATTTTGGAGAAAGATGATGGCTGGCGGTATGCGAGGGGTGTGCAGTGGGTGGGTAGGTAACATCGTAGTCGATCCAGATCTACTTTCTTTTCGATGGACTGTGTGGCACTGAACTGCGCATGTTCAATTTTTTTCCCCCCTGTTTTTTTCAGAGAAACTTTTTACCCGTGATTTCGGGGGTCAGGTGTCACCCGCGCATGCGCAGTGAGTTGAAGTCGAGGGAGAGAGAGTGAGAAGGAGCAACAAGCTCATCGAGGGTCAGTTGATTTAATACCAGATTGCATAGTTAAAAAATATTCACAACAAATAATAATTATACAGTTTGAACAATAATAAGACATATTTTATAAATCAAAAATCATAACAACATAAATATAATGGAAATGTTTAAAAAAAATATCAAAGTGCAGGAACGTCGAAAAGGACAGGAGGTTGAGGATGACTGCCTTCGACGAGATGGAGTTACCTGCCCTTCTCCAGAATATTACAGAGAGGTACTCCGACCTAACGAAGGGTGGCCATGGAAAGCCCCCGCAAAGGAATACAATAGGATATGGGACGAGATCGGTGAAGCTGTGTCCTGCACAAGTACCCTGGTACACAGCGGGGAAAGGTGCCGTAAGAGGTGGAACGACCTGGTGAGGGTAGCAAGTAATGATTTTATTTATGCATCCCGCCATGTGCCATGTACGTGTAAATGTAGGTTCAGTGTTACACGGATGATATTATTTATCCCAAGGTTACGGCGATGTATTTGTGCTTTCAGGCAATGACAAGAGGATCAACGCAGTGTTTTAATGTGTGTATGTATGTGGTCTTGGAACTGGCCTGGAGACAGCGCAGGTTGAACAGGTTCCTACTGGTTCTGTCATTTAGTTCCACTCCAGCGAGAAGCTTGCTGACTGTGAAGTGGAGCATGGTGGCGAGAAAGATTGAGAAGAGGGTTGGGGCGAAGACGCAGCCCTGTTTGACCCCGGTCCGGACATGGATTGGGTCTGTGATGGATCCATTGGTAAGCATCACAGCTTGCATGCGTTGTGGAGCAGGTGGAGGATGTTGACGAACTTTTGGGGGCATCCGAAATGGAGGAGAACGCTCCATAGACCCTCGCGGTTGACAGTCTCCGCAAAATCCTACAAATCCCCTGGGAGGACAGGCGCACCAACATCAGCGTCCTCGTCCAGGCCAACATCCCCAGCATTGAAGCACTGACCACACTCGATCAGCTCCTCTGGGCAGGCCACAGAGTTCGCATGCCAGACACAAGACTCCCAAAGCAAGTGCTCCACTCAGAGCTCCTTCACAGCAAGCGAGCCAAAGGTGGGCAGTGGAAACATTACAAGGACACCCTCAAAGCCTCCCTGATGAAGTGCGACAACCCCACTGACACCTGGCAGTTCCTAGCCCAAGACCGCCCTTGGTCACCTAATCTGAGGAAGAACGTTCTTGCTATTGAGGGAGTGCAGCGAAGGTTCACCAGACTGATTCCAGGGATGGCTGGACTGGCACATGAGGAGAGATTGGATCAACTGGGCCTTTATACACTGGAGTTTAGAAGGATGAGAGGGGATCTCATAGAAACGTATAAGATTCTGACGGGACGGGACAGGTTAGATGTGGGAAGAATGTTACCGATGTTGGGAAAGTCCAGAACCAGGGGACACAGTCTTAGGATAAGAGGTAGGCCATTTAGGACTGAGATGAGGAGAAACTTCTTCACTCAGAGAGTTGTTAACCTGTGGAATTCCCTGCCGCAGAGAGTCGTTGATGCCAGTTCATTGAATATATTCAAGAGGGAGTTAGATGTGGCACTTACGGCTAAGTGGATCAAGGGGTATGGAGAGAAAGCGAGAAAGGGGTACTGAGGTGAATGATCAGCCATGATCTTATTGGATGGTGGTGCAGGCTCGAAGGGCCGGATGGCCTACTCCTGCACCTATTTTCTATTTTTCTATGTTTCTAAGTGGAGGAAGTGCATCCTAGAGGGCGCTGAGCACCTCGAGTCTCAATGCCGAGAGCATGCAGAAATCAAACGCAGACAGTGGAAAGAGCATGCAGCAAATCAGACCCACCCACCCTTTCCCTCAACGACTATCTGTCCCACCTGTGACAGAGTCTGTGGCTCTTGTATTGAACTGTTCAGCCACCAGAGAACTCACTTCGGGAGTGGAAGCATCTTCTTCGTTTGATTTTTAAAAGTTTATTCAAGTTGTTAAAGTTTTGTTAAAGTTGTTATTAAAGTTGTTAAACTTGTTACAGTTGTTTTACAGTTGTAAGTTTTAAAATTGTTGTATATTTTTTACATTTTACATAAACTTTTGAATTGAATTTAAGCACTCTCTTGTACAATGTCAAAATTCTGGGGTAACAGTCATCAGGGTCCCAAAGCAAGGCATTCATTTATGAGCTGCTTACGCAACAATTTTGTAGTGGCATACGCTCTGCGTTCCCTTCGCTGTGGTGTTGGAGAGGTGGGGGCGGTGCCATGGGCTCATCTGGAAGCTCCTCCTCATCCTCCTCACCCTCATTTTCCTCTTCTTCCTCCTCCGTCTCCTGCACTCTCTCCTTAGGTGGTCCCACAGTCCCCTGTGGCAATTCCTGTCCCCGCATGATTGCTAAATTATGCAACATGCAGCACACCACTGTGAACTGATCAACCTGCTCAGGGTGGTATTGCAGCCTGCCTCCCGAGTGGTCCAAGCATCGAAAGCGCTGCTTCAGCACTCCAATTGTCTTTTCGATAATATTAGTGTGGCTATATGGCTCTTATTATATCGTTGCTCGGCTTTTGTCTGAGGGTTCCACAGGGGGGTCAAGAGCCAGGTGGCGAGGCCGTGCCCTTTGTCCCCCAGCATCTATTATTTACCTTGTGGCTCAGACTTCAACAGGTCAGACACAGTGCCCTCACACAAGATGTGCACATCATGGATGCTCCCTGGAAAGTTGGCATTCACTGCCATTAAGCGCTGTGTCTGGTCACATATGAGCTGCACGTTGAGGGAGTGGAATCCCTTACAGTTTTGGTACACCTCCGCCTCCTGTAAAGGTGCTCTTAGGGCAATATGGGTTCAGTCAACAGCACCCTGCACCTTGGGGAAGCCGGCAATGTGTGCAAATCCCAAAGCCCTCTCACTCTGTGCCTCCCTGCTCATTGGGAAGTTTATAAATTCCATCTGGCATGCATACAGTGCTTCGGTTACCTGTTAAATGCAGCGATGAGTAGTGTACTGAGAAATGCAGCATATCTGCCCAGCTGAATCCTGAAAAGAGCCACATGCATAAAAAGAAAATGCCGCAGTCACCTTCATCTCGACAGAGAGTGCAGTAATGTTGGTGGTACTGGGCTGCAGCTCTGCCTTAATGAGCTGGCAAATTTCATTGATCACTTCTTTTCAGAAGCGCATTCTTCAAACGCACTGTTGATTGGTCAGGTCCAAGTATGAGCGCTTCTCCCTGAAAATACTTTGGGGGTAAGGCCTCCTCCTCCTCATCAGTCTGCGACCTCCTCTATTACCCTGATAACTCTGCTCAATAAACCTTCTCACATGTGCATCCTGCATTAGACAGGTAGTCAGTAATACAGGCTGAGTTAGTACATGCCTTTTAAATCACCTGAATATTTTTCAATTAAAAAAATATAACTAAAATGTCTTTAGAAGAACATAAAAACATAGAAACTTACAGCGCAGAAGGAGACCATTTTGGCACATCGTGTCCGCGACAGCCGACAAAGAGCTGCACGGCCCTTGGTCAGCAGCCCTTAAGGTTACATATAAACCTATGAACAATGACGGAAAGGCAAAGGGCACCCAGCCCAACCAGTCTTCCTCCCACAACTGCGACACCTTTTATACTGAAATAGACTACACTCCACCCCAACCGGAGCCAAAAGATCTCCTGGGAGAGGCAAAAAACAGATAAAAACCCAGGCCAATTTAGGGAGAAAAAAATCTAGGAAAATTTCTCTCCGACCCATCCAGACAATCGAAACTAGTCCAGGAGATCATCATGGCTGTATTCTATTCCCTGCAATACTTACCATTATATCTGCGCCAGCCAACAAAAGTTCATCCAGTCTAATCCCAATTACCAGCTCTAGGTCCGTAACCCTACAGGTTACGACACTTTAAGTGCCCATTCAACCATCTCTTAAAAGTGGTGAGGATTTTTGCATCCACCACTCTTCCAGGCAGCAAGTTCCAGATCCCCACAACCCTCTGTGTAAAGAAGCCCCCCTCAAATCCCCTTTAAACCTTCCACCAACCGCCTTAAAACTATGCCCCCTCATAATAGACCCCTCCACCAATGGAAATAGGCCCTTACTATCCACTATGTCTAGGCCCCTCAATATGTTGTACACCTTGATGAGGTCTCCTCTCAACCTCCTCTGTTCCAATGAGAACAAACCCAGCCTATCCAATCTGTCCTCATAACTAAGATTCTCCATTCCAGGCAGTATCCTAGTAAATCTCCTCTGCACCCTCTCTCGTGCAGTCACATCCTTTCTATAATACGGCGACCAGATCTGCACGCAGTACTCCAGCTGTAGCCTAACCAAAGTATTATACGATTTAAACATAACCTCCCTGTTTTTATATTCTATGTCTCGGCCAATAAAGGCAAGCATTCCGTATGCCTTCTTAACCACCTTATCCACCTGGCCTGCTACTTTCAGGGTTCTGTGGACAAGCACTTCAAGGTCCCTTTGTTCATCTACACTATTAAGTGGCCTATCGCTTAATTGTATACCCTTTCCTTATTAACCCTCCCAAATTGCATCACCTCACACTTCTTTGAATTAAATTCCATTTGCCACTGCTCTGCCCACCTGACCAGTAGATTGATATCCTCCTGCAACCCATGACTTTCCTCTTCATTATCAACTACACAGCCAATTTTAGTGTCATCTGCAAACTTCTTAATCATACTCCCTATATTCAAATCTAAATCATTGATAGATACCACAAAAAGCAAGGGACCTAGTACTGAGCCCTGCGGAACCTCACTGGAAACATCCTTCCAGTCACAAAAACATCCATCAATCATTACCCTTTGCTTTCTACTTCCAAGCCAATTTTGGATCCAACTTTCCAATTTGCCCTGTATCTCATGGGCTTTACCCTTCATGTGGGACCTTACCAAAAGTCTTGCTAAAATCCATATATACTACATCGTACGCACTACCCTCATCGACCCTCTTGGTTACGCCCTCAAAAAATTCAATTAGGTTAGTCAAACACGATCTTCACTTAACAAATCCGCGCTGACTGTCCCTAATTAATCCTTGCCTTTCCAAATGCAGATTTATCCTGTCTTTCAGGATTTTTTCCAATAATTTTTCCACCACTGAGGTTAGGCTGACAGGCCTGTAATTACTCGGCCTATCCCTTTCTCCCTTCTTAAACAAGGATACAACATTAACAGTCCTCCAATCCTTCGGAACCATGCTCAGATACAAAGAGGACTGGAAAATGATGATCAAGGCCTCTGCTATTTCCTCTTTTACTTCGCTCAACAGCCTGGGATGCATTTCATCCGGGCCTGGGGACTTATCTACTGTCAAAGCTGCTAAATCCTTTAATATTTCCTCTCTCACTTTATTTATTTTATCCAGAGTATCACACTCCTCCTCAATAGCAATATCTGCATTATCCCTTTCTTTTGTGAAAACAGATGCAAAATATTCGTTAAGAACCCTACCAACATCTTCCCCCTCCACACAAAGATTACCCTCATGGTCTCTAATAGGCCCGACCCTTTCTTTAGTTACCCTCTTACTCTTAATATATTTATAGAACATCTTAGGCTTTTCCTTAATTTTACTGGGCAAGAATTTCTCGTGCTCTCTCTTAGCATTCCTAATATCCTTTTAAATTTTGCCTCTTAACTTTCTATATTCCTCTAAAGATTCTAAAGTATTTAGCAGTTGGTATATGACATAAGCGCCCCTTTTTTCTTAATCCTTGATCTGAATAATTTACTCAGTACCACTAAAAATACCTTGTCCACTGTAAATTGCATTGTAAAGTCACTGTTCACTTCTGAAATACAGAGGTGCTGCTTCAACTCACTGTTCCCAATTAAAAAATGGCGGCTCCGCCCACTTAACATCGCGTAAAACCAACTTTTCCAGGACAGTATGCAGCTCTGGTGGTATGTCGGCAGTATGCCATGAAAATCGAACTTTTTGGGCAGTATGTGGGCGGTTCTGCATGGCGGACCGTGTGCATACCGCTCCGCGGAATGTCAATGATGAATATTCCGCCAGACGGTATGTCGGCGATATGTAGTTGCTTTTTCACGTAAATTGTATTTTTGGGTGGTAAGCGGGTGGTACACGGGCGGTAGTGGGCAGTATGTCGATGAATTTCGGGCCCCAAGAGTACTGTGTACAGTTTTGGTCTCTGTGTTTAAGGAAGGGTAAACTTGCATTGGAGGCTGTTCCGAGAAGGTTCACTGGGTTGAACTTATTAAGATAGGTTGAGTAGGTTGGGCCTCCACTCACTGGAGTTCAGAAGAATGAGAGGTGATCTTATCAAAACCTATAAGATAATGAGGGGGCTCGACAAGGTGGACGCCGAGAGGACATTTCCACTCATAGAGGAACCTAGAACTGGGAGGCATCGTTTCAGAATAAGGGGTTGCCCATTTAAAACTGAGGTGAGGAGGAATTTCTTCTCTCAGAGGATTGTAAATATGTGGAATTCTCTGTCCCAGAGAGCTGTGGAGGCTGGGTCATTGAATATCTTTAAGATAGATAGCGACAGTTTCTTAACCGATAAGGGAATAAAGCGTTATGGGGAGCGGGCAGGGAAGTGGAGCTGAATCCTTGATCAGATCAACCATGATCTTATTAAATGGCGGAGCAGGCTCGAGGGGCCAAATGGTCTATTCCTGCTCCTATTTCTTATGTTCTTATATTCTTGTGGTCTTATGTAAATTTACATTAAATAGTTATAAAGAATTAACATTGGCCCTGAAATCCCAGTTCCTTCTTCCCACGGGCGTTCGACTCAATTCTAAAGAAAAGATGTGCACTTACCTTTTGCTGTTGTGCTCACCAGGGATCCCTGTACTGAGGCCTCCTCTGCCTGCGCATCGGAGCATGTGCACATCTGGACGGATGTAAAGCTGGAGCTGGAGTCACGTGGCACTGGGCAGCCAATCCAGGTAAAGTATTTTCTCATTCATAATAATGGGAATTCCGTAAATAGGAATTCTCATTATTATGATTGAGAAACATCCCTCCAACACCAAAACACCAATAAAGAATAGAAAAAAAAATCACATGTTTAACATTAAGTTAAATTAAAGTTAATAAATGTCTTAGAAAAAAAATGCTTTCCCGATTTTTAAAAAAGTGTTTTAATTATGGTTTAAAATAAACTTATCTTTGTGGGCAGGGTTTTTAACATTAAAATGTGTTTTTTAAATTTTAAATGTTTTTGTAGCTTTTAAAACTCTTACGCTGGTAAAAGTAGGCTATGCCCCTGCTTTTACCAGGCGCAAGAGTTTTAAGGACATTCGCAGAGCAAGAGATGGGTAAATAACCCAATCTCTGCTGTGGGAATGTCTTTCTCCCTGAGATGTGTGCGACCTGTCAAGTCGGTTTTCAGCGCATGCGCATTGCGTGCCAAAAACCGACTTTTGCGCTGCCTTCCCGGGTCTGTACACACTCCGTACGGCCTCTGGGAAGCTGGGATTTCAGGGCCATTAAATGTAGTACCCTGCTATTTATGTGAGGTGAATTGTTAAGTCTTTTTGTTAGAATAGTGATGGCATCATTGGAGGAACTGGTTGTAAGGAATTACTGAGCCTGACATAGAAGAAAGACAAATTAACTTGCACAGTTGGAATGGTTCAAATTTCCCGATGAAAAAGAAACAGCAACACTTTTTCAGGGTGTTTTCAGGCTTGCTCAGATTTTGGAAGAATTAGGATCGACTTACTCGGAAAACTTGGCTTTAGTGTTGCTATATTAGCTGCCAAAAATTCCACCCTGCAGCAGATGTAATATCTGTTACATTTTTGTAACACAGGCCAAGAAATTGCTCAATGTCAAGCCAGTTTAACAGGCGTAAAACAGTCGCTAAAGCATTCAGTATGGTGGGCACAGAGTGCACGCACATTCCGCATTGGAAACGTGACACTAGCCATATTGGTAAAGGAAGGCAAAGAGGCCTGGACCTAAAACAGGTATTTTGCCCTTTGAATATGCATTTAGAGGGCCTAAGGCATAGTTGAGGTCTCCTTTGCAAAATTGGGCTGCCCTGAACACAGCCAGCACTGAACCGCTTGCATTCAGCAGAATGCGGGCTACATGCGGCCTAACTAATGGTCCTGGAGGCCGCCACCAAAAAGGTAAATTTATTAAAGAATAAATTGGCTGAATGTGGAGCGGGAATGCTCCTCCTGGTTCCACTGCAATGCTGAAGATTGTTGCCAGCTCCCGCTCAACCTCTCCCCATCACTTCCCACCCCCGCCTCCACTCCCGATGATCCTGGTGGGCTTGCAATTTTGGCATTAGTCCAGCAGGTCTTTTCAAATAAAGACATGCCATGATATCGTGATGCCATCATATCAATGAATACATCTGCACTAAAAACAAAACCAAAAGATAAATGAGAGATAAAACAAATTTGACCCTGATTTTAATCCAAGGTAGATTTCCTGCTCAGGCCTGAGTTAAAACAACAGTCGGGTCTCAATTATGTCATTGGGCCGCAACATGCATGTGTAAAGAAGGACCTTGTTGGCTCTGGGCACCTGTCCTCGTTAAATTGCAGATGTTGCGATCATGGGGTTTTTCGGATAGATAAGAGCCTGGGCGATTTTAACTGCTCCTTCGCCAGGCTTCTGCTGAGTGAGTAGGGTTAAAATTGCCCCCGCAAAAACTGCATTGCAACAGTTCATGCTGCAGCAGGTACCATATGCGGCTAGTCTTTCCACTATGATCGCTATCGCCCCAAAATGGGTGATATTTCCGGTGATTTTTTAGGATCACTGGAATAGCGCCCATTTTAAAAACCGCTAGTTTCATCTTTTTTATTTTGGGCGATAGCCTTAGCGATGTGAAATGGGCCTTAGCGATGTATTCAGTCGTGCAAGGCTGGTGTCCATAGCAACGGCCGTTCTGCGCATGCACGCTTTTTTTTCAACAAATAACTTTTCCCGTGATTTGGGAGGTCAGGGGTCATCTGGGCATGCTCAGAAGACTGAAAGAGAGAGAGAGAAGGAAGGTTTGGAAAGAAGTGGAGTGCTCAAGATGTCGAATGAAGAATCGGGAGATAGTATGCAGAGGCTTCAGGGAGAAGGAGGGCAAAAGCGTTTTCTGATGATGCTAACGAAGTATTAGTTAATGAAGTGTAAAATCCGTGGGGCCAATTAACCTGGGGTGGGCGTGGGAAACCTCCCCCCCGCCCCCGCATTTATCAAAAAATATGGGGTGATATTGCCACCCTGGTTTCACCCTGTGGCCCACGATAGGCGTGAGGCAGACCAGTGCCACAAGCGATGGAACAGTCTTGTTGCATCGGCATGAGTAAGCATTCAATTATTACATTTTAAATTGTAATGATACACTGACTCATTAATTAGAATGTAAATCTGCCGGATTGTAATTAAGCTCGGTAATCTTGGGTCGCTTCCCTGCTATGATTTGGACTGGGGTCGGTACCTGCGCCCTTTAAGTCTAATTTTGCTGAGATGCCTTAAATTTAACCAACAGTGTTAATTATTATTTAAAGGCTTTGATCGAAAATTGTGGCCAAAGGAATGACGGGAAACAGACAGACCGCAAACATTCAGCATTTCTACCACTTTAGTTTAGAAGGAGAATTATTAGCTGCTTTTGTGTTGTGAGCAACTCTTTAACTTGGGCACCATCTCCTTTTTGGTTACGTTGGTGGATGGAGCACGACTGAGCACTGAGGGATCCAGTCAGCTTTACCCAGACTGTGTGAGTTTCTCCGGCTGCTGTCAGTCACACAGTGACCCAGCCTGGACTGGGGGAGAGCTGCCCTGGCTCACAGTCTGCCTTGGGACACTTTGGGACATTAACTTCGGCCACACGGAGGTCTCCGAACACAGCCCATGGACATGGTGGCCCCTCCCATTACAGTCCTGTCATTGCCGATCTCACCAGCGGTCCTGATCCCCCCCTGCGGGAACTCCATCGATTCAAATAAACCGCCTACCTCTCCTCAGGCGTCAACTGGCAAGGCCCGTGGATGGAGCCTTTCCTGGAGATTGAACGTGAGATGTTTAGTGTCAAACATTAGTTCATAAACGTAGATGTTATAACCATGCATCCATTGGATACAAACTGTATTGGCATATAACATTAACGATGAATAGCATGTGGGGGTGACTAATTGTGGATTACAATATCTGTTGTGTTTCCGTAATAGTAGCTAATCAATTAGCTAATGCCATGCTCTTGTCACGTTTGCAGAGGAAGATATCTAAGAATCATGCCGAGCAGAGGTGGACAGGGGGAGGGCCGACTGAGCTGCACCCTTTAACCGATCCTGAGGAACGTGCCGTAGCAATAGTGATTCTGCCACCCAATGGTGGTGCAGATCCCGTTGTTGCGCCACGTGAGTAATGTGTAAAGCAGTGGTAAACCAGTGGTAATTTAAAGTAATTTAATGGCATTTGATTATAATATATGAATGATGTAATGTCATGCATGCAGTTTCTGTACTTTTCTGTATTCTCATGTTAATCATATGTAACATCTTTCGTTCACATTTATTGCAGTAGTGTTGCTCCTCGTACATATGCCTATGCAACGCAAGTGTCTCATGTCTCCCCTTCTCTTCTAAAAACCTCAATTATCTTTTCCAGGTCCCCAGACTCCCCAGGCGCAATGGGAGGCTCTTGGAGCATCACCTGTACCACTGCAGGTCGTGATCAACACTGGTGACGAACAGCAAACTGAGGAGGAGGAGGACGATTCAGAGCCTGATGTGTCATCTGTAGCACCTGCGGCAACGTCATCCTCAACAGACGAAGTAGCGGGCCAAGCGGCTTGCAGCAAGCCACTCCAAGTCTGCCAGTACCCACGTTGACCCCGCGGAGGTTGAGTCGTCGAGGTAGGCACGCACTGCGATGGGCAGATGTCAATGAGGACATGGTGTCACTGTCGAAGGCGAGCGTCGGCATAGGTTGAGAGCTCCTCCAGGCGCTTGGTGGGTTGACTGGCTACATTGCCACACTGCCTACCAGAATAATGGAGGGCATGGAGCAGATAGTTGTGGCAATGGGGCGAACGACCGACTCTGCCGCTGGCATGTGATAGTTTTGGGATACAGCACTGCACTCCAAGATGCCGTACCAGCAACCAGCCCGACAGATGTGAGACAGGAGGAAGAACTTCCTTCTGACTCGGGCGACGTTTCTTCGCAAACGTCTTCTTCTCGATCCACTGAGGTCATTCTGCCGATGTCAACCCCGCGCCCCCCCCTCTCCCCGCAACAGCAGCAACCCTTGACGTGTTCTGCTGCAAGAAGCCTTGGTCCCATTACTTGGGGATTACATGGGAAATGGGGCGTTACAACAAGGGGGTGTCAAGTTAGGGGAGGGAAGTGTGGCCGCAGGTAGGAAGCGCGGGGGGGGGGGGGGCATATTATTGTTTTGTTGTTATTAAAAAAAAAATTGTTGAATGTAGACTGTTGGGGATAGTGGGAGGGTATTCTTGTTATATTGTTGTGCTAAAAATTTTGTTCATTGTTGGGGGGGGGGGAGGGTTGTTATAAATGTTTGTTAAAAAAAATTAAAAGTAGCTGTTAAATTATTAAAATGTTTTATTTAAGTTTACAATTGTTGTGAAGTGTCTTCTAATAACGTAAGGTAAAACATCATTACAAGGGTTGCAAACAATGGCCAGGCCAGGCCAGGCAAGGATGAAACGTAACGCAACTGTAACTGTCACCAATGTAACTTCACGCAAAGCATTCATTTATGAGCTGCTGACGTAAGAGTTTTGCAGCTGCGTAACTACCACAGGGCTTTTCCAGTGTTACGGGGTGGGGCGTGGAGACATGGGTTCATCGCCAAGTTGATTGTCCTCCCTGAGGTCCTCGTCCTCCTCCTCGTCCTCCACTTCAGCCTCCCCTCTCTCCTGAGGTGGACCAGCAGTCCCATTTGGCAATTGTTATCCTCTCCTGATAGCTAGGTTATGCAACATGCAGCACACCACAATGAACTCAGTGACCTGCTCAGGGTG
Organism: Pristiophorus japonicus; assembly: GCF_044704955.1. NCBI lineage: Eukaryota > Metazoa > Chordata > Chondrichthyes > Pristiophoridae > Pristiophorus > Pristiophorus japonicus. Next base: position 53,540,344 of record NC_091979.1, on the reverse strand, counting down.
GTATTATAGGTTGCCTCTTGAGTGGTCCAGGCATCTGACTCCAATTGTCTTTTCGATGATACTGCGTGTGGCTATATGGCTTTTGTTGTAGCGCTTCTCAGCTTCTGTCTGGGGCTTATGCAGCGAGATCATGAGCCAGCTGGCAAGGCCATATCCTTTATCCCCCAGCATCCAACCGTGACCTTGTGGCTGATTCTTAAACATGTCAGAGACAGTGCTCTCACGCAAGATGTGCGCATCATGGTTGCTCCCTGGAAAATTTACGTTTACTGCCATGATTATTTGCTTGTGGTCGACAACAAGCTGCACATTCAGGGAGTGGAATCTCTTTCGGTTCCGAAGCACCTCTGCATCCTGTAAAGATGCTCGCAGGGCGATGCGCGTACAGTCTATTGCTCCCTGCACCCTGGGGAAGTTTGCAATTCTTGAGAAACCCAAAGCCCTCTCGCTCTCTGTCTCCCTGGTCTTGGAAAATTTATTAAGTCCATCCTGCGTGCGTAAAGGGCTTCAGTCACCTGTCGAATGCAGCAATGTGTGGCGTGCTGAGAGATACTGCAAATGTTGCCAGCTGAGGCCTGAAAGGAGCCCGATGAATAGAAGGAAAGTGCCACAGTAACCTTAACCTCAATGGGCAGTGCGGTCCTGATGGTGCTGGTCAGCTGCAGATCTCCCTTAATTAGCTGGCATGTATCACTGATGACCTCCTTTCAGAATCGTAGCCTTCTAACGTAGGTGTTATTGGACAAGTCCAGGTATGATCACTTAACCCTGTAAATGCATTGGGTGTAACTTCTCCTCCTCGTGAGAAGTCTGCCACCTCTTTGATTGGGCACATAATGCTCCTAAATAAACCTTCTCCCATCTCTATTCTGCAGCATATTAGTCATCAATACTGGTTGAGAAATTACAGGCCCCATCACTATAAATCACTACAAATGCCATAATCTCTCTTCTTAATTTGTCCTCAACAAATACAAATGTGATTAGATGATTGACAAGAGTCAAAAACACCCTTAAAATCACTCACAAATTGCTTCTCCTGACAACCACTTCAAGCAGCCTTTTGTTAAAGATCCTCTGAGTTACAAAATGGCATCCGTAGTGCCAAGTTAAGGTCAGGTGATTGCAGCTTTTCTTGAGTGTCTTTTTAAGCCAGCAATCATTTGGGCGAATTATGGGCGAAATGCTGAAAGTAGCGCTTGGCTATAATCGGGCGCTCGTTTCCATTATAAACAGTATTCTCGGCTTTGCATAAGGATGACGTGATATTTTTTTAAAAATAGGCCGGGCGATGCAGCTCATTCCTGCATGCCGAAAGTTGCACCGGCATTAAATGGGTGATAATCGGGCGCTAGTTTCCATTTTTCATCAAATATTGGCGATAGCCTGAATCTCAGCGCTTATATGGACGTTAAATGGGTGATAAATGGCGAAAGTCTAGTCCATCATATCTACTGCAGTGGAAGCTTCCACTGTAAACAATACATCAGTCGCAGAAATTGAGGTTTTTGGGGCATGCTGTCTTAAAACTCCCTTAAGACTCCTTGGTAGGGCTCAAATCACCTATTTAAAAGATATGTGGTGTAACAAGGAAGTAGACAAAACACTTCTCTCCATGTATATCAAAGGTTTGTGAAAAGTGGTACCAATAGGAGAGAACTGAGAATTCAAAAAAAATTTGATCAAAAAAGGATTGATCAAAAAGAATTGGTCTGTTAGAGAACATTAATAATAGACAGGAACTGACAGTAGATGGGAAAATAAGTTACATTTTGGAAGCCTCAGGTCTGTTCTTTGGGTCACTAATGTATTACTTCATCAAGACAATTGTGAGATTTGAAAGTTCACGCTCTCTATAAAAACCTGACAAAAACCTGTGGCTCAATGTACACTCGACATCTCAAGTTGCGGGAGAAATATCACCAACAATGTCTTCGCAAGATTCTACAAATCCCCTGGGAGGACAGGTGCACCAACATCAGCATCCTCATTCAGGCCAACATCCCCAGCATTGAATCACTGACCACACTTGATCCCCAGGGCAGGCCACATAGTCCGCATGCCAGGCACGAGACTCCCAAAGCAAGTGTTCTACTCGGAGCTCCTTCGTGGTAAACGAGCCAAAGATGGGCAGCGGAAGTGCTATAAGGACACCCTCAAAGCCTCCCTGATAAAGTGCAACATCCCCACTGACACCTGTGAGTCCCTGGCCAAAGACCGCTCTAAGTGGAAGATGTGCATCCGGGAGGGCGCTGAGCACCTCGAATCTCAACGGCGAGAGCATGCAGAAATCAAGCGCAGACAGCGGAAAGAGCATGCAGCAAACCAGTCCCACCCACCCCTTCCCTCAACGGCTATCTGTATCACCTGTGACAGAGTCTGTGGCTCTCGTATTGGACTGTTCAACCACCAAAGAACTCAATTTAGGAGTGGACGCAAGTCTTCCTCGATTCCGAGGGACTGCCTATGATGATGATGTGCTTCTGTTACCTAGTATTGATACCTAATCAAGCCGGTTTGCCTCTGTGAAAGATATACAATTTTTCACTATTCATCTCTTCAAAAAAACAAAACACAGTTAATCCTGAATATTGACCGTTAACTGGTTTGTGTGAGCTTTGTATTTAAAAACTTCGATCTTCTACCTGCATCTAAAGTTTGCTAAGTTCTGGATACAATTCCATTTGTGTTAATGAGTAAGGATGATATTGCAGGTTATCCTTATGGGTGTGTGTGTGTGTGGGGGGCGGGGGGGCGGGGGGAGGGGTGGTGATGGTGGTGAGAGGGGGGTGGGTTGCTGTAAAATAACTTACCGTTTGATTGGGCGGAGTTAGTAATCATTAAGTTGTATAGGGCTAGATCTAGGTTAGACACCAGGAGGTGGTTCTTTTCCCAGAGAATAGTAGACCTCTGGAACAAGCTGCCGTTACGTGTGGTGGATGTAGACTCACTAAACTCCTTCAAGCGAAAACTGGATTTGTTTCTGGCTGGGGTGGCGATCACCCCTTATAGAAGGTAAATACTGCAGGGAATTCAGGCCAGAGAGATCGCCTGGACTAGTTTTGATCGCCAAATGGGTTGGAGAGGAATTTCCCAGATATTGTTCTTCAAATCGGCCTCGGTTTTTTATGTTTTTTTCCCTCTCCCCGGAGATCACATGGTTCCGGATGGGGTGGAGTGTATATGTTGTGTGTATATTGTGATACACTAGGTATCGCAATTGTGTGGGACAGGCTCGATGTACCAGATGGTCTTTACCTGTTCGTCATTGTTCGTATGTTCGTATTACTAGAATGTCCAAAATTGAAATCACTTCCTGTTACATAATAACCTTCTCAGTAAAGATTCAATGAATTGCACCAGTTTATAAATTGTACCCCTACATTTAAAGGATATTTTATATATATATATATATATATATCTATAGATATAAATATCTATATCTATAGAGAAAGAAAGAGGGAGATTTGCAGTAGCTACCCAACAGTGCTGAAAAGATAAAACACACATTTGGAACCTCTTTTCTATTATATAAATATTGAAACATATCTTCAGAAAGGCATTCATTTGGGAAAGATTAGGGGGTAGAAATTGCCCCCCACCCAAAACAGGGCGCAGGCAGCCCGTTCAATGGGTTTTACTGCAGCTGTAGTTGAGGTCATCTCTTGAGGGAAATTCCACTCTTTGTTACTTTTTCTTCTTTGGATCCGGAAGTTGCTCTTAATGGGGGCAGTGACTACACGAGAGGGGTGGACACAGGGCAGTGGCACACCTGAGGGGCGGAAGTTGGGGCCGGTGTGGAGCGACCGGCGCAATGACATCATCACGGCGCCGCGTCACCACGGCTCTCTCCTTCACTTAAAGTGGAGAGCCTTTGCCATTTTAAAACTTTGGTCCACTGCACTACCAGGGAGGGGATGCCAGATTGTCGGGCTGACATGGCAGTCGGCCAACAAAAGAAAAACACAGCAGCAGTGGCAGTGTGACCTCCCCTATAAGAGAAGGCGCACCGCCGTTGCAGCAGGCCACAGCCTCACTGGACCATCGGGAAAAAACAGGTTTTGGCAACGCTGGGCAGGCCGAAGATTTTCAGAGGGGAATGTCGTCATTGGGGCTGGCGGGGTAGATTAGCGGTGCGCACGGTGATGATTCACTTCAGTCGGATCGGCAGTAGCGGAGCGTTAGGGGGTGAATCATGGGACCGCCGGGAAATCTCGGAAGAGCAATTGGGCTTTCAGCGGCCATTCCACGAAAACTCGATGGCCACTCCACTCCGCAGCGTGGCCGTCGATTTGCAGTGGTAACAAGCCTTAAGGAGAGGGGCAATTTTGGCCCCTGGAGTTTTCACATGTGCTGCTGTCAATCTCTGAATCTCAGCAGCAGGTTGGAAGTAGGGAGCATTTCAGAATGTCTTACTGCACTTCTAGTCCCCTCAGATTCTGCTGTGTCTGAAAGGTGACAAGCTTAGATTTTAATTGCCGAATTTATTTTCAAATAATCCCACTTCCTTAAACATTGAGAAGTGCGGTAGAAGCACATGATGTGCAATAACATTTTTGTAGAGAATTCTGTTACTATTGCCTGAAATGTTTCTACTGCTGTAGTGCATACATTATTAAACCACAGCTGTAGACATCAATGTCCAAATATTTACCTCTGTAACAGAGTACTGCCAAGTGACAGAGGGAAAATATGGGAGAAAATAGCCCTTGAATCATAATTATACATTTACGCTCGATGCTGAGATTTTAAGTAAAGAATTTATTTGATTCACTGGAATCCTGTGCTTTAATCCAGGCTAGCAGGTTTGTGAGTTTGTGATTTCAATTGACATCAATTTAAAATGAAATCTTCCGATCAAAGAACAGCATTTTGCTGTTTCAGAATGTCTGAGCAATCTTGGGTCCGTTGCATGTTCCCTCAGATTATTTAATTAACAAGAAAACATTTTGATAGGCGGCGTTGAACATAATTGGAGTAATTAAAACACTCACTGTGGTCATCGGTGAAAATTTTGGCAGGACCCAGTGCTTGAGTTATCCTGCTGCACTTGAAACGAGTTCAGCAATCCTAAGCCAGGACTTTAGGTGGGCTCTCTTGTAACAGAAGCATCTTGCCTCTCAGGGAGGAATTTCTGGTCATAGGCCATTTGCCCTGTGGGAAGTGCACCTGCTCCCAGTGAGTACATGGCAGTAGTGGCCTTTAAGTCATGCAGAAAAACACAACTCACTAACCCTCGTAGCTATGAGAGATAATTCACGAATGAGGGAAATGGGAACAGAAACTGGGAAAGGAGGAATTAAAAAATAATGTCTAGATATGTTTAATTTCAACTCGACAATTATAAATATTCAGATTTTGTACATTTCCTCGCTTTCTATCAGTTCCCTTGTAGTGAGAGTTTGCATTTCTTGATTGTGCTGTCAGTCAGCAGTGACAGCCGCTTGCAAGCACTTTGCAGTCACGCCGAATTGATTACGTGAGTCTGTCAATGTCACTCGGAGCTACATACCACTTTATAGGCAGTGCTGATCCAACACAGTCTAAATACAAAAGCACAGTCAGTCCTCTGTTGATAAATCACATCAAAAAGCATAGATAGATGCTATCCCTTGATCCATAATTGGTAGCATCCTGTGCTGTCAGTTATGTTCAATCCCATGATTCCATAATGGAACTTGGAATGGATCGGCACTGACAATGGAAATGCATCTGCTGTCAAAGCCCTTACTGAATGAAATGTTTAGGCTACAATAAGTATTAACAGATAGCTATCAGAAATACTACATCGACCATGGTGTAGTGCTGGAACTATAGCTTTAGTACCTTGCCATCCTCTTGGAAGTGAACTTATTGCTTTTTTCACGTCAACATTTCTGAAGGAAGAATGACAGGTACAAAAAGTAAACGGCAGAACTGTGCTCAATGTGAAGAAGTCACCTTTCTGTTAACATTGTACAATGATTTATTATCTTATTTGCGCTTGTTTTAAAATTAAAGATTCAAATTAAAACTAATATGAATCTATTGAGCAATTTTTATTGTCCTTTACTCTCTACTGACAAAATATACATTGGCAGAGGGACAGCTCCTGGATTTCTTTCTGCTCTATGAGCAGATACAGTGTGGAGAATTGGCGGCTATGATGCAGTGACTTGCTGAAGGTAAAATTATACAAAGACATATATGTTCAAAGAGTGCCACAAACTGAAGTGAAGCAAGAATTTGAAAATAAAAGGTTGGCAGCATGGCCCTGTTAATATTGCATTAATGCTGATAGCTGGATGGGGAATATGAAATCAGGCTAAGTGCTAGTGAGTCAGTACATTATTAATAATAATAAATAATATTTTTGAGCTAGCAATTGGCCCGGTTTGAAAATTGGCCATTGATCTGTCATTAACGGGAAATGCAATGACAGCTAATGAGCTCCACTTTTCTCTCTCCTGACATTTCATGTGAATCACTGGAACCCAGTGGCTCCCACAATCTCCTGATCTCCCCTACCACTGAGACTTGAGCAGCAGTTAAAGCTGGGACATAGAGGGAGTCACTACATCAGCACCCCTTTAAAATGCAGTGAGAATGTTGTCCTTGTTATTTTGTGTAACTTCTTAAAGATATTTTCCTTTAAATGGTGACTGTTGATGACACTACTAGGGATATAGCTTGAAGCGATAGTGATCCTGAGAGCGTGATTGAGCTGAATTAACATACATGACTGAAATAAAAAGATTGTTGAAGCACCTTGGGTTAATGACCATATCTCTACTGAAGTTAATTAAGCTCTCCTCAAACTGCTCCAAGCCAGTTCTCTGCAACGATGACGTCTACAATGTCCATTAACACAAATTATCTCAGTTTAATTACTTGGATATGGTTCTATAAGATGCTGCTGCCCCTCTCACAAGTACCGTTATTTATGTGTGATAATAAGGAACAGGAGATCATTGGTCTTTGGAAGGCATCACAGCCAAACTCAACAACAACTTGTATTTAAATAATACCTTTAACATAGTAAAACGTTCCAAGGCACTTCACAGGAGCGTTATCAAACAAAATTTGACACCGAGCCACATAATGAGGTATTAGGGCAGATAACCAAAGGCTTGGTCAAATATGTAGGTTTAAAGGAGGGTCATAAAGGAGGAAAGAGTGGTAGAGAGGCGGAAAAGTTTTGGCAGGGAATTCCAGAGCTTAGGGCCTAGGCAGCTGAAGGCCACCAATAGTGGAGCGATTAAAATCGTAAATGCTCAAGGGGACAGAATTGGAAGAGATTACAGAGATAGGGATGGGTGAGGCTATGGAAGGAATTGAAAACAAGGACGAGAATTTTAAAATCTAGGCGACTCAATCTTCTACTTACCTGCTGTCACACGTGCCCACTTCTAGCAGGGACATCAGATAGCGAAAGGGAGCAGCAACACACTTGATTTTCCCCAATGGAGCTGATCGTATCTGTAGTACCCAGGGGTGCTGAAGGTGCCCTAATTGAATCCAGCTAACTCAAAACAGCTTCCTGTTTTTCCCTCCAATAATGCTGCCTGACCCGCTGAGATTTCCAGCATTTTCTGATTTTATTTCAGATTCCAGCATCTGCAGTATTTTGCTTTTGTATTAGGACCTTCCTGGACTGATTGGCTAAGCTATGCATCAGATACAGTTGCTGAGCCAATGCAATATTGTTTAATGGAAATAGAAAAATGAAAAACGACTGCCAAGATTATGATGCTTTATCACTGTTTGTCAGTATTCTTTTCAAAATTCAATGTAACAGTCTTTGAACCTATTCAGAAGGCTGGATCTAGCTGGTGCTATTGGGTGGCTCTACCTAACATAATCAGACTTGGCTGCTTGAACATAATCACTTTAATAAACAAATTGATAATTGATTGTTATACTAGAATATTATCTAGGAACAAAATAATATAAATAATATTGCATCTGGATCTTGATATACTTTCAGTTTAAAACGTATTTCCTGAAGTTAAATCTATAGTTAAACACGAGACTCATTAAAAAAAAATTATTCCTCCTAATTTTAATTGGTCTGCTCAATTTTTTGTGCTAATCATGCTAGGTGAAGAATTAATTTTCCTACTTTTGGCACTCTGACTTGGCATTAAGAATGTGTAGATCAGGTATAAGATAGATGAGATATAATTCCTAAGCACCTTCACTTCTGGCCCAAAGATAAATTCTAAGCCAACCACAGGAAAACACCTCCGACACAGGGTGACCCAGTGGTAAGTTAGGATCAATCAGTGATCTTTATGCTGTGCATTCATGCCCACTACTAACTGGGCTGAGACTATTCCAAATGCACATTTTAGCTGGAACTTTTATAGGCCTGGACGTGAGAATAGAGACTTTCATCCCATTAGCTTGGGCTAGGTCCCTGAGATGAGTTTGTGTTCTTGACTCATTATGAGGTAATGTGCCATTGGCCATTTTGCATCTCGTTACAGTAGTTCTGCACAAAATAAGGAATTCAGCTATCCTTTTTGTCCTAATTATGGAATTTTACAAGCTCAATCAAGAGACGTGTCTGCAATTTAAAGCAGGCATGACACTTTCGTAAAAGATAACTAACCTATCAAATTTAAATATCCAGCAACTGTAACGTGAATCACAAAAGAATGAATAGAAGTAAACAGAATACTACACCTGTTTGACATTAACTTTTGAAATGGAAGCGACTCCGTAAACGTGAACAAAATAAATCACATTCCCTCATCCATTGAATGCAAACAATTTGAAATGACTTGGCATGGGGACAAAGCTAATCGATCGATTGATTGTGAGCTTGAGTATCTTCACTGAAAATACTCGTTCTTTTTTCTTCATTATGGGACACAAAATAATATCATCCAAATCACATTAAATGTCCATTAGTCATTGTGAAGCAAGTTGTGTCCCTATTCAAGCGAGACTTTATACACCATTTAAAATAACTTGCGCTGCTTTCGTTGTCTGACTAGGAAAAGGGGAATGCCAAAGTCATTACAGAAGGGTATGTTAAGAATGCTCAAAAAAGTAGGTTATAGCTACACTTATCATAGATGAAGCATAGACTCAATTTGTCATGCAAAATTCCATGGACATGAGTAATTTTTCAGCTACTCCAAATGTATACACATGTATTTTGAACAGGCACCAACTGTTTATAAATACAAAACAGACCGTATCTGTTGTAATTTGAAATGTTAAAAAAATGGAAAAATTCCATCGTTTGCTAGAAATGATTGGATACGTTTGCATCCTCAAGTTGCACTCATTCTAAAATAACGGACTGTGAAGGTCGTATCAAAATTTCAAGATTCAGATCAATGACAAATAGGAATAAAGCCTCCGATAAGCCTCTAAAGCCCCAGGGAATCACTGAGACTTAAACTTGATCTTCCTACTGACTGCTATAGTGCAGCTGCTGCCAGAACATACAAGTGCTGATGATAGAACTGAAGACCTTTACAAATATTTAATCATAAACCATAATCTATTATTAATTATCCCCCTTTATTCTTACATATAATTAACTTCTCTGAAAGTGTAAATGTTTTGGCCTGAACAGATGAAAAAAAATCCTTTATTACACTGCTATAGGATTCAAAGATTGCCCTATAGAATGCGATTAGATCCAATGAGACAAGCAAATCCTGCCAAATTTCCAATTTGTTCTTCAGTTTCCCATATGGTTTGTTCCTAAACTCTGTAAGGAATCCCTCAGGATTCTGTACACTTAAGTAACCCTTTGAATACTGTTTACTCTTTTGCAGCTTTTGAAGATGGCTGACATCAATACTTAGATGCCTGTACATCAATTGATTTAAATAGTGAAATGTGCCTGTAAAGCCGATTAGATTTTTTGATATATGCTACTTTGATGCCATGCACTGTATTGTATTATTTCTTTTCTGCATTCTTACTGTGTAATATTTAATGTTGTCTTGTGTGTGTTGTAATCTTAGATAATCAACCTATCTGAACTTTGCTGAAATTTCCTGTGTAATAATATTCTTTGGGTAAATTTTAAGGTGCAATCTTATTACATTTGAATGTAGGAATGTACTGCTTTCCAGGTACTTTATTAAATGAATACCTGCCTGGGGTTGTAGGCTGTAACACTGACATGTCTAATATCCTGAATTATGAATAATCTTAAACTATACCTTTTCATCTGGGTCAAGAGGAGTCCTACCAGAACACCAGCCGGGAAGTGCTATGTATGTGGAATATGGATATTCTCATTTCCATGAACATGTCTAAAGGATCCCAAAATATCACTGATGGCACTTCAGTGGATTTAGAAAAACGCTGTTTCATCTCACGGCTCTGAGTTCAAATGTAGCCTGGATGGATGAGAATATATCCAATGCCTGTTAAAGATCTCACGCGAAATGCATTTAGACAATGTTTATCCATTTCTTAACAGGCTTGAGCCAACTGCACATAGCTGCCTATACATGCTTTTTGTAGGTTAGGCTTCAATCACATAATTGAGGCAGGGTTTTACAGTTTGGGGTTTTTAAGGATTAATTCCAAGTGTGCTCCCAGTTGGAAGCTTCGCTCACAGGAGACGTTGGAGATTCAAGGCTATGATATCATGCCCCTAACTCTAACCCGTATTTCTTTTGAGTAGAGATTCCTTCTGGAAGCCAAGAATCGCAGAACTACCCATTTAGTGCCGCCTCCCTCAATGGTTTCACAGTGACTATTGTAAGAGGAAACCACAGAGGGGTATATCTGAGAGGTTAACAATTAACCTATTAGCAATAATCTGTTTACTATTTTTACCATAGTCTCATGCTATCTGTTATATCTGTAATGCACTTATGAATGACTCCACGAGGCAATGTGTTGTACTCAAACTGTAGTGACCTTGGTCCTTTATTTGTAACTCCAGAGTGAGGTACAAGCATGGTGGGCAGCCTTTTATGTTGGGCCTGCACACCGATGCAGGTGACCCTCAGGTCTCCCACTGCAGTGCCCTCTGATGGATAGCCTCTGCCACACGGGCAGGAAACCCTTGTCTCCACCAATTGCACCCTCTAGTGGTGCCAGCATACTATATACACAGTGTAAACCTTATTGATAGTACATCAGGTAACAAGTCTCCATCTTATGCAACTATATAGTGACTACACAGAGAGTATATCTATAGCCTACATATATAACATCACTCTCCCCCAAGTCCTTTGTGCTGATTACCTTTGCACTATGTGTTCTGGTTTAGCTCTCCCCAGACTTAAGTGCAAATAGCCCTTGCACCTTGGCTGTGTTTTGGCTTGGCTCGCTCCCTGTTAACCCCTAAGTCCTTTTGCCACAGCATTGTGTACTGGTTACCAGTTTGGATCGTTCAATGATGCAGTGGTGGTTCCAGTGGGTTGTGGGTGTGATCTATGTGTGTGTCCATGGCTACATACATCAATTTTCCCCCCCTGCCCCTCCCCCCCACAGCGAGATCGTGCAGCAGGCCCATTACATTAACATACAGGATCAGTCACAGTGCAAGTACAAAGAAATGAAGTTACAATTTGTATCATGACACCTTGGTTCAGTGACTTACATTTGTTACGTTTTGAGGTCGTGCACCAGGATTGGGTAGATTGCATTCATGGTTCCGTCATGGTAAGTACAGAGGTAGCAGTACAGGTATGCGAGGACGCATGTTCCAGAACAACCTGATGGGGTCCTAGTCATCTGATAGCGGTGCTGCGCCCCCTGCTAGCGGGGTGGGCTTGGTTCGCTCACCTAGCCATGACTCAGGGCCTTTGCTGTTGCCTAGTGGTGGGCAGAGCCACAGATGTGTGTGGCCTCCATGTCCTCCTTTGAGGATTGCAGAATCTTCTGCCTGCTCTCTAACGGTGTTGGGAACCTGGCTGTTCCAGGTCCTGTTTGGGGAACTCGTTGGTTCTGACCTTTCGCGCCCGGACATGGCCGAGGTATCGACTGGGTCTGGAGGCTGCACCATCTCCACCCAGGTGGTGGGCAATGATGGCTGACTGCGCGTATTGGCACCGTTTTTGTTTCCAGGTCCATGGTGAATAGTGCCATCGGTGCCTGCACCATGGGATAGACCTGGGGTGGGTATTAGGATCAGTGCCTTCACCCTCCCGAATTCGCTCGCTTGCTACTTTTGGGTCACCCTATTCCCGACATCTCACAACAACACTTTGTTCTTTACATTAGAACTGGTACTGACATCTCGCAACAACATTTTGTTCTTTACATTAGGAATAGTACCGACATCTCGCAACAACATTTTGTTCACAATCTTAATTGGTTCGTTACATTGATTCACATGCATACAATGTCTCTTTAACTTCAGTTGGTTGCAGGTCTCCTTTAAGAGAACCTTGCTGGCTTTACCCCAATCAAACACAGCTGGAGTACTGCGTGCAGTTCTGGTTGCCATATTATGGAAAGAGCGTGATTGCACTAGAGAGGGTGGAGAGGAGATTTACAAGGATGCTGCCTGGAATGGAGAATCTTAGTTATGAGGACAGATTTGATAGGCTGTTCTCATTGGAACAGAGGAGGTTGAGAGGAGACCTCATTGAGGTGTACAACATATTGAGGGGCCTGGACATAGTGGATAGTAGGGGTCAATGTCCATTGGTGGAGGGGTCTATTACAAGGGGTATAGTTTTAAGGTGGTTGGCGGAAGGTTTAGAGGAGATTTGAGGGGGGGCTTCTTTACACAGAGGGTTTTGTGGATCTGGAACTTGCTGCCTGGAAGAGTGGTGGATGCAGAAACACTCACCACTTTTAAGAAATGGTTGGATGGGCACTTGAAGTGCCATAACCGGCGAGAGGCGAGCCAGTGCAGCTACAGGGAGAAGGCAAAAAAGTAGAAAGAAACAGAAAGGTGATTTCACAGCCAAGGGGGTAAGTGATTGGCTGGTGATTGGTGAGTAGTTTTTCTTTTTTCTCTTTGATATCAGTGAGTAAATTTTAACATTGTTGTTGCCAATTTAAGTGTATCTAAGGGTTAAGTCATGGCAGGAGAGCTTGGTCACGTGATATGCTCCTCCTGTACCATGTGGGAACTCAGACGACTACGTGTGCGGGAAGTGTATCCGCCTCCAGCTCCAGACGGTCCTCGTTGCAGAATTGGAGCTGAGGGTGGATTCACTCTGGAGCATCCACGATGCTGAGAATGACGTGAATAGCATGTGTAGCGAGTTGGTCTTACCGCAGGTGAAGGGTCCACAGCCAGCTAGGGAATGGAAGACCAGCAGGAAGAGCAGTGCGAGGAAGGTAGTGCAGGGGTCCCCTGCGGCCATCCCCCTGCAAAACAGATACACCGTTTTGAATACTGTTGAGAGGGATGACTCCTCAGGGGAGGGCAGCAGCAGCCAAATTCATGGCACCGTGGCTGGCTCTGCTGCACAGGAGGGCAGGAAAAAGAGTGGGAGAGCGATAATGATAGGGGATTCGATTGTAAGGGGAATAGATAGGTGTTTCTGCGGCCGCAACCGAGGCTCCAGGATGGTATGTTGCCTCCCTGGTGCAATATTCAAGGATATCTCGGAGCGGGTGCAGAACATTCTGAAAAGGGAGGGTGAACAGCCGGTTGTCGTGGTGCACATTGGTACCAACGATATAGGTAAAAAAAGGGATGAGGTCCTACGAGACAAATTTAAGGAGCTAGGAGCTAAATTAAAACGTAGGACCTCAAAAGTAGTAATCTCAGGATTGCTACCAGTGCCACGTGCTAGTCAGAGTAGGAATCGCAGAATAGCTCAGATGAATACGTGGCTTGAGCAGTGGTGCAGCAGGGAGGGATTCAAATTCCTGGGGCATTGGAACTGGTTCTGGGGGAGGTGGGACCAGTACAAACCGGACGGTCTGCACCTAGGCAGGACCGGATCCAATGTCCGAGGGGGAGTGTTTGCTAGTGCTTGGGGAGGAGTTAAACTAATATGGCAGGGGGATGGGAATCAATGCAGGGAGACAGAGGGAAACAAAAAGGAGACAAAAGCAAAAGACAGAAAGGAGATGAGTAAAAGTGGTGGGCAGAGAAACCCAAGGCAAAAAACAAAAAGGGCCACTGAATGTAAAGGGGCTGCAGGAGGGGTCAAAACTAAAAATCATGGTTAAAAAACTAGTATTAAAACACTCTACCTAAATGCACGCAGCATTCAAAATAAAGTAAATGAGTTGACGTCACAAATCATTACAAATGGGTATGATTTGGTGGCCATTACAGAAACGTGGTTGCAGGGTGGCCAAGACTGGGAATTAAACATACAGGGATATCTGACGATTCGGAAGGATAGACAAGAAGGGAGAGAAGGTGGGGTAGCTCTGTTAATAAAGGATGATATCAGGGCAGTTGTGAGAGACGATATTGGCTCTAATGAACAAAATATTGAATCATTGTGGGTAGAGATTAGAGATAGTAAGGGGAAAAAGTCACTGGTGGGCGTAGTTTATAGGCCCCCAAATAATAACTTCATGGTGGGGCAGGCAATAATCAAGGGAATAATGGAGGCATGAGAAAAAGGAACGGCAGTAATCATGGGGGCTTTTAACCTACATATCGATTGGTCAAATCAAATCGCACGGGGTAGCCTGGAGGAGGAATTCATAGAATGCAAGCGCGATTAGAACAGTATGTTACAGAACCTACAAGGGAGCAAGCTATCTTAGATCTGGTCCTGTGTAATGAGACAGGAATAATAAACAATCTCCTAGTAAAAGATCCTTTTGGAATGAGTGATCACAGTATGGTTGAATTTGTAATACAGATTGAGGGTGAGGAAGTAGTGTCTCAAACGAGCGTACTATGCTTAAACAAAGGGGACTACAGTGGGATGAGGGCAGAGTTGGCTAAAGTAGACGGGAAACACAGACTAAACGGTGGCACAATTGAGGAACAGTGGAGGACTTTTAAGGAGCTCTTTCATAGTGCTCAACAAAAATATATTCCAGTGAAAAAGAAGGGTGGTAAGAGAAGGGATAACCAGCCATGGATAACCAAGGAAATAAAGGAGAGTATCAAATTAAAAACCAATGCGTATAAGGTGGCCAAGGTTAGTGGGAAAATAGAAGATTGGGAAAATTTTAAACAACAGCAAAGAATGACGAAGAAAGCAATAAAGAAAGGAAAGATAGATTACGAAGGTAAACTTGCCCAAAACATAAAAACGGATAGTAAAAGCTTTTACACATATATAAAACAGAAAAGAGTGACTAAAGTAAATGTTGGTCCCTTAGAAGATGAGAAGGGGGATTTAATAATGGGAAATGTGGAAATGGCTGAGAACGTAAACAATTATTTTGCTTCGGTCTTCACAGTGGATGACACAGAAACCATGCAGAAATTGCTGGTCACAGGAATGTGGGGAGGACCTTGAGACAATCACTATCACTAGGGGGGTAGTGCTGGACAGGCTAATGGGACTCAAGGTAGACAAGTCCCCTGGTCCTGATGAAATGCATCCCAGGGTATTAAAAGAGATGGCGGAAGTTATAGCAGATGCATTCATTATAATCTACCAAAATTTTCTGGACTCTGGGGAGGTACCAGCGGATTGGAAAGCAGCTAATGTAACGCCTCTGTTGAAAAAAGGGGGCAGACAAAAGGCAGGTAACTATAGGCCGGTTAGTTTAACATCTGTAGTGGGGAAAATGCTTGAAACTATCAATAAGGAAGAAATAGCGGGACATCTAGATAGGAATAGTGCAATCAAGCAGAGGCAGCATGGATTCATGAAGGGGAAATCATGTTTAACTAATTTACTGGAATTCTTTGAGGATATAACGAGCATGGTGGATAGAGGTGTACCGATGGATGTGGTGTATTTAGATTTTCAAAAGGCATTCGATAAGGTGCCACATAAAAGGTTACTGCAGAAGATAAAGGTATGCGGAGTCAGAGGATATGTATTAGCATGGATCGAGAATTGGCTGGCTAACAGAAAGCAGAGAGTCGGGATAAATTGGTCCTTTTCGGATTGGAAATCGGTGTGCCACAGGGATCGGTGCTGGGACCACAACTGTTTACAATATACATAGATGACCTGGAAGAGGGGACAGAATGTAGTGTAACAAAATTTGCAGATGACACAAAGATTAGTGGGAAAGTGGGTTGTGTAGAGGACACAGAGGGGCTGCAAAGAGATTTAGATAGGTTAAGCGAATGGGCTACGGTTTGGCAGATGGAATACAATGTCGGAAAATGTGAGGTCATCCACCTTGGAAAAAAAAACAGTAAAAGGGAATATTATTTGAATGGGGAGAAATTACAACATGCTGTGGTGCAGAGGGACCTGGGGGTCCTTGTGCA
Source organism: Pristiophorus japonicus (assembly GCF_044704955.1). Taxonomy (NCBI): domain Eukaryota; kingdom Metazoa; phylum Chordata; class Chondrichthyes; family Pristiophoridae; genus Pristiophorus; species Pristiophorus japonicus. Next base: position 53,524,050 of record NC_091979.1, on the reverse strand, counting down.
TGAATCCCAAAAAGTTAGTTTGCAGGTGCAGCAGGTATTCAGGAAGGTGAATGGAATGTTGGCCTTCATTACGAGGGGGATGGAGTTCAAAAGCAGGGAGGTCCTGCTGCAATTGTGCAGGGTATTGGTGAGGCCGCACCTGGAGTACTGCGTGCAGTTTTGGTTACCTTACTTAAGAAAGGATATACTAGCCTTGGAGGGGGTACAGAGACGATTCACTAGGCTGATTCCGGAGATGAGGGGGTTACCTTATGATGATAGATTGAGTAGACTGGGTCTTTACTCGTTGGAGTTCAGAAGGATGAGGGGTGATCTTATCGAAACATTTAAAATAATGAAAGGGATAGACAAGATAGAGGCAGAGAGGTTGTTTCCACTGGTCGGAGAGACTAGAATTAGGGGGCACAGCCTCAAAATACGGGGGAGCCAATTTAAAACCGAGTTGAGAAGGAATTTCTTCTCCCAGAGGGTTGTGAATCTATGGAATTCTCTGCCCAAGGAAGCAGTTGAGGCTAGCTCATTGAATGTATTCAAGTCACAGATAGATAGATTTTTAACCAATAAGGGAATTAAAGGTTATGGGGAGCAGGCGGGTAAGTGGAGCTGAGTCCACGGCCAGATCAGCCATGATCTTGTTGAATGGCGGAGCAGGCTCGAGGGGCTAGATGGCCTACTCCTGTTCCTAATTCTTATGTTCTTATGTTCTCATGTTAGGGTTACGGACCTTGGGCTGGTAATTGGGATTAGACTGGATGACCTTTTGTTGGACAGGGCAGAAATGATGGTAAGTATTGCAGGGAATAGAATACGGCCAGGGTGATCTCCTGGACTCGTTTCGATTGCCTGGATGGGTCGGAGAGGAATTTTCCCAGATTTTTTTTCTCCCTAAATTGGCCGTTTTTATCTGGTTTTTGCTTCTCCCAGGAGATCACATGGCTCCATTTGGGGTGGAGTGTAGATGTTTTCAGTCAAAGAGATGTCGTGGTTGTGTGAGGCGGACTGGTTGGGCTGGGTGCTCTTTGCCTTTCTGTCATTGTTGATAGGTTTATATGTAACCTTTAGGGCGGCTGATCAAGGGCCGTGTGGCTCTTTGTCGGCCGGCGCAGACACGATAGGCCGAAATGGTCTCCTTCTGCGCTGTAAATTTCTATGCTTCTATGTTTCTATGTTAGACACCACGTGTTGGTCCCTCACCGTTGCATCTCATGATATGGCTGTGGCCATCTTTTTTTTCAGCCACGCTGCACCTCGCTGCAGCAGGGACGCCATCTTGCCTCTGTCCTCGAGGTCGACAGCCTTGATCCTTCTCTCCCGCGATTCTGCCACAAAAGCTGGAAGAGTGCCTTTGAATTCGATCTTCCTCCCCAGGAATCCTGCCACTGGAGCCGGGAACGTACTTTTAGGTCGTTCCGGTCGGATCATTGCCATGCAGTCGTGATGGACGGTCTGTGTCTCAGTTGCTGCGCTGGTCTGTTCTCTGGTGCCTGGCCCTCTGCCTCTAAGCACAAGGGACATCGATTGCTGGAGTGAAGAGGTCTTCCCATTTCCACTGGATCTTCCCCATCCACCTTCTTCCGAATAGTGTTGAACCATCACCTGCAACAATCCACAGAGGTAATTTGTGCACCACGCCATTATGGATTACACTTACATCCGCACTACCAAGGACTGGGATCAGCTCCTTGGTGTAGGTGCGCAACTTTTCCTGTACTGGAACCAGCTCGCATTGTTTTTCATTCCATAGCCTCTCAAAGACATCCTGGCTCATCACTGACTGGCTCTCTCCCGTGTCCACTTCCATGAAGACTGGAACGCCGTTTATCTCGACTTCCATCTTCACTGGAGGACAATCAGTGGTGCAGGTATACACTCCATACACTTCTTCTTGGGGCTGTGCTGCCTTTCTGGCCAAATCATCATACTCCCCGCTGGATTCAAAGTCATCTACCGACTCCTCTGCTAGACGATGAGTCATATTTCTTTTACACATACGCTGGAGGTAGCCCTTCGTGTTACAGGCTTTGCATACGTACTCAGCAAACTGACACTGGTGAACCCTATGGTTTCCTCCATAACACCAGCATGATGCTACTCGATTAGCACCCCTCGGCGGACTCTGAGTTCTGGAACCCTGAGGTCTGTGCTCTCTGCCCTGGGCAGAGCCACGTTCTACAGTCTTGCCTGTGAAAGGCACCATTTTGTGTACAGTACTTGCCGGCTTTGAGTCCACAGGATGAATAATTTTCTTGGTGCTGCAAGTCGAGGTCATTAACGCCTGATTGATGCTGATGGTCTTCTGCAGTTTGACTGTGGTGTCGGCAGATAATAGCTTTTGAAGGAGGTCCTCATGGCCAATTCCTATAACGAAGATGTCTCGCAATGCTTCGTTGAGGTGCGTGCCGAAATCACATGGTGCCGCAAGTCTCCTGAGGTCGGCAGCATATTTTGCAATCTCCTGGCCCTCAGGTTTGCGGTGAGTGTACAATCTGTGTCTGGTCGGGAGGATGCTCTGTTTTAGTTTTAGTTGGTCGTGAATTAGTTCAGTCAGCTCATCGTATGTCTTATCCTTGGCCTTTGAGGGTGCCAGCAAGTCCCTGACGAGGCGGTAGACCTCGGGCCCACAACTGGTCAGCAGTATAGCCTTGCGCTTCTCCGCAAATGTGTCCGTCTCCCCTGCCAGGTCGTTTGCCACGAATTATTGATAGAGCCTTTCCGTGAAGGCATCCCAATCATCACCCTCTGCAAAGTCTTTTAGTGTGCCAAAGGTAGCCATAATCGCGTGAAAGTCCGTATTCTCGTCGCCAGTTGTTATGTCTGTAATGCACTTATGAATGACTCCATGAGGCAATGTGTTGTACTCAAGCTGTAGTGACCATGGTCCTTTATTCGTAACTCCAGAGTGAGGCACAAGCATGGTGGGCAGCCTTTTATACTGGGCACTGCACACTGATGCAGGTGACCCTCAGGTCTCCAACCGCATTGGCCTCTGGTGGATAGCCTCTGCCACAGGGATAGGAAAGCCCGGTCTCTACCAGTTGCACCCTTTAGTGGTGCCAGCATAGTATATACACAGTGTAAACCTTATTGATAGTACATCTTCAACTATACAGTCTCCATCTTATGCAACTATACAGTGACTACACAAAGAGTATATCTATAGTCTGCATATATAACACTATCCTAACATTCTCTCTGCAAAATGATAGATATTACTGCTCAGATGAGAGATTTCTAACAACAAAACCAACAACTTGTATTTATATAATGCCTTTAACGTAGTTAAAGGTCCCAAAGGGCATCACGGGAGTGTTATAAGCCAAAACAAAAATTGACATTGAGCCACATAAGGAGAAATTAGGGCAGATGAAGGAGGGAGGTTTTAAGGAGCATGTTAAAGGACTGATATGTGAAGAAAGACTGGATCGACTAAGCTTATATTCACTGGAATTTAGAAGAATTAGAGGGGATCTCATAGAAACCAATAAAATTCTGACGGGATTGGACAGGTTAAATGCAGGAAGAATGTTCCCGATGTTGGGGAAGTCCAGAACCAGGGGTCACAGTCTAAGGATAAGGGGTAAGCCATTTAGGACCGCGATGAGGAGAAACTTCTTCACTCAGAGAATTGTGAACCTGTGGAATTCTCTACCACAGAAAGTTGTTGAGGCCAGTTCGTTAGATATATTCAAAAGGGAGTTAGATGTGACCTTTACAGCTAAAGAAATCAAGGAGTATGGAGAGAAAGCAGGAATGGGGTACTGAAGTTGCATGATCAGCCATGATCATATTGAATGGTGGTGCAGGCTCGAAGGGCCGAATGGCCTACTCCTGTACCTATTTTCTATGTTTCTATGTTAAAGGAGGAGAGAGTGGTAGAAAGGCAGAGAGGTTTAGGGGGGGAATTCAGAGCTTAGGGCCTAGGCAGCTGATGGCACGGCCATCAATAGTTGAACGATTAAAATCAGGGATGCTCAATAGGTTAGAGGAGCGCAGATGTCTTGGGGCATTATAGGGCTGGAGGAGATTACAGAGATAGGGAGGGACGAGGCCATGGAGGGATTTGAAAACAAGATGGAGAATTTTAAAATCAAGGCGTTGCTTAACCAGGAGCCAATGTAGGTCAGCGAGCACAGGGGTGATGGGTAAACAGGACTTGGTTCGAGTTAGGACACAGGCAGCCGAGTTTTGGATGACCTCAAGTTTACATAAGATAGAACATGGGAAGCCAGCCAGGAAGGAGTGTGTTGGAATAGTCAAGGCTAGAGGTAACAAAGGCATGGACGAGGATTCCAACAGCAGATGAGCAGACGGCAGGGGCGGAGACGGGCAATGTTACGGAGGTGGAAATAGGCGGTCTTAGTTATGGTGCTGATATGTGGTTGGAAGCTAAAGCAACTAATAATTTTTTCTAAATAAATAGTAATAGCAAGCACAATCATTATCAAATGTTGAGTAGTATATTATGCATATATATTGTATAACATCAAGATGTCCATAATTTTGCAAGAGCATTTTCTGATTGAGTTTGAGTCTCAGGTGAATAATAAAAAAGTTCCAATTATGGCACAGCTAAAGCTTGTTTTGTCCTTGCACAAACCTCCTGGACAATTCTGTTCCTCATGACATTGATACTCTCATTCTGGTCTAACTAACAGCATTCAAAATAACATGAGTCCTATTTGAAACCCCGGTCTTTTAATCCCTTAGGTTAAATCAACGCTTCCGTTAATTCCTTGAAGTGGAGGTCCCCAGCCAAATCCAGCAATATTTCATACATCAATTAATTTAACATTGGAATGCAGATGTGACAAATACAATTGTGAACAAGCGGGATGATATGAACACTTCACACATCGGAGTCAAACATTTAAATCTTTACCATGGAACACCTGTTCTTTTAGCTCAAACAAACCTGCTGCTACTCAAGTAAGGTAAACAAATCAATTTGATTTGTTGATCAAAGATAAAATCTGATTCTTAAGCACACACTACTACTACTTTGTGTGGCTAATGTAGATGTAGAGCAATAACTATAATGTTACATTTAGGTGGTTAAGGCAGATAATTGTGTCAGGAGTAGCAGAGTGTATCACTGTGATGCCTCCTGCGTATTTGAGTCACGATATGTTCCACGGTCTGTTCTGGGTGACCACTGGAGAGTCGCACACTGGAGAGTTTTTAATTCTCCATTTGTACATCAAGTATCCCGCATCTGCCATGGTTTGTGCGGATGTTGTTTAGGGTAGCGGGAGATCAAACACCAAGGATCTTCTGCATCGGGTCTTTCATGAGGTGTCTGTTTCCGTCTTCTTGTGAACTCCATTCAGCTTTCCAAGCATCATCAAGGTTGAAGTCGCATTGTCGAAGTTTAAACGTGTGGGTCCAAAAAGGCTTGTGCGACTTCAAGTGGTGGTGAGGGACGTTGCTGAGATCCTAGTGGACAGGGAGGCGTTCATTTTCCATGATTCACTGGACTTCCCGGAGGGTTGCGGCATCGTGGCAAATGGACTGGGGAGCGATGTACAACAGCACGGGCAGCCAGAGTGTTGGGGTCGATTTGAGGGTTCCAGCGATGCACGGTATTGCAGTGTTCAGTTGGACATCAACAAGTCGAGAGTGGCTACTTCTGGTCCATACTCGTACAATAATCGACTACAGAGTACACAAGGGCCAGCACTGATGTCCATAACATTGATGCTGATGCACACAAAACAAGCAATTCAAACTCTGCTTCAAAGAATACTCCATTTCATGAGGACTATCCTATAGCTGGCCACGGGAGAAGGTGCTTGGATCCTGTCACTGATCATAAAAAGTAAAAATATTCTATTGTCTAGGGTGATTGTCCATAGTTTGTACAGTGCAAAACTATTCACTTGTTTTATTCTCTATTAAATAGTGTCAGCTGTGGCTCAGTAGGTAGCACACTCGCCTCTGAGTCAGAAGGTTGTGGGTCCACTCCAGGGATTTAAACACAAAAAATCTAGGCTGACACTCCAGTGCAGTGCTGCACTGTTGGAGGTGCCGTCTTTCGGATGAAACTTTAAACTGAGGCCCTGTCTGCTCTCTCATGTGGACGTAAAAGATCCCATGGTATTATTTCGAAGAAGAGCAGTAGAGTTAGCCCTGGTGTCCTGGCCAATATGTATCCCTCAATCAATATAACAAAAAAAACAGATTCTCTGGTCATTATCACATTGCTGTTTGTGGGAGCTTGCTTGTGCGCAAATTAGCTGCGGTGTTTCCGACATTATAACAGTGACTACACTCCAAAAGTACTTCATTGGCTGTAAAGCGCTTTGAGACGTCCGGTGACCTTGAAAGGGGCGATATAAGTCCAAGCCTTTCTTTCTAAAGAGCATATTCTTTCTATAGTCATCATCATCGGCAGTCCCTCGGAATCGAGGAAGACTTGCTTCCACTTTTAACATGAGTTCTTAGGTGGCTGAACAGTCCAATACGAGACCCACAGTCTGTCACAGGTGGGACAGATAGTCGTTGAGGGAAGGGGTGGGTGGGACTGGTTTGCTGCACGCTCTTTCTGCTGCCTGTGCTTGATTTCTGCATGCTCTCGGCGATGAGACTCGAGGTGCTCAGCGCTCTCCCGGATACACTTCCTCCTTTTAGGATGGTCTTTGGCCAGGGACTCCCAGGTGTCAGTGGGGATGTTGCACTTAATCAGGGAGGCTTTGAGCGTGTCCTTGTAATGTTTCCGCTGCCCACCTTTGGCTCGTTTGTTGTGAAGGAGTTCTGAGTAGAGCGCTTGCTTTGGGAGTCTCATATCTGGCATGCAAACTATGTGGCCTGCCCAGTGGAGCTGATCAAGTGTGGTCAGTGCTTCAATGCTGGCGATGTTGGCCTGGTCGAGGATGCTAATGTTGGTGCGTCTGTCCTCCTAGGCCTTTGCCTTTCAGGACGTATCTGTTTCAGGCATGTGGTGCTGTTTTGTACTGTCTATTCTGTTATTATGATATTCGTGTAGAGGCTGCAGAAAATCAACTATTTCCCCCCATATTAGTGTCGCACTTGCATCTATTTCCAATGTGCCCTTTCGGAACAAATTACTAATGTAATGCATTGCAAGATGGAATTGTTGCACAAATTGTACCATGCAACAGTGTGGGAGAATCTCATCAGTATTACTGCATCATACTTCTACACATATCAGTACTGCATTTACACTTGTTTTGTATTACAAATTCTGACTGATAATCAAAACATTAACTTGAACTGTTCTGACTCAAGTCAATCACGATAAACAAGTCTGGCACAAGTGTGACTTTTTAATGTTGTCATCTCAAAGCCCACCTTTTCTCCAAAGCCTTCAATCATTCCTAATTTCCCATCTCTCACTTGATGTTCTGTTTCTCTTGTTACTCTTCTGTGAAGTGTTTTGAGATGTTTTGTGCATGAAAGACACTGTGCATTTGCACATTGTTGTTGTTGTCATGGTGCTGATGGAAGGCACCATTTTAAAATGAAGAATATGCCCCTTGCCCTAATACTTGATTCATTTTGGTTATTTCTCAGTGTACTAATGTTATCTGAAAAGCAATAGGAGTCATTCTTATTCAAATGAAATTGTTTGGGTGGGAATACATAATTTCAAGTGCTCTTGATGTTGGTCATGTATCTTGGCCAATGGTTTATCAGTATTAGATTGCTGTTAAATATGTTCACACATCTAAAGATTCCTGAGGTTCTCATATTTGGGCGTGGTTAGTTGTTTTCCTGATAAAACCCCTGAAATCACCCAGATCATGAGCAAAAGTGCAAATCATCTATAATATAGGTGATGAATAATGGTTATTATCGATCCAAAGGCCACAGTCACTTCCATCCCATTATCTATAGGCTGTACAGCCAGTGATTGGACATAATTCCCCTTACATTGGCTCCTGTAAACACCTTTTTGGGCTTCTGAATGTATATATTGGAAATGGGTAATGGTGGTGTTGGAGAAGGAAACAGCAGATAACAGTAAGTAGTTGTTGGAACCTGGTGCATGAACAATACGCCAGCCTGGCTCCGTTGGTAATTCTCTATTTTCTGAGTCAGAAATTTGTGAGCTCAAGCCCCACTGCAGGCTTATATACCAGGCTGAGAGTTTAATGCAGAACTGAGGGAGTGACGTATTGTCAGAGGTGTTGTCCTTTGGATGAAATGTTAGAACAATGGCCGTAGGTATGCCTGTTCAGGTGGTTTGGGGGAAAATAAAAATCCCATGGCACTATTGGATGAAGGGCGAGGAGTTTTCCTGGTGTCCTGACCAACATTCTTTCCTCAACCAATGTCACCAAACAACAGGTGGGTTATTCATCTCATTGCTGTTTGTGGGACTTTGCGTGAACAAAATGGCTGTCACGTTTGCCCACCCAACATCTAAGACTGCAGAATAATTCAATGGTTGTGAAGCGCTTCTGAAAGATGTCATACGATGCCGCATTAATGCAAGTTGATTTAAGTGCCACAATAAGTACTGGAGAAATATTCATCACATTAGTTCAGTTCATCTATAATAGAAATCATTTATAGTGAATCATTTTTGTAGAGCAACTTTCTGCTGTCAGGCTAAATATTCTTACTTCTTGGGTTCTCTCTATTCACAATAAAATAAGAAGAAAATTGATTCCCGGGATGGCGGGACTGACCTATCAAGAAAGACTGGATCAACTGGGCTTGTATTCACTGGAGTTCAGAAGAATGAGAGAGGACCTCATAGAAACTTCTGATGGGTTTAGACAGGTTAGATGCAGGAAGAATATTCCCAATGTTGGGGAAGTCCAGAACCAGGGGTCACAGTCTAAGGATAAGGGGTAAGCCATTTAAGACCGAGATGAGGAGGAACTTCTTCACCTGTTCTACCACAGAAAGTTGTTGAGGCCAATTCACTAAATATATTCAAAAAGGAGTTAGATGTAGTCCTTACTACTAAGGGGATCAAGGGGTATGGTGAGAAAGCAGGGATGGGGTACTGAAGTTGCATGTTCAGCCATGAACTCATTGAATGGCGGTGCAGGCTAGAAGGGCCGAATGGCCTACTCCTGCACCTATTTTCTATGTTTCTATGTTTCTATGTGTAGGATCTTGCGGAGACATCGTTGGTGGTATTTCTCCAGCGACTTGAGGTGTCTACTGTACATGGTCCATGTTTCTGAGCCATACAGGAGGGTGAGTATTACTCCAGCCCTGTAGACCAAAGTCGGGCATAATTCTATACATAGCCTGCTGAATGGAATTAAAGCAGAACATGAGTCTCCAGTGACTGATGGGAGTGTATATACAAATATATCTACTGTCCAAGCTCTTACATTAAAATTACATTGAATCTATAGCACAGAAACTGAGCATTTTTGACCTACTGGACTATGCCAGTGTTTATACTCCACATGAGTCTCCTCCCATTGTGGTCACCTCTTCCCACCCTGCCTCCGAATCACTCCATGTCCTTCTCCCTCAGGTAAGCATCGAGCCTCCCCTTAACATAGAAACATAGAAACATAGAAAATAGGTGCTTCGAGCCCGCACCACCATTCAATATGATCATGGCTGATAATGTTTGCAACTTTAGTACCCCATTCCTGCTTTCTCTCCATACCCCTTAATCCCTTTAGCTGTAAGGGCCACATCTAACTCCCTTTTGACTATATCTAATGAACTGGCCTCAACAACTTTCTGTGATAGAGAATTCCATAGGTTCACAATTCTCTGAGTGAAGAAGTTTCTCCTCATCTCGGTCCTAAATGGCTTACCCCTTACCCTTAGACTGTGGCCCCTGGTTCTGGACTTCCCCAACATCGGGAACACTCTTCCTGCATCTAACTTGTCCAATCTGGTCAGAATTTTATATGTTTCTATGAGATTCCCGCTCATTCTTCTAAATTCCAATGAATATAAGCCTAGTCGATCCAGTCTTTCTTCATATGTCAGTCCTGCCATCCCGGGAATTATCTGGTGAACCTTCGCTGCACTCCCTCAATAGCAAGAATGTCCTTCCTCAGATTAGGAGACCAAAACTGTACACAATATTCAAAGTGTGGCCTCACCAAGGCCCTGAGCAACTACAGTAAGACCTCCCCGCTCTAATACTCAAATCCTCTCGCTATGAAGGCCAACATACCATTTGCCTTCTTCACTGCCTGCTGTACCTGCATGCCAACTTTCAATGACTGATGTACCATGACACCCAGGTCTCATTGCACCTCCCCTTTTCCTAATCTGATAATATTCTGCCTTCCTGTTTTTGCCACCAAAGTGGATAACCTCACATTTATCTACATTATACTGCATCTCCCATGCATTTGCCCATTCACTAACCTGTCCAAGTCCGCCTGCAGCCTCTTAGCATCCTCCTCATAGCTCACACTGCCACCCAGCTTAGTGTCATCAGCAAACCTGGAGATATTACATTCAGTTCCTTCATCTAAATCATTAATGTATATTGTAAATAGCTGGGGTCCCAGCTACCTTGCGCTATCCCACTCGTCACTGCCTGCCATTCTGAAAAGGACTCTTTGCTTCCTGTCTGCCAACCAGTTCTCTATCCACGTCAATACATTACCCCTAATACCGTGTGCATTAATTTTGCACACTAATCTCTTGTGTGGGACCTAGTCAAAAGCCTTTTGAAAGTCCAAATACACCACACTCACTGGTTCTCCCTTGTCCACTCTAGTAGTTACATCCTCAAAAAATTCTAGAAGATTTGTCAAGCATGATTTCCCTTTCATAAATCCATGCTGGCTTGGACCAATCCTGTCACTGATTTCCAAATGCGCTGCTATTACATCCTTAATAATTGATTCCAACATTTTCCCTACTACAGATGTCAGGCTAACCGGTCTATAATTCCCTGTTTTCTCTCTCCCTCCTTTTTTAAAAAGTGGGGTTACATTAGCTACCCTCCAATCCATAGAAACTGATCCAGAGTCTATAGAATGTTGGAAAATGACCACCAATGCATCCATTTTTAGTGCCACTTCCTTAAGTGCTCTGGGATGCAGACTTTCAGGCCCTGGGGATTTATCGGCCTTCAGTCCCATCAATTTCCCAAACACAATTTCCTGACTAATAAGGGTTTGCTTCAATTCCTCCTTCTCGCTAGACCCTTGGCCCCCTAGTATTTCCAAAAGGTTATTTGTGTCTTCCTTAGTGAAGACCGAACCAATGTATTTGTTAAATGTCTCAAGCTATCTGTTAATGAACTATTCCCTGAGGCAGTGAGTTCCACATCTCACCACTCTTTGTGTAAAGGCATTCCTCCTAAATTCTTCACTTGAGTGGTTATCTTTATCCCCACCTTGTTCTGGACTTGCCAACAAATAGAAACATTGTCTTGACATCCAGCCCATCGAAGCACTTCATAATTTTAAAGGATTCTATCAAGTCTCCTCTTTATCTTTTCTTTTCCTCAGCCTGCTCCATCTTTCCTGATAGTTGAAACCTTTCAATTCTAGTAACATCCTTGTAATTTGTTTCTGCACTTTCGCCAGTACTTCAATATATTTTTGTAATATGGAGACCAGAACTCCAAATGTGGTCTAACCAAGATTCTATATAGGTGTAATATTATCTCCCTCCTTTTGTATTCTATTCCTCTAGAAATGAAACCCTGTATTTTATTTGCACTTTTATGGCCTTATTAATTTGCATTGCTACTTTTACTGATTAAATATCTGTATTCCCAGATCACCTTGCTCTTCTACCCCATTTAGTTTCTTACCTTCCAACGAATAAGGGAATAAGTGGCCTCCTTATTCCTCCTACGAAAATGAACCACTCGCACTTCACTATACAAGCATTGAATTTCTTTCGCCATTTATCTTCCCGCTTTGCAAGCCTGTTTATGTCTTCCTATATTTTGTTGCAGTCCTCCGCATTCTTAGCTATACCCGCCCCTTTGCTACCTTCTGAAAATTTCCAATTGCCCGAGTCCAAATCGTTTATATATATACGGTGGTCCGAACAATAATCCCTGCAGAACACCATTTCGCACTTTCTACCAGTTTGAGAAGCTTCCCTTAACTTCCATCCTTCTGTTTTGGAGCCATATGTCAATCCATTCTGCTACCTGGCCCCACACACCCTGATCTTATGTCATCATCATAGGCAGTCCCTCGAAATTGAGCAAGACTTGCTTCCACTTTATAAGTGAGTTCTCAGGTGACTGAACAGTCCAATACGGGAATTAGTCTCTGTCACAGGTGGGACAGACAGTCGTTGAAGGAAAGGGTGGGTGGGGGGTCTGGTTTGCCACACTCTCCTTCCACTGCCTGCGCTTGTTTTCTGCATGCTCTCGGCAGTGAGACTCGAGGTGCTCAGCACACTCCTGCATGCTCTTCCTCCACTTAAGGTGGTCTTTGGCCAGGGATTACCAGGTGCCGATAGGGATGTTGCACTTTACCAAGGAGGCTTTGAGGGTGTCCTTGAAATGTTTCCTCTGCCCACCTGGGGCTTGCTTGCTGTCTAGGAGTTCTGAGTAGAGCACTTGCTTTGGGAGTCTTGTGTCAGGCATGCGGACAATGTGGCCCGCCCAACAGAGCTGGTCGAGCGTGGTCAGTGCTTCGATGCTGGGGATGTTGGCCTGATCGGGAACACTGACGTTGGAGTGTCTATCCTCCCAGGGGATTTGCAGGATATTGCGAAGCACTGATCTTATGTGGCACCTCATCAAAGGCCATCCAAAAGTCCATGTATACCACATCCAGCGCATTGCCCTCATCTATTCTGTTAGTTCTTCGAAGAATCCAATGAAGTTGGTCAAACACAACCTTCCTTTTAGAAATCTATACTGACTTTTGTCATTATATTCTCTGTCTCTAGATTTTTTGTTGTCTGATCTTTTGCAAAGAGTCTAATATCTTTTCTACCACAGACATTAAGCTAACTGGTCTAAAGTTCCCAGGATTAGCTCCATCTTGCTTTTCTGGAGGAATAGGAATTATATTTGCTGTCTTACAGTACTCTGGCACTTTGCATTTTTGTTTTGAATTTCTATTTCTAAATAACTTTTAAAACTTTGATTGAAATGTTTTTAATATGAGGACAAAGCATTTGATCTCACCAGTTACCCTAAATGTTGAAAAGTTGCTGCTGGGCAGCAGAGCTCCATGCTGGTCAGACTCAGGCCACTCACTATAAGAAGAGTCTGCCCACTGCCCATCACAATCATTAGCTGCAGTATAACTACACATTAATATCATGATACCTTTATAAATGATCATTTCAATTAACAAAAAAAGGAAATAAAGTGAGAAAATGATATTATCCATTGCCACCTTGCATTGCACCTGAAGTCCCTGGCTAAAGACCACCTTAAGTGGAGGAAGAGCATCCGGGAGGGTGCTGAGCACCTCGAGTCTCATTGCTGAGAGCATGCAGAAAACAAACGCAGGCAGTGGAAGGAGCGTGTAGCAAACCAGACCCCCCCACCCACCCTTTCCTCCCACCTGTGACAGAGACTGTAATTCCCGTATTGGACTGTTCAGTCACCTGAGAACTCACTTTTAAAGTGGAAGCAAGTCTTGCTCAATTTCGAGGGACTGCCTATGATGATGACATAAGATCAGGGTGTGTGGGGCCCGGTAGCAGAATGGATTGACATATGGCTACAAAACAGAAGGGTGGAAGTTATCCATTGCGGTCACCTGTTGCACTGTGATAAACTGCAAATGACAGCAGAGACGTCCAGATGTATGCCGGAGAAATATGGTCTGTTGGGAAGAAATTAAACTTACTTTTAGAGGAGAAGCAAAAGAAAGGGATGAATTCAGAATTAGGAATGCTCTCCTTTAAGTTACCATTCTGCAAATTCTTCTCCAATGCAATGTTCTCAGTCCACAGTAAGCAGATAGTTGTCACACTGTCTGAGACTTGAAACTCTCGATAATTTGTCTTACACAAGGGTCAGTGTCTGTTTAGGGTCTGTTTAGGGGCAAAATCTAATTAATCATGATGTTGGGTATAATGTGTGTCACATTTTTGCCAAGGGAAATTTTTAGACTGATGTTGCCCTCTTCCAGATTCTGTCAAGCTCAAGAAATTAATTCTACCAATGTTACAAATTTAGCGCACAATTTAAAAAAATGTATTTTATAGACCTTATAGAGGACCTAAACACTGCTTAAAAAAATAAACTGAGACATTTAAAAGGATTATTTTAGGAGAGGAGGGAAAAGATCTTAAAAGAGTTGCAGTGAACCACAAGACCCGAGGCAGAAAAAAGCACATGAACATTAATAGGCAGTAATTATCAAGTTAAAGAGCAGCTAAACCTCAATTATGACCGTGGGGGAGCTGAAATGTCACTTAGCATTATAGCCACTGGGGTTCCTGTTGATATGAAATTTTAAAATCACTTACTTCCATTTTATCAGCCCTACTTAACTCCCAGAGAAGGGTTAAGTTGTGAGGAAGTAAAGAGTAGGAAGAACAGAAAGAAAAAGAATTAAGAAAGAAAAATCACTTGAACACCGAACACAGGTTGGGTTTTTTTTGTTGAAGGGCGTCATGGTGGACAGAGATGGATAACAGTCTCTCAGTATTGTATCATGATTTGAACTGAAATAGTAATAGGTTATTGAATGCTACAGGAAAATAGTGTACCTTTAATATATCATTACTTCATATCACTTCAGTCTTGGTTATTTGGTATTATTGTTGCAGTCTGAGTCGTGTGACATTTTGGGGTACATTTTTTACATTTCTTTCATCACGACCCAATAATAATTAAATCAATAATACCTCTGTTTCTGCTCACTTTACCTCTTCTACATCTAAATTTATTTATAAGAACATAAGAACATAAGAATTAGGAACAGGAGTAGGCCATCTAGCCCCTCGAGCCTGCTCCGCCATTCAATAAGATCATGGCTGATCTGGTCATGGACTCAGTTCCACTTACCCGCCCTCTCCCCGTAACCCTTAATTCCCTTATTGGTTAAAAATCTATCTATCTTTGACTTGAAAACATTCAATGAGCTAGCCTCAACTGCTTCCTTGGGCAGAGAATTCCACAGATTCACAACCCTCTGGGAGAAGAAATTCTTTCTCAACTCGGTTTTAAATTGGCTCCTCCGTATTTTGAGGCTGTGCCCCCTAGTTCTAGTCTCCCCGACCAATGGAAACAACCTCTCTGCCTCTATCTTGTCTATCCATTTCATGATTTTAAATGTTTCTATAAGATCATCTCTCATCCTTCTGAACTTCAAGGAGTAAAGACCCAATCTACTCAATCTATCATCATAAGGTAACCCCCTCATTTCTGGAATCAGCCTAGTGAATCGTCTCTGTACCCCTTCCAAAGCTAGTATATCCTTCCTTAAGTAAGGTGACCAAAACTGCACGCAGTACTCCAGGTGCGGCCTTACCAATACCTTATACATTTGCAGCAAGACCTCCCTGCTTTTGTACTCCATCCCTGTCGGAATGAAGGCCAACATTCCATTTGCCTTCCTGATTACCTGCTGCACCTGCAAACTAACCTTTTGGGATTCATGCACAAGGACCCCCAGGTCCCTCTGCACCACAGCATGTTGTAATTTCTCCCCATTCAAATAATATTCCCTTTTACTGTTTTTTTTCCCAAGGTGGATGACCTCACACTTTACGACATTGTATTCCATCTGCCAAACCTTAGCCCATTCGCTTAACCTATCCAAATCTCCTTGCAGCCTCTCTGAGTCCTCTACAAAACCATATCTACAGGATTACATTTTATACACGCTAAGCATGTGTGCGCCAATTTGTGGAATCTTTTTAACACTGCTTTTATAACGAAGAATGGCACATACTTAAGTGTGTCCTTACAGCAATATTTGGATATAAATGACATCTCTAAACTCCGTTCCTCTATTCTATTCTACCATTATAATCAACATCGACCATCATTGTCAGATCCTCTATACTCTAGATTCTTGTAAGACAGTGGGTTACGCATTAACTATCGAATGCTGTTTTTTTGATCTGAGTTTTTTTTTATTGATGACAGTTTTTCTTTCGCAAGTATCAGGTAAAAGAGGCATATCTTTCAGGATTCCAGTTCACAATCTGACCATAAGAAGTGTAATGCGGCTCAAATTACAACTGGCCATAGATACAACTTTTTAAAAAAAGTTTTGGGTGCATTTTGTTATCGTTTTGATGAGGGATGGAGAACGAAACACTTTCCATTTCAGGCACACGGTGTCAATACCAAGCACTTGCTATAGCTATACACAGGTAGATGCAGAGTAAAGCCCCCTATATTGTGGCCCAACAATGTGCCTCAGCCCGACCTTGTAAGAGCACCCCCTCCTGCTCAACAATCATCCTCAGGCCTCTTGAGTGATTTTGCCAATTTAGGAGAAAGTAGCAGCAAATTAGTGCGAGTTTTGTGCTATGGGCCCATGTCTGCTAGCGACTGGATTGAGATTTCATTTACAGCCAGCAGACACAGGAAATTGTCTAGATCAGATCCAAAAGGTGAAAGACCAATGCCTAACCCACTGCACCAGCCACTCTGCCCTTCCTCCTTCTCTGCGCAGTACCCCCCTCCCCGCCCCACACACACACACACACACACACATTAGAAGCTTGTCAAAAGATTGAATTCATAGGCAGCAGATCCCAATACACCACTAAGAAAATCAGTTAATATTGTGTTGGCTGCCGTTATCTGCACAACATGTCAATATTGCATAGTGATCTAGTAAACCCATCAAGAGCACCAAAAAGCCACTGGGGTTAGATGGCTATTTGCTAGGTAAATGCAGTTTTCTTTTATTCATTCATGGGATGTGGGTGTCATTGACATTTATTGCCCATCCCTAATTGCCCTTGAGAAGGTGGTGGTGAGTCGCCTTCTTGAACCGTTGCGGTTCTTGTGCTGAAGGTACTCCTACAGTGCTGATTTTGTCATAGCATTTCAGAACAACTAAGTGGCTTGCTAGGCCATTTCAGAGGGCAGTTAAGAGGCAACCACATTGTTGTGGGTCTGGAGTCACATATGAACCAGACTGGGTAAGGATGGCAGATTTCCTTCCCTAAAGGACATTAGTGAACCAGATGTTTTTTTTTATGACAATCCAGTAGTTACATGGTCCCCATTATTGATAGTTTATTCCAGATTTTTAAAATTTCATTAACAGAATTTAAACTCGCCAGCTAGCATAGTGGGATTTGAACTCATGTCTCCGGATCATTAGTCCAGGCCTCTGGATTACTAGGGCAGTAACATAACCACTATGGTACCATACCCCGGGCAAGATGCAAGTATTGATGGAAGTCCTGTCCCACCTCCAACTCATTGGTATCAATAGACACTCCGGTCAAAGGTGCTGTATTGCATCAGATAAGGGAGCTGGGAACATGATGTTATTTTGTAGTAGGTTTTCAGTACGATTAATGCGATCATTACTAGCTGATCAACTGGTCACCTTGAAACATTCAACCATCCTCAAAGAAAGTCAAATTTGTTGCTGACAGTAAAATAATGAGAGCAGTAGAAATGGAGGATATAGATTGAGTTTATAATTAGACAGACAAATAGTAAATTACATTTAAAATTGATAAACTAAAAGTATTACAACACATAGGTCAATATGAATGTTCATTACAATTTTACAATGAATAGAATTAAGTTAGGAGATTTAGAAGGGAATCTGGGAGCAATCATAGTTATATTTTCAATGTCCAGAAAGTCTAGTGAAGGAATTTTAAAAAGCAAATAGAATGGTAGGATAGCCAATGCAGTAGAATACAAATCTATGCGAAAGCCTTCACATGCACTAGTCAGATCACACTAAGATTAGTGCATTTAGTTTTGGTCACCACACCACTAAAAGCTATACAAGCATTGAAAAGGGCACAGAGAAGGACAACAAGACGTATCCCAAGTGTAAAGAGGACGAGCGAGAGGAAAGATTAAAGAAGCTTAAGCTTTGCAGTCAATAAGGAGGCACTTGGGGGAGGGGAATCTCATTGAAGTACATAACATTTTAATGGCACAGATAAGGTAATTACTACTTCAAAGTAAGCAAGGCAAGTACAAGAGAGTATAAGTGGAAATGAATGAAAAGTAATTTTAAAACACATCAGGAAGAAGTACTTCTCTTGAAGGGTAATAAATATTAGGAATATTCGAATAGGCAGGGCATTAAATACAAAAAATATTGGGATCATTCAATATATAGTCGGGTGGTATGATGGAATGAAAGAGGTACAAGTGCAGTGAGTGTTGATAGGCCCAATGATTCATTCTCATCCCTGAATTTTCTTACGCAACGAGCTTTGATTTCCACAATGAAGAGAATGCCCACAAAAGATTAGCCATTAGAACTAGAGCGGAGTTTCCCATTTTAGATCAAGAATCTGAACTTGCATTTGTATAGCACTTTTCTCGACCTCAGGATGACCAAATGCTTTGCAAACAATTATGTACTTTTGAAGTGTAGTCGCTGTTGTAATATAGGGAAATGCTGCTTCCAACCTGCGCACAGCAAGGTCCCACAAACAGCAGTGAGATAATGACACGATAATGTGGGTTGAGGGATAAATATTGGCCAGGGCTCCGGGTAAAACTCACCTGCTCTTCTTCAATCATGCCATGGGGCCTTTAATGTCTTATCCGAAAGATGGCACCCCTAACAGTGCAGCATTGAGTTGTCAGCCTTCGAAGAAGGGACTGAGTGTAACGTAGCCAAGTTTGCTGACAATACAAAGATGGGAGGAAAAGCAATGTGTGAGGAGGGCACAAAAAATCTGCAAAAGGACATAGGCAGGCTAAGTGAGTGGGCAAAAATTTGGCAGATGGAGTATAATGTTGGAAAGCATGAGGTCATGCACTTTGGCAGAACAAATCAAAGGGCAAGTTATTATTTAAATGGAGAAAGATTGCAAAGTGCTGCAGTACAGCGGGACCTGGGACTTTTGCATGGAACACAAAAGGATAGTATGCAGGTACAGCAAGTGATCATGAAGGCTTATAGTATCTTGGCCTTTATTGCAAAGGGGATGGAGTATAAAAGCAGGGAAGTCTTGCTACAGCTATATAAGCTATTGGTGGCCACACCTGGAATACTGCATGCAGTTTTGGTTTCCACATTTACGAAAGGATATACTTGCTTTGGAGGCAGTTCAGAGAAGGTTCACTAGGTTGATTCCGGGGATGAGGGGGTTAACTTATGAGGAAAGGTTGAGTACGTTGGGCCTCTACTCATTGGAATTCAGAAGAATGAGAGGTGATCATA
Organism: Pristiophorus japonicus; assembly: GCF_044704955.1. Classification (NCBI taxonomy): domain Eukaryota; kingdom Metazoa; phylum Chordata; class Chondrichthyes; family Pristiophoridae; genus Pristiophorus; species Pristiophorus japonicus. The sequence goes on along the minus strand of NC_091979.1, from coordinate 53,504,824 downwards.
TCGAAACGTATAAGATTATGAGGGGGCTTGACAAGGTGGATGCAGAGAGAATGTTTCCACTGATGGGGGAGACTAGAACTAGAGGGCATGATCTTAGAATAAGGGGCTGCCCATTTAAAACAGAGATAAGGAGAAATTTCTTCTCTCAGAGGGTTGTAAATCTGTGGAATTTGCTGCCTCAGAGAGCTGTGGAAGCTGGGACATTGAATAAATTTAAGACAGAAATAGACAGTTTCTTAAACGATAAGGGGATAAGGGGTTATGGGGAGCAGGTGGCGAAGTGGACTTGAGTCCATGATAGATCAGCCATGATCTTATTGAATGGCGGAGCAGGCTCGAGCGGCCGTATGGCCTACTCCTGTTCCTATTTCTTATGTTCTTATGTTCTTATTATGGGCAAAGTCTCTGGGGTGGAACTTGAACTCAATTTTTATTTACACATATAAACAAAAGTGCAGATACAAAACTAAACAGATAGGCCTGGAGTTTCTGTTAGGTTATGCTGTTTTTTTCAGCGCAATTCACCCGAAATTCGCCAAACCAGCATAAAAGATTGTGGAATTTTAAGTGCAATTTACGTCCAGCACTTATTTTTTGTGAAAATTCCAATAAAAAAATCATTCATGGGATGTGGGTGTTGTTGGTGAGGCCAGCAATAATTTCCCCTTGAGAAAGTGGTGGTGAGCTGCCTTCTTGAACCGCTGCAGTCTGTGTGGTGAACGTACTCCCACAGTACTGACTTTGTTGTAGTGGTTTGGTACATCTGTGTGGCTTGCTAGGCCATTTCAGAGGGCCAACCACATTGCTGTGGGTCTGGAGTCACACATAGGCCAGACCAGGCAAGGAAGAAAGATTTCCTTCCCTAAAGGACATGAGTGAACCAGAAGGGTTTTTCCGACAATCCGGTAGTTTCATGGTCACGATTACTAGCTTTTTATTCCAGATTTATTTAATTAACTGAATTTAAATTCCCCAGCTGCCACGGTGGGATTTGAACTCATATCTTTGGATTATTAGTCCAGGCCTCTGGATTACTAGTCCAGTAGCATAACCACTATGTTACTGTACCCATTTACATTCAGCTTTATAATTCAAACTGCACCAGGATACCACATAAATATATCAAGGAATGTTTTTTTAAAGCAAGATGCTCTTTTTCAATTACATTCCAAAGTGCTGCCCGCTTGCGCTGGCTCATGGCAGATTTTCCATTTTTGCAATATGCAAATGAATTGGAGTATAAACTTGAGAGAAAGAAACACTTCTCAAATCTAGCTACTTTTTGGGCGCACTTTGAGCTCAGATCGCCGATTGCACTCAAAGCGGAAATTCTTCCCCATATTTTTTTACGCACAAGTTCATATGCACCAGGCCTCTGCTATCTCTGCCAGTTGCCTATTCATCTTGTGAGGGGAAGAACCTCCATCTGTCCCTTATAAAGCCAATGACAGCAGGGGGCAGGGCCACACTATGCAGGGAATTCTCACTCCTTTGGCTCAGCTGGATCTCAGCAAATCAGTGAAGGATGGAATAACAAGCAAATGGAGCCATTAGGATGGAATAATGAGCAAGTAGAGCCATACCAGCTCTCAGAAGGTCAAAGGTGGGCTTTGCCAGATGGATCTGGTCCAGACATGTGGTCTGGACCTCGGAAGAAAATAACCTTTTTTCTGAGAAAATCTTTCAAGATTTACACAGAGGTCTGTGGAGATCATGGCTAAGATCGAGGAGGGGGTGGGGGTGGTGCGCGCGGGGAGCAGGGCATCCCCCCAACACCCAAGAGATGGTGGGTACTGGAGTTTCCAGCCAACATGGGCAGACAGGCACCAGCGATGCACTCGAAGTGGCGCTTGCATGTGAGGTTCTCTCGAACTCTGTTGTGGTTAACATTGGAGGACACAATCTTGGTGTGAGTACAAGGAACAACACCTGCAGATTTTCAGCCCCACGATATAAATTCAAGTTGTTGTTGTTCTAGTCACATACAAAAGATGAACATTTTTCAACAACAAGAAATCAAGGGCCCTGTTATTTATGTGGAGACGGGACGGGAAGTGTAGCGGCCGGGAAATCCGGAAAATAGGGTTTCCGGGGGTCCTGCCGAACTTAACGGCATGGCCTAAATTAAAGTTTTGGACTCCATTTTCCATCTGGCAGGCAGCCAGATTGGAAGGCAGGCTGGTTGTTGCGCGGTAAGACCTGTGGCACTCGGCCGCAGCCAGGAAGCAGAGAGGAGGGAAGGAGAGATCGTGGGTTGGGGAGTGGGGGTGTTGGTCAACGGGGTGGAGGGGGGCCTGTGGATAGATCGTGGACTGGATAGATCAGTCAGGGTCTGGGGAGATCTGGGGGGGGGGAAAGGGGCGTGTCTGTTGAGAGATTGGTTGGGGACCGGAGAGACTGGAGGGGGGGCTGTAGATAGATTGTGGGTGTCCGATTACCGTAGTCCGATCCTGTTGAGTGGGAAACAGATTTGCTTGAGGGGTGGTGGGGATGCAGGAAAAGCACACCTGCTCTATGTTCCCGCTAAGCCACGTGTCCGTGCATCTCTCAGCAGCTCCCGCGCAGCCGGTAGACCAGCTTTCAAATAGAAATAATCGTGCGTGTGCGGCGTATTGAAGGGGCTGCGCAGTCCCTTAAAGTGGCCGTATACTCAAAAATAGCCACGGGGAACATTGCTGCTGCTCCTCCTGGCCCACAAGCAGTGCTCTTATGGCACTTACATATTGGATCCGGTCTTTCTCGCCTCTCTGCAGCTGCCGGGTTACCCAAAGCCCGAGGAAACATGGCCTGCAGGCATTAAATTAAAAGCACAGCTAAAATTTGAGCCACACAGCCTCATTAAAATGAGGGACCCGCCTCTGGAGAGCAAGTTAGTCGCCCACCCACCTCCAACCTACCTCCGTTAAAACCGTAAGTGAGTGTGCTGGAGGCAAGTTGGGTTCAGTTTTCCAGTGCAGCACTGAGGGAGCCGCTACACTGTGGAGGGATGTAGTTCGGGTCCTTCGTTGAAACACCTGTGAACTCAAACTTTTTTGGCGTGGAACAAGTCATCCTCGTTTCGAGGGACCGCCTATGACTGACTGACTGACACTGTTGGAGGTGCAGTCTTACAGATAGGGCGTTAAACCCAGGCCCTGTCTGCTCCCTCTCAGGTGGACGTAAAAGATCCCATGGCACTAATTCGAAGAAGAGCTGAGGAGTTATCCCTGGCATCCTGGTCAATATTTATCCCTCAATCAACATAACAAAAACAGATTATCTGGTCGTTATCACAGTGTTGATTGTGGGAGCTTGCTGTGCATAAATTGGCTGCCACGTTTCCCACATTACAACAGTGACTACACTTCAAAGGTACTTCATTGGCTGTAAAGCGCTTTCGGACACCCGCTGCTTAGGAAAGGCGCTATATAAATGCAAGACTTTGTTTTCCATTTTCCAACAGTCCAACGACTCTGGATCAGTTCCTATGGACTGGAGGGTAGCTAATGTATCACCACTTTTTAAAAAAGGAGGGAGAGAGAAAACAGGTAATTATAGATCAGTTAGCCTTACATCAGTGGTGGGGAAAATGTTGGAATCAATTATTAAGGATGAAATAGCAGTGTATTTGGAAAGCAGTGACAGGATCGGTCCAAGTCAGCATGGATTTATGAAAGGGAAATCATGCTTGACTAATCTTCCGGAATTTTTTGAGGATGTAACTAGTAGACTGGACGAGGAGAACCAGTGGATGTGGAGTATTTGGACTTTCAAAAGGCTTTTGACAAGGTCCCACACGAGAGATTGGTGTGCAAAATTAAAGCACATGGTATTGGGGGTAATGTACTGACGTGGATAGAGAACTGTTTGGCAGACAGGAAGCAGAGAGTCGGGATAAACAGGTCCTTTTCAGAATGGCAGGCAGTGACTAGTGGGGTGCTGCAGGGCTCAGTGCTGGGACCCCAGCTATTTACAATATACATTAATGATTTGGATGAAGGAATTGAGTGTAATATCTCCAGGTTTGCAGATGACACTAAGCTGGGTGGTGGTGTGAGCTGTGAGGAGGATGCTAAGAGTCTGCAGGGTGACTTGGACAGGTTAGATGAGTGGGCAAATGCATGGCAGATGCAGTATAATGTGGATAAATGTGAGGTTATCCACTTTGGGAGCAAAAACACAAAGGCAGAATATTATCTGAATGGCGGCAGATTAGGAAAAGGGGAGGTGCAACGAGACCTGGGTGTCATGGTACATTAGTCATTGAAAGTTGGCATGCAGGTACAGCAGGCGGTGAAGAAGGCAAATGGTATGTTGGCCTTCATAGCTAGGGGATTTGAGTATAGGAGCAAGGAGGTCTTACTGCAGTTGTTTAGGGCCTTGGTGAGGCCTCACCTGGAACATTGTGTTCAGTTTTGGTCTCCTAATCTGAGGAAGGACGTTCTTGTTATTGAGGGAGTGCAGCGAAGGTTCACCAGACTGATTCCAGGATGGCAGGACTGACATATGAGGTGAGACTGGATCGACTGGGCCTGTATTCACTTGATTTTAGAAGGATGAGAGTGGATCTCATAGAAACATATAAAATTCCGACAGGACTGGACAGGTTAGATGCATGAAGAATGTTCCCGATGTTGGGGAAGTCCAGAACCAGAGGACACAGTCTAAGGATAAGGGGTAAGCCAGTTAGGATTGAGATGAGGAGAAACTTCTTCACTCAGGGAGTTGTTAACCTGTGGAATTCCCTGCCGCAGAGAGTCGTTGATGCCGGTTCATTGGATATATTCAAGAGGGAGTTAGGTATGGCCCTTATGGCTAAAGGGATCAAGGGGTATGGAGAGAAAGCAGGAAAGGGGTGCTGAGGTGAATGATCAGCCATGATCTTATTGAATGGTGGTGCAGGCTCGAAGGGCTGAATGACCTACACCTGCACCTATTTTCTATGTTTTTATGTTTCTTTCATTGTTGAATTGTGAACACTCCCCCATCCTCGGGGGTTTAAAATTACCCTTAAGATGTTTTGTACAATAACAATTCAGTATAATCTGGTTTTCATTTTCACGAAGAAGTACCCTTACTCCTTGAGGCAAAGAGTTATAATGAAGCCTCCGTCCCAGTGGGTGAGGTGGTTAGACCAATGGCTGTCACCATGCCAACATGTTGGACAATGCTTTATTTTATCAGCTAATGTCGTGATGATATAACCTCACTTTTTCATTCCTTTCAACAACCCTTCCCTAACTTTCCTTATTCTACATGCTATCTAGTGGTGCAGTGGCAATTTAAAAAGTGGCTATACTAGTACATCATGTGTAGGATTTAATGGTCCAGAGGGTCTGGGGGGGCTTGCCCTCCCAGAAAATGCTGAATCTTGATACTTTATTTGGTGCACTTTCCAGCATTTCAGAGTAGATTTTATATACACGTAAATATTTTATGATGTGTATAGTAGTTTATATTGAACAAATGCACTACAGTATTCTGGACAGAAAATGATTATAATTGAGATAATCAATTATTAGCAAAATAATACACTTGTTTCTTGACAATCAGTTCTATCTCTCCACCAATACCCTCAATTCCAAGATCACAAGTCGTAAGAGAAAAGACGCTTTATATAAATACAAATCTTTCTTTCTTTATTGGCAGCATAGCCAATCAGCCTCCTGGCTCCTTCTCTTTGACCTTTAATAACCTCCTCAAAACCCATCTCTTTAACTAAGCTTTTGGTTACCACTCCTAATCTCTCCTTTCCTGTTTCAGCATCCGTTTTCCGAAGGCCTATCTGCAAAACACCTTGGGAAGATTTGTACATTAAAGGCATTATACAAATGCAAGTTGATGTTATTTTGAGGGCGGCACAGTTGACTTCATCCTGTTAAAAGCTGCGTTCATCGTCAACGTATATTTCAATCTCATTTCCATGTGCAGTGCATAAGTATGTCAGATGACCTGGATGCATTGACACAGAACCAAAATAATAGAATTTCACACTGTATGTCAATGGGGAAAATGCCACCATTTTAGAGTGCTTCATTCATGGTATACAAATACCAGAAGTGACAGAAATTCACAAGAGCTGCAAAGTAAATAATGTTTTTTTAAAAATAAAATGAAACAGATTTGTCATCTTTTATTAGGCACAAATGGAAAGATGCTTCATTGAACCAAGTGGTATCCTTGCAGCTGCCCCGCACATGTTTGTTTATTGGTTACATCATCACATCACCAATGTGCCAAACCAATAGCGAGGCCCTTTGATCTAAAACGCCATTCGGGTCACACATCTCAACTCAAGGAGTTAGATCCAAGCTTTGCCTCACCGCATTACGAAGGGCTACCTACTCCTCCATCAAGCCTGCCTCCCATTGGTTCAGCATAGAAAAACATTTGTACTTTCATTGAAATCACAGGTCAATCCATGGTTCATGGTTCTGTTCATCCAAATTAAAATTAAAATTAGGCCACATGAAGATAAGAGCCTTTGTGGCGAAGGGGCCCGGCGGGGGGTGTGGCGGGGGGAACGAGGAGAGTAGTAAATTTTAAAAAGCCAACCCGTTTTCACTAAATAGAATGGCACACAAATGCAACTGCTGTACCAGGCACACATAAACAGAACTCACAGTGACGGGATGAAACTCTATACCGCTGAGAAACGGGCGCGGGCACCACGATGCATAATATGCTCACGCTATTCAAGGAGCGCAGGAAACACATCAACTTTGTGCCGTCTGCTAATTATAATGATTTCAGCACACAGCCTAGCACTGAACACGCTGCTGACAGGCTGTGCGCTCAACAGGGAGTCAGGGTTCAAGCAAGGCTGGCTTTACTTAAAGCTAGCTACCTACGAGCTAGCCTGCACCTCTTAAAGGCAGTCTGCAACTTTTAACGATGTGCTGCCTTCTGTTGATGAAAAATGGTAAAAGTGCTTCAGCAATAAACCTAAATGACTCAACAGGCTATGGGAAAGGCACCCGGGGTTTGGGAAACAGCACTTGAGCTTTGTGCAGAGGGTGAACACCGGAAGAGAGGTCATCTACCCAAGGGGGAGCATGGAGGCCCTCCAGAAAGAAGGATGTGGGACCAGATCGCTGAGGCCATCACTGTCCATAGTGTGGCCCCAGGACAAGGTTCCACCATCCAAAGAAGTTTCATGTCCTCAGACGAGTGGTCAAGGTCAGTGAAAGCATCCTCAGAAGCCGTCTTCTATCAACTGCATCACTAGCCTCACACACTGCTCAATGCATTAACCACCCCCATCACTCACCTATCAACAATCTCTATCAAATATGAGGCACACCTCACATTTATAGCTTCGCCTTACCCCCTTGAAGGAGACTGTGCAGGCCATTCTTGGCAAGGAGATGTCTGAGCCCCTGGCCAGTGGCGGGGCAGAAAGGATACAAGATGCCGGTAACCTCATACGTTCTACTCCTTCTCTCATCCCACTTCCCCCTCATCCTCCAATCTCTTCTGATTTGCAACCTGCACATGGTGTAAGCATACACCTCTTGCTTTACCCCCTCTCTTCACCACAACCCTACCCTTTTGCCTTCCTCATTTAAGACACCCAAGAAATCCAGCCTGCCCGGACAGTGGGTCAACAAGAAGAAAGAGATGAGAGTGAAGAAGAACGAGAAGAAACACCGTCACATGATTTAATCAGCTCCTCAAGATCATCTTTCAAGGCCTTCTGCAGTATTCTCCACTGACAGTCAGCTGCCTTCCACCAGCCATACGGTATCCACTGGGGTAGCACTGCATGACATCACTAGGCTAGGCCAAAACACATGCAAAACAGTCGCTAAGGGAATGCAGAAGGGTGATTAGTTGATTTCTTGATATAATTTTGCATGCATATGTGGATAAAATTGGTTTGGAAAGTTTACTTTGTAATGGCCTTTAGTTTAGCATTGTGGCTAAGTGGATGCTGTGATGGTCAGTAACAGAGGGATAAAGTGTGGAACAAATTTTGAAAGGGGAATTGGGGGTGGTTTCACAGGTACTGCAGGTGGACGATTTGATTCTGGATGTCCCAGTCAGAAAGTGGCTGCCTGGGTTGCCTCCTTCCTTCAGGTTCCTCCTCTTCTGCTTCCTCCTTGTCCTTCTTTCTGCCTCTGCTCCATCTCCATGTCATGCTGCAGTCCAATGGGGACTGCAACTAGAGCTTCCAGGACTGGGAGCAAGTGGTGTTCTCAGAGGCCTTCCTTTAAAAGCCAAAGCCTTGAACATGTCCAGCAGCATTCCCTGCACACTTTAACAATTCTTTTTAATGTATTGCACCAAACCACTACTCCAATAAAATGTAAAGAAACCAGTCCAAAAGCAAAAATCTAAACTTAGTTGAAAGTTGCCTGTGTCCTTTTAAAAAAACACTGGTTGGAGGTTCCTCATACAGCTGCATGCATGTTCTACTGTTCAAAAACACCAGATCGTGTACCAATTCAGCGTTGCATGCTGAGTGATGTCATGATCTGACTGATTTCCATATCTGTAGCGAGCATAGGCAACGGCAATTCTGCCAACCTGCACAAAATGGCGGCCGCCGTGTTCCGTGCCAGAAGTGGGCGGAAGTTAGGCAGCTGCCATTTTTTCATCCAGACTGGTCTTAACGGCCAGCACAAACAGGCTTACTTTCACAGCCTGAGTGTTTAATCTCATCAATTGAAAAAGGACGGTTTTTCAGAAATATAATGGCCCCGGATTTTGCGGGGCTGATGACAGCGTATGCACAGTGGTACGTCTTGTAAAAGGCCCCTCAAGTTCTGAGTTTCACCAGCGTAAGGGTTATTATAAATGTTAAATTAAACATTTTAAAATAAAAAATAATTCACAAACATTTAAAATTAGTTTATGCAAATTTTGGCCCTATTTAAAATTATTTTTCAAAAAAATCTTTTTTTTATTGTAAATGCTTCATGAAAGAAGCCTTTCATTAAATGTGGACATGGGAACATTTATTTTTAGTAGAATTGTGTAAATTCATTAATTACTTGGCGATTCCATTGCTTGTCATTAGAAGAATCCATTCATGAATGGCAGCAATGGAATCTCCTTTCTGATAGGAAGATTTGGACCACGTGATCCCAGGGATGCTTCCAAACCGCCTACGCCTCCGACCGCAAATTCTGGCCCATTGTTACTGTTCCACATTTCCCACTCAGATGTTTTGGAACCTCTGTATGTGAGATCCGTTTTCTATATTCAGACGAGTAATAGGTGTGTCGTGAATGATCCAACCTGTGCTGCGCTGGAGCAGAATTAAAACACGGACTGAAAGAACATGCTGGATCATTCACCACAGCCAGTAATCGTTGACTCAGGGCGAGTCATTTTTACATTTATTTTAGGCAAGACATTTTTGTTCTGCTTTTTTTTTCCGCTGACAATTTAGAATTCAAAGTTTGTTTTTAGACCTTTTTTTTTGTTCTGCTTTGCTCTGTTGACAGAAATTCAGAATATATTCTTAGAATTTCTTTGTGTTGTGGCCTTTTTAGATTGACTCAAACTGTCGAATGTATTTCTTCAGTCCAACTGACCTTACAAGTGCCTACTGATTGGTGTTCCGTCAGTCAAAGGGTTATATTTTGCTCAAGCGTGGGTTTATGTAATTTAAGCTAGTGGCACAATCTCAGTAGTGTTTTATTTAAAGTGTTTAGAGACTGGTGTGGAATAGTTCAGCAGCACTGTTATCAACAGAGGTATTCATCCCATTGCTTCATCCCACAATGTGTTTGTGAATCAAGCAAAATGAAAGAGATAATAGGGCAAATGCCATAACTTAGCAGACTGTGCTCCCTTTCATTGAACATGACACATCACCTCCTTCCTAAAGTCACTTTGTGGTTTATAACTGTATCGATTGTGTAAGGCCTCTGCAGCAAACTCCAAGTCGCATTTGTGATATTCAATGTGTAAAAGCAGTTTATCACTTTGTTTTTGTTTTTCATTTTCATCTGGGGTGAAATTTGTGCTGGCCAATGTGAGGAATATCACTGCAGGGAAACAGTTTGTAATAAATGCCAGCAGCAAGCACGATCAGGCCAGGTATAGCAATAGCTTTTGCCCGATTTAGGAGGAGATATGGGGCTGGATTTTCCTCTCCTGGCCGCCTCTGTTTTCAGCCCGGAGGGGTGGCAATGTTGGCGGTGAGCACTTCTGGGCGGGCGGCTAGCTTCCAGCGCCCCGTGGGGGTTTTCAGGGCCGGTCTCGACGGAGCGCGGTGCATTATAGCCTGGAAGGGGCGAGCCAGAGTACAACACCACTCGTTGCGACACCGGTTCGATTTTTGAGTCCCGCCCGACCTGTAGCGCTGCGTAGCGCACCCTGCTGGGACCGCCTGTGAAAGCGGGCGGTCCGAGCTGTCGCGGCTGCAGTGAGGTAAGTAATGTCCACCTCAGGTAAGTGTGATTGTTTTATCTTTTGCGATTTATGTTGTAGTGGCGTGGGCTATGTATTGGGAATGGTTTGGGTGGGTTTTTTTCAGATTTTGATTTTTTTCTCCCCAGGCCTCTCTCAGTGCGCTCCCAGGCCGACTGTTTAGCCCAGGATTTTTGCATGCTCAGCTGGCCTAGCACTCTAAGAGCGGTGTGTAACGCCTCCCTTAGTGCTTTGCCTCACAATCAGGGCCCAGCTGCCCAATTTTGCTGACTGAGGTACAAATTATTCCCGGGCTCAAACTTTACCACCCCGCTGCCATTACCGCCCTGAAATGAGCAAAGCCAAAAATCCAAGCCCCTAGTGCTGTAATCTAGGCTCAGCAATCAAATTCACATTGGTGAATTAGAGCTTTCTGATTTGTACAGGCGGACAGCTTCACCAAACACTTGTTTTGGATCATTGGGGAAAACTCCGTACACCGACTCATATATTATGTGTTCCAGAGTGGGGCATTCTGAGTTGGTGGTCTATCAGAGAAAGTGGCTAGGCAGCAGTCGGCAACCAGAAAACTGGAGGGGGGAAACTAGCACTGGGTCAAGAAGGTTCCAGTGTTTATTGGCAGTGAGCTCACATGAGTCTGAATTGAGACTGAGATAAGAACTGGCCCGGATATGTGTTTGATACATATCAATGTTAATTCAGATCTTATAATCTAGACAATTTATTGTGGAAAATTGAGGCCAGATTTCATGGTGATGCAGACTCTGTGGTTATATTGGGCTTATACATATAGGGCAAAATTTCTGCTACACAGTCCCATTAATGTACCTCAGTCTCAACTAGAATCGCACCCTGACTGTGAAGTTTTCATTTCCTAATGCACATAATTGTGATCTTTCTGCATAAGAGTACCAATGCAATGATCTGTGTTGGGGGCTTTCATCTGCTGGGAACCTGGTTGAAAATGTAAAACATATTTCACTCAGGACTCCTACAATTGTCACAAAGCAGAATATCCCAGAGCCAGGAGGAGATGCAAGGATGTTATTCTAACCCAATGTGCAAGCCAATCCTCTCAAAGAACACCCCACCGCCCACTGAAAGGCATCGTGGGAGGACTACATTTGAACAAAAATCTTCCACTTTTCCTTGAAAGTCGTAATATATCATCTAACTTTATCATAGTATGTGGTGCATATCTGTTTCTCGTTAATTTTCTGCTAAGCACACATCTGCATACTCCAGTAAAGCTCATTTGATGCCATATAACTGCAGTTCCTCCATCAGCATCATCATTACTATGATGCTTTCTCGAACAAAAGGTCCTCGGCCTAATACGTTAACTCTGTTTCTCTCTTCACAGATGCTGCCTGACCTGCTGAGTGCTTCCAGCACTTTCTGTTTTAAATTCAATCACAGACATTGGTGTCATTTCCTACATTTCCTGCGTGTTCCCGGGGATGAGGGGTTAACTTATGAGGAAAGGTTGAGTAGGTTGGGCCTCTACTCATTGGAATTCAGAAGAATGAGAGGTGATCTTATCGAAACGTATAAGATTATGAGGGGGCTTGACAAGGTGGATTCAGAGAGGATGTTTCCACTAATGGGGGAGACTAGAACTAGAGGGCATGATTTTAGAATAAGGGGCCACCCACTTAAAATAAGATGAGGAGAAATGTCTTCTCTCAAAGGGTTGTAAATCTATGGAATTCGCTGCCTCAGAGAGCTGTGGAAGCTGGGATATTGAACAAATTTAAGACAGAAATAGAAAGTTTCTTAAACGATAAGGGGATAAGGGGTTCTGGGGAGTGGGCGGGGAAGTGGAGCTGAGTCATGATCAGATCAGCCACGATCTTATTGAATGGCAGAGCAGGCTCGAGGGCCGTATGGCCTACTCCTGTTTCTATTTCTTACGGTCTTATGTTCTTATTACAACAGTGACTACACTCCAAAAGTAATTCATTGGCTGTACAGCGCTTTGAGAGGTCCGGTGGTCGTGAAAGGCGCTATATAAATCCAAGCCTTTATTCTTTCTTTCATTTACAAGTTGTTCAAGCTTCACCCTCAGTTGATGTCCTCAGAACCACAGAATTAAATTATTGCCTTGTACATGACTGCCAGCTATGTATTATCTTGCATTCATTGTAAGTACGATGTTTAAAAATAAACAATAAATAGCTGTTTACTACAGAGCCAACATGTTACAATGTTACCTGCCCATTAGATCAATCACTATTGGCCAGATAAATAAATAACCTTTCAGCATTGATTTTTGCTTCAGTTCTTAAAATGTCTTGCAGCTCAGTCAATTGCAATAAAAATTCTCCCAGGTTTTGAACAGTACAGCTACAAACAACCAGATTCTCAGTAGAATAGATTGTGAGCCTTCAACTATAAAGCAGGAAGCCAGTAAGTCCTGTTTAATCACAATTCCTTGCTGCAGATTGATGTAGATTTTAAAATGTTTTTTCCAAAGTGAAGCTTCAGGCAAGCTCAGTTCCTGGAAGATTGAAGTACAACCTCCTTCCGAAAACGCCACTGCACATATGCACTGTTGGCCACAGTGTCAAATACAGCCTGTGACGGACCTTGGAATAGGTGCTGAGAACTTTTACAACATTTTATCAAAAATGATTTTCAATCTAGACTCCAAATAAAAACGAAAATGTAACAGTAGACATAATTGCTTTGTAATTATTTCAATGTTTTTATTTTTCCATCCCTCTTAATCACCCTTTGCAATACCATTTATAAGTGAAGGGGGCAGTGACATGTTCCGATGCATGAACAGTCACCAGGAGGCACACAACAAGACTCTCCTTTCCATTTCTTGTCCTTTTATGGGGAAAGTGTTCCATTCAGCCCTACCAGAGTAGGCCTCCACTCAGCCCTACCAGACAGTGCCACACCTGAGATTTCGGGCATGAACTCACTTCCCTCCATTTTGTGGTCCCCTACATCGGATGCTCCACATCATTGGACTACCCTTCATCGTGCTCTATCTCTCTCTCTCTCTCTATCTACTATCCTGAGAAATTGCCACACAAGAACAACTTACCAGACAAGGAAATCCTTTGAAAAGTCCGGTTACCTCGCAAAATATACTGAGCGATTCATTAAAAGTGCTATTGAAGGAAGAAAAGTAACATTGCAATTTTCCCCTCATTTTATTTTTCATGTACAAATTGAAGACAATTGTAATGGCCTCAAGAACAAAGCTATTAAGTTAGCTTTCCGGATCCAGCTTGGCAGTGTTCCAAAAGTATTAATATTTCCTAGCAGCATAATACAACCTACCCTTTTCATAACTGATCTTCGCACAGGATTTCAGAAACTTGATTGAAGTTCCTGACATTAGCAACAAAGCATTGCTGCCATGACTAATCACATCACGTCCAATAAACCTAGAACAGTTCATCAGGATATCAATTTTTTCACAATTCTAGAATACGTTATTCAATTTTATTGGCAGAGATGGAGGAAGAAATAGTATTGAATAGGATTTTGTGGCATACTGCATCTACTTTGTCACTACTAGTTCGAGGCCCAGGAGATAGGTCTGGAGGAGGGGGCCCGGGAGAGGTGCAGCGAGGTTGAGAGGAGCCGAGCCTGGGAGAGGTGCAGCGAGGTCGGGACCCAGGAGTGAGGTCGAGGCCTAGGAGCGAGGTCAGGACCCAAGAGCAAGGGCGGGAACCAGGAGCGAGGTTGAGGCCCAGGAGCGAGGTTGAGACCCAGGAGCGAGGTCAGGACCCAAGAGCAAGGGCGGGAACCAGGAGCGAGGTTGAGGCCCAGGAGCGAGGTTGAGACCCAGGAGCGAGGTCAGGACCCAAGAGCAAGGGCGGGAACCAGGAGCGAGGTTGAGGCCCAGGAATGAGGTCGAGGCCCAGGAGCGAGGTCAGGACCCAAGAGCAAGGGCGGGAACCAGGAGCGAGGTTGAGGCCCAGGAGCGAGGTCAGGACCCAAGAGCAAGGGCGGGAACCAGGAGCGAGGTTGAGGCCCAGGAATGAGGTCGAGGCCCAGGAGCGATGTCAGGACCCAAGAGCAAGGGCGGAAACCAGGAGCGAGGTTGAGGCCCAGGAGCGAGGTTGAGACCCAGGAGCTAGGTCGGGAGGAGTGGATCACAGGAGAGGTGCAGCGAGGTCGGGAGCCAGGAGTGAGTTTGGAACCAAAATTAGCAAATACAACAACAACAACTTGTATTTATATAGTGCCTTTAACAGAGTAAAATGTCCCAAAGTGCTTCACAGGAGTATTATAAGACAAAAAATTGGACACCAAGGAAAAATTAGGGCAGGTAACCAAAAGCTTGATCAAAGAGGTAGGTTTTAAGGAACATCTTAAAGGAGGAAATAGAGGTAGAGAGGTGGAGAGGTTTAGGCAGGGAATTTCAGAGCTTAGGGCCTAGGCAGCTGAAGGCATGGCCACCATTGGTTGAGTGATTATAATCAGGGATGCCCAAGAGGCAGAATTAGAGGAGCGCAGACATCTCGGGGGGTTGTGGGGCTGGAGGAGGTTACAGAGATACTTCTTCTTAGGCAGTCCTTCAGAATCGCACTACACTAAAATGAGTTCTCCGGTGACTGGTGAGTCCAATGCGGGAGCTACAGTCTCTGTCATAGGTGGGGCAGATGGTGGGTGGGTACGCTCCTTCCGTTGTTTGTGCTTGGCTTCCACTTGCTCCTGGCGAAAAGACAGAGATGTGGAGGGGCGAGGCCATGGAGGGTTTTGAAGACAAGGTTGAGAATTTTTAAATCGAGGTGTTGCTTAACTGGGAGTCAATGTAGGTCAGCGAACACATGGGTGATGAGTGAATGGGACTTGGTGTGAATTTGGACACGGGCAGCTGAGTTTTGTATGACCTCAAGTCTACATAGGGTAGAATGTGGGAGGCCAGTCAGGAGTGTGTTGGAATAGTCAAGTCTAGAGGTAACAAAGGCATGGATGAGGGTTTCAGCAGCAGATGAGCCGAGTCAAGGGCGGAGACGGGCAATGTTACGGAGGTGGAAATAGGCAGTCATAGTTATGCCGTGGGTATGTGGTCGGAGGCTTATTTCAGGGTCAAATATGATATCAAGGTTGCGAACAGTGTGGTTCAGCCTCAGACAGATGTTAGGGAGTGAGAGGGAGTCAGTGGCTAGGAAATGGAGTTTGTGATGGGGACCAAAAACAATGGCTTTGGTTCTCTCCATATTAAATTGGAGGAAATTTCTCCTCATCCAGTACTGGATTTCAAACAATTCAGAGACCGTGGAAGGGTCGAGAGAAGTGTTGGTGAGGTAGAGCTGCGTGTTGTCAGCATACATGTGGAAACAGAAGCTGTGTTTTCAGATTATGTCACCAAGGGGCAGCATATAGATGAGAAATAGGAGGGGCCCAAGGTTAGATCGTTGGGGGACACCAGAGGTAACAATGCAGAAGTGGGAAGAGAAACCATTGCAGGTGATTCTCCGGCTACGAATAGATAGATATGAATGGAACCAGGCAAGTGCAGTCCCGTCCAGCTGGACAATGGTGGAGAGGCATTGAAGAAGGATAGACTGGTCAACTGTGTCAAAGACTGCAGATAGGTCAAGAAGAACAAGGAGGGATAGTTTACCTTTGTCACAGTCACAAAGGATGTCATTTGTGACTTTGATGAGAACCGTTTCGGTACTGTGGCAGAGACGGAAACCTGATTGGAGGGATTTAAACATGGAGTTGTGATAAAGATGGGCATGGATTTTGGAGACGGCAACACGTTCAAGGACTTTGGAGAGGAAAGGGAGGTTGGAGATGAAGCGGTAGTTTGCAAGCACAGTGGCTTTTTTGAGGAGAGGGATAATGATGGCAGATTTGAGGGAGAGCGGTTCAGTACCTGAGGAGAGAGAACCGTTAACAATGTCAGCTAACATGGGAGCCGAAAAGGAAGTTAGGTGGTCAGCAGTTTCATGGGAATAGAGTTAAAGGAGCAGGAAGTGGGTCTCATGGACAAGATGAAGTCATGAGGGGTGATCAGAGAGAAACTGGAGAAAGATGCGAGTTCAGATCTAGGGCAGGGGCGAACCTCAGAGGAAGTTTGGCCTGGTGGGCTAGGGGAAGGAAGAGAAGTGACAGAGGTAGCTGAATAGATGGTCTCAATCTTAGAGATAAAGAAGTCCATGAGCTCCTCACACTTGCTGTTGGATTTGAGGGTGGAGGAGACAGGGGAGAGGGGTTTAAGAAGACGGTTAGTAGTGTAGAAGCCGGGGTTTATCTTTTCATTTCAGAATGATTCTGGAATAGTGAGCAATTTGGCAGACGAGAACACGATCCAATAATGCTTGATGTGGTGTAGCCAGATCTGGCGGTGAATGGCTAAACCAGTTGTCCGCTATAGCTGTTCAAGTCTGTATTCTTTAGACTTAAGGGAGCGAAAATGAGGGCCATACCAGGGGGAGAGAGAATACATGTTTTAATAGGGACTAGATGATGGTGAGGGTATGGTTGAGCAGATCGGTTGCTGCAGAAAATGTCATGGTGAATGGAGGGCCAAGGGCTGGACAGTTGGGATTTTATAAGTGCAGTTGTAAGTGAGTTGGAAGGGAGATGGATAAAATGTAATTCCATGTAGTTTGTTGCTAATCAAAATGCAATACATGCTTCCATTAGATATGCTGGAAGAGGGGGGCAGAAGAATTTTTTTCTTTAATATTCATTCTTGGGATGTGTGCCTTGTTGGTATCGATATCATTCAGTTCTCATCGCCAGTACAACCGAATGGCTGTGGAGCCCCATCAGAGGGCAGTTTGGAGTCATCCGTGATGGTGTGGAACCGGAGCCATGTATAGACCACACCAGGTTAGGACAGCAGATTTCCTTCCATAAAGGACATTAGTTAACAAGTTATGTTTTTATGACAATCCGACAATGTCATGGTCACTTTTACTGATACCAATTTTTGTCAGCCATGGCTCAGTGGTAGCACTCTCGCCTCTGAGTCAGAAGGTTGTGCTTTCGAGCTTCAGACTTCTGCACATAATTCAGGCTGACACTTCAGTGCAGTACTGAGGGAGCGTTGCATTGTCGGAGGTGCCATCTTTTTGATGAAACTTTAAACCAAGGCCCTGTCTGCTCTCGCTCAGATGGACATAAAAGATCCCATGGCATTATTTTGAAGAAAAACAGGGGAGTTCGCCCCGGTGTCCTGCACAATATTTATCCCACAAACAACATCACTAAAAAAATCAGTTTATCTGCTCATTATCACATTGCTGCTTATGGGATCTTGCTGTGTACGCACTGGCTGCCATATTGCCTACATTACAAGAGTTACTATTCTTCAAAAAATGTTTAATTAGCTGTAAAGCGCTTTGGGACATCATGAGGTTGTGAAAGGAACCATATAAATGAAAGTTCTTTCTTTCTCTAGTTCCAGATTTGTTTGTGTTTACAGTTTAAAAAACCTTTGGTTCAGCAGACGTTTTGAGGCAGTTAGGTAGAAATCCAATAGTTGAACTTTGCACAGTGAAATATACTCTGCCTTATTGCAATATGGTAAATGTAATTTGTCCTGAAGGTTAAAAATTCCAAACTGAAGTGAGATTAATATTGTGTCATTGCAATGACTTTAAGTGTCGCAGTTATCAGCAAGAGGCATGATGACAAGGGGGAAACTTTTTGTTACCTTCCTTCTTTCGAAAGAAAAATAACCTGCAACAAGTGTTATTTTGAAATGACAGGAAATGACTTGCTGACTATGGGTGGGACAATGCGGGTTATGGTCAGAGAATGAAACACAGCATGTCTCAATGTGGCACTGCTTTGTCAGCAGAATTTTCACCTAACATTTACTAATAAGGTTTTCGGGATTGAAATTGTCCCGCACCCCGATTGGGGATGGTAGCCTTCTGGGGCCAGGACTTCTGGCGCCCGCCGGGTAAGTCCCGCCCCCGACGCGGAATTGCCCTTACCGCCCCTGAAAGGAAGCGGAGCGCAATCTCCCGTGCTACATGTCCTTTAGGGGCAGTAACCAAGGTGCTTCTGGAGCGGGGAAAGCAGCGCTTCGTGGGTGCTTCGTGTAATGCTGATGCACGTCAAGGCTGCTCCCCTTTGCTTAACCCTTTGCTTAAAAGGGAGGGCCGCTGCACACGCTGCACAGCCTCTGATAGCCTCCACTGGGCCACCAGGGCAGCGTGCGACCGGATTGCTGGGCTGCACGATGGGGCCGCCATCTTTGAGCCGACCAGAGAGTCGGCTGACAAAAAACATAGCGCCCTCCCCTTTAAGCACCGTCCTGAGAGTGGATATCTTCCAGCTTCATGACCCGCGAAGCTGGCGTTGACATCTGCTCGCGGCAGACTTCATCAGCGGTTGTGCGGCGGCTGGGGGCGCTAACCGTGGGGCACAGCACTGCCATGGCAGTGCCTCCGCAAACCCACGGGCAATTTCCCGGGAGTCGGTAGTACCCCCTCTCCGGGAGAAAACTATCTTGCGCCCCATTAGCATCCCCAGAGGCGCTGACGGGGGTGTAAAAAGGGGCAATTTCGCCTCTTTTAATTTTGTGGCACTGCTGAACACTCTGGTATTATCCAACGCTTTACTGAGAGATAGCCTAGGTGCTGCAATTGGACTAGAACTCACAAGGTTAGTCTTTAAATCATCTTTATCATCAGACCCATCATATCACAACGTCACTTATAGCACCTTTAACATAGTAAAAAAATGTCCCAAGGTGCTTCACAGGAGAGTTATCAAACAAAATTTGACACTGAGCCAAATAGAGATGTCAGGACAGGTGACCAGTAGCTTGGTCAAAGAGGTATGTTTTAAGGAGTGTCTTAAAGGGGGGGAGATAGGTCGAGAGGGAGAGAGGTTTCGGGAGGGAATTTCAGAACTTAGGGCCGAGGCAGTTGGAGCCACAGCTGCCAATGGTGGGGTGATGGAAATCAGAGATACTAAGAGGTGAGAAATGGAGGAGTGCAGAGATCTCAGGGGGGGGCAGTGTTAGAGAGATAGGGAGGAGCGAGGCCTTGGAGTTCATTTGAACACTAAGAGTCATTTTAGTTCTGTTGCCGGGGCAGAAACCTGATTGGAGAATATCACATTCATTGCCAGTGCTGGCATTAAGGAGAGGGGCACCACCAAAATTATATGTCTAGATTTTCCACCCATTGATTTTCAGCTTGGGTACAAGTCTGACCAGGTGATATGAAGTGGGTTGTTCCAAGCATAGTTGCATAGTTTCCAGGATCAACCTAATCTGAATAGTTGGAAAGAGCTGCAGGCTTGAGCAATACCTCTCATTGGAAACTCATCCTTGGGCTCTGGAACAAGCTTGCTGCTAAAAGTGCTGTTGGGCAAGTCAAGCAGAGGAGGGAACCCTGCATGGAACAGAGCAACAAATGGTCCCCAAGGAGAATTGCCCAGGGACAATGGAAGGAGATGGACAGTCAATCATTGCAAAGCACAACACTCTACTCCAGGCAATTCCAGAAGATGTTCAATAAGGTCAGTAAGGTAAGAGGAGCTAGTCACACTGTAGTAAGCATGTCTGCCACTTACAATGACCTCCCCTCATACTGTGTTAAAGTACTCACGTTAAGTTAAAGTACTCATTAATGACCTTTACACCCCCAGACTTCATCTGCGAAGGTTGCTTCACACATAGCCATGCATACATTCACCCTGTTGAAAGCCTGAAACGGAATCTAATTGTTAGATGCATGTAACTGGCATCAAATCTGTTATGGATTGCATGCAGACACCTATGTTTTACTGAACGTCATGGTAACCCAACTCATTGCATTTTGTAATGACAGGACGCCTCATAGCACCTCACAGCTGTGACTGGTGGCTCCTCCACAAAACCTCCAATCTCACCTCATACAAGCAGAAAGCTTTCCAAAATTTGGGGAGGGTAGACATGGTGCGGGGGTGGGGAGGGGGGGAGGAGGGGAGGAGGTCAGAGATGGAGCATAGGGGCTAGCTGCAGGTTTCCTCTGTACCCTGCCTTACCTGTCAGCAAACTAGATTATGCAACCCTGACATCACTCCTTCAACTGTAAATGACTTGGTAACTCTGCTCCTCAGCATCCCAATCTAAGTTGTTTTCCTCTTTTTGTTCCGTAGTTACACCTCAAGAAGAACCAAGTCCAGGTCATCTGGCCTTCTCAGCACCTCATGACATGTACATTCTCTCACACACCAACCACCAGTCCAGAGGCATCTGCCATAGGGGAATTACAGAATACACCTCAAAGTGCTGCACTTGTGTAAAGCTAATCATTAGTGAATAGAATCATTGAATCATAGAATCATAGAAATTGACAGCACAGAAGGAGGCCACTTCGGCCCATCGTGTTCATGCCGGCCAACAAGAGGCTATCCAGCCTAATCCCATTTTCCAGCTCTAGGTCCGTAATCCTGCAGGTCACGGCACTTCAAGTGCACATCCAAGTACTTTTTAAATATGGTGAGGGTTTCTGCCTCTACTACCCTTTCAAGCAGTGAGTTCCAGATCCCCACATCCCTCTGCGTGAAGAGATTTCCCCTCAAATCCCCTCTAAACTTTCTACCAATTACTTTAAGTTTATGCCCCTTGGTTGTCGACCCTTCTGTAAAGCGAAATAGTTCCTTTCTATCCACTATTTCGAGGTCCCTCATAATTTTATACACCTCAATAAAGTGTCCCCTCAGCCTCCTCTGTTCCAAGAAAAACAAACCCAGCCTATCCAATCTGTCCTCATAGCTAAGATTCTCCACTCCCGGCAACATCCTCGTAAATCTCCTCTGTACCCTCTCCAGTACAATCATGTCCTTCCTGTAATGTGGTGACTAGAACTGCACGCAGTATCCCAGCTGTGGCCTAACCAATGTTTTATACAGTTCAAGCATAACTCACCTGCTCTTATATTCTATGCCTTGGCTAATAAAGGCAAGCATTCCGTATGCCTTCTTAACCACCTTAGCCACCTGGCCTGTTACCTTCAGGGATCTGTGGACATGCACTTCCAGGTCCCTTTGTTCCTCTACACTTCTCAATGTCCTACCATTTAATGTGTATTCCCTTTCTTTGTTAGCCCTCCCCAAATGCACTACTCCGGATTAAATTCCGTTTGCCACTGTTCTGCCCACCTGACCAGTTGATTGATATCTTCCTGCAGTCCGCAGCTTTCTTTTTCATTATCAACCACACTGTCTATTTTTGTATCATCTGCAAACTTCTTAATCATACCCAATAGAATTTAAAAGTAGTGAAATTTTGCTAAACTTGTATCGAACCCTGGTTAAACCACACTTGGAGCACTGTGTGCAATTCTGGTCGCCATATTATAAAAAGGATCTAGAGGTACTGGAGAGGGTGGAAAAAAGATAAACAAGGACGATGCCAGAAATGCAAGGGTATACATATCAGGAAAGCATGAACAAGTTAGGTCTCTTTTCTCCTGAAAAGAGAAGGCTGAGAGGTTACACAATAGAGTTTTTTTTTAAATCATGAAAGGTTTTGATAGAGTAGATGCAGAGAAAGTGTTTCTACTTGTGAGGTAGAGCAAAACTAGAGGCCACCAATATAAGAACCAATGTCCTGGAGGAGTGTTTGCTAGTGCTGTTGGGGAGGAGTTAAACTAATATGGCAGGGGGATGGGAACCAATGCAGGGAGACAGAGGGAAACAAAAAGGAGACAAAAGCAAAAGACAGAAAGGAGATGAGTAAAAGTGGAGGGCAGAGAAACCCAAGGCAAAAAACAAAAAGGGCCACTGAATATAAAGGGGCTGCAGGAGGAGTCAAAACGAAAAATCATGGTTTAAAAACGAGTATTAAAACACTCTACCTAAACGCACGCAGCATTCGAAATAAAGTAAATGAGTTGACGGCACAAATCATTACAAATGGGAATGATTTGGTGGCCATTACAGAAACGTGGTTGCAGGGTGGCCAAGACTGGGAATTAAACATACAGGGGTATCTGACGATTCGGAAGGATAGACAAGAAGGGAAAGGAGGTGGGGTAGCTCTGTTAATAAAGGATGATATCAGGGCAGTTGTGAGAGACGATATTGGCTCTAATGAACAAAATGTTGAATCATTGTGGGTGGAGATTAGAGATAGTAAGGGGAAAAAGTCACTGGTGGGCGTAGTTTATAGGCCCCCAAATAATAACTTCACGGCGGGGCGGGCAATAATCAAGGAAATAATGGAGGCATGTGAAAAAGGAACGGCAGTAATCATGGGGGCTTTTAACCTACATATCGATTGGTCAAATCAAATCGCACGGGGTAGCCTGGAGGAGGAATTCATAGAATGCATACGGGATTGTTTCTTAGAACAGTATGTTACAGAACCTAAAAGGGAGCAAGCTATCTTAGATCTCGTCCTGTGTAATGAGACATGAATAATAAACGATCTCCGAGTAAAAGTTCCTCTCGGAATGAGTGATCACAGTATGGTTGAATTTGTAACACAGATTGAGGGTGAGGAAGTAGTGTCTCAAACGAGCGTAATATGTTTAAATAAAGGGGACAACAGTGGGATGAGGGCAGAGTTGGCTAAAGTAGACTGGAAACACAGACTAAACGGTGGCAGAATTGAGGAACAGTGGAGGACTTTTAAAGAGCTCTTTCATAGTGCTCAACAAAAATATATTCCAGTGAAAAAGAAGGGCGGTAAGAGAAGGGATAACCAGCCGTGGATAACCAAGGAAATAAAGGAGAGTATCAAATTAAAAAACAATGCGTATAAGATGGCCAAGGTTAGTGAGAAACTAGAAGATTGGGAAAATTTTAAACAACAGCAAAGAATGACGAAGAAAGCAATAAAGAAAGGAAAGATAGATTACGAAAGTAAACTTGCGCAAAACATAAAAACGGATAGTAAAAGCTTTTACAGATGTATAAAACGGAAAAAAGTGACTAGAGTAACTGTTGGTCCCTTAGAAGATGAGAAGGGGGATTTAATAATGGGAAATGTGGAAATGGCTGAGACCTGAAACAATTATTTTGCTTTGGTCTTCACAGTGGAAGACACAAAAACCATGCCAAAAATTGCTGGTCACAGGAATGTGGGAAGGGAGGACCTTGAGACAATCACTAACACGAGGGGGGTAGTGCTGGACAGGCTAATGGGACTCAAGGTAGACAAGTCCCCTGGTCCTGATGAAATGCATCCCAGGGTATTTAAAGAGATGGCGGAAGTTCTCGCAGATGCATCGTTATAATCTACCAAAATTCCCTGGACTCTGGGGAGGTACCAGCGGATTGGAAAGCAGCTAATGTAACGCCTCTGTTGAAAAAAGGGAGCAGACAAAAGGCAGGTAACTATAGGCCGGTTAGTTTAACATCTGTAGTGGGGAAAATGCTTGAAACTATCAATAAGGAAGAAATAGCGGGACATCTAGATAGGAATAGTGCAATCAAGCAGAGGCAACATGGATTCATGAAGGGGAAATCATGTTTAACTAATTTACTAGAATTCTTTGAGGATATAACGATCATGGTGGATAGAGGTGTACCGATGGATGTGGTGTATTTAGATTTTCAAAAGGCATTCGATAAGGTGCCACACACACGCAGAAGCTAAAGGTACGCGGAGTCAGAGGAAATGTATTAGCATGGATCGAGAATTGGCTGGCTAACAGAAAGCAGAGAGTCGGGATAAATGGGTCCTTTTTGGGTTGGAAATCGGTGGTTAGTGGTGTGCCACAGGGATCGGTGCTGGGACCACAACTGTTTACAATATACATAGATGACCTGGAAGAGGGGACAGAGTGTAGTGTAACAAAATTTGCAGATGAGACAAAGATTAGTGGGAAAGCGGGTTATGTAGAGGACACAGAGAGGGTGCAAAGAGATTTAGATAGGTTAAGCGAATGGGCTAAGGTTTGGCAGATGGAATACAATGTCGAAAAGTGTGAGGTCATCCATCTTGGGAAAAAAAACAGTAAAAGGGAATATTATTTGAATGGGGAGAAATTATAACATGCTGCGGTGCAGAGGGATCTGGGGGTCCTTGTGCATGAAACTCTTTTGGAGTCCTTGTGCATGAAACTCTTTTTGATCCTTGTGCATGAATCCCCAAAAAAAGTTAGTTTGCAGGTGCAGCAGGTAATCAGAAAGGCGAATGGAATGTTGGCCTTCATTGCGAGAGGGATGGAGTACAAAAGCAGGGAGGACCTTCTGCCACTGTATCGGGTATTGGTGAGGCCGCACCTGCAGTACTGCGTGCAGTTTTGATCACCTTACTGAAGGAAGGATATACTAGCTTTGGAGGGGGTACAGAGACGATTCACTAGGCTGATTCCGGAGATGAGGGGGTTACCTTATGATGATAGATTGAGTAGACTGGGTCTTTACTCGTTGGAGTTCAGAAGGATGAGGGGTGAACTTATAGAAACATTAAAAATAATGAAAGGATAGACAAGATAGAGGCAGAGAGGTTGTTTCCATTGGTCGGGGAGACTAGAACTAGGGGTCACAGCCTCAAAATATGGGGGAGCCAATTTAAAACCGAGTTGAGAAGGAATTTCTTTTCCCAGAGGGTTGTAAATCTGTGGAATTCTCTGCCCAAGGAAGCAGTTGAGGCTAGCTCATTGAATGTATTCAAGTCACAGATAGATAGATTTTTAACCAATAAGGGAATTAAGGGTTACGGGGTGCGGGCGGGTAAGTGGAGCTGAGTCCACGGCCAGATCAGCCATGATCTTGTTGAATGGCGGAGCAGGCTCGAGGAGCTAGATGGCCTACTCCTGTTCTTAATCCTTATTTTCTTATGTTCTTATGTAAGATAGTCACCAAGAAATCAAATAAAGTATTCAAAAAAAACTTCTTTACCCAGAGAGTGGTGAGAATGTGGAACTCGAATGGTTGAAGCGAATAGTATAGATGCATTTAAGAGGAGGATAGATAAGCATATGAGGGAGAAGGGAATAGAGGGTAATGATGATAGAGTTAGATGAGGAAAGACGGTAGGAGGCTCGAGTAGAGCATAAACGCCAGCATGGACCGGTTGGGCTGAATGGCCTGTTTCTGTGCTGTATGTCCTATGTAATCCTATGTCGGCACAGCTGCAAGTGGCACATGAGGAGGAATATGTTGCTTGCCAGAAGATTAGGATATGTTGCCCCTTGGTTGGAGACCCTGGGGATCAACATCTTTTAAAAGGATGCAAAGCATTAAACATATATGCAGACCCTGGGGACCTTGTGAGATAGATGGTGGTTCAAGTGCAGGCTGTAAAGCACTATCCTATGCAGCATGCAGTCCATCCTGGACTGTGTGGCATTTTCAGGGACATTTGTAACTGAGGAGCCCACAACTGAGGTTTTAAGGGCAGTGTCTGCTTCTTCCATTAATGTTAAGACTGATGCCGTAGAGTCTTGGAGTGCAAGTTTGGAGCGCTGTCTTTTCCAGCTTTCAAAGCATTGGGGCTGAGTTGCAGACATATCAATTGTGGCTTTATGTGAAAAGGTGAGGTTATACACTTTGGTAGGAAAAATAAAAAGGCAAATTATTATTTAAATGGAGAGAGATTACAAAATGCTGCAATACTGAGGTATCTGGCGGTCCTTGTACATAAAACACAAAAAGTTAGCATGCAGGTACAGCAAGTAATTAGGAAGGCAAATAGATTTGGCCTTTATTGCAAGGGGGGGTGGGGGGTGGAGTATAAAAGTAGGGAAGTCCTGCTACAAATGTACAGGCCGTTGGTGAGACCACACCTGGAGTACTGCGTACAGTTATGCTCTCCTTATTTAAGGAGGGATATACTTGCATTGGAGGCAGTTCAGAGAAGGTTCACAAGGTTGATTCCTGAGATGAAGGGGTTGTCTTATGAAGAAAGGTTGAGCAGGTTGGGCTTATACTCATTGGAGTTCAGAAGACTGAGAGATGATCTGATTGAAACGTGTAAGATTCTGAGGGGCCTGGACAGGGTAGATACAGAGAGAATGTTTCCCCTTGTGGAGGAATCTAGAACTAGAAGTCATAGTTTCAGAATAAGGGGTTGCCCATTTAAAACGGAAATGAGGAGGAATTTCTTCTCTCAGAGGGTAGTGAATCTTTGAAATTCTATACTCCAGAGAGCTGTGGAGGCTGGATCATTGAATATATTTAATGTGGAGATAGACAGATTTTTGAATGATAAGGGAGAAAAGGGTTATGGGAAGAGGACAGGGAAGTGGAGTTGAGGGCAGGATCCGATCAGCCATGATTTTATTGAATGGTGGAGCAGGCTCGAGGGGCCAAATGGCTTACTTCTGCTCCTATTTCTCATGTTCTTATATTCTTATGTTTACTGATCTTACTGGTACCATTAGGTTTACGTTCCTGCAGATCAGTGGCCATGAAGTGCCCAGTGCTAGTAACATGGCAGGAAAGGACACACATGTATTTTGTTCTTCTTATATTTTGCCACAGTTTTCCTAAGTATCAACTATTTGGTCTCAGCCGCAAAATTTGATATTGTATTTCCAAAACCCGAGTCCAAATCATTTATGAACAACAGTGCTCCCAGCACCGATCCCTGTGGAACACCACTTCCCACCTTCCGCCAGTCTGAGTAACTACTTTTAACCCACAAAACCCAATGGAGGTCAGTGAAGATTGTCGGATGCTACGACTGGATGGAAAACCTCGTCCTATGTGTTTTCTGACGTACACACAAAAAATGTCATGTGCACCCTGCTATCCAACATTTCCATGGGTGGTACAAGTCGCAAGCAGCCATTTCCAATGATAGCTAAAAGGATCCGTGGCTGCAATCGGGGAAAGCTGGATGAAGGTTTGAGAAATAATTTTATGGCAGTCACTTGTGGGTTTTGAATCTTAAAAGGCTCTCAGGTTTAATGCATTTTTGGTGTAGGTTCTGCACACATGTTGCCAAATGCTCTAAAGTGCTGCAGACTTTCATTCCTTACGCTAATATCCTTCCCGTTTAAGGTGCTGCTGCAGGCCTTTCACTTTTGACCGCCTTGCCAAATTTCCTGGAAATCGATGCGCTGCATATTGAAAAGCACGTCTTATGTTGGAAGTTTGCCACAAAGGCCACATCTACTGCCCGCTTGACTAATACTTGAAATAACAGGGAAAAGACTTCATCCCAACATTACAATAGTGACTGCACTCCAAAGGTGCTTCATTGGCTGTAAAGCGTTTTGAGACATCCGGTGATCATAAAAGGCGCTATATAAATTCAAGTCTATCTTCTTTTTAACAAAAGTGCCTCAAATTTTGATTTTTCTTAATCATGCTACTGGCATTCTAAACAACTTTAGACATCATGGACGGTGATTTTGAAGACATTGCACCGATGCCAAGGGGTCATACATAGTGGACAACTTATCTGAGATCATGGGTGCTTAATCAACCAGTTTCTGATCACTAATTGGTCAAAAATCTCACGCAACGCACCTTGGATTTTCTGAGACACCTCTCACTGTGTGATGGTAGTGCAGGCTCTCAAAGTTCCTCCCTATTTGTCTGAACAAATGTAATGGCCCTTATTTGAAATTGGTAGAGGTGACAAGTAAAATCACAATTTGTTGACACTGGATAGACTTTAAAGGGTGGAAGCAATCCAAATATTTCAGAATTGGCCCGATTCAAATATAATAACATTATTCAGAAGCCCAAGCATGATGCTGCATTATGAAAGAGATTGTTCATGTTCTTACGAGGCAGAATGTGCAGGCAAAGTAATGTTCAGCTCCACTGAAAAAGACTATTAGATCAGTACCTGCTTAAATGAAATAGCATTCTGCCTAAAACCAATTGAAGTGTATTGTTCAGGAAAGTAATGGAACATCTCATCTGTCACCTTGAAGTATGCGTGTTGTAGAGCTAAGATAAAGTGGGGCCCAGAGTATGTTAAGGGAAGGGGTGTGAGGTGAACTTTTATATCCCTCCCCTTCCTAAAACCATGTACAATTGCCATGCCTTCTGGATGAGCTTTCAATCAAGTATACTGGGTTCACTCTGAGGGGGTAGGGAAAGAGCACCTGTTCTCCATTCATGATTAATTCTCTAGTATTTGCTCACCACATCCAGGCCAACATGTGTGCTACACATGGCCATGTCAGAGTGTGGGAGAGAGTGAAGGGAGTAATTATTGACACACAAGGTAAGTGTCCTCAAGCTGTGAGAACTATACCAGTACATTGATAAATGGCAGTTCATCCACTTTTTAGGCAAATATTTAGATATCTGACTTACCATCTTGAGGTATGTATGTGTTCTGGTACATAGACATCACGTAGAGATACCATCCTGAAAATGGCAAATGTTGAGTTAAAATAATTGGAAAGAATTAAGTCATTTTAATTAATTTTATAGCAAATGTTTCTATTTTTGTAAGTATTAGAAGCTATTTTCAGGAAATCCTGCATTTCCCAGGGTGAAATCAGATCCTGTCTGAGAGGCTCAGTGCACAATGAAAGAGTTTTCAATTCAGACGACAACATACAACAATGGGGTGTCCTTCACTACAATAGGTTATTCAAACAGATGGCCTATAGGTTCAGTTCACTGAAGGGTTAAGATTCTTCAAACTCAAACAGGCCACAGTCTGGTCCTGTCAGCCATAACAACCATTTTAACTGAGCTTTATATATTCTTTAACAGTATTCAAACGGACAATGTTAATTCAGCTTCAGTCTGATTTAACCTTTTGAGGCTGAAATTTCCCACAGGACTTTGCAGAGCAAGAACCTGCTTTTCATCATCTAACATCTGTGAGAAGGCTATTTAAAACAAAGTCTAATGCCGAGTCTCATAAAAGAGATAGGAACAGAGATCAAGTCTATGGGGTGTGTAATAATATTTGAATAAACTGAATATAACATAGCATTAGAAAAGCAGTTTATCTGCTTAATGGATGGCTCCCTTATGTTTTTTTTCTGAATCTTGAGTAAATTTCTATAGTTTTTAATGAGACCTGGGATATCATGGTGGCAAAGGGAATGGGTGCACCTCACAGATTCATGTCTGTGATATTTTCATAAGGTGAGCTTTCAGAGTCGTCATGTCTATAAAGGAGAAGGATCAATCAGAAGCCAGAAACCTGCTGCGCAGCTAAATCGGAGCTATTGCATCAATAGTGCTGTTGTCAGACTCTCAGAAGCAGATGCCTTTTTGGCATCTTAACTAGAGTGTGGCATCAATCTAAAATGCAACAAAAGCTCCATGGATATGTTGTTGCTAATGGATTTTTGTGTTGGAGATTTGTTTCCAAATGTTCTCCTGTCCATTGCTGAAGGTACTGACTTTTGCTGGAGGCACTGGCAGCCCTCCATACCTCGCTTGAGGTGCTCAATCTTCATGCATAAGCCTAAACAACGAGAGTCAGCGGTCATCATAGCTGAGCCCAATCCTTTCCTCACTGGCCTCCACATACTTACACTTTCCAGCACTAGTTAGAGGACAAAAGTGGGAATCCCTGAAGATTTAACTCTTTGATATGTCGAGGGTGGTGAGACAGTTGTAGCCTTGGAGGTTTCTAAGTTGGATTTTATTTTGTGCTATTAAGCAGGCAAATGAATGAGTTCTTTCACTTGATGACAAAGACAGAATGAGTAGCCGCAAGGTTATGCAAATGAGAGCCTAATTGAGCGTAAACAAAATTATAGAAGAAAAATATTGAACCTCAGTCCAGGATTGAGGTATAGGTAATAATAATAATAATAATGGTAATTACATTTAAACGCAATGCAGTTCCCACCCATTTAACTACTTCACACTTCAGCTATCCGTTCAGCCTATCATTTCAGCCTCACTTACCGTGAGCAACGCCATAGGAAATATGCCAGCTATATATGAAAAGTCTTGCATATGTGCATGGTTCGTGTCAATAAAATGCACTGCTTATAACACTTCCCTGTCACACTTACACCTGCCATAAGTTTTCTGTTAAGCTATTTCCATTATACTTATCTACTATGCTTTTCAGTCAGCCTGGCTGCTGTTGTAATTCATATTTGTAAGGAAAGACAAATGACTCTCTGGAAATAGGAAGGGAAGCATTGCATGGGCAAGAAATATGTACACCCCATTGTCACTCACAACCTGTGTTTGAAGTGTGAGAAAGTAGATTGTGCAGTGGACCTGTTTGAGCAGAGAATGCTGAACCATGTTTATGACGCATTTTTGTATTTGGCTTCATGGGAAACTCTGTGTGGGAATGTCCATTTGCTCTGAATTAATCTGTGTCCGACATCTTAAGCAGCATGAATTACATGAGTAAAGCAGGAGAGAAGGACTGATTTAGCCTGAGGCCTGAAGTACAGTAAGTGCCAACCTCTGTGGCCTGTCCGTCTCACATGGATACCTGCCCTTCAGCTATATGGGATCCTTGGGTAATAAAATGGAGACAGTTGTGAACAAGATTGCAAAACACCCCGTCAGGAGGGACTTACAGCAGGCTCATACAGATGCATGGTTCTGTGCTCAGTAGACCACTTCTACAGCATGAGGAGAGACAACATGCAAGGTTTGCTGGCTGACTCTTTGTTTGGCAGCAGCTCTGTGCAAACACCAAGCCCAATATACCAGTTAGTGGAGCATATCAATGACGCTTGAATAGAGGGTTGACACATCTTATAACATTTGATACGGGTACATCAGGGTGGCTAATGGCTCATGCTTGTGATAGACCATGGAGGGACCGGAAAGTTTTCAGTAGCATAGAAATTAAGAGCTGTTGGTACCTTGACTGACACAGTATGGGCTGCCTTAATTGAATACCATCCCTGCAACTTATCAATCAGAAGGTTGCACTATTTGATAACCAGCTCTATGGGCAGCTTCAGTCTCTGCACACACTGCTTGGCCGCTAGGGACAGGTAGCTGCTTTTCAAGTCTGTACACATTGGGGTGGTTAATGAAGGTTGTCATGTGTACTTAATCAAGCCTGTGCTTGTGCTCTGCCTTCCATCTCCTGTTGCGATACAGGACAGCACTTTTGGAATATAGGAATACTTTCCTGCACATTTTCATGACTGAAAATCCATGAGAGTTCCTTTAGCCTGTAGCTGTAACTCTATTGGAAGACCAGTAGGATTCATTGGGTAAAAGCAAGGACCTAATTGGATTTCCAACGTGTCATGCAAGAGGCACAACCGTATACTACTACTATACTAGGAACCTTAAAGGAAATGCCTCTAAGAGGTTGGGGGGCGGGGTGAGTGAAACCAGGCATGAAGACTTTCTGTACACTGGGGAATTTATTGCACCAAGTAGTGTGAAGTTACTTCAATAAGCCTTTAATTGCCATTATTAAAAATTATAGAAATAATGACAGAAATTTCCTGCTAGTAAGTTCTTCTTGCACGGAGTGGAAAACTCATAATAGAGCGAAAGCCAGCAGTTTGACCTTTTAGTGTTGTTCCCTGATTTTCCATTCCCTTTAAAGCCAATCTCCAGGAATACCTGCTCCTGCTAATGGCACAAAATATCAAACTGCAATTAAGTGAGTGTCATGGTGACAATAAGATGTACAATATCATTTATATTTAAATGTGCCAACAGTCCCAGCATCACTTTGGTTCTTTGATGCACAGTTTACTATCCATTTTTCTGCAGTGTATCTTTGTCATCATCATCGTTATAGGCAGTCCATCGAAATCGATGAAGACTTGCTTCCACTCTAAAAATGAGTTCTGAGGTGACTGTACAGTTCAATACGGGAATTACAGTCTCCGTCACAGGTGGGACAGACAATGGTTGAAGGAAAGGGTGGGTGGGGAGTCTGATTTGCCGCACTCTCCTTCCGCTGTCTGCACTTGGTTTCTGCATGCTCTCGGCGACAAGACTCGAGGTGCTCAATGTCCTCCTGGATGCTCTTCCTCCACTTAGGGTGGACTTGGGCCAAGGATTTCCAGGTACCAGTGGGGATATTGCACTTTATCAAGGAGGCTTTGAGGGTGTCCTTGAAGCATTTCCTCTGCCCACTTGGGGCTTGCTTGCCGTGTAGGAGTTCCGAGTACAGCGCTTGCTTTGGGAGTCTCGTGTTGGGCACGCGGACGATGTGACCCGCCCAATGGAGCTGGTCGAGTGTGGTCAGTGCTTTGATGCTAGGGATGTTGGCCTGAGTGAGAATGCTGATGTACAGAGCAACTGAAACAGTCACACAATTATCTACTCCGGGTTCTTGTACTGTACAGCTGCCAAACTGCTTTCTTTCCCCCCCGTAGAAATGAAGCCCATCGCACCTGTAAGATTGGCTCCTCTTCTGCCCTTCCCATTGCCAACGCACACACATTCACTTTGTAAAATGTTAGAAATATTCTTATCTAAAGCCCTGTAAAGTGGATTTACAGATTCCGGTTCTGTTAACCTCAAGGAACACTCCAGAGAAAATAAACTGGCGATATAGTGTGACATGAGTGTGCCCAAAAACATGAAGTTGTTAGTACAGATGGGGTAAAACAATAGTGATAACAAATATATAAATGACTGTCGATCGAATGGCATTGCCCTGCCCCTCCCTCCCCATAGCAAGTACAATGAGCTTTCTCGCAGAAAACTAAACTATTTTTTTTTAAAGTTTGATGCTGCTTCTAAACTGTATGCAATGACATAAAACTCTAAAACTGAGCCAGTAATTGGACTGGTTTAAATTTGGATGCAGCCCATATAAATGTATGAAGAGAAATGCATGACCAAGTTTATCTGATACTAACTGTCAGAATAAACAGAGCAGTGGAAGGATGGATCACTTTGACATGAGTTTCACTGTACTTGGCTGTGGGGATTAAAGGTGAAAGAACCTGGGGGAAGATTAAGTTTGTTGCGATCCCAATTCAACTCATTTCTTTTATGGTCACGGTCTATCTGAGCCCTCACCCCTGCATTAGTCTGTAAAGTATTGGGATGAATCTTGCTGGAAAAATAACGGCATGTGAACAACGCACACCTTTATTAATATGCAAATCAGCCAGCATGTTCAGGGGATTAAGAGAAACTTTGTCAGTTGCAAATCTCCAAAACTTGCTGTTGGATTTACGCCACTCTGCCATTTGTTTCCCACAAAGGGCACCTTGCCCTTAGACTCCCCGATATTTTCAAGAACTTTCTAGAATTGTACATTAATTGCCCATTGCCCACAGAAAGTTAAGTCTGGTAATTAACAGCATAAGTATCTTTTTTTATGACATGATAATTGTTAATACAATGCCAATCAATCTCTCTGGGACAGAAATTTAATAAATTAGACTGTGAAGTCTCATTCATTCAGGTGGAAAAGTTTGGGGGAGATTTAAAAAATGCCAAATGTAATTATATTTCTTACTTTTCCTGCCTGTCTCTTTTTTTCTCTCTCTCTTAATCCAATCTTTCGTTACCTCTCTTCTGTATCTGATTTGAAGCAAATTCACACTCCTTCTCAGTCATTCCTTGGTTTCCTTCTTAATCTTTAAATTTCATTGGCTAAGGAGATACACTGCCAACCCCACCATTCCCTGAAGTCCCAGAGTTGCCCTTGCCATGTCATTATCGGCTTGCAGTTCCAGCAAGCTACAGTGCAAAACATTTTTTGAGCTGTAGGATGCAGAACAAAGTTGAACTAATGGGCCATACCACGAAATGCCCTGCTCCAGCAAGATCTGGCCTGTTATATTGTTTTTAAATAAAGGTGACCGAGGTAAAGCCTTCAGATAGATTGACAGCATGTAGCTGATCTCTAGTCAAAGCTCTGATGCAGGATTCTGATAATAGAACAGGAATATCTCATTGAATCATACAAAATTCTTACCGGGCTTGACAGGGTTGATGCAGAGAGGATGTTTCCCCTGGATGGGGTGTTTAGAACCAGGGCTCACAGTCTCTGAATAAGGAGTTGGCCATTTAGGACTGAGATGAGGAGAAATTTCTTTACTCAGAGGGTGGTGAATCTTTGGAATTCTCTACCCCAGAGAACTGTGAATGCTCAGTAATTGAATATATGGGGATAGTGCAGAAAAGTGGAATTGAGGTAGATCATCAGCCGTGATCTTATTGAATGGCAGAGTAAGCTTGAAGGGACGAATGGCCTACCACTGCTCCTATTTCTTATGTTATTATAGAATTAACACAAAATTCAGAAAGGACTCCATATAACAAAACTATATCATAGTTATTGCTAAGAACACATCTGCTGAAATCCCACAATGCACTGCTTAGAATCAGGAAAACACCAAAAACCACTAAGCTGGGCAAGCTGCTGTAACCTCTTTCCACATCAGAACACAGCAACAAATAGATGGTCAGTGGTCACTGTTTTTAGTTTTACTTCTTGGAAGTCAGGACGTGCCGACATGCATCAGCAAGTGTCAATTGTACAACCTTCTTTAGAACCATATGTTCTACGGGTCTCTGCTTATTTTAATGAGAGTTACTGTACTGCATAGTTTTTCCAACTGACTTTCCGAACTGCTCAGGCTGACAACATGCTCATATACCATTTGCTTGGAGACTATTAAATGGTCATTGAGATTCAGCACGAACTGAATCACAAGGAGGAAGAGGAAATAAAAGCAATTTAAAAAGAGGGTGAGAATTTCGAGCTGGCTAGCAGAAAAGGCTCTGAACAGTAATGTTAGCGTGACTGTGTCAGTATTTTTCTTGTTGATATCCAGCACCATTCCCTTGAGTGCACCACATCACAGAAAGTATCCACTCTGCTGCCAAGTAAACTCTTGTGATGGAAATAACTTTTTAAATGATCAGACTCCTTTTTAAATGCAAGGAAAGTAATAGATTCACCATTGAGAGCAAGTTGTAGCTTGTGACTTATTTATGAAGGATCCAAAGCTCAGGAGTGACACAAGTGAGAGAATCTCTGGAAGTCAATGCCACTGGTGAGGCATTTCATGAGCATGTGGGTCCCAGTAAATCCTCAGGGCCTTCTCTTAATGAACTCTGTTAATATGTTACTTTACACGTGTGAATCATTGGCACATGTTCTCTGGGTCCTGTGGGTAGTACAATTACCAGATGTGGACATGGGATAAATCATAATAGTACCGGATGTGGTATAGAAGGTCTACTAGGATTAACATTAAGGAATTTGTTCCTATTTTGATCGGTAAATTGGGGCTTTGGGATCTAACGACAAATTATTGAATCTATTGTCATAAACCTTTGTAGAGAGAGTGATGGCACCGCTTTTACCATGTGGATAGATCAATGGAGGGATGGAGCTTTTTTAAAAAGTTTATCAGAGCATTTTTTAAAGTTTATCAGAACTTTTATTGAGATTGCTTGCCCTGTCCACCACTGTGGTTAAGAATTGATTATTGGTCAATCCCATAGCAAGCACATTGGGATGTCCTATGTGAATAAATAAGTGTAGAAGTCTTACTAGCCTACTGCTTAAAATGCATCTTTCATTGTAGCTTCATGCATAGCCTCAGAATACTTCTAAACGACACTTAGGAAATGTTCTTTCAGTCATTAGAATTGAGAGCACTTGTGTAATGCAGGTAAAGAATAACTTGCATTTATATAGTATTTTCCATGTCCTAAGGATGTTCCAAGTCAATGAATAACTTTGTAGTTTCATTGTTATGTTGGCAAATATGACAACCAATCTGTATCGAGCAAGATTCTACAAACACCAATGAGGTGCCTGTCCAGTTAATTTGTTCTGGTGTCGTTGGTGAGGGATGAATGTTGGCTAGAACACAAGGAACATCCTGCTCTTTTTTTAAACAAGTGCTAGAGGATCCTTTATGTTTACCTGGACAGACAGATGAAGCATGGCTTTACATCTCTTTGGAAAAGTGGAAACTCCAACAACGCAGCATTCCCCCCAGTACTGTACAGGTTGAACCTCTCTTATCTGGGACTCTCTTATCTGGCACCATCCCTCGTCTGGCAGCATTTCCGGGTGGCGCATGCGCAGATACATTTTTTTCATACTCACCAATATTCTCTGCTCTCCTGAAGATGGCGACTCCTTCCTCTGAAGGCATTGATCGACTAAGTGGCCTTGTGGATGGGTTTTCAAATCGTTTGGCGGGGGTGGGGGGGGGGGGGGGCAGCGAGGTTTGACCTGTACTACTAATAATTATATTTTGAATTAAATTATAAATAAAAGCTTGATAAAAAAGCTTTTTTTAAAAAAAAAAAAATATGTTTAAACCCCCTGGCTAGTTTTTCGCTTTGCCGAGCTTGGCTGCTATCATTCTCCTCAATGCCGGGAAATCCTGCAACCACAGAGCCGCCACAGCTCCGCTTACGCTGGGTGGGCTTGCTTTTAGCGCGATCCCGGCTCAGCACACGGATTGCACTGAGTCCCATCGGCCTGCCTCTCGCGCCCTGGCTGGCGTCGAGCTGGTGGGCCGCGTCCTCGCGCTGGCCGCTCCTCCCTTCCCCTCCCCTCCTCGCTGCCCTTGGTGCTCTGGCAAACAAAAAGGAAATACCTCTTCATTTCTTTCAATGAGTCTTGGAGATCGTGGGGCAGGGGGGGGGGGCAGGGAGCAGTGGATTGTGGGGTCAGGGATATTTGACGTATCGGGGCTGGCTGGTTGGGGCTGGGGGCTAGCAGTTGTAAAGGACGATAGAACACGTGACCTCCCTTCGTCCGGCAAAATCTCTTATCCGGCACGGGCCAGGTCCCGAGGGTACTGGATAAGAGAGGTTCAACCTGTACTGAAGTATCAACCTAGAGTAGGTGCTCAGGTCCTGAAGTGGGCATGAACCCATAACCTTCTGACAGAGGTAACTGAGCCAGCTGATGGTTGTGCTGGTAGGTGGGATGAGTGTTGATCTTAAGCAAATATGGTTAAATGGTACCTCCAAAACAAAATTGTACACATATTTTAAAACACTATAACAAATAGAAACGAGGTAGTTATTCCACTACATACATAAGAACTAGAAGCAGGAGTAGGCCATTTGGCCCCTTGAGCCTGCTCCGTCATTTAATAAGATCATGGCTGATCTGATCTTGGGCTCAGCTCCACTTCCCTGCCTGCTCCCCAATACCCTTCATTCCCTTATCGTTCAAAAATCTGACTATCTCCACCTTAAATATATTCAATGACCCAGCCTCCACAGCTCTTTGGGGCAGAGAATTCCATAGATTTATGACCCTCTGAGAGAAGAAATTCCTCCTCATCTCAATTCTAAATGGGCCACCCCTTATTCTTAAACTATGCCTCCTAGTTCTAGATTCCCCCACATGGAAACATCCTCTCTGCATTTATCTTGTTGAGTCCATTCAGTATCTTACATGTTTCAATAAGATCACCTCTTATTCTTCTAAACTCTAATGAGGCCCAACCTGCTCAACCTTTCTTCATATGTCAACCCCATCATCTCAGGAATCAACCCAGTGAACCTTCTCTGAACTGCCTCCAATGTAAGTATATCTCTCCTTAAATAAGGAGACCAAAACTGTATGCAGTACTCTAGGTGTGGTTTCACCAATACCCTGTACATTCTGCCTTTGACTCAAGTGCTCTTGATTCCATTCTGCAGCAGGATACTCGCCACCACCTCAGTAAAACCCCAGCACTGCACGAGGTAGAAAAAGCCATAAGACAGCTTAAGAACAACAAGGCTTCGGGAGCGGATGGAATTCATGCTGAGACACTGACGTATGGTGGAGAGGCACTACTGGTGCGAATACATGACCTCATCCCTCTCATCTGGAGGGAGGAGAGCATTCCGGGAGATCTCAGAGATGCAGTGATAGTGACCACCTTTAAAAAAGGGGACAAGTGCGACTGCGGCAACTACAGAGAGGAGGTGGGTGGGGTGGATTGACCCATCCACCTCCACGGAGGTGTGTGGGGGGCCTGACCCATCCACCTCCATGGCACGAACCTGGTATTGCAGTACTTCCAGGAACGGTGCAGTGGCTCTCGGCCTTTTGGCTAAGAGCATTGGCGCAGAGTGATCCTTGATGTGTGCAAGGTGACCTCTGGCGTTTGTGATTTGACAAAGAATTGGAAAGATTGGCAACGAAAAATTTAAAAAAAAAAAACTACAGAGGAATCTCCCTGTTATCAGCCACTGGGAAAGTCCTCCTCAACCGTCTTCTCCCTGTGGCTGAGGAGCTCCTCCCGGAGTCACGGTGCGGATTTCGTCCCCTACGGGCCACAACGGACATAATTTTTGCAGCACGACAGCTGCAGGAAAAATGCAGGGAACAGCACCAGCCCTTATACATGACCTTCTTCGAACTAACAAAGGCCTTTGACACTGACAACCGTGAGGGTATATGGAGCATCCTCCTCTGTTTCAGATGCCCCCAAAAGTTAGCACCATCCTCGGCCTGCTCCACGACAACATGCAGGCCGTGATCCTTCCCAATGGATTCATTACAGACCCAATCCACGTCTGGATCTGTTTCAAACAGGGCTGCGTCATTGCCCCCCAACTCTCTTCTCAATCTTCCTCGCTGCCATGCTCCATCTCATAGTGGACAAGTTCCCCGCTTGAGTGGAACTAAACTGCAGAACCAGTGGTAACCTGTTCAACCTTCGCCGTCTCCAGGCCAGGTCCAAGATCATTCCAAACTCTGTCGTCGAGCTACAGTACGCGGATGACGCCTGCACACATACAGAGGTTGAAATCCAGGACTTAGTCAACGTATTTACTGAGGCATACAAAAGCATGGGCCTTACACTAAACATCAGCAAGACAAAGTTCCTCCACCAGCCTGTCCTTACCGCACAGCACTGTCCCCAGTCATCAAGACCCATGGCGTGACCCTGGACAACATGGGCCACTTCCCATATCTCGGGAGCCTCCTATCAACAAGAGCAGGCATCGGCAACGAGATCCAACACCATCTCCAGTGCGCCTTCCGCCGCCTGAGGAAAAGAGTGTTTGAAGACCAGGCCCTCAAAACTGCCACCAAGCTCATGGTCTACAGGGCTGTAGTAATACCCGCCCTCCTGTATGGCTCAGAAACATGGACCATGTACAGTAGGCACCTCAAGTCACTGGAGCAATACCAGCAACGATGTCTCCGCAAGATCCTACAAATCCCCTGGGAGGACAGACGCACCAACATTAGCATCCTCGACCAGGCCAACATCCCTAGCATCGAAGCACTGACCACACTTGATCAGCTCCGCTGGGCAGGCCACATAGTTCGCATGCCAGACACAAGACTCCCAAAGCAAGCGCTCTACGCGCAACTCCTTCACGGCAAACGAGCCAAAGGTGGGCAGCGGAAACATTACAAGGACACTCTCAAAGCCTCCCTGATAAAATGCAACATCCCCACTAACACCTGGGAGACCCTGGCCAAAGACCGCCCTAAGTGGAGGAAACGCATCCGGGAGGTTGCCGAGCACCTCGAGTCTCGTCGCCGAGAGCGTGCAGAAATCATGCGCAGGCAGCGGAAAGAGTGTGCGGCAAACCAGTCCCGCCCACCCCTTCTCTCAACGACTATCGGCCCCACCTTTGATAGAGACTGTGGTTCTCGTATTGGGCTGTACAGCCACCAAGAACTCATGTTAAGAGTGGAAGCAAGTCTTCCTCAATTCCGAGGGACTGCCTATGATGATGATTGGACAGTTGTAGCAGGACATCTCTGCTTTTATACTCCACTCCCCTTGCAATAAAGGTCAACATTCCATTTGCCTTCCTGATTACTTGGTGGGGTAGCATTGCTGGTTAAGGAGCAAATTAAGGCAACAGATCGGAAGGACATTAGCTTGGATGATGTGGAATCTATATGGGTAGAGCTGCAGAATACCAAAGGGCAAAAAATGTTAGTGGGAGTTGTGTACAGACCTCCAAACAGTAGTAGTGATGTTGGGGAGGGCATCAAACATGAAATTAGGGGTGCATGCAATAAAGGTGCAGCAGTTATAATGGGTGACTTTAATATGCACATAGATTGGGTTAACCAAACTAGAAGCAATACGGTGGAGGAGGATTTCCTGGAGTGCATGAGGGATGGTTTTTTAGACCAATATGTCGAGGAACCAACTAGGGGGGAGGCCATCTTAGACTGGGTGTTGTGTAATGAGAGAGGATTAATTAGCAATCTCGCTGTGCGAGGCCCCTTGGGGAAGAGTGACCATAATATGGTGGAATTCTGCATTAGGATGGAGAATGAAACAGTTAATTCAGAGACCATGGTCCAGAACTTAAAGAAGGGTAACTTTGAAGGTATGAGGCGTGAATTGGCTAGGATAGATTGGCGAATGATACTGAAGGGGTTGACTGTGGATGGGCAATGGCAGACATTTAGAGACCGCATGGATGAACTACAACAATTGCACATTCCTGTCTGGTGTAAAAATAAAAAAGGGAAGGTGGCTCAACCGTGGCTATCAAGGGAAATCAGGGATAGTATTAAAGCCAAGGAAGTGGCATACAAATTGGCCAGAAATAGCAGCGAACCCGGGGACTGGGAGAAATTTAGAACTCAGCAGAGGAGGACAAAGGGTTTGATTAGGGAAGGGAAAATGGAGTACGAGAAGAAGCTTGCAGGGAACATTAAGACGGATTGCAAACGTTTCTACAGATATGTAAAGAGAAAAAGGTTAGTAAAGACAAATGTAGGTCCCCTGCAGTCAGAATCAGGGGAAGTCATAACGGGGAACAAAGAAATGGCGGACCAATTGAACAAGTACTTTGGTTCGGTATTCACTGAGGAGGACACAAACAACCTTCCGGATATAAAAGGGGTCGGAGGGTCTAGTAAGGAGGAGGAACTGAGGGAAATCCTTATTAGTCGGGAAATTGTGTTGGGGAAATTGATGGGATTGAAGGCCGATAAATCCCCAGGGCCTGATGGACTGCATCCCAGAGTACTTAAGGAGGTGGCCTTGGAAATAGTGGATGCATTGACAGTCATTTTCCAACATTCCATTGACTCTGGATCAGTTCCTATGGAGTGGAGGGTAGCCAATGTAACCCCACTTTTTAAAAAAGGAGGGAGAGAGAAAACAGGGAATTATAGACCGGTCAGCCTGACATCGGTAGTGGGTAAAATGATGGAATCAATTGTTAAGGATGTCATAGCAGTGCATTTGGAAAGAGGTGACATGATAGGTCCAAGTCAGCATGGATTTGTGAAAGGGAAATCATGCTTGACAAATCTTCTGGAATTTTTTGAGGATGTTTCCAGTCGAGTGGACAAGGGAGAACCAGTTGATGTGGTATATTTGGACTTTCAGAAGGCTTTCGACAAGGTCCCACACAAGAGATTAATGTGCAAAGTTAAAGCACATGGGATTGGGGGTAGTGTGCTGACATGGATTGAGAACTAGTTGTCAGACAGGAAGCAAAGAGTAGGAGTAAATGGGTACTTTTCAGAATGGCAGGCAGTGACTAGTGGGGTACCGCAAGGTTCTGTGCTGGGGCCCCAGCTGTTTACACTGTACATTAATGATTTAGACGAGGGGATTAAATGTAGTATCTCTAAATTTGCGGATGACACTAAGTTGGGTGGCAGTGTGAGCTGCAAGGAGGATGCTATGAGGCTGCAGAGCGACTTGGATAGGTTAGGTGAGTGGGCAAATGCATGGCAGATGAAGTATAATGTGGATAAATGTGAGGTTATCCACTTTGGTGGTAAAAACAGAGAGACAGACTATTATCTGAATGGTGACAGA
Source organism: Pristiophorus japonicus (assembly GCF_044704955.1). NCBI lineage: Eukaryota > Metazoa > Chordata > Chondrichthyes > Pristiophoridae > Pristiophorus > Pristiophorus japonicus. The sequence continues at coordinate 53,462,954 of NC_091979.1, read as the reverse complement.
TTAGGAAAAGGGGAGGTGCAAAGAGACCTGGGTGTCATGGTACATCAGTCATTGAAGGTTGGCATGCAGGTACAGCAGGCGGTTAAGAAAGCAAATGGCATGTTGGCCTTCATAGCGAAGGGATTTGAGTACAGGGGCAGGGAGGTATTGCTACAATTGTACAGGGCCTTGGTGAGGCCACACCTGGAGTATTGTGTACAGTTTTGGTCTCCTAACCTGAGGAAGGACATTCTTGCTATTGAGGGAGTGCAGCGAAGGTTCACCAGACTGATTCCCGGGATGGCGGGACTGACCTATCAAGAAAGACTGGATCAACTGGGCTTGTATTCACTGGAGCTCAGAAGAATGAGAGGGGACCTCATAGAAACGTTTAAAATTCTGACGGGGTTAGACAGGTTAGATGCAGGAAGAATGTTCCCAATGTTGGGGAAGTCCAGAACCAGGGGACACAGTCTGAGGATAAGGGGGAAGCCATTTAGGACCGAGATGAGGAGGAATTTCTTCACCCAGAGAGTGGTGAACCTGTGGAATTCTTTACCACAGAAAGTTGTTGAGGCCAATTCACTAAATATATTCAAAAAGGAGTTAGATGAAGTCCTTACTACTAGGGGAATCAAGGGGTATGGTGAGAAAGCAGGAATGGGGTACTGAAGTTGTATGTTCAGCCATGAACTCATTGAATGGCGGTGCAGGCTAGAAGGGCTGAATGGCCTACTCCTGCACCTATTTTCTATGTTTCTATGTTTCTATGTACCTGCATACTAACTTTTTGTGTTTCAATCATAATGATCTCCAGGTACCTCTGTACTGCAGCATTTAAATAATAATTTTCTTTTTTCTTTTTCCTGCCGAAGTGGACAACCTCACACTTTCCCACATTATACTCCATCTGCCAAATATTTGCCCACTTACTTAGCCTGTCTATATCCCTTTGCAGATTATTTGTTTCCTTCTCACAATTTGCTTTCCCACCCATCTTTGTATCATCAGCAAACTTGGCTACGTTACACTTGGTCATTTCATCCAAGTCATTAATATAGATTGTAAAAAGTTGAGGCCCCAGCACTGGTCCCTGTGGCATGCCACTAGTTACATTTTGCCAACCTGAAAATGATCTATTTATCCCGACTCTCTGTTTTCTGTTAGTTCGTCAATCCTCTATCCATGCTAATATATTACCTCCAACCCCATGAGCTCTTATCTTGTGCACTAACCTTTTATGTGGCACATTATCTAATGCCTTCTGGAAATCCAAATACACCACTGGTTCCCCCTTATCCACTCTACTCATTACATCCTCAAAGAACTCCAGCAAATTTCTCAAACATGATTTTCCTTTCATAAAACCATGCTGAATCTGCTTGACTGTATTATGCTTTTCCAAATGTCCTGCTACTGCTTCCTTAATAATGGACTCCGGCATTTTTCCAACAACAGATGTTAGGCCAACAGGTCTACAATTTCCTGCTTTCTGTCTCCCTCCTTTTATATAGTCCATAGTGCATGCACTGCCAATATTTCTTGTTCTTTATCCACTGGTAAATAAATGTTCAAGGAGACCAAATTTGCTTCAGTTATTAATGGTGAAAAGGCATAAGTATGGGTGGCTACTGGAATTATCAATTTTTCCTAATTTTCCATTTCATTTAGATTAGTAATGATATCACCAGGTCACCGAACCATCCACTTCTCTCTCAATGGACAGAGCTAGTGTTCCAGGCAGTTTGATTAGTTGGTCGAGGAGGCGGGAGCTCGGAGCAGCGCGAGTCCGGGGTCATTGGGAGGCCTATAAAGGGCAGTGGGAGTCGGGCAGTTCGAGCAGTCGGTCAAGGAGGTGGGAGCTCGGAGCAGCGTGTGTCCGGGGTCGTTGAGAGGCCTATAAAGTCCAGCGGGAGTCGGGCAGTTCGAGCAGTCGGTCGAGGAGGCGGGAGCTCGGAGCAGCGCGAGTCGTGCAGCTGCAGCGGGGACAGAAGGCAAAAAAGTAAAAAGAAATCAAAGGGTGATGTCAGAGCCAAGGGTGTAAGTGATTGGCTGGTGATTGGTAAGTAGTTTTTATTTTTATTTTCTATATCAGTAAGTAACATTTAGCATTGTTGTTGCCAAATTAAGTTAATCTAGAGGTTAAGTCATGGCAGGAGAATTCGGACACGTGTTATGCTCCTCCTGTACTATGTGGGAAATCAGGGACGCCTCCGGTGTCCCGAACGACTATGTGTGCGGGAAGTGTATCCGCCTCCAGCTCCTGACGGACCGCGTTGCGGAATTGGAGCTGCGGGTGGATTCACTCTGGAGCATCCACGATGCTGAGAATGAAGTGAATAGCATGTTTAGCGAGTTGGTCTTACCGCAGGTAAAGGCTACACAGCCAGATAGGGAATGGAAGACATAGAAACATAGAAACATAGAAAATAGATGCAGGAGTAGGCCATTCGGCCCTTCTAGCCTGCACCGCCATTCAATGAGTTCATGGCTGAACATGAAACTTCAGTACCCCATTCCTGCTTTCTCGCCATACCCCTTGATCCCCCAAGTAGTAAGGACTTCATCTAACTCCTTTTTGAATATATTTAGTGAATTGGCCTCAACAACTTTCTGTGGGAGAGAATTCCACAGGTTCACCACTCTCTGGGTGAAGAAGTTTCTCCTCATCTCGGTCCTAAATGGCTTACCCCTTATCCTTAGACTGTGACCCCTGGTTCTGGACTTCCCCAACATTGGGAACAGTCTTCCTGCATCTAACCTGTCTGAACCCATCAGAAATTTAAATCTTTCTATGAGGTCCCCTCTCATTCTTCTGAACTCCAGTGAATACAAGCCCAGTTGATCCAGTCTTTCTTGATAGGTCAGTCCCGCCATCCCGGGAATCAGTCTGGTGAACTTCGCTGCACTCCCTCAATAGCAAGAATGTCTTTCCTCAAGTTAGGAGACTACAACTGTACACAATACTCCAGGTGTAGCCTCACCAAGGCCCTGTACAACTGTATCAACTGTACAACTGCCCCTGTACTCAAAACCCCTCGCTATGAAGGCCAACATGCCGTTTGGTTCTTAACCTCCTGCTGTACCTGCATGCCAACCTTCAATGACTGATGTACCATGACACCCAGGTCTCGTTGCACCTCCCCTTTTCCTAATCTGTCACCATTCAGATAATAGTCTGTCTCCCTGTTTTTACCATCAAAGTGGATAACCTCACATTTATCCACATTATACTTCATCTGCCATGCATTTTCCCACTCACATAATCTATCCAAGTCACTCTGCAGCCTCATAGCATCCTCCTCGCAGCTCACACTGCCACCTAACTTAGTGTCATCCGCAAATTTGGAGATACTACATTTAATGCCCTCGTCTAAATCATGAATGTACAGTGTAAACAGCTGGGGCCCCAGCACAGAACCTTGCGGTACGCCACAAGACAAACAGGAAGAGCAGTGCAAGGAAGGTAGTGCAGGGGTCCCCTGCGGTCATCCCCCTGCAAACCAGATACACCGCTTTGGGTACTGTTGTGGGGGATGACTCATCAAGGGAGAGCAGCAGCAGCCAGGTTCATGGCACCGTGGCGGGCTCTGCTGCACAGGAGGGCAGGAAAAAGAGTGGGAGAGCGATAGTGATAGGGGATTCGATTGTAAGGGGAATAGATAGGCGTTTCTGTGGCCGCAACCGAGACTCCAGGATGGTATGTTGCCTCCCTGGTGCAAGGGTCAAGGATGTCTCAGAGCGGGTGCAGGACATTCTGAAAAGGGAGGGTGAACAGCCAGTTGTCGTGGTGCACATTGATACCAACGATATAGGTAAAAAACGGGATGAGGTCCTACGAGACAAATTTAAGGAGCTAGGAGCTAAATTAAAAAGTAGGACCTCAAATGTAGTAATCTCGGGATTGCTACCAGTGCCACATGCTAGTCAAAGTAGGAATCGCAGGATAGCTCAGATGAATACGTGGCTTGAGCAGTGGTGCAGCAGGGTATTCATATTCCTGGGGAATTGGAACCGGTTCTGGGGGAGGTGGGACCAGTACAAACCGGGCGGTCTGCACGTGGGCAGGACCAGAACTAATGTTCGAGGGGGAGTGTTTGCAAGTGCTGTTGGGGAGGAGTTAAACTAATATGGCAGAGGGATGGGAACCAATGCAGGGAGACAGAGGGAAACAAAATGGAGACAGAAGCAAAAGACATAAAGGAGATGAGTAAAAGTGGAGGGCAGAGAAACCCAAGGCAAAAAACAAAAAGGGCCACTGTACAGCAAAATTTTAAAGGGTCAAAGTGTAATAAAAAGGCAAGCCTGAAAGCTCAGTGCCTCAATGCGAGGAGTATTCGGAACCCAGGAGAGGACTCTGAGCTCGTTAGAGTGGGTGAGAACTCAGATGAACAGGACTCCAAGAAAGAATGCAAAAGGCAGGAGGCAACAGAGCAGAGTCGCACTGGGGTAAGTGTAAACCACAAGGTGATAGGAAGGGACAATATGTATGAATATAAAGGGGCTGCAGAAGGGGTCAAAACTAAAAATCATGGTTTAAAAACTAGTATTAAAACACTCTACCGAAACGCACGCAGCATTCGAAATAAAGTAAATGAGTTGACGGCACAAATCATTACAAATGGGTATGATTTGGTGGCCATTACAGAAAAGTGGTTGCAGGGTGGCCAAGACTGGGAATTAAATATACAGGAGTATCTGACAATTCGGAAGCATAGACAAGAAGGGAAAGGAGGTGGGGTAGCTCTGTTAATAAAGGATGATATCAGGGCAGTTGTGAGAGATGATATTGGCTCTAATGAACAAAATGTTGAATCATTGTGGGTGGAGATTAGAGATAGTAAGGGGAAAAAGTCATAGGTAGGCCCCCAAATAATAATTTCACGGTGGGGCGGACAATAATCAAGGGAATAATGGAGGCATATGAAAAAGGAACGGCAATAATCATGGGGGATTTTAACCTACATATCGATTGGTCAAATCAAATCGCACGGGGTAGCCTGGAGAAGGAATTCATAGAATGCATAGAATGGATAACCAGCCGCGGATAACCAAGGAAATAAAGGAGAGTATCAAATTAAAAACCAATGTGTATAAGGTGGCCAAGGTTAGTGGGAAACTAGAAGATTGGGAAAATTTTAAACGACAGCAAGGAATGACTAAGAAAGCAATAAAGAAAGGAAAGATAGATTACGAAAGTAAACTTGCGCAAAACATAAAAACAGATAGTAAAAGCTTTTACTGATATATAAAACAGAAGAGAGTGACTAAAGTAAATGTTGGTCCCTTAGAAGATGAGAAGGGGGATTTAATAATGGAAAATGTGGAAATGGCTGAGACCTTAAACAATTATTTTGCTTTGGTCTTCACAGTGGAAGACACAAAAACCATGCCAAAAATTGCTGGTCACAGGAATGTGGAAAGGGAGGACCTTGAGACAATCACTATCACGAGGGGGGTAGTGCTGGACAGGCTAATGGGACACAAGGTAGACAAGTCCCCTGGTCCTGATGAAATGCATCCCAGGGTATTTAAAGAGATGGCGGAAGTTCTCGCAGGTGCATTCGTTATAATCTACCAACATTCTCTGGACTCTGGGGAGGTACCAGCGGATTGGAAAGCAGCTAATGTAATGCCTCTGTTGAAAAAAGGGGGCAGACAATAGGCCGATTAGTTTAACATCTGTAGTGGGGAAAATGCTTGAAACTATCAATAAGGAAGAAATAGCGGGACATCTGGATAGGAATAGTGCAATCAAGCAGACGCAGCATGGATTCATGAAGGGGAAATCATGTTTAACTAATTTACTGGAATTCTTTGAGGATATAACGAGCATGGTGGATAGAGGTATACCGATGGATGTGGTGTATTTAGATTTCCAAAAGGCATTCGATAAGGTGCCACACAAAAGGTTACTGCAGAAGATAAAGGTATGTGGAGTCAGAGGACATGTATTAGCATGGATCGAGAATTGGCTGGCTAACAGAAAGCAGAGAGTCGGGATAAATGGGTCCTTTTCGGGTTGGAAATCGGTGTTTAGTGGTGTGCCACAGGTGCTGGGACCACAACTGTTTACAATATACATAGATGACCTGAAAGAGGGGATAGAGTGTAGTGGAACAAAATTTGCAGATGACACAAAGATTAGTGGGAAAGAGGGTTGTGTAGAGGACACAGAGAGGCTGCAAAGAGATTTAGATAGGTTAAGCGAATGGGCTAAGGTTTGGCAGATGGAATACAATGTCGGAAAATGTGAGGTCATCCACCTTGGAAAAAAAAACAGTAAAAGGGAATATTATTTGAATGGGGAGAAATTACAACATGCTGTGGTGCAGAGGGACCTGGGGGTCCTTGTGCATGAATCCCAAAAAGTTCGTTTGCAGGTGCAGCAGGTAATCAGGAAGGCGAGTGGAATTGTTGGCATTCATTGTGAGAGGGATGGAGTACAAAAGTAGGGAGGTCCTGCTGGAACTGTACAGAGTATTGGTGAGGCTGCACCTGGAGTACTGCGTGCAGTTTTGGTCACCTTACTTCAGGAAGGATATACAAGCCTTGGAGGGGGTACAGAGACGATTCATTAGGCTGATTCCGGAGATGAGGGGGTTACCTTATGATGATAGATTGAGTAGACTGGGTATTTACTCGTTGAAGTTCAGAAGGATGAGGGGTGATCTTATAGAAACATTTAAAATAATGAAAGGGATAGACAAGATAGAGGCAGAGAGGTTGTTTCCACTGGTCGGGGAGACTAGAACTAGGGGGCACAGCCTCAAAATATGGGGAGCCAATTTAAAACCTAGATGAGAAGGAATTTCTTCTCCCAGAGGGTTGTGACTCTGTGGAATTCTCTGCCCAAGGAAGCAGTTGAGACTAGTTCATTGAATGTATTCAAATCATAGATCGATAGATTTTTAACCAATAAGGGAATTAAGGGTTATGGGGAGCGGGCGGGTAAGTGGAGCTGAGTCCACGGCCAGATCAGCCATGATCTTTTTGAATGGCGGAGCAGGCTCGAGGGGCTGGATGGCCTACTTCTTTTCCTAATTCTTATGCTCTTATGTTCTTATGTTCATTACTTGTGTTCATTGTCTACTTCCTGCTATCCAGACTTGTTGCTCTTTTCCCAGTACTGAGGTAACCTAACATCCTCAAAAAATTCCAGAAGATTTGTCAAGCATGATTTCCCTTTCACAAATCCATGCTGACTTGGACCTATCATGTCACCTCTTTCCAACTGCACTGCTATGACATCCTTAATAATTGATTCCATCATTTTACCCACTACCAATGTCAGGCTGACCGGTCTATGATTCCCCGTTTTCTGTCTCCCTCCTTTTTAAAAAAGTGGGATTACATTGGCTACCCTCCACTCCATAGGAACTGATCCAGAGTCGATGGAATGTTGGAAAATGACTGTCAATGCATCCGCTATTTCCAAGGCCACCTCCTTAAGTGCTCTGGGATGCAGACCATCAGGCCCTGGGGACTTATCGGCCTTCAATCCCATCAATTTCCCCAACACAATTTCCCGACTAATAAGGATTTCCTAATAAGGTAAATGGTATGTTGGCCTTCATAGCTAGGGGATTTGAGTATAGAAGCAGGGAAGTCTTATTGCCTCACCTGGAATATTGTGTTCAGTTTTGTTCTCCTAATCTGAGGAAGGACGTTCTTGCTATTGAGGGAGTGCAGCAAAGGTTCACCAGACTGATTCCTGGGATGGCTGGACTGACTTATGAGGAGAGACTGGATCAACTGGGCCTTTATACATTGGAGTTTAGAAGGATGAGAGGGGATCTCATAGAAACATACAAGATTCTGACGGGACGGGACAGGTTAGATGCGGGTAGATTGTTCCCGATGTTGGGGAACCAGGGGACACAGTCTTAGGATAAGGGGTTGGCCATTTAGGTCTGAGATGAGGACAAACTTCTTCACTCAGAGAGTTGTTAACCTGTGGAATTCCCAGCCGCAGAGAATTGTTGATGCCACTTCATTGGATATATTCAAGAGGGATTTAGATATGGCCCTTACAGCTGAGGGGATCAAGGGGTATGGAGAGAAAGCAGGATCAGCCATGATCTTATCGAATGGTGGTGCAGGCTCGAAGGGCCGAATGGCCTTCTCATGCACCTATTTTCTATGTTTCTATGTTTTTATGTCTGAGATAACCCAATACTTTCTGTTGAGGTGACTGCATTGGCCCCTTGTATCCTCGAAGCCTTTCATTTCCCTGAATGGATTTTTCCAAGGAAATGGCTATGTTTAGTTTCAAATGGACTACTTCAGACATCACTGAATAGGTTGTGAAAGTCTCCTTACACTAGTAAACTGGTACAGAGTTGCATAGTTTCGAGCATTACTAAATAAAATCATCATCCTCGCCAACAGAATTTCTTTTTTCCAACCGAAGAGTCTTTCTCTTCAAAGGCAGCCTCTGCTTTTGTTTTATGTGGTCAATTGATTCACAATGATCCATAAGCATATGGTCACTTCAATGGTTATCATTATTACAAAAGGGAATAAGATACAGAAGGAAAAGCAATAAGCTGCTTCAATGAACTTTTGTCCCTGACTAGTACTGTACCTGTATTGTTTCCTGCACTATTGTCAGTTGCCTTTGAACAGGAACCCATGACAAACAAGTGTTTAAGCTCAACTCAGATAGTTTTCATAAATATTTTAATCAATATTGTTTCTGAAAGTCATTGCCCGAACACAACTCAGCTTGCCATGTACATTGTAGAAAAGTAGCTCCCAATGGCTAATGAATTAACTCCTCGAGTGTCGGATAGTGTTCGGAAGAGCAAAGACAAAAACGAATTTCAATTTACTGAAAGCAGCATTGAAGTAATGTTCTTATAGTGAGACAGCACGAATGAGCCAAGTGCCAAAGAATACACTTTATAGACACAAATAATCGTAAATTAGGAATGTCACCTTTAGGAGAAGGCATTTTTTATTATTGTTAGTGAGGCTGGTGAGCAAGTTTGATGTTTTATTCTCCTGGGGATTAAATGTTCCAGTATGCTGAAGCCCTATCGTTGTGTGCTTCACAGAAGGGAGCATCGCCAACTTGTTCCCATACTTCTCTCTGATTGATAGCAGATGGCATGGTTTAAAATAAACCTATCCATTAACAGTACTCAGTGTTTCTACTCAAGGCATTTACAACTGTCTGAACTGCTGCAGAGATTCAAGCAAGGGTACAGCGTGCAGCTCATTTTATCTCTAACAGCTGTATAGGTGCAAATTTTGCCCAGATTATGCATGTACGATGAAAATTTTCATTAACTTTGCCTTTCCTACTATCAAGCTGCATTCACGCGCCCAGCAAGGGATGCATGTTGATGACTTATTAGTGAGCCTATGATCATTTTGTCATTAGCTTTGTTGTTTTGTTTTCCCCGACCTATGAAAGAAGCGAGCACGTTTCTAACTCAAAGATTCTTTCCAATTTTTTTAGCAATGCTGCTTTAAGCAGTTCTGCTTGCAGAAAATCAAAATTGAATCCGAAACAATTGTTCCTAAATTTCCTACCTACTTCCAACAGTGGATAGTCAAGAGGCTATAGGGGAGGAGGAACTTAACACAATCACAATCACTAAGGAGGTGGTACTCAGTAAGATAATGGGACTAAAGGCATATAAATCCTCTGGACTTGATGGCTTGCATCCTTGGGTCTAAAGAGAATTAGTGGCAGGGATTGTGGATGCATTGGTTGTAATTTACCAAAATTCCCTGGATTCTGGGGAGATCACAGCAGATTGGAAAATTGCAAATGTAATGCTCCTATTTAAAAAAGGAGGCAGACAAAAAGCAGGAAACTATAGACCAGTTAGCCTAACATCTGTGGTTGGGAAAATGTTGGAGTCCATTATTAAAGAAGCAGTAGCTGGACATTTGGAAAAGCAAAATTTGGTCAGGCAGAGTCAGCATGGATTTATGAAGGGGAAGATATGTTTGACAAATTTGTTTGAGTTCTTCGAGGATGTAATGAACAGGGTGGATAAAGGGGAACCAGTGGATGTGGTGTATTTGAACTTCCAGAAGGCATTTGACAAGGTGCCACATAAAAGATTACTGCACAAGATAAAAGTTCACGGGGTTGGGAGATAATATATTAGCATGGATAGAGGATTGGCTAACTAACAGAAAACAGAGAGTCGGGATAAATGGTTCATTCTCTGGTTGGCAATCAGTAACTAGTGAGGTGCCGCAGGGATCAGTGTTGGGACCCCAACTATTTACAATCTATATTAACAATGTGGAAGAAGGGACTGAGTGTAACGTAGCCAAGTTTGCTGACGATACAAAGATGGGAGGAAAAGCAATGTGTGAGGAGGACACAAAAAATCCGCAAAAGGACATAGACAGACTAAGTGAGTGGGCAAAAATTTGGCAGATTGAGTATAATGTTGGAAATGTGAGGTCATGCACTTTGGCAGAAAAAAATCAAAGAGCAAGTTATTATTTAAATGGAGAAAGATTGCAAAGTGTCACAGTGCAATGGGACCTGAGGGTACTTGTGCATGAAATGCAAAAGGATAATATGCAGGTACAGCAAGTGATCAGGAAGGCCAATGGAATCTTGGCCTTTATTGCAAAGGGGATGACGTATAAAATCAGGGAAGGCTTGCTGCAGCTATACAGGGTATTGGTGAGGCTACACCTGGAATACTGCATGCAGTTTTGGTTTCCATATTTACGAAAGGATATACTTGCTTTGGAGGCAGTTCAGAAAAGGTTCACTAGGTTGATTCCAGAGATGAGAGGGTTGACATGAGGAAAGGTTGAGTAAGTTGGGTCTCTACTAATTAGAGTTCAGAAGAATGAGAGGAAATCGTATCGAAACGTATAAGATTATGAGAGGTCTTGACATGGTAGATGCAGAGAGGATGTTTCCACTGATGGGGGAGACTAGAACTAGAGGGCATGATCTTAGGATAAGGGGCCGCCCATTTAAAACAGAGATGAGGAGAAATTTCTTCTCTCAGAGGATTGTAAATCTGTGGAATTCACTGCCTCAGAGAGCTGTGGAAGCTGGGACATTGAATAAATTTAAGACAGAAATAGACAGTTTCTTAAATGACAAGGAGATAAGGGGTTATGGGAAGCAGGTGGGGGAGTGGAGTTGAGTCCATGATCAGATCAGCCATTATCATCATCATAGGCAGTCCCTCGGAATCGAGGAAAACTTGCTTCCACTCCTGAAGTGAGTTCTTTGATGGCTGAACAATCCAATACGAGAGCCACAGACTCTGTCACAGGTGGGACAATAGTCGTTGAGGGAAGGGGTGGGTGGGACCGGTTTGCCACAAGCTATTTCCACCATCTGCGCTTGATTTCTGCATGCTCTCGGCGTTGAGACTCGAGGCGCTCAGCGTCCTCTCGGATGCACTTCCTCCACTTAGGGTGGACTTGGACCAGGGACTCCCAGGTGTCAGTGCGGATGTTGCACTTTATCAGGGAGGCTTTGAGGGTGTCCTTGTAGCGTTTCCGCTGGCCACCTTTGGCTCGTTTGCCATGAAGGAGCAGCGAGTAGAGCACTTGCTTTGGAAATCTCGTGTCTGGCATGCGGACTATGTGGCCTGCCCAGTGGAGCTGATTGAGTGTGGTCAGTGCTTCAATGCTGGGAATGTTGGCCTGAATGAGGACGTTGATGTTGGTGCGCCTGTCCTCCCAGGCGATTTGTAGGATCTTGCGGAGACATCATTGGTGATATTTCTCTAGCAACTTAGGTGTCTACTCTACATGGTCCATGTCTCTGAGCCATACAGGAGGGCAGGTATTACTACAGCCCTGTAGACCATGAGCTTGGTGGCAATTTTGAGGGCTTGGTCTTCAAACACTCTTTTCCTCAGGCGGCCAAAAGCTGCACTGGCGCACTGGAGGCAGTGTTGGATCTCGTCGTCGATGCCTGCTCTTGTTGATAGGAGGCTCCCGAGCCTAAATGGTGGCACAGTTGAGGAAAAGTGGAGAACTTTTAAGGAGCTCTTTCATAGTGCTCAACAAAAATATATTCCAGGTGCAAAGGCAATTGGTAAACAGTTTTTCTTTTTCTTTTCTATATCAGTAAGTAACAATTAGCATTGTTGTTGCCAAATTAAGTTAATCTAGAGGTTAAGTCATAGCAGGAGAATTCGGACACGTGTTATGCTCCTCCTGTACTATGTGGAAAATCAGGGACGCCTCTGATGTCCCGAACGACTACGTGTGCGGGAAGTGTATCCGCCTTCAGCTCCTGACGGTCCGCGTTGCAGAATTGGAGCTACGGGTGGATTCACTCTGGAGCATCCACGATGCTGAGAATGACGTGAATAGCATGTTTAGCGAGTTGGTCTTACCGCAGGTAAAGGGTACACAGCCAGATAGGGAATGGGTGACCAACGGGAAGAGCAGTGCAAGGAAGGTAGTGCAGGGGTCCCCTGCGGTCATCCCCCTGCAAAACAGATACACCGCTTTGGGTACTGTTGAGGGGGATGACTCACCAGGGGAGAACAGCAGCAGCCAAGTTCATGGCACCGTGGCGGGCTCTGCTGCACAAGAGGGCAGGAAAAAGAGTGGGAGAGCAATAGTGATAGGTGATTCGATTGTAAGGGGAATAGATAGGCGTTTCTGTGGCCACAACCGAGACTCCAGGATGGTATGTTGCCTCCCTGGTGCAAGGGTCAAGGATGTCTCAGAGCGGGTGCAGGTCATTCTGAAAAGGGAGGGTAAACAGCCAGTTGTCGTGGTGCATATAGGTACCAACGATATAGGTAAAAAACGGGATGAGGTCCTACGAAACGAATTTAAGGAGCTAGGAGCTAAATTAAAAAGTAGAACCACAAAAGTAGTAATCTCGGGATTGCTACCAGTGCCACATGCTAGTCAGAGTAGGAATCGCAGGATAGCTCAGATGAATACGTGGCTGCAGCAGGGGGGGATTCAAATTCCTGGGGCATTGGAACCAGTTCTGGGGGAGGTGGGACCAGTACAAACCAGGCGGTCTGCACCTAGGCAGGACCAGAACCAATGTCCTAGGGGAAGTGTTTGCTCGTGCTGTTGGGAGGAGTTAAACTAATATGGCAGAGGGATGGGAACCAATGCAGGGAGACAGAGGGAAACAAAATGGAGACAGAAGCAAAAGACATAAAGGAGATGAGTAAAAGTGGAGGGCAGAGAAACCCAAGGCAAAAAACAAAAAGGGCCACTGTACAGCAAAATTCTAAAGGGTCAAAGTGTAATAAAAAGGCAAGCCTGAAAGCTCGGTGCCTCAATGTGAGGAGTATTCGGAACCCAGGAGAGGGCTCTGAGCTCGTTAGAGTGGGTGAGAGCTCAGATGAACAGGACCCCAAGAAAGAATGCAAAAGGCAGGAGGCAACAGAGCAGTGTAGCACTGGGGTAAGTGTAAACCACAAGGTGATAGGAAGGGACAATATGTATGAATATAAAGGGGCTGCAGAAGGGGTCAAAACTAAAAATCATGGTTTAAAAACTAGTATTAAAACAATCTACCTCAACGCACGCAGCATTCGAAATAAAGTAAATGAGTTGATGGCACAAATCATTACAAATGGGTATGATTTGGTGGCCATTACAGAAAAGTGGTTGCAGGGTGGCCAAGACTGGGAATTAAATATACAGGAGTATCTGACAATTCGGAAGGATAGACAAGAAGGGAAAGGAGGTGGGGTAGCTCTGTTAATAAAGGATGATATCAGGGCAGTTGTGAGAGATGATATTGGCTCTAATGAACAAAATGTTGAATCATTGTGGGTGGAGATTAGAGATAGTAAGGGGAAAAAGTCACAAGTAGGCCCCCAAATAATAACTTCACGGTGGGGCGGACAATAATCAAGGGAATAATGGAGGCATATGAAAAAGGAACGGCAGTAATCATGGGGGATTTTAACCTACAAATCGATTGGTCAAATCAAATCGCACGGGGTAGCCTGGAGGAGGAATTCATAGAATGCATACAGGATTGTTTCTTAGAACAGTATGTGACAGAACCTACAAGGGAGCAAGCTATCTTAGATCTGGTCCTGTGCAATGAGTCAGGAATAATAAATGATCTCCTCATAAAAGATCCTCTCGGAATGAGTGATCACAGTATGGTTGAATTTGTAATACAGATTGAGGGTGAGGAAGTAGTGTCTCAAACGAGCGTACTGTGCTTAAACAAAGGGGACTAGAGTGGGAGGAGGGCAGAGTCGGCTAAAGTAGACTGGGAACACAGACGAAATGGTGGCATAATTGAGGAACAATGGAGGACTTTTAAGAAGCACTTTTATAGTGCTCAACAACCTTGGCCACCTTACAAAAGCAGGGAGGTCCTGCTGCAATTGTACAGGGTATTGGTGAGGCCGCACCTGGACTACTGCATGCAGTTTTGGTCACCTTACTTAAGGAAGGATATACTAGCTTCGGAGGGGGTACAGAGACGATTCACTAGGCTGATTCCGGAGATGAGGGGATTACCTTATGATGATAGATTGAGTAGACTGGGTCTTTACTGGTTGGAGTTCAGAAGGATGAGGGGTGATCTTATAGAAACATTTAAAATAATGAAAGGGATAGACAAGATAGAGGCAGAGAGGTTGTTTCCACTGGTCGGGGAGACTAGAATTAGGGGGCACAGCCTCAAAATACGGGGGAGCCAATTTAAAACCGAGTTGAGAAGGAATTTCTTCTCCCAGAGGGTTGTGAATCTGTGGAATTCTCTGCCCAGGGAAGCAGTTGAGGCTAGCTCATTGAATGCATTCAAATCACAGATAGATACATTTTTAACCAACAAGGGAATTAAGGGTTATGGGGAGCGAGCGGGTAAGTGGAGCTGAGTCCATGGCCAGATCAGCCATGATCTTGTTGAGTGGCGGAGCAGGCTCGAGGGGCTAGATGGCCTGCTCCTGTTCCTAATTCTTATGTTCTTATGTATGTTCTTATATATGGGAAGAGGTCCATGGTGACCAGGGCTGCGCCATGGACCTTGATGACTAGTGGGCTGTGCTGTGCGGTGGGGACAGACCTTTGGAGGACCTTTGTCTTACGGATGTTTAGCGTAAGTCCCATGCTTTCGTACGCCCCAGTAAATACGTCGACCATGATCTTATTGAATGGCGGAGCAGGATCGAGGGGCCATATGGCCTACTCCTATTTCTCATGTTCTTATCTTCTTCTGTACTTGTCAAAGCATTTTTCATAGATTACAAGGGAAGATGGAAGCATATTAGGTGCCCTTCGAAGGATATCTTTGTGAGCCTTATGTCTGATGAGTGTTTTGGTGGGGTTTAGGAAACCCTTTACATCAGGGAGCCACAAATAATGTGTGTTATATCAGGAGTTGCTGTAACAGCTTTATAAGAGAGTTTGTAACAAAAAACACACGGGGCCTGAAATTCCGGCCTCACCGGGTCCAGTCCGTACAGAGTGTGTTTGGAACTTGACAGATCGGAAAAGCCGATTTTCAGCGCGCGATGCACATGTGCCAAAAAATGGCATCTCCGATCTGTCAAGTTCTGGCATGACAGAGCCAATGCATCTCGGCAGCAAGGACATTTGCATGGGCAAGATTGTGCTATTTGCCCATCTCTTGCCCAGCAGATGTTCTTAAAACTCTTGCACCTAGTAAACCCTACTTTTGCCAGCGTAAGAGTTTTAAAACATATAAAAAGCATATAAAAATAAAATTTAAACCCACATTTTTCTGTTAAAAACCCTGCCCACTAAGGCAATTTTACTTTAAACCCTAATTACAAAACTTTTTTAAAAATCTGAAAAATATAGATTTTTTCTACACATTTATTCACTTTAATTTAAATTAATGTTAAACATGTGAAGTTTTTTTTCTATTTTTTATTTGTGTTTTGGGTGGGGGAGTTGTTTCTCATTCACAATAATGAGAACTCCTACTTACAGACTTCTCATTATTAGGAATGAGAAA
The DNA here is from genome assembly GCF_044704955.1 of Pristiophorus japonicus. Classification (NCBI taxonomy): domain Eukaryota; kingdom Metazoa; phylum Chordata; class Chondrichthyes; family Pristiophoridae; genus Pristiophorus; species Pristiophorus japonicus. Next base: position 53,447,047 of record NC_091979.1, on the reverse strand, counting down.
ATTTTACCTTGATTGGCTGCCCAGTGCCATGTGACTCCAGCTTCTCCCTGCGCATCTCCATGATGTGAACGCGCTCCGATGCGTAGGGAGAGGAGTCCTCCGACCGGGATCACTGGAGAGCGCAGCAGCAAAAGGTAGGTGCGGATCTTTTTGACTATTTTATGGCGAGGAAGCCCAGCACCGGGATTTCAGGCCCTTGATACGGATATAGACAGGGCAATAATTATACATCATCTACCAGAGTATTGAATATTTAAGGATTGTATAATGCTGACTTTAATATTGTGTGCCGAACTTTTTACATACAGCATTCCCAAGAAATGTGAATTTTAATGAAATTACATTTATTATAACTCCCTCAATTCTCACAGACAAACACACACACACAAATACGCGATATTAATGCAATTGCCTTCAATGGAAAAATGCTTCTGTAAATTAAAAATTATAGTGCTTGTTTACATCAATTGCATCTTTATATCTAATAAACATCAAATAAATCTGCAGAATCCATGAGCAAAAAAGATGCTATATGTGTGTTAAGTTATTCTTGTGGGTAAATTAAAAATTAAATAACTATACCTAGTTATGTAGCATTCTTTTATTATATATAGGTGTGGCTTCTCTTCCACGCACCCGCCCCTCCCTCCCTCCCTGCCACCACCTAATAGCAAACAATTTTTTGCCTCTTTTTGCAGCATAAAATGAGTTTGTTAGATTAACTATGAGGGATCATGGAGGCTTACAGAGAGCAAGCATGCATGAGCACTAGAATCACTGCTACATTTATTTAGTAAATATTTATAGGCTAAGCTTGAGATTAGCTTCAAATAAGCTTTTTACATCCTCCTCTTAGGTGTGTCCCTACTTATATTGAAGCACGCACCTTAAAATGTTGGGAAAATAAATTGTTCTTCGTGTAAACAGAGTAAATAATTAGATGAGATTACTTTAGTTAAAAAGGTGATGTCATCTATTTTAAAAATACACACTCCCCATTGCTTTATCACAACCCTTTCTTATTGTACTTTCCACGCAGGGCCTAAACTAATGTAATTATAATACAGGCTTACACGGCCTGGAATTAATCTCACATGGGCTGTGGATCCAACCTGACAGCAAACCTCCTCATACCAGCATCAAGACAAGTTGCTCTGGTTAGACAGTGTCCATTAGGGAATCAAAATTCATAACTGTAGCGAAAAGTTGCACAACGCCAGAGTGTCCCAGTATGCAATTAAGTTTATGTTCCAAGACTCATTGATAAAATCTTCTCTAAACACATTGAGTAAAGCTGCCTCATTTCTACTACTAAAGAAAGAAAGACTTGCATTTCTATAGCGCTTTTCACAAGTATCGGACGTCCCAAAGTGCTTTACAGCCAATTAAGTACTTTTTGGAGTGTAGTCACTGTTGTAATGTAAGAAATACATATTTTTTCTACCTCATGCAGTGTTGGGGTCTCACTGAGGTGGTGGCGGGTAGCATGCTGCGGGATGGAGTTGAGAACAGTCGAGTCAAAAGCAGAGTCTTGATTGAGGAGATCTTCGAAGTGCTCTTTCCAGCGGGCCCTGACTGCCTCAGTGTCCTTGATGAGTGTTTTCCCGTTCTTGGCCAGGAGTGGGATGGGGCCTTGGGAGTTTGGACCGTAGGTGGCCATGACGGCGACGAAGAATCCTCGCACATCATGGCTGTCGGCCAGTTGATGTATCTCCTGTGCTTTGTCCATCCACCACCTGTTCTTTAGGTCCTGGGTTTTTTGTTGGACCTCAGCCTTGAGCCATCTGTAATGCTGCTTTGCTGCGCCCGAGTTGGGTTGTTGTTTAAGGCTCATAAATGCCCTGCGCTTGTAATCTATTAGCACTTGGATCTCCTGATCATTCTCATCAAACCAGTCTTGGTGTTTCCTGCTTGAGTGACCGAGCGTCTCTTTGCAGGCACTGGTTATGGAGGCCTGGAGGGCAGACCAAACGCATGGGCATTCTACATCTAGGGGTCATCAAGGCACGGCAGGGTAGCTGTGAAGCACTGACTGTATAGGGCTCTCTTAGCTGGGTCTTTAAGTGCCCCGGCAATGACGTTTTTGCGACACTGCTTCTGTTGCCCCTCTGCTTTGGTGCTATGTTGATCTCAATGATGGATCGGATTAGGCGGTGGTCCATCCAGCAGTCGTCAGCTCCTGTCATGCAAAGTGTGAGGAGGACACAAAAAACCTGCAAAAGATCATAGAAGTGAGTGGGCAAAAATTTGGCAGATGGAGTATAATGTCGGAAAGTGTGAGGTCATGTACTTTGGCAGTAAAAAATCAAAGAGCAAGTTATTATTTAAATGGAGAAAGATTGCAAAGTGCCACAGTACAGCGGGACCTGGGAGCACTTGTGCATGAAACACAAAAGGATAATATGCAGGTACAGCAAGTGATCAGGAAGGCCAATGGAATCTTGGCCTTTGTTGCAAAGGGGATGGAGTATAAAAGTAGTGAAGTCTTGCTGCAGCTATATAAGGTTATATATGAGCCACACCTGGAACACTGCGTGCAGTTTTGGTTTCCATATTTATCAAAGGATATACTTGCTTTGGAGGCAGTTCAGAGAAGGTTCACAAGGTTGATTCCGGGGATGAGGGGGTTGACTTATGAGGAAAGGTTGAGTAGGTTGGGCCTCTACTCATTGGAGTTCAGAAGAATGAGAGGTGATCTTATCAAAACGTATAAGATTATGAGGGGGCTTGACAAGGTGGATGCAGAGAGGACGTTTCCACTGGTGGGGGAGACTAGAACTAGAAGGCATGATCTTAGAATAAGGGGCCGCCCATTTAAAACAGAGATGAGGAGAAATTTCTTCTCTCAGAGGGTTGTTAATCTGTGGAATTCACTGCCTCAGAGAGCTGTGGAAGCTGGGACATTGAATAAATTTAAGACAGAAATAAACAATTTCTTAAACGATAAAGGGATAAGGGGTTATGGGGAGCAGGCGGGTAAGTGGAGCTGAGTCCATGATCAGATCAGCATGATCTTATTGAATGGCGGAGCAGGCTCGAGGGGCCGTATGGCCTACTCCTGTTCCTATTTCGTATGTTCTTATGGCGTGGGTGATGGTACATTCTTGCGATCCCTGGCTCAGAAGATGACATAGTCGAGCAGGTGCCAGTGTTTGGAGCAAGGGTTTTGCCATGATGCCTTGTATTTGTCCCTCTGGCAGAACAAGGTGTTGGTGATGACAAGTTCATGTTCTAGACATTTGTCAGGAGTAGGGTACCGCTGGAGTTGGCTTTCCCTATGCCCTCTCTGCCAATCACGCCTCTCCTTGCTGACCCTGGTGTTGAAGTCACTAAGAAGGATCAGTTTGTCGTCCGTGGGGATGCGGGACAGGGATTTTTCGAGGTTGGAGTAAAAACCCTCTTTGGTCTCATCTGTTGCATCGAGTGTTGAGGCGTACGCACTGATGACTGTGGCGCATTGATTCCGGGATGGGGTGAGTCGAAGAGTCATGAGGCGTTCATTAACCCTGCAGGGGGAGTCTTTGAGGTGGTCAACCAGCTCGTTTTTGATGGCGAAATCGACTCAGTGAAGGTGGTGTTCTTCCTCTGGTTTCCCTTTCCATAAGAAAGTGTAACCTCCACCTTGTTCCTCGAGCTGATCTTCTCTGCCCGCCGGGCCTTGCTGAGGGCAGCGATGTCGATATCAAAGCGTCTAAGTTCCCGGGCAACTATGGCCATGCGGCATTCTGGCCTGTCGCTGTTGGAGTTGTCCATGAGGGTACTGATGTTACAGGTCCCTATTGTGTTCCTAACACAGATGAGGCTGCACACAGGGAGGTTAAAGTAACAGTGACCACAATCTTTAATAAGACACTCCAGAGTGAGGAACAGGCCTTAGGGGCCGGCTTATATACAGTGCTCCCAAGGGATGCTGGGATCCCTTGGGACTTCAGGGGATGAGCTCCCTGGTGGCCAAACATGGGAGTGCATGCTTTACAGATATGCAACATCACTCCCCCTGCAAAGTCAAAGTGAAAACGATTTAAAAGGTGAGGCGGTCGGGAGCTTTCTTTCCCTGGTGGACTGCCTCGGTACAAATGTCTGTTCTGGTGTGTTGGCTGTGCCCTCGCTGGGCTAGCGTGTTGTTGGCCCTGCAGGGCTGCTAGGTGAGCCTGGCCTTGCTGGGCTGTTGGGCGTGATGGGTTCGATTTCTTGGTCCGGCGTGGTGTCGTTGACCCTTTGGGTGTGTGTTGTGGGCTCGAAAAAAGTGATGTCTGCTGTGGGTTGTTCAGGGCAGTCTGTGAACCGCAACCTCGTTTGGTCCAGGTGCTTTCTGCAAATTTGCCTAGTTTGACGACAAACACCCTATTCCCTTCTTTAGCTATCACCGTGCCCGCGATCCACTTGGGACCATATCGATAGTTTAGCACATACACAGATTCATTCAGATCAATTTCCTGTGACACAGTGGCGCAACCATCGTTTACTACTAGGGGGATCAAGGGGTATGGCGAGAAAGCAGAAATGGGGTACTGAAGTTGCATGTTCAGCCATGAACTCATTGAATGGCGGTGCAGGCTCGAAGGGCCGAATGGCCTACTCCTGCACCTATTTTCTATGTTTCTATGTTTCTATATTTACAGTTTGTTGCTGCCGCCTGCTCTCTACCTGATCGTGCAGGTTGGGGTGAACCAGCGAGAGTCTGGTTTTAAGTGTCCTTTTCCTGAGTAGCTCAGCCGGGGGCATCCCTGTGAGCAAGTGGGGGCTCGTGTGGTAGCTGAGCAGTACTCGGGACAGGCGGGCTTGGAGTGAGCCTTCTGTGAATCGTTTAAGGCTCTGTTTGATGGTTTGTACTGCCTGCTCTGCCTACCCATTTAAATGGGGCCGAGGTGACATGTTTGATGTCATTGTGGGTCATGAATTCTTTAAAGTCGACACTGGTGAAACATGGCCTGTTGTCACTGACCAGTATGTCAGGCAGGCCGTGGGTTGTAAACATTATTTCACATTCAAACCATTTTGAAAAAGCATCCACCACTACCAGGAACATTTTACCGAGAAACGGGTCCGCATAGTCGACATGGATCCTCGACCATGGTCTAGACGGCCAGGACCACAAACTTAGTGGTGCCTCTCTGGGCGCGTTGCTCAACTGAGCATATACGATGCATTGCCATACACAGGACTCTAAGTCAGAGTCGATACCGGGCCACCACACGTGGGATCTGGCTCTTGCTTTCATCATTACTATACCCGGGTTTGTGCTATGGAGATTCGAGATGAAAGTCACCCTGCCCTTTTTTGATAGCACTACGTGGTTACCCCATAACAGGCAATCTGCTTGAATGGACAGCTCATCCTTTCGCCGCTGGAACGGCTTGATTGGCTCTTGCATTTCAACGGGGATGCTGGCCCAGCTTCCATGCAGTACACAGTTTTTTACTAGGGACAGCAGAGGATCTTGGCTGGTTCAAGTCCTAATCTGGTAGGCCGTGACAGGTGATTTATCATTTTCAAACGCTTCCATGACCATCAACAAGTCTGCGGGCTGCGCCACCATCAGCAAGTTTGCAGGCTGCACCATTTCCACCCCCGAATGGTAGCCGACTGAGAGCATCCGCACAGTTCTCGGTGCCTGGCCTGTGGCGGATGGTATAGTTATAAGCTGATAGTGCGAGTGTCCACTTTTGTATGTGGGCTGAGGCATTAGTATTTTTCCCCTTGTTTTCAGTGAACACGGATGTGAGGTGCTTGTGGTCGGTTTCCAGCTCAAATTTGAGGCAAAACAGGTTCTTTACCCTGAATACACATGCTAATGCCTCTTTCTCAATCATGCTGTAGGTCCTCTCCGACTTCACCAAGCTCCTGGAAGCATAGGCGACAGGTTGCAACTTCCCCGCAACGTTAGCTTGTTGTAATACACACCCGGCTCCGTACGACGACGCGTCACATGCTAGCACAAGTCTTTTACACGGGTTTTACAATACAAGCAGCTTGTTGGAGTTTAAAATGTTTCTGGCTTTCTCAAAAGCAATTATTTGTTTTTTTCCCCGTACCCAGTTCTCACCTTTGCGCAATAACACATGTAGGGGCTCTAAGAGGGTGCTTAATCCCGGTAGGAAGTTACCAAAATAGTTGAGGAGTCCCAGGAACGACCACAGCTCCGTGACATTCTGTGGCCTGGGCGCGTTCCTGATAGCCTCTGCCTTGGTGTCTGTGGGCTGAATGCCATCTGCCATGATCTTTCTCCCCAAAAATTCCACTTCTATTGCCATGAAGACGCATTTCGACCTCTTCAGCCGCAGCCTTACCCGATCCAGTCGCTGCAGGATCTCCTCCAGATTTTGTAGGTGCTTGGCAGTGTCCCAACCCGTGACCAATATGTCGTCCTGAAAGACCACCGTGTGTGGTACCGACTTGAGTAGGCTCTCCATGTTTCTCTGGGAGATGCTGTGTATCTGTAAAGCATGCACTCCCATGTTTCTCTGGAAGATCGCTGCAGCCGACCGAATTCCAAACTGGCATCTGTTGTAGATGAACAGTCCCTTGTGCGTGTTGATGCAGGTGAGGCCCTTCGAAGACTCCTCCAGCTCCTGCGTTATGTAGGCCGAAGTCAGGTTGAGCTTGGTGAACGTCTTGCATCGCAAATCGGTCTTCTGCCTTAGGTAACGGGTATTGGTCCTGTAGCGAGAAACGATTAATAATTACTTTATAATCGCCGCAAATCCTGACCATGCCATCACTTTTGAATACTGGAACAATCGGGCTGGCCCACTCACTGAATTCCACTGGGGAGATGATGCCCTCGTGTTGCAGCCTGTCCAGCTCGATTTCCACTCTCTCCCTCATCATGTGAGGTAGCGCTCTCACCTTGTGGTGAATGGGTCGTGCCTCTGGGACCAAGTGGATCCGCACCTTTGCCCCCGAAAAGTTTCCAATGCCTGGCTCAAAAAGGGAAGGAAATTTGTTAAGAACCTGGGTACATGAGGCCTCATCGACATGTGATAGTGCTCTGATGTCATCGCAGTTCCAGCGGATTTTGCCCAGCTAGCTCCTTCCAAGCAGTGTGGGGCCATCGCCCGGGACAATCCAGAATGGCAGTTCGTGCACCGTACCCTAGTAGGTGACCTTGACCATGGCGCTGTCCAGGACAGTGATAAGCTCTTTGGTGTACGTTCTTAGTTTCGTGTGGATGGCGCTCAGGACTGGTCTGAATGCCTTGTTGCACCACAGTCTCTCAAACATCTTTTTACTCATGATGGATTGGCTAGCGCCAGTGTCCAGTTCCATGGCTACGGGTAAGCCATTCAATTTTACGTTTAGCATTTTTGGTGGACATTTTGTCGAAAATGTGTGCACCCCGTGAACTTCAGCATCTGTTTCCTCTCTCTGAGGCTTGAAATTGCTTTGATCCACCATGGACCGATCTTCCTCTGCCACGTGGTGGTTAGTAGATTTTGCAGAGCTTGCAGCTCATTTGCAAGCTCATTGGAGGTGCACCATTGTTCCACAGCTCTTGCAAACATACACTTTGAAGCGGCATGAGTAGACTGAATGGAAGCCTCCACAACGCCAAAAAAGATGTGAATTGCCTTGCATTCATCCTTTATTGGGGACTCTGAGTCATCTGGGTCACCTGAGGCCTGCTGGCAGTTGCAGACTCATGGTTTCTGCCCTGTACATTTCTGCTCGCAAACACAGTTCCAGTTAATTTATGAACATTGCTAGCACTTGTGTGCTGAGAGATTTGTTTGGTGTTATCACTGGTGGACATAAATGCCTGTGCTATTGCAATGGCCTTACTGAGGGTTGGTGTCTCTACAGTCAAAAGTTTTCGTAGGATGGTCTCGTGGCCAATGCCCAGTCTCTGAGCATTTGCTCCAGGTAGCCATCAAACACACATTGTCCTGCAAGTTGCCTTAGCTCGGTGACATAGCTCGCCATTTTCTGACCTTCAGATCGCTGGCACGTGTAGAGCCGATACCTTGCCATCAGCATGCTCTCCCTCGGGTTAAGATGCTCCCGAACCATGTACACAGCTCCACATACGACTTATCTGTGGGTTTCACTGGAGCCAGAAGATTCTTCATGAGGCTGTCGGTCGGTGCCCCGCAGATTGTGAGGAGGAACGCTCTCCTTTTTGCAGCGCTTCCTTCTCCGTCCAGCTCGTTGGCTACAAAGTACTGGTCTAGCCATTCAACATAGGCTTCACAGTCCTCACCCTCCGAGAACTTCTACAGGATGCCCAAAGTTTGCTGCATCTTTGCATTGGATTTGGATTCTCGTCGCCAGTTATTGTGTTCCTAACACAGATGAGGCTGCACACAGGGAGGTTAAAGTAACAGTGACCTGAGTATTTAATAAGACACTCCAGAGTGAGGAACAGGCCTTAGGGGCCGGCTTATATACAGTGCTCCCAAGGGATGCTGGGATCCCTTGGGACTTCAGGGGATGAGCTCCCTGGTGGCCGAACATGGGACTGCATGCTTTACAGATACACAACAGTCCCGAACTTCATGTTAACATTGCACGAGGTAGAAAAAGCCATAAGACAGCTTAAAAACAACACGGCTACGGGAGCGGCTGGAATCCCTGCTGAGGCACTGAAGTATGGCGGAGAGACACTGTTGGCACGAATACATTACCTCATCTCTCTTATCTGAAGGGAGGAGAGCATGCTGGGAGATCTCGGAGATGCAGTGATCGTGACCATCTTTAAAAAAGGGGATAAGTCCGACTGCGACATCTACGGAGGAATCTCCCTGCTATCAATCACTGGGAAAGTCATCGCTAGAGTCCTCAACCATCTTCTCCCTGTGGCCGAGAAGCTCCTCCTAGAGTCACAGTGCAGATTATGTCCCCTACGGGACACAATGGGCATGATTTTTGCAGTGCTACAGCTACAGGAAAAGTGCTGGGAACAGCCCTTATACATGGCCTTCTTCGACCTTACAAAGACCTTTGACACTGTCAACCACGAGGGTCTATAGAGCATCCCGCTCTGTTTCGGATTCCCCCAAAAATTCATCAATATCCTCCACCTGCTCCATGATGACATGCAGGCCGTGATCCTTACCAACGGATCCATTACAGATCCAATCCAAGTCTGGACTGGGGTCAAACACGGCTGCGTCATCGCCTCAACTCTCTTTTCAATCTTCCTCACTGCCAAGCTCCACCTCACAGTCAACAAGCTCCCCGCTGGAGTGGAACTAAACTATAGAACCAGTGGGAACCTGTTCAACCTTTGCCGTCTTTAGGCCAGGTCTAAGACCACCCCAATCTCTGCCGTCGAGCTACAGTACGCGGACGACGACTGCGTCTGCGCACATACAGAGGCTGAACTCCAGGACGTATTTACTGAGGCGTACAAAAGCATGGGCTTTACACTAAATATCCATAAGACAAAGGTCCTCCACGAGCCTGTCCTCGCCGCATAGCACTACCCCTCAGTCATCAAGATCCACGGCGCGGCCCGAGACAATGTGGACCAATTCCCATACCTCGGGAACCTCTTAACAACAAGAGCAGACATTGACGATGAGTTTCAACACCGCCTCCAGTGCGCCAGTACAGCTCTTGGCCGTCTGAGGAAAAGAGTGTTCGAAGATCAGGCCCTCAAATCCGCCAACAAGCTCATGGTCTGCAGGGCTATAGTAATACCCGCCCTCCTGCATGGCTCAGAGACATGGACCATGTACAGTAGACACCTCAAGTTGCTGGAGAAATACCACCAGTGATGTCTCCGCAAGATCCTACAAATCACCTGGGAGGACAGACGCACCAACATTCGTATCCTCGACCAGGCCAACATCCCCAGCATTGAAGCACTGACCACATTTGATCAGCTCCACTGGGCAGACCACATTGTCCGCATGCCAGACACGAGACTCCCAAAGCTAGCGCTCTACTCGGAACTCCTTCACGACAAACGAGCCAAAGGTGGGCAGCGGAAACGTTACAAGGACACCCTTAAAGCCTCCCTCATAAAGTGCAACATCCCCACTGACACCTGGGAGTCCCTGGCCATAGACTGCCCTAAGTGGGGGAAGTGCATCTGGGAGGGCGCTGAGCACCTCGAGTCTCATCGCCGAGAGCATGCAGAAAACAAGCGCAGGCGGCGGAATGAGCATTCGGCAAACCAGTTCTACCCTCCCTTACCCTCAACGACTATCTGTCCCACCTGTGACAGGGACTGTGGTTCCTGTATTGCACTGTTCAGCTACCAAAGAACTCATTTTAAGAGTGCAAGCAAGTCTTCCTCAATTCTGATGAACTACCTATGATGATGATGATGATGATGATGTAAGAAACGAAGCAGCCAATTTGCACACAGCTAGCTACCACAAACAGAAATGTGATAATGACCAGATAACCTGTTTTTGTTATAGAAACATAGAAACATAGAAAATAGGTGCAGGAGTAGGCCATTCGGCCCTTCTAGCCTGCACCGCCATTCAATGAGTTCATGGCTGAACATTCAACTTCAGTACCCCATTCTTGCTTTCTTGCCATACCCCTTGATCCCCCTAGTAGTAAGGACCTCATCTAACTCCTTTTTGAATATATTTAGTGAATTGGCCTCAACAACTTTCTGTGGTAGAGAATTCCACAGGTTCACCACTCTCTGGGTGAAGAAGTTCCTCCGCATCTCGGTCCTAAATGGCTTACCCCTTATCCTTAGACTGTGACCTCTGGTTCTGGACTTCCCCAACATTGGGAACATTCTTTCTGCATCTAACCTGTCTAACCCCGTCAGAATTTTAAATGTTTCTATGAGGTCCCCTCTCATTCTTCTGAACTCCAGTGAATACAAGCCCAGTTGATCCAGTCTTTCTTGATAGGTCAGTCCCGCCATCCCGGGAATCAGTCTGGTGAATGTTGATTGAGGGATAAATGTTGGCCAGAACTCCGGGGATAACTCCCCTGCTCTTCTTCGAAATAGTGCAATGGGATCTTTAAGTCCACCTGAGAGAGCAAATGGGACCTTGGTTTAACGTCTCATCTGAAAGGTGACACCTTCGACAGTGCAGCACTCCCTTAGTCAGCCTAGATTTTTATTGTGTTCAACTCTCTGGAGTGGCACAATCTTCTGACTCAGAGAAAAGAGTGCTATCCACTGAGCCACAGCTGATACCAGGCAGGTTCATAGCTGTAGTTGTGCATGTATGTTGTGTGTGCATATTTGATGCAAGGGATTTAAAAAAAAATAACTGGTGGAACAGCAATTAGTGCAGACAGAACATGGGAATTAGGACAATGGGTACATTAGACTGGCCAATGGCAATATTGTGTAGCTAACATTTATATTGCATGTGTTCATGCAGCATGACAGGTTATAGGTGTCAGTCACAAGTAGAGTCAAAACCAAGTTACAGCAGAGCAAAAACCATCAGACGCACTGCTACAAATTTCTTTCTGTTAACATCACTGGCTTAACCTCAACCATCAAATACAATCACATCTCAAAATGATCTGCCACTCCCTACCTGCCCGATGTGCTAGTCTTAATGTGAACTTTACACAAGCTGTGAGGCAGCGTGAGAACTTAAATTATCAATTGCAACCACCTCAGCATTACACTAAAAATATTACTATTTGTGTGTGGAGAAATATGGTCCAGTATTTCCTTTGTTTACTTTTGATAATGCTTTATTTTGTAAAACGCTAACAAAAAATAAAATGCAAAAGCCAGCGAGCTTTCATTGTGAGCAGCAGAAGTTTTAAATAGAAGTGTTTTGTAAGGGGTTACATGAATGGGTGGATAATACAAGAAAAACTTAAACAGATGTTTGGCTCAATTAGCAGCACTCCTGCCTTTGGACCACAAAGCTGAGAGTTTAAGCCCTACCTAATATTGACAGGCGGGGGTAGGGTTGGGAGAAGTCCACTAATGAAGGCCCAGTTCTTTCATGAGATATTAAACTGAGGACCCGGTAAAGAGGAAAAATACCCGCAGCATCAACCCACCTCTGCCACAGAGCAGAAGGCACTTCCTCAGAGGAAGCGAGGCGGAGAAACGGAGTACAGTCGGTCTGGAGCTAGATAAGCTTGGCCACTCTCTACTGTGTCTTCGACCAACATTGGTAGAGGCTGGGGAAAATGTTGCCAGACTGCCCTGTGGGCTTAAGAATGGTTGTGGCACAGGAGGAGAAAACTAACTTTAAACATATAGGGAAAAAATATAAGAATTAGTCACCCTGCTACTTTTGGACAACATGTTCACAATAAACCTTCTCCATACCAGTTGTCACAGTTGCCAGAGTCACTGCATAAATAAAATGTGGCATCGCTACTTCAGTGACATTTTTTCGGTTAAACAAAAGCTATAAATTTCTGACCACATTAAACATTCATTTAATGCCTCTCAGCTTTGAGTAAACTCTACAAAATGGTAACTATTCACTGGCTGAAGATGACAATGATTTAAATACTGCATGTCACATCACTTACAGGAAGCATAACTTCCTTCTCCATTACACAAGAGCAAACCAAATGAATTTCTGGTTTCTTAGATTTCCCTTACTCAAAGTATTCCAAAAACTGGAGAAATGTGTTTTTTTCCACCCCTGACCAATCCCATTTGGTGATGTAATCCTAATGGGAGAATTAAGGCTTCATGACAAATCAAGCTATGTTTCCCAGTCTTGGCCCTCTGCTTTGCCAAATATCATATTTTATTTCATCAGTCACAACTCCTGAGGACTATTCATAAATTGAGCAACAAAGTGTCAGGAAAAGGTATGTAAAAACTTATAAAAGAAACTGCTCATCTGCTTAGTCAACATGAGAAACAAAAAATCAGTTTGGTTTAGCTTGACAGCTGTAAAAATTCAGCTTCCACGGCTTATGACAAACAGTGAAAGAATGTAAGACTCTGCTTTGTAATTATTTGATTTGAGAGAAAAAAAAAAATTTGCAGATTTTTGCATTGTAACTACGCAATATGGTGGAACTATTTCCGCAGATATTTTATTCACTTTCTGTCAGTTTACTTTGGAACATTTGATATAATTTTATTCTACACGGGTGGCTGACTGCCTTGTCCATGGGTGAGAAAATTACATGAAATGCACCTTCAATGCGTAATATTCCAGCCCTCCCCAAGTCTATTCTGATGCGATTTGAATTTAGTTTCGTTTTCAGTTGTTTTATACAGGGGAAAAGAGTGAATCATTTCCAATGAGGCTGGAGTGGGCTGGAGGGATGTCACAATAACAAAGCAAATCAGGTTCGAGGCATTTGTTTGAGAACAAAAAAAATGTCGCACAACATATAGCCCATACTCCCCACATATGGGCTATATGTTGTGTTTACATTCGGAAGTCCATTAAGTGTTTTCTTCAAGGTTGGAGATTGCCCAAATTTCCACTGTTGACCTTTCCTGAAAAGGCACAAGAGCAGCCTGGTTGTCCCCTGTCATATTGCTCTTCGAAGAAGAGTGGGGGTGGGGGGCAAAATTCAGCCCCGCCCAAAATGGGTCGCACCTACCGCTTTTGAAGTGTTTTTACCGCAGCTTCCAATGAGGTGGCCTCTTTTGCAAAATCCAGCTCCTTGGCGTTTTTATTTTCAGGCGGATCCCAGCAGTCAGTTATAATGAGGGGCGGAAGTGCGGCGGTAAGTACTCTGGAGGGGCAGAAGTGAAGGCGCATGGAGTCACCACCGCTGTCAATCAACAACGGAGCGGTGATGACGTCAGTACGCGTGTGCGTCACCACGCCTCTCCCCTCATTTAAAGGGGAGAGAAGCAGCGATTGTTGAGGTTCGGCCCACTGGGCCACCTGGGAGGGTTTCGGCCGAGCCAGCAGTCTGGCACCAAAGAGGGGGTGCCAGGTTGCCTGTTGGTGGCCCGTCCAAACCGGGGGAATAACTGTCTGGCCGATCGGGATGTCGGCTGGCAAGAAAAAACATGCCGGTTGCGGCTGTGCGCCCTCCCCTTGAAGGGCCGCTACACTGCCGTGGCTCACAGAGTGACAGCAAGGTGCGCCGACACAAAAAGCTGCCGGGGGCACCGCGCGGCGGATTTATGATTTTTACAGCTAAATTTCACGGGGGGTGCGGGAGATCGGCAGTGCGTCCTTTGATGATGCACTTAGGACGGTCGGCAGCAGTGGGGCAGAAGTGGGGACCGGCAGATAAATTCCCGAGCTGAATTTCCCTGGCGATGTCCATTGGACTGGACGGCGGCGGCCGTACGACGCCACCTCTTGGCCGCCGCTTTCTGGTGGTGAATGGCTTTCTCAGGGTGCTGAATTTCAGCCACGCAATGTTATCCCCTTGTCCTGGCCAATATTAGTCCTCAATCAATATCACAAAAAAAAAGCATTATCTGGTCATTATCACATTGCTGTTTGTGGGAGCTTGTCCTGAGCAAATTGACTGCCGTGTTTCTTACATTATAACAGTGACTACACTTCAAAAAGAAAAATTTCATTAGCTAGAAAGCACTTTGGGATGTCCTGTGGTCATGAAAGGTGCTATATAAATGCAAGTCTTTTTTTTTAAGTCTTTCTTGTGTACTCCAGTCTAATCTTACTAATACTAAAAGATCAGTCTGGGGGGGCATGTTATCTTCACGAGCAGAAACCATCCTTTTCAATCTCCCTCTCTTGCCGCTTCTTCTTCGCACCTAACGCTAGGTATGAGGAGCTCATGGGTTTCTTAGTCCTCAAAACTGTGATTATTCATTCAGCCTCCTCCTGTCATACTCCCTCCCTTCCCCAACCCTCCCAATCTTTTCTCTTATTTCAGCCACAATCGCACAATACTCTGTAGCTTCTTCCCTATCTCTCTCTTGTGTCTCATCGGATTCAGCTCCACTGTGTGCTTCACCAGCTGCTCTCTCCCACTCTCAACACAGCTCCTCAACCTGATTGCCTTTCCTTGGCCACAGACTCACAGATCTTGCCAGCTGCTGTCTTTCATCTTACGTTGTTTCGACTTCCTTCAAAACTGTTGTTGTTAGCCCCCTCATTCTTTCCAACCACCATCCCATCCCTTTCTTCTACAAACCCTTGAATGCATCACCACCCAACTCAATCACCAACTTTCTCACAACTCCTTGTTTGAACCTCTTCAGTCTGGTTTCCAATGACAATCTGTGCAATTGTTACTCCCCGCATTTACTTTTCTCATTTTACATGCAGACTTCAATATAGTTGATCAGTCTAGACTTTTTAACTGCCTTTCCACTGGGGCACCACCCTTTCATAGTATAATTCCTTGCTTTCCCATTGTAGCCATCATATCTGCTTCTCCCATACCTGAAAGGTCATCTCTGGCTTTTCCCAAAGCTCCATGGTGGGATCAAACCTTATCCTCATCTACATTCTGCCTTGGGGACATTATCGATAAGCATGGGGACAGCTTCACCATTAAGAGGTGATGACACTGAGCTTCAACTCTGTCCCACCCCGATCCCATATGGACCATGTACAGTAGACACCTCAAGTCGCTGGAGAAATACCAGCAACGATGTCTCCGCACGATCCTACAAATCCCCTGGGAGAACAGACGCACCAACGTTAGCGTCCTCGACCAGGCCAATATCCCCAGCATTGAAGCATTAACTTACTTGATCAGCTCCGCTGAGCAGGCCACATAGTTCGCATGCCAGACACGAGACTCCCAAAGCAAGTGCTCTACTCACTCGGAACTCCTTCACGGCAATTGAGCCAAAGATGAGCAGCGGAAATATTACAAGGACACCCTCAGAGCCTCCCTGATAAAGTCCATCATCCCCACTGACACCTGGGAATCCCTGGCCAAAGACCGCCCTAAGTAGAGGAAGTGCATCCAGGAGGGCACTGAGCACCTCGAGTCTCATCGCTGAGAGCATGCAGAAATCAAGCGCAGGCAGCGGAAAGAGCGTACGGCAAACCAGTTCCACCCACCCTTTCCCTCAACGACTATCTGTCCCACCTGTGATAGAGATTGTGGTTCTCGTATTGGACTGTTCAGCCACCTAAGAACTCATGTTAAGAGTGGAAGCAAGTCTTCCTCGATTCCGAGGGACTGCCTATGATGATGATAATGAATGGTCCATTCTACTGGGACTTTCTTTGAGTCAACATTGGATAGATTGAAGCCATTGTGTTTAGTCATTGCCTCAACTATCACATCCTTGTACTTGATTTCATCCTCCTTTACCATCCCCAACAGGCCTTCCCATCCCCCAGTGATGGATTTTAAAACCCTCATTTTAATTTTCTAATCTCCCTATGGCCTCATTGTAGCCGGCCTCTTCAATGTCCTCCAACTTTATGTCGCAGCTCACACCCTTCACTCTTCGGACTCTGGGGCTGGATTTTGGGCTTTTATGGTTTGGGGACTCTAATCTTGTCAAGGTGTTAAAAATAGCGCCTGAAAATAGTTTATGTCCTCGATTGCAAGTTTTGGTAAAAATATAAGTTGTAGGATTGTTGGCGATAACTCAGGCATTGCACAATGGACTTTGTGCGCCCGAGCCGAACTTGCGGTTGTAAAGAAGTTTCATTGTTGTTTAGTGCCCTGCAATATACCGTTGTATATTGTATGGTTTTATTTTGGTGGGGGAGCTTTTGCGACTTTGTTGCAGTAAAATATATGAATCATCATTTGCCATTGGTGTCTTGTGTGTCATTCCAATGTTCACTGGAGATGTGCCTTTATGGGAGCACATAGTGTGTCCAGTACTAGCTCCATCCCTCAGTTTCCTCCATTTAGAAGAGCCGGTCTATTACGAGCTGGTGACGTGCAACTCTTGGTCCGGCAGCATCTCCACCCTGCCTCTGCCATGGATGGGGTGGCTATCCAATGGGGGCCTCAGCAGGCTCCTCTTCATCGTCCTTCTCCTCCTGAGGTGGGCCTGCAATCCCCACTGGCAATGCCTGGCCCCTCATGATGTCCAAATTATGCAACATGCAGCACACCACAATGAATTCAGATACCTGTTGAGGGGAGTATTGAAAGCTGCCTCCTGAGTCTGCCTGTAGGAGATGGCATATCCCTGATAGCACTTACTTTCGGAAGCACAGCCTTCTCACACACTGCTCCTCAGAGAGCTGGAGGTATGAGCGTTGGTACCTGTAAACCCGTGGGAGTGGGGGGTGGTGGGGGGTGAGGCCTCCTCCATGGACGTCCAAGGCCTCTCCTCATCCATGGGCTGACATGACCAAGAGCCCTTCTTCTAGCTTGATGGCGCCTGGCAGCAGCATGAAGCATGGAACACTGGTGAACTAGTAATTCTTCCATTAAATGTTCTCACTGAAGTTGTAAGGGCACTGTAATGGCAGATAAAAGATAAAAGCAAAGTTTGCAAGTCAGAGCTTCACAAAGCGTTATGTGTACAACCGTTGCAGTCAATGTGACCTGCGATGTAAGAGCCTCATCCCTCCATTTAAAATGGCTGCCAATACCACCTGCTGCACCTGGTCTTTTCAGACGTTTCCTGGGGGGGCCGTTAAATGAGGTGTAAGGGCCGAATGTTCCATCCGGAGCGCTAGCACAGTGCTGCACAACAATTAATGTCATGATCTCAGTCAAAATGTACACCAGGACGATGAGTTTTTGCGCCAACACTAACCAGTAGCCAAATTTACCGGCATTACATTCAAAAGCAGCATTTAATGCCCCACCGGAACGCTAATCGAGACACAAATGAGCCAAAAATCCAGCCCTTGGTGTGATCATTCTGCCACTGTTGCTCCCACCAGTATTTCACCATTCGGGGCTGATTATGCCCTCACCTTTTGAAATTCTTTACCTAAGCCTCTTCCTGTTGCGACATCTCTCCCAAACTTCAAAAGACTCCTCAAAACATTCTTCTTTAATGATCATGACCTTGCTTAATTGTTCTTTTAATCTCTGCTCAGTATCAGAACTTCTCTTTCCCAACCCACCCATACCAACAACTCCTCGCTTAAAGCTCCTTGGGATGGTTTGCTATGTTAAAGGTGCTATATAAGTGCGCAATGTTGATGTTGCACTCCAAACAATGTATGGGTTATTCCTCTGATTTGTGGATTTTATTATCTGGAATTTGGATCAAATAAGCTAGAAACAAATTTGTGCTCATAAAACTTTGGCTGCAATTTTCCCGACCTTGGTGAGGTGGGTGATGTCAGTGGCTGGTCTCAGCCCCCCTATTGGCTTCATCCCAGCCTTCGACATGACATTCCCCTGATTGGGCTTGTTAAACCCGTCCAAATTTAATTTGACAGCTGTGCTGTGACTGATCTACAGCATTGAGGTGCTGCAAACACTGACAATCACTGCAAAAAGGTGCACCCAAGCTCTCCCATGACTCCTTCCATATGCTTATGCAAGGAGATTCCCTTTCCTTCCAATGGGCGGACGAGACCTTCCCAAAAGACCAATGCAGCCTGGTTGCACATTGCACAGGAGGGCACGAGCAGAAATGTCGTCAGAAGAACCAGGCAGCAGTGGCGCAAACCTTTCAATTATCTCAGTAGATCAGGAAACATTACTGCAAAAGCCACACTCAAACTCATCCTGCTGTGCACACTCATCATGTCCCCATCACTCTACCTTTCCTACCCTACTCCTGCACATCCTTACTCACACCAACTTACCTTGCACCTCCACCCATCCCTCTCTTACTTCCCCATCTCACTAGCCACCCCTCACACTCACCCTCATCTTAGTCCAAACATACTAACTAACATCACACAAGGGTAGGCACTTGAATATTTCAGCCAATGTTCATGTGAGGTTTCTGTTAATGTGCTGTCAAACATTGGAATCTTTATTTTCATCACTTTGCTTTATTGGACAGATTTGTGTGCACCTTTGGAAGTGGCCTAGTGAGTTGCAGTGAATCGTGAGACATAACAGTACCCCTCACAATGCTGATGAGTGTGAAAGGAATAGCTTGGGCATGGTAGGGATGCTTTATGTTGTTGGTGTGGGGTGGTGGCAACCTGGTGCATCATGTGGCAGCCAGGGTGTGCAACATCAAGTGAAGTAAATATGGCCATGGTGAGGCCATCCCTGGCGTCTCAGGCCGCAATGTGCTCGGGTGCTGATGCCCTGTGTCCTGTGCAGCATCAGGTGATTGTGGAGAAGGTTGGTGTGGTCTGCCTGGTGCTGCTGGTGTTGGGGCTGATCGTGGTGGGATTCTGAGGACCTAGGTGAGAGAGTATAAAGTATACCGATGCTGGTGGAATAAATGGCAGGTGAAGTAGAGGTGACAGATGCGATCTCTCAATGATGGGAGAGGTAATGAGGTCAGACTGCATGGAGACTTGTGTAAAGACGTGAAGCCTCCTGAATCTGTAGTGGAAATGCAGTTTTGTGATGCTAGTGCTTAAGGGAAGATATCTGAATCAGCTGGGAGCTTTGAGTTGACGTTTGAGGCTGTCAACTCACCAGCTGACCTCCTGCCTCAGCTTCATTGACGAGATCTAGGCACAACAAGATTTGTCACAAAAATGAGAATTTAAAATGTAAAGCGTTGCTAGACCGGGAACCAATGTAGGTCAGGGAGCACAGGGGGAGATGGATGAAAAGGACTTGGTGTGAGTTAAGATATGGGCAGCAGAGCTGAAGTTTATGGAAGGTGGAAGATGAGAGGCTGGCCAGGGGTGCATTTGAATAGTTGAGTTTGGAGCTAACAGAAGCATGGATGAAGGTTTCAGCAGCAGATGGGCTGAGGCAGGGGCAGAGATGGGCGATGTTACGGATATCACGAGATGCAACCTCACCACCTGTTCCCCCAAGGAGCTACATACAGTTATTTGCACATGATAGATACACAGGTGACTGAAGGTGTGTTTCATATTAATGCTACCTGTCATGTATTCAACTGTCATTGTAAGCCATGTATAAACTGACCTAAGTTGTACACCGTGAGAACATTGACCACTAGGTGGTGAAATTGTGGGAGACACTCCCAACCTGGACTTTCAGGTATAAAAGGGGAAGCTCCACCCACCTTCATCACTTCAATGCTGGCTAATAAAGGTTACTGGTCACAGAGTGACCTTCTCTCAAGTATGGGCCTCATGTGCATTTATACTGTATAGTAAGGGCATATTATTGGCGACGAGAAACTGGGATTTAAACCACACGAGCATGGCCACGAGCAGCACAGACGAGAGGTACTGTGTTGGTGATGATTGGGATGATTTTATTTGAGAGACTACAGCAAAGTTTCGTCACTAAGGAATGGCTGGGACAGGATTTGGCCGACAAACGCAGGGCTCATCTCCTGATGGTTTGTAGATCCAGGAGGTACTCAGTGATGAAGGACCTTCTAGTGCCAGAGAAGCTGGCGGACAAGACTTTTGAAGAGCTCAGTAAGTTGATCGGGGAACACTTTAAACTGGCGAGCAGCATGCACATGGCGAGACACCGGTTTTACACGCACCGGCGGCGAGAAGGGCAAAGCGTTTCCGACTTCGTGGCAGACCTCCGGCGATTGGCGAGCCTATGTAAGTTCTCAGATGCATGCTGAGCAGAGATGCTGCGAGACTTTTTTATTGAGGGCATCGGGCACGCTGGGGTTTTCAGGAAACTGATTGAGACCAAAGACTTGACCCTGGAAACGGCAGCTTTGATGGCCCAGACATTTATCTCAGGGGAGGAAGAGACTAGAATGATGTATGACAAAAATCTTGGTTTAAATGCAGCAAATGGACAGGGAGTCAACATTGTTAACACAGCACACAGTTCTCCAGGCAGACAGGGGCAATCGGACATGCGCTAGCATGTAGTCAAACCCAAAGAGGGAATTCAACAGAGACAATGGCTAGCTGAATGGCGATTCATGCCATCGCAAGGGACAATGCGGCCAGTAATGGGGCCATCAACACCTGTTAATGGTGCACTTAAGGACAGTTACAGAGACAGCCAGAGACGATCGACTGGTAATGGACCTTTTTGTTTCCAACAATGGCTCATGTTGGAGGTGTGGAGGCAAACACACAGCCAGAGCTTGCAGGTATCAGCAATATACCTGCAGAAACTGCAACGTCAGCGGTCACTTGGCTCGTATGTGCAGGAAGCCTGCAGCCAAGTTGATGTACGAGGAGGACGGGGACGATGTAAGCCCTACGATGCCAAATGGACATTGAGGGAAATCGCTGGAAGCTGAAGTTCAGCGAGTTCATGTGGAGCACATATACAGTTCATACACCAGGACGCTACTGATAATGATGAAAGTGTTCCTCAATGGCATCCCAGTATCAATGGAGCTAGAAACAGGGGCCAGCCAGTCCCTGATGAGCATCAAACAGTTCGACAAGTTGTAGGCGTCCAAGGCCAGGAGGCCAAAATTATTGCCAATTGACACACAGCTCCGGACATATACAAAGGAGATCATTCCGGTGCTAGGCAGCGACATGGTAGTCGTGACCCACAAAGATTCGGAGAACAGGTTGCCACTCTGGATTGTCCCGGGGGACGGTCCCGCACTACTGGGGAGGAGCTGGCTTGCTGTCATGGACTGGGAATGGGGCGATGTCAATGCAATTTCTTCTGTGGAGCGAATATCATGCTCACAGGTCCTGGCCAAATTTGACTCATTATTTCAACCCGGCATTGGCACTTTCATGGGGACCAAGGTAGTGATTCACATAAACCCGGACGCCAGGCCAGTACACCACAAGGCCAGAGCGGTGCCGTACATGATGCGGGAAAAGATGGAAGGCGAATTAGACCGCCTGCTGAGGGAAGGAATCATCTCGCCAGTCGAATTCAGTGACTGGGCGAGCCCGATTGTGCCGGTGCTCAAGGCGGCTGGGTCGGTCAGGATATGTGGTGATCACAAGGCCACCATCAATTGGGTGTCACTCCAAGACCAGTACCCGTTAAAGAAAATGGAGGACCTCTTCGCGACGCTGTCCGGTGGCAAACTTTTTTCAAAATTGGACCTGACCTCAGCTTACATGACCCAGGAGCTGGCGAGTGAGTCGAAGAAGCTGATCACCATCACGACATACAAGGGGTTGTTTGAGTACAACAGATGTCCGTTTGGGATTCGCTCAGCCGCCGTGATCTTTCAACGCAATATGGAAAGCCTCCTCAAGTCGATTCCAAGGACAGTGATTTTTCAAGACGACATCCTCATCGCGGGTTGTGATACTGAAGAACACCTCCGCAGCCTGGAGGAGGTGCTACGCAGACTGGACTGGTTAGGTCTGCGACTGAAAAAGGCGAAGTGTGTCTTCCTAGCTCCAGAGGTAGAATTCCTGGGGATGAGGGTAGAAACATAGAAAATAGGTGCAGGAGCAGGCCATTCAGCCCTTCTAGCCTGCACCTCCATTCAATGAGTTCATGGCTGAACATGAAACTTCAGTACCCCATTCCTGCTTTCTCGCCATACCCCTTGATCCCCCGAGTAGTAAGGACTTCATCTAACTCCCTTTTGATTATATTTAGTGAATTGGCCTCAACTACTTTCTGTGGTAGAGAATTCCACAGCTTCACCACTCTCTGGGTGAAGAAGTTTCTCCTCATCTCGGTCATAAATGGCTTACCCCTTATCCTTAGACAGTGACCCCTTGGTTCTGGACTTCCCCAACATTGGGAACATTCTTCCTGCATCCAACCTGTCCAAACCCGTCAGAATTTTAAACGTTTCTATGAGGTCCCCTCTCATTCTTCTGAACTCCAGTGAAAACAAGCCCAGTTGATCCAGTCTTTCTTGATAGGTCAGTCCCACCATCCCGGGAATCAGTCTGGTGAAACTTCGCTGCACTCCCTCAATAGCAAGAATGTCCTTCCTCAAGTTAGGAGACCAAAACTGTACACAATACTCCAGGTGTGGCCTCACCAAGGCCCTGTACAACTGTAGCAACACCTCCCTGCCCCTGTACTCAAATCCCCTCGCTATGAAGGCCAACATGCCATTTGCTTTCTTAACCGCCTGCTGTACCTGCATGCCAACCTTCAGTGACTGATGTACCATGACACCCAGGTCTCGTTGCACCTCCCCTTTTCCTAATCTGTCACCATTCAGATAATAGTCTGTCTCTCTGTTTTTACCACCAAAGTGGATAACCTCACATTTATCCACATTATACTTCATCTGCCACGCATTTGCCCACTCACCTAACCTATCCAAGTCACTCTGCAACCTCATAGCATCCTCCTCGCAGCTCACACTGCCACCCAACTTAGTGTCATCCGCAAATTTGGAGATACTACATTTAATCCCCTCATCTAAATCATTAATGTACAATGTAAACAGCTGGGGCCCCAGCACAGAACCCTGCGGTACCCCGCTAGTCACTGCCTGCCATTCTGAAAAGTACCCATTTACTCCCACTCTTTGCTTCCTGTCTGACAACCAGTTCTCAATCCACGTCAGCACACTATCCCCAATCCCATGTGCTCTAACTTTGCACATTAATCTCCTGTGTGGGACCTTGTCAAAAGCCTTCTGAAAGTCCAAATATACCACATCAACTGGTTCTCCTTCGTCCATTTTACTGGAAACATCCTCAAAAAATTCCAGAAGATTTGTCAAGCATGATTTCCCTTTCACAAATCCATGCTGACTTGGACCTATCATGTCACCATTTTCCAAATGCGCTGCTATGACATCCTTAATAATTGATTCCATCATTTTACCCACTACTGAGGTCAGGCTGACCGGTCTATAATTCCCTGCTTTCTCTCTCCCTCCTTTTTTAAAAAGTGGGGTTACATTGGCTACCCTCCACTCGATAGGAACTGATCCAGAGTCAATGGAATGTTGGAAAATGACTGTCAATGCATCCGCTATTTCCAAGGCCACCTCCTTAAGTACTCTGGGATGCAGTCCATCAGGCCCTGGGGATTTATCGGCCTTCAATTCCATCAATTTCCCCAACACAATTTCCCGACTAATAAAGATTTCCCTCAGTTCCTCCTCCTTACTAGACCCTCTGACCCCTTTTATATCCGGAAGGTTGTTTGTGTCCTCCTTAGTGAATACTGAACCAAAGTACTTGTTCAATTGGTCTGCCATTTCTTTGTTCCCCGTTATGACTTCCCCTGATTCTGACTGCAGGGGACCTCTGTTTGTCTTTACTAACCTTTTTCTCTTTACATACCTCTAGAAACTTTTGCAATCCGCCTTAATGTTCCCTGCAAGCTTCTTCTCGTACTCCATTTTCCCTGCCCTAATCAAACGCTTTGTCCTCCTCTGCTGAGTTCTAAATTTCTCCCAGTCCCCGGGTTCGCTGCTATTTCTGGCCAATTTGTATGCCACTTCCTTGGCTTTATTACTATCCCTGATTTCCCTTGATAACCACGGTTGAGCCACCTTCCCTTTTTTATTTTTACGCCAGACAGGAATGTACAATTGTTGTAATTCATCCATATGGTCTCTAAATGTCTGCCATTGCCCATCCACAGTCAACCCCTTAAGTATCATTCGCCAATCTATCTTAGCCAATTCACGCCTCATACCTTCAAAGTTACCCTTCTTTAAGTTCTGGACCATGGTCTCTGAATTAACTGTTTCATTCTCCATCCTAATGCAGAATTCCACCATATTATGGTCACTCTTCCCCAAGGGACCTCGCACAATGAGATTGCTAATTAATCCTCTCTCATTACACAACACCCAGTCTAAGATGGCCTCCCCCCTAGTTGGTTCCTCGACATATTGGTCTAGAAAACCATCCCTTATGCACTCCAGGAAATCCTCCTCCACCGTATTGCTTCCAGTTTGGCTAGCCCAATCTATGTGCATATTAAAGTCACCCATTATAACTGCTGCACCTTTATTGCATGCACTCCTAATTTCCTGTTTGATGCCCTCCCCAACATCACTACTACTGTTTGGAGGTCTGTACACAACTCCCACTAACGTTTTTTGCCCTTTAGTGTTCTACAGCTCTACCCATATAGATTCCACATCATCCAAGCTAATGTCATTGGTAGCAGCAGACGGGATCAGACCCACTTCGTCCAAAACAGAAGTGATCCAGAGAGCACCCAGACCCCGTAACACGACGGAGCTGCGTTCGTTCCTGGGGCTCCGGAACTATTTTGGTAACTTTCTTCCCAAATTGAGCATGCTGTTAGAGCCGCTACACGTGCTCCTGCGCAAAGGTCGTGAATGGGTCTGGGGGGACAGCCAGGAAAGGGCTTTTGATAGAGCGTTGCTCTATGGGGTCGGGTATGTGTTGCAGCATGTTAATGCCAAGGGTCAGTTACTGCCGGTAACTTATGCCTCCAGAAGTCTGTCCCAGGCAGAACGAGGCTATGGGATGGTAGTAAAGGAAGTACTTGCATGTGTATATGCTGTAAACAAAATGCACCAGTCCCTGTTTGGCAGGAAATTTGAGCTGGAGACAGATCACAAACCCCTAACGTCCCTTTTGGCCAACAACAAGGCCATAAATGCAAATGCATTGGCCCGCATACAGAGGTGGGCACTCACGTTAGCCGCCTATGACTATACAATTCGGCACAGACCGGGCACTGAAAACTGTGCCGATGCACTCAACAGGCTCCCACTTGCACCACTGAGGGGACAGCTGAGCATGCTGCTGAGATGGTCATGGCTGTTGAAGCTTTCGAAAGCGAAGGCTCACCCGTGACAGCCCGTCAGATTAAAGTCTGGACAAATAGAGACCCGCTACTGTCTTTAGTCAAGAAATGTACCCTGAACGGGGACTGGGCAGCCACGTACAGGGCATGCCCTGAGGAATTCAAACCATTTCATAGGCGCAAGAATGAACTCTCGATTCAGGCCGATTGCCTACTATGAGGAAACTGAGTAGTCATGCCCCAGATGGGCAGAGAGATGTTCATCAGAGAACTCCACAATGAGCACCCGGGCATTGTCATGATGAAGGCAATTGCCAGGTCACAAGTTTGGTGGCCAGGGATAGATGTAGACCCGGAACTTTGTGTTCGCAGGTGCAACACGTATGCCCAGCTGGGCAATGCGCCCAGGGAAGCCCCCCTTAGCCCCTGGTCCTGGCCCGCCAAGCCATGGTCACGCATCCATGTGGACTACGCAGGTCCTTTCATGGGAAAAATGTTTTTGGTTGTAGTAGACGACAACTCCAAATGGATCAAGTGTGACATTCTTAATTTAAGCACATCCTCTGCCACGGTAGAAAGTCTATGGGCAATGTTCGCCGCCCATGGTCTACTGGACATCTTGGTCAGCGACAATGGCCCGTGCTTTACAAGCATTGAATTCCAGGACTTCATGGCAGGAAATGGCATCAACCATGTCAGAACGGCACCGTTCAAGCCAGCCTCAAATGGCCAGGCGGAACGAGCAGTGCAGATAATCAAAGAGTGGATGCTCAGAATCCAAGGGGGTTCCCTACAAAGGCACTTATTACGCCTCCTGTTGGCCAATAGATTCCGACCACACTCGCTCACAGGGGTCCCACCCACAGAGCTGTTAATGAAAAGGATGCTCAAAACCAGGTTATCCCTTATACACCCCACCATGAAAGAAATTGTTGAGAGCAGGCGCCAGTCACAATGTGACTACCATGACGGGAATGCGAGGGCGCGATGTATTGATGTCAATGACCCTGTCTTTGTCCTCAACTACGCTGTAGGACCTAAATGGCTCGCAAGCACTGTGATTGCCAAAGAGGGGGATAGGATTCTGGTAGTTCAACTTACCAATGGACAAATCTGCCGCAAACACGTGGATCAAACAAAAAGAAGGTTCAGCAACCCCATTGAAGAAGCAGAGGAAGAACACAATGTAGAGTTCACTCCTCCACAGGTGACCGAACACCGGAACCAAGCGGAGGAGAGCCCAGTCACTGTGGACAGTCCAGACAGGCCTGAGGCACCGCAAATAGCAGACACTCAGGACAATGCCCAACAACCGGAGCCCCAACTCAGGCACTCTTCAAGGGAGCATAAACCACCAGAGAGACTCAACCTGTGATCCCAATAAGACTTTGGAGGGGAGGTGATGTCATGTATTCAACTGTCATTGTAACCCATGTATAAACTGACCTAAGTTGTACACCGTGAGATCATTGACCACTAGGTGGTGAACTTGTGGGAGACACTCCTAGCCTGGACTTTCAGGTATAAAAGGAGAAGCTCCACCCATCTTCATCACTTCAGTGCTGGCTAATAAAGGTTACTGGTCACAGAGTAACCTTCTC
This sequence comes from Pristiophorus japonicus, assembly GCF_044704955.1. Lineage (NCBI taxonomy): Eukaryota > Metazoa > Chordata > Chondrichthyes > Pristiophoridae > Pristiophorus > Pristiophorus japonicus. The sequence continues at coordinate 53,419,982 of NC_091979.1, read as the reverse complement.
TCAAGTATGGGCCTCGTGTGCATTTATACTGTATAATGACATATTACTACCCATAGGTACAGAGAAAAAGATGAAGTGCTCAACATTGAAATGTGCGTGTGTCTACAATATCCGCTATAATTAACTTCACGCAAGTGTTTTAATAGTGTTGAATGCATATCAGAGGCATCCTCATGTGTCTTGAGATTCAGTTTGTACTGCTATATTTAAACTGTTACACAACTTCTTCAAGATGTAATCCCCTCAGCTGTGATGTCACAGAATCCACCCAGTTTCTATTCTGCAGTAATAGAGCAACAGATATTTGCAATCTTATTTCCTACTCGACACAGCTGCCCAAAAGATGGAGATGATCCCCATGAGTCAACAATGGGAGAACTGCTATAGATGGATGGGCTAAGTACTCAGCCCAATCAAAACAAGGAAAATTGGCAGTAGGTGCTGTTGGGGGCAGCTTTTCTATTACTGCTCTGAGATTGCTGCTCCAGAGGTGCCAGGGAAAGCTAGCTTCTGAGAAACGTCCTCATTTACCTTACAATACTGCCACTGAAGGCAGGCTCCTGCTACTGGTTGCTGTAAGGTAAATCCCACCATATTTTCTAGTTAACATTTCAGTAAAAAAAAAATAATAAATGAATAATGTAAATCTCAGCAGCTTATAAGAGAAGATGCAAAATATCTATGAAGGTATGGCTTTATAGTAAGCATAATAACAGATCTCAAAATGGTACAAATGGAATTTTGACCATTACCTTTTGTTTTCATGCTCCGAGAAAGAGTGAAACCTTTTCTTTTCACCAATATAAAACAACAAGGACAAGGTTTCATTAAAATGCTTCCTTCAATGAGGACAGAAAATGACTAAATACACCATGGTTCTGTACAGTTAATTTTAGTGTATTTCATGTGCTTGCAAAGGAAATTTGGTACTCAGAGGATTAAAAACTTCTAAAAATGTTGATTTAAAGCATAACTGCAAAAAGGTTAAAGCTGATGACAAGCCTGAGGTATGTTCGAGGAAATGTGAAAGTGCTTTTGATTTAATAATTTTAAACAGCTTATGTGGGGACAATGAAATAGGAGACTGCAGTTTTAAAAAGGAGGAGGAGGCTTGTTCTGTGCCCGCAGTGTGGGCTGACCTCAACGTGTTGCTATGACCAGCTGTTGGGAAGTATATGGGTGTAGTCCTGGGTTCCAGCACAACCGAGTCATTCAGGCCCCACATGAGCATCATTTATCCAAGTGGAAGTTGTGGTTTGGAACAGATTCGAGTTCATTTTTTTAAATTCTCTCTCTCTCTGTGAGAGCTTTCTTCTTCGTTATTGGATTTGGCACCTAACGAAAAAGGAATTTGGGGGGATATTTTTCTGTCATATCCAATTAGCGCCCCTGCGCCATTCCACTTAAGTTTGGTTATTTTTGGAATGGGATAGTTTGTTCTGCATAATATATAAGCTCATTTACAAATTTGGTGCAGTCCATGGCAGGGTGCTGCTGATCTACTGGTCTGGTTCATGTGACACATCTGTTCGCCGCTGGTTCCAGAGAAGTGATGTGGGAGGAAGTCATGAAATCTTCAGCCTGTGTCAGGCCCCTCACATATCATGGTCAGTCTCATATTTTTTATTCAAAGTGTGGAAATCTGGCAACACCTTGGGGTCAGTCATGTTCTTTACTGATGTTGAAATACAATTGCTCTGAGCAACATTCCAGCTACAATTAATATACTTCTGCAGGAAATGCTTCTTCTTTGAACTCTTAAGCGCAGACTTTTTTTTACGATGGGCAAAAAGTTAGAAAAATAATTGTCAGTCACGGTTACCGAATGAGATTCCATCTTCTTGACCTTTGGTACCAGAGGTGTTACCTCTCTGGGTATATGCTCTTGTAAGCTAGGGAGATATCACTGAAACTTTACCATTATTTACGAGCAGCTCAGTCCACAGAGGAGACTTTGTTCTGGGTTTAACCAAGAACTGGAATAGATTCTAAAGTTTCCAGCGGAAACCCTAACAAATCGGCTATTCTGCCGTAAATCTGATACAGTGCATTCTCCCAGGAGTCCTGGGCTTATGACCAGTTTTACACTGGAGTAGAGGCAATGCAAAATAAAACGCCCTGGTGTCTCCCAGCTGCTTTAGCAGTTTCCACGCAATGCAAATGCCAACCCCAGTCACATCTGTATCTACTGACGTTGCCCCTTTGGCATATGTTCTACATCTGGTCTTGTGTGCAGCTTGGGTTGTGATTTTTCTCTCTTTTTAAAATTTTTATCTGAGCTTCCTCACTTGTGATTTGAATGTAAATAGCAGCTCAAATCACTCACCTGGCAGTGCCCATCTGCTCATAGAAAAATAGAAACATAGAAAATAGGTGCAGGAGTAGGCCATTTGGCCCTTTGAGCCTGCACCGCCATTCAATGAGTTCATGGCTGAACATGCAACTTCAGTATCCCATTCCTGCTTTCTCACCATACCCCTTGACCACCCTAGTAGTAAGGACTACATCAAACGGCTTAAAGTAGACTGGATTCGCTCAGGGTTTGGGTGCAAACTTATGCCCACTTCAGTTTTCACTGAACATGAATCTCAGGAAGTGATCAGCAGCAGTGAGTATGATGGCATTCGAACTGAACTCAGCTTCTTGCACTCGGGAGTGGGGGGGCGGTGGGGAGCAGCAAGGATTGTTGCTCCTGATGGCTCTGCCACAACCCTTGACTTGAAAGTAAAAAGAAAAGACTTGAGAGATTTACATTTATATAGTGCCTTTCACAACCTCAGGTTATCCCAAAGCACTTTACAGGCAATTATGTACTTTTTGAAATTAAGTCACTGTTATAACACAGGAAACACAGCAGCCAATTTGCGCACAGCACGGTCCCACACTGTTTCTTCCGCTGGGCACTTGAAAAGATATTTTAGCTATAAATCCAGTCAGGAAGAACAACTGCATTTGGCTTATTCTTTTCGAACGATCCCTAGTCCTACAGCATACTTCATCTTAAAACTCCGACAGCGAACTGGTAAATTATTAAAAGGCAACATTTCAAATTCCAAACACCTGAGTCCATCCCTTACATTTATGTATTAAAATGACAGTCAGTTCTTCTCCTATGAAACATTTTGCAATAATTGGAGTCGCACAATTGAGATTTGGCAGGGACATTATAACAACAACAACAACAACTTGTATTTATATAGTGTCTTTAATGTAGTGAAACGTTCCAAGGCGCTACACAAGAGTATTATGAGATAAACATATGAAACCAAGCCGCATAAGTAGAAATTAGCGCAGGTGACCAAAAGCTTGGTCAAACAGAGGTATGTTTTAGGGAGCGTCTTGAAGGAAGAAAGCGAGGTAGAGAGGCGGAGAGGTTTAGGCAGGGAGTTCCAGAGCTTAGGGCCCAGGCAACAGAAGGCACAGCCACCAATGGTTGAGCGATTAAAATCAGGGATGCTCAAGAGGGTAGAATTAGAGGAGCACAGACATCTTGGGGGCTTGTGGGGCTGGAGGAGATTACAGAGATAGGAAGGGGCGAGGCCATGGAGGGATTTGAAAATAAGGATGGGAATTTTGAAATCGAAGTGTTGCTTAACCGGAAGCCAATGTAGGTCAGCGAGCTCAAGGGTGATGGGTAAGTGGGACTTGGTGCAAGTTAGGTCACAGGCAGCCGAGTTTTGGATCACCTCTAGTTTATGTCAGATAGAATGTGGGAGGCCAGGAGTGCATTGGAATAGTCAAGTCTAGAGGTAACAAAGGCATAGATGAGGGCTTCAGCAGCAGATGAGCTAAGGCACGGGCAGAGACGGGCAGTATTACGGAGGCAGTCTTAGTTATGCAGTGGATATTTGGCCGAAAGCTTATTTCAGGGTCAAATATGACACCAAGGTGGTCAACAGTCTCAGATAGAAGTTGGGGAGTTGGATGGAGTCAGTGGCTAGGGAATGGAGATGGTGGTGGGGACCGAAAACAATGGCTTTGGTCTTACCAATATTCAATTGGAGAACATTTCTGCTCAGCCACAACTAGATGCTGGACAAGCAGTCTGACAATTTAGAGACTGTAGAGGGGATGACAGAAGTGATAGTCATCATTTACAGTCCCTCGAAATCGAGGAAGACTTGCTTTTACTCTAAAAGTGAGTTCTCAGGTGACTTTACAGTCCAATACCGGAATTACAGTCTCTGTCACAGGTGGGACAGACAGTCGTCGAAGGAAAGGGTGGGTGGGGAGCCTGATTTGGCGCACGCTCCTTCTGCTGCCTGCTCTTGTTTTTTGCATGCTATTGGTGACGAGGTGCTCAGCACCCTCCCGGATGCTTTTCCTTTACTTAGGGTGGTCTTTAGCCAGGGATTCCCGGGTGTCAGTGGGGATGTTGCACTTTTTCAAGGAGGCTTTGAGAGTTTGCTTGAAATGTTTTCTCTGCCCACCTGGGGCTCGCTTGCCATGTAGGACTACCGAGTAGATCGCTTGCTTTGGGAGTCTTATGTCAGGCATGCGGACAATGTGGCCCACCCAACGGAGCGGATCAAGTGTGGTCGGTGCTTCGATGCTGGAGATGTTGGCCTGATCGAGAACACTGATGTTCGTGCGCCTATCGTCCCAGGGGAATTTGCAGGATCTTGCGGAGACATCGTTGGTGGTATTTCTCCAGCGATTTGAGGTGTCTATTGTATATGGTCCATGTCTCTGAGCCATACAGGAGGGTGGGTATCACTACAGCCCTATAAGACCATAAGCTTGATGCCAGATTTGAGGGCCTGATCTTCGAACACTCTCTTCCTCAGGCAACTGAAGGCTGCGCTGGCGCACTGGAGGCAGTGTTGAACCTTGTCGTCGATGTCTGCCCTTGCTGATAATAGGCTCCCGAGGTATGGAAAGTGGTCCACATTGTCCAAGGCCTCACAATGGATTTTGATGACTGGGGGGGGCAGTGCTGTGTGGCGGGGTCAGGTTGGTGGAGGACCTTTGTCTTACGGATGTTTAGTGTAAGGCCCATGCTTTCGTATGCCTCGGTAAAGATGTTGACTTTGACTTGGAGTTCAGTTTATGAATGTGCGCAGATGCAAGTGGCATGCGCCTACTATAGTTCGACAACAGAGTATGGGACGGTCTTAGATCTAGCCTGAAGGCAACGAAGGTTGAACACTGTTCCCACTGGTTCTATAGTTTAGTTCCACTCCAGCGAGGAGCTTGTTGAGCGAGAGGTGGAGCAATGCAGCGAGGAAGATCGAGAAGAGGGTTGGTGCGATGACGCAATGACAATTTAGAGACTGTAGAGGGGACGACAGAGGTGGTAGTAAGTTAGAGCGGGATGTCATCAGTGTACATGTGGAAACTGACGCTGTATTTTCGGATGATATTGCCAAGGGCCAACATGTAGATGAGAAATAGGAGTGGACTAAGGATAGATCCTTGGGGGACACCAGAGGTAACGATGCAGGGGCGGGAAGAGAAGCCATTGCAGGTGATTCTCTGGCTACGATTAGATAGATAGGAATGGAACCAGGTGAGTTCAGTCCCACCCAGCTGGACGACGGTGGAGAGGCATTGGAGAAGGGTCAAGTGGTCAACCGTGTCAAAAGCTGCAGACAAGTCAAGAAGGACGAGAAGGGATAGTCTGCCTTTGTCACAGTCACAAAGGATGTCATTTGTGACTTTGATGAGAGCCGTTTTGGTACTGTGCCAGGTGCGGATTCAAACATGGGAAAAGGCAAACTTGAAATAAAGATGGACAAGCTTTGTTAAAACATTCAACTTAAAAGAGTTTCTTAAAAGTTAAAGTTTTTATTAAAATGTATAAATTTGACACAGCGCAAAATTAAAATTAGTTTTTCAGGCCCATAATCTTTGTTTCACAGTCAATATACTGGCAAAATGCTCGTTACACCTAATCCCTTTGGATCGAACTTTTAGTGTGAAATTAACAGCGGTATTACTGAGGAAGAGCCAAAGTTTTTGTCAGTTTCCCTGACTTGAGAGATCTCACTGATTGCCGGCTCTGTGTTGGCGGGGGTGGGGGGTGGGGGGTATTGGGGAGGTGAGGCGGGGTAATGGGGATGCGCACAGCACAGCCTGTGGAAGAGTAGGGAATGACAGACCGTAACTTCAGGATTTCCGCATTGGGTGTGCACGCACTATATCCTGAAATTGCGGTCAGTTTCAAAGGCGGAATGATGGCGAATCCTGCAGTTTGCCATCATTGGGACCGCAAATTCTGGGCCACTATATTTGGATTCCAAAAAGCCTTCGATAAGGTACCGCACAGTAGATTCATGGCTAATATGTGGAGTCAACGGACATGTAGAAGAATGGGTAGCAAGCTGGCTACAAAACAGAAAAATGAGAGAAGGAATTAATGGGAGTTACTCTGATTGGGAAACCGTGTTTCACAAGGATCGGTGCTGGGATCACTGTTGGTCACCACTTACATAAGCGATTTGGAAGTACAATTTCAAAATTTGCCGATGGTAACTAATTGGGGGTGTAGTTCCTCCAGCTCTGCGCAGTAACAAACATAATGGCCTGGAGTTTCTTCTCGATTGAGCTGTTTTTCTCAATGCAATTCCCCTGATACCGGCATAACCACTGCAAAAGATTGCGGAATTTTAAGAGCATATTGCAACATAGTGTAACTCGAGTTTCCACAATCTTTTGCGCTAGTTTTAAAAACATTGCGCTAGAAACAGACCTCACCCACAAAACAGGCCACATTCCCTAGGAGAGTTAATTAATCACCATTGGGAGCTTCCACTAATTGTGTGCTAATTTGCAGGCCTTCGAGGACAACCTAAAAATTAAGCTGGTTCTTTTGGAAGCAAAGACACTAATAGGTATGTTTTGAAAGGTGTTGAATGTTTTTTTTCATTTACTAAGGAACTGACTACTGTACCCCAATCTAACTAGAAAATAATTTTGTATATTTTTTAAAAGTCATATTCTGTAATTTAAAATTCGGTTACTCATATATGGCAGATTGACACTGTGATTTAAAAAGCTTATTTTTTGTGATAAATCCATTTTCAGCTGTACTAATCAAAGTTAACACTCTTAAATGCATCAAGGAATATTTTTTAAAGCAAATTTTTTGTTACGCTGCCTGATTGCGCTGGTTCATGGCAGATTATGCATTCAGTGATATACAAATGCGTTTGTGCGGAAATTTAGGGGGAAAAAAACTTCTCAAAACTAGCGCAATTTACGCCAGGATTGGCGATTGCAGCCAAAGCAGAAACTGCTCCCCAGTGAGTTTATTCCATCTATTGCGGAATCATCCGTGCATAAGCAACAGGGACAGGTGGGCGGGAATGTGTGACTGCCGTCTGTTCAGCCCTCCCAAAATTAAAATGGTGGTATTGACGCATCTACTGAAGATTACATTCAATTCGACATTTAGGCTGCACCTTTGGTGACCTCTATAGAAGGGGAAGGGAGGGGTGGTGGAGAAGAGATGTGAAATTTGGTGGCAGAATCGCAATTCCTTTAGTTAGTGCTGCTTCCCATTTTTTCATAACATTTATATTTCCTGCCATGAAGGTGATTAGGTGTCACTTGATAAACAAACCTTTTAAAGTCTGTGATGTTACACCATTTCGGTTAAAGTGGTACCACTTCCATTTTCTGCCAAACTCTGACATAGAGACTGCTTCCCTCTAATGGTGCATGGAGTAATAAGTAAAATCTAGTGGAGTGTTCCTTAATTTCTCTAACAGTGGAATTTTGCTAGTGTTAATCTTTACCTATTATGCGCTAAATGGCTACACAATTTAATAGTCCCTATATAATAATTTCTGAAGTGCTTAAACATTACAATTTTTATATAGAAGCTTCCCAGCCAAATGGGAACACATGTTGTCTCCGCATAGCTAATGAGTATAATAATGGGATAATTTCTTTACCTCTCAAGCAGCATTGAAGATCCCTTAAAGTTAGATCCTTTAAGCAGGCATTTAATTGCTGAATTAAGTATACACCTGCTAGCCAAGGTGTAAACATGCAGATGTAACCTCCTTGCAGCCCTTGTTCCACTATTTAAAGGGGCTGCTCCTGAAATTCTGGTTGCACTTCAGTCCCACACTCCTGATCTTTGGGCACCCTGTACGGAGGGGAGCGGGTAGGTCCGAGGGCCTCCTCCTAGGACTGTTCCTAGGCACGGCCAAGGGTGCCATCAGCCGGTCCAGGCAGCGGGCGGTCGAGGGGGTCGTTCAACCTGACTGCCTGCCTCTCTTCCGCTCTTACATCCGGTCCAGGGTGTCCTTGGAGATGGAGCACGCGGTGTCCACCGGTACGCTCGCGGCCTTCCGCGAGAGGTGGGCACCGGAGGGACTGGAGTGCATCATCACGCCTGGCAACCAAATTTTAATTTGATTTTACGTTTTAAAGTTTAATTTGTTTTAATTGCCGGTGCTTTTAGTGTCCCCCTCCCCTTTTATAGGGGGCACTTGGAGAAAAATTCAATTCTGTGCCAAAACAAAACAAAACAAAACAAAACAAAAAAAAAATGGCATTGTAAATGTTGGTGTTTCCCCCAGATCGGGGGGCACGGTTTAATGTTTTTTCCGTTAACTCCCTAAAAGAGTTGCAGATGTAACCTCCTTGCAGCCCTTGTTCCACTATTTAAAGGGGCTGCTCCTGAAATTCTGGTTGCACTTCAGTCCCATACTCCTGATCTTTGGGCACCCTGTACGGAGGGGAGTGGGTAGGTCCGAGGGCCTCCTCGTAGGACTGCTCCTAGGCACGGCCAAGGGTGCCATCAGCCGGTCCAGGCAGCGGGCGGTCGAGGGGGTCGTTCAGCCTGACTGCCTGCCTCTCTTCCGCGCCTACATCCGGGCCAGGGTGTCCCTAGAGATGGAGCACGCGGTGTCCACCGGTACGCTCGCGGCCTTCCGCGAGAGGTGGGCGCCGGAGGGACTGGAGTGCATTGTTACCCCCGGCAACCAAATTTTAATTTGATTTTATTTGTTTTAAAGTTTAATTTATTTTAATTGCCGGGTTTTAGTGTCCCCCTCCCCTTTTATAGGGGGCACTTGTAAATTATATGATTTTAATGCCCCAAAAAAAATCACAAAAGGAAAAAAAAACACAAAAAAGACAAGAAAAAAAAAGAGGGCAGTTATAAGTGTCTGGAGTGTCCCACAGATCGGGGGGCACTCGATCTAATGTTTATTTGTACTCCTCAAAAAGAGTTGCAGATGTAACCTCCTTGCAGCCACTGTTCCACTATTTAAAGGGGCTGCTCCTGAAATTCTGGCTGCACTTCAGTCCCACACTCCTGATCTTTGGGCACCCTGTGCGGAGGGGAGTGGGTAGGTCCGAGGGCCTCCTCGTAGGACTGCTCCTGGGCACGGCCAAGGGTGCCATCAGCCGGTCCAGGCAGCGGTTCAGCCCGACTGCCTGCTTCTCTTCCGCGCCTACATCTGGGCTAGGGTGTCCTTGGAGATGGAGCACGCGGTGTCCACCGGTACGCTCGCGGCCTTCCGCGAGAGGTGGGCGCCGGAGGGACTGGAGTGCAACCAAATTTTAATTTGATTTTATATGTTTTAAAGTTTAATTTGTTTTAATTGCCGGTTTTAGTGTCCCCCTCCCCTTTTATAGGGGGCACTTGTAAAATATATGGTTTTAATGCCCCAAAAAAAATCACAAAAAAAAACACAAAACCCCCCCAAAAAAAACATTTAAAAAAAGGGGCAGTTGAAAAGTGTCTGAAGTGTCTCCCAGATTGGGGACTCACTCGAACTAATGTTTATTTTGTGTCCCCAAAAGAGTTGCAGATGTAACCTCCTCCAGCCCTACAACCCTCCAAGAACTCTGTGTTCCTCCAATTTTCATCTTCTGTGCATCCCCGATTTTCTTCGTCTCACCATTGGTGGCCAAGCCTTCAGCTGTCGAGTCCTGAACCCAAAAATTTCCTCCCCACCCCCTCTCCTCCTTTAAGAGGCACTTTAAAACCTACCTCTTTGACCTCTGTCCTAATAGCTCCTGATGTGGTGCAGTGTTAAGTTTTGTCTGCTAACGTTCCTGTGCAGCTCCTTAAGACATTTTGCTACATTAAAAGTGCTATATAAGTGCAAGTTGTTGATATTTTAGAATTGGCTTGGATGCCCAACTTAAAAAAAAAAGTGGAAATGGGTAGGACATCAAATTAAAAGACACACAAAGAACCCCACCTCCCCGCCCCACCTTCCACTTAGCTGTTGGAAGTGGGAACGTTCGAAGCAAGACAGGACAGTTCAGCACCGTGTCAGATTAGTTGTCATAGGACCTTCCCTACAACTCTTTTTGGCTGTAAAACAATAAATCAATTAAATCAAGTGCCCCTTGAACAAAGGCGGGGGACACTCCAAACAATCTTCAAGTGCCCTTTTTTGGTTTTCTTTGTGTTTTTTTTGGGCCACTAAAACCACAAATTATACAAGTGCCCCCTTATAAAAGGGGAGGGGGGACACTAAAATCCAGCAATAAAACAAATTAAACTTTAAAACATATAAAATCAAATTAAAATTTGGTTGCTGGGGGTGATGATGCACACCAGTCCTTCTGGCCCTGGACCTTCCCTACATACCCAGCACAGCCAGCATGGCTGATCGGAAATGGAACAATCCAAATTCACAATGGGATCACTCTTCTCATATTTGAGATGTGAATCTCCTCACTTTTTGCTGACATCACGAAACAACATCTAACTCATGGAAAGGCTTTTAAAGCTCTCGTGTTAGGGCAGAGGAGGCAGCTCTACTCTGTATCTGGTAATGTTGCATACCCGAGAGTGAATGCTTTCATATTTTTGTTAAGAAATCTGAAAAAAAAATCAATTGTTTTGAATGGATGTGAATCATCCCAATTGGGATCAATTCAGAGCTTCCAGTTGGTTCAGCTTTCATCCCTATTGCTACTGCAGCCAGTAGGAAAAATGATAGGGTAGGAACACAAGTAAATGCGCAGTGTTTGAAACCTTCCAAAAACCCTGTTTATATTGTTAGTCCCCATAGAAATCACTTTCAATTTGGGTCAGGATGCCCTGAACAGAATGAGATCCCCTAGGGTTTGTGCTGGAGGCTGCCCTGGAGTGAATTCATACAGCACTAAAGTATTAACTTGCCTACCCGATGCACGAGGAGAGATTGAATTTCTAGCTGAAATCAACATGAGATTCACATCAGTCATTTACACCAGCATGATGTGAATTTCCTGCTACACAACCCCAGATAACCTGGAGATCAAAGTAGCGGGGGTTATCCCCCCGTCCCCCAATAAAATCCTCTCAAACATAACTCCATGCCACTTCACTTGCCGTGATTTTGCTCCAAATTCACGCCAAATATAAACCTACAGCATAAGTAGAAATAAGACAGTAACCACAGTCACGATGTTACAATTGCTATGTGGGCTGGGTGGTTGCACAGTATAAACTTTCAGTATTTGTCACCTGGAGACAACAACTGACCACTTTCCACAAGCAGGCACTTTATTTTAGTTCCACAAGCAACCATTTAAATCAAGTTTCATTATGCATCACAAAAATTAGAAGACGACCATGTTAAGAGTTAGGCCCGGGGGTTGAAACAAAGAGTAGAAGTGAAACCAGGTTATATTTAGTTCAACAGTTTACCCAACCCACTTCAATACTATGCAATCCTTCCCAGAACAAAACCTCTAGAAAACTATAATAGCTGCCAATCACAGAACCTAGCAACAATAGGCAAGTTACACAAAGTAAAACCCTGCCTGCATTATAGCTGCCAATTAAGATTTGTGCCTGATGAAAATAATACAATTTGAACTTTCTTCAATTGTAAGTTGGAGTGAAATTGTTACCCCTGGTTAAAACTGCCTCAAATGTAACTGTGCTGTTTCTAATTGTAGAGCTTCAAACTGCCAATCAGATGACCTAAGCTTCAATGATAACCTTAAATGACATTCAACCTTCATTGGAAGGGATTCCTCTGTTCTCCACAAATTGGAGCTTTGAGTGATAATGATGTAATACACTTTTTTGGGGGGTGGGGGAGGATGTTGGGAGGAAGAATTGGATTAATACCACTGCACACACTTGTATCCCTTGGGGGTTAATTACATAGTGTCATTGGCTATGGAAAAGGTGTGATCAAAATTCTTCTGAAGGAAGAAGTGTGCCCAAGGTGGCAGCAATGGAACAATTTATGGGCAGAGTACATTGGTCAGGTTGGGGAGTGGAAATCCTCCTGTTGATCATTTTAATGAAGTTGTGAGCACAAAGCAGGCTTTTTTCATTCACACTGATTTGGGGTAAAAATGATTGACAGAAGAAATTTCAATTTTGCACTATTTAAAATATGTGCCAACAGATCTAAAAATGTGACAATAGTGAGTAAAGTGCTCAGCACGAAACATCATGATTTCATAATTATTTTATCTCATAGAGCCGTTATGAGACAGGGAAAAGGTTAGAATTTGATCTCAAATGACAATGGATAGTTCCAGTCCTAAAAGGCGCTCGTAGGGGAGACTATCTTCATTGTGAGAAAGAAGACCAGAGGATTATTTCAGCATAATGATATCATGGTCCGTGGTATTTTTTGTAATGTAATTATATGCATCAGTGTGATAAATACTGTTGCATTTTGTGTTCAATAATTTTGTCACAGAGGCAGTGACCCTTTAAGTGTTCTATTGTTGTATTTGATATTAAGTTTGTTTGATATTTAGGCTTAAATGGGTGATAGCCAGCACAGGAGTTATGATACAACTTCTCAGTCCAACAGCATAATTATAAATTTATAGATCCATTAAAATTTGGTCATGATTTTATTTTTTGCTCCTGCTGTTATCAGCCAAGGAACTACAGAACTACACCATTAATTTAGCCAAACGTTCAGGTTTAAGGTAACATTTGTGCTCCAGTGCTGATGCTCTTGGTCGTACATTACAACAGTGACTACACTTCAAAAGTACTTAATTGGTTGCAAAGTGCTTTGAGATGTCTGGTGGTTGTGAAAGGCACTATATAAATGCCAGTCTTTCTTTATTTTTTCGTACAGTTAATAGGAAGGGGCAAAGTTATTCTGGGGCAATGGGTCTTTGCTATTGCAGGTCACTTTCAAAATATTTGGGCTTATAATCTGCGTATAAATAAAGTAAATCAACTTAGATTTGTTACACTGCCATCAATTTTAAACAAGGAGACATATGACTTTCTTCCCTACCCCCTTATATGAGTGCAGTACCATTTTATTTCAATGAACTTCGCTGAACTGTGCAAGATCCTTTTGATAACCATTTTCCTCGCAACGCAATTATACATAGCAAATATTCAGCCAGCAGAGCACTCCATTTATTACAGTGTTTTTCAGCAAGTACATGACTTCAAATTACATAGTAACTATTGTGTAGAGAGAAAGAAAAATGAGAGAACAAACATTGTCCAAGACAACGTGTAATTTAAAGAAAATACCATGGAGTGCATGACACACTGCAAAAGAAGTGACGACTCTTTTTTTTCACACTGCATATTAGCATTCTGCGTACAAACCCTGCACTTATCCTCTGTTAAGTAAATATTTGCATTTTTTAAAATTGATATTTACATTTCATCTTTGATGTGAGAACACTGCAGCTACCGGAAAAGTTGTAGGCTTGTCACCGATACTTTTTTGTTAAATGGTCGGCCTGTGACAAGTAACGTTCCCAGGATGGGGCGATTCTGCTGGGTCGTTGGAGCGGAAGAGAGACTTCTGAGTGAGCTGCAAGGCTACAATCAAGGGGTTTGGGCACTGTAATAAACCACCGGAATGAACTGTGCAGGGTTTATCAATTCCATCTGAACTCACAGTTAAACAAACTTTAACGGTCATTTACATCATATTTAGTGTTAGCAGTTTTAAGTTAAAGGGGCTTCAACATCTCAATTTTCAGGCAACTTCTGGCCATGGAATGGCCTGTTGCTTGTCGTTTCTTGTGCTGCAGCGGGCACATATCGCTGGCAGTACAGACTTTTTCAATACATTTAATATTTTTAGTCTCCATTTACTGGTGATTGACTTATGATACAGTTTAGCAAAAGTGAATGTCCCTTTTAACGTTAGCTTCTAGTTCCAGACTGCTTTGTTTTTGGGACAGTTCCATTATTTCAGAACCAAACAGCATTTGCAGAAGTATACTTATGCTACTTTGGACATTCCCATAGGTATATCATTAGATTACAGGGAAATTCCGTCCACAGTAAATGGTTAAACCTGAGTGCTTTCCCCACATGCTCAGTTAGTAACGGTATTGCCCAGGCTGAAAATGAGTCATGCAGGCCGGAATGATCCCAACAACAACAACAGCAACTTGCATTTATATAGCACCTTTAATGTAGTAAAACGTCACAACTTCAAGGTGCTTCACAGGAGCTTTAGCAAACAAAATTTGACACTGAGCCACATAAAGAATTATTAGGACAGATGACCAAAAGCTTGGGCAAAGAGGTAGGTTTTAAGGCGTGTGTTAAAAGAGGAGAGAAAGAGAGTTAGAGAGGCAGAGAGGTTTAGGGTGGGAATTCCAGAGCAGAGGGCCGAGGCAGCTGAAGGCATGGCCGACAATAGTGGAGCAATGAAAATCGGGAATGCGTAAGAGGCCAGAACTGAAGGAATACAGAGATCAAGGAGTGTTGCAGGGCTGGAGATGGCTACAGAGATAGGGAGGGGCGAGGCCATGAAGGGATTTGAAAACAAGGATGAGAATTTTAAAATTGAGGTGTTACTGCATCGTGGGCCAACGTAAGTCAGTGAGCACAGGGATGATGAGAGAAAGGGATTTGGTGTGTGTTAGGATACGGGCAGCAGAGGTTTGAATGAGTTCAAGTTTATGGAGGGTGGAAGATGGGAGGCTAGCTAGATCGCCTTCGAGTGATTCCTCCTGAAAGCTTTGTGTGTTAAGGCATCGAGTAAGGACAGGATTCAGCTGTGATGCTCCAATGGCATAATCCCCTGCAGACACTTAGTATGGATTCTCCTCTTTAAGGTGGAATAGCGGCGGGACTAAGCTTTTGCCCACCTCTCCAACTCTGCCTTGACTCCGACCCCGACAGTCCCTGGTGCTGCATGGCAGGCTCCCGGGGAATGCGATCCTGGTGCAATGTGGCTTGAACTTTCTGGCAGAGCTCCAGTGACACCTCTGCTGCAAAATCAGAAGTGTCAGAACAACAGTTAAAGAGGCAGAAGAAGCCCAACAAAGAATTTTGGTTGACTGTTTTTGTAGGCTTTGGCCAAGACCAAAGATTACAAAGGTAGTTGTTTAGGCTGAAATGGAGGGTGCGGAGGAGGTGGAAAAGGCCTCTACTGGGCCTTGCTCCCCAATCTGTGGATGGTGGGGCTTTATTGCCACTACTCCAGGCCAATGGGAAGACAGGCAATGGTTCTGACTCGGGAAGGATATTCTCGGCCAGAGTGTGGAGGCAGCGCTAGGCCTCACTGCCCCATGTTTCCATTGTTTCTGTCACAATCCCACTTGAGTTCAGGTGTGATCACTGAGGAAAATCCAGCCCTTAATGTCTAGGCTGTCCTGTAGGAACAAAGGTTATGGATGAGGTCTTCGCCCTGATTTTAAAAATGGCTGCCTGCGTGAGACATTGGAACGTTCCTTGGCTGGTGGGACCATCCCCTAGAATGAGGCAATGTCTTCGGGAATGGAAGGGAGAAAATTAGAGTGGGAATGTGTTTTAAGGACTCATCATTACCAATTGATGGGAATGAACACGTGGGGCCGATTTTCATCAAGGCCTCCGTCCGCCCAAGTGCCGCCCAAAGTGCTGCCGATGACTGCCGAGGTACCAGGTGGTACTTTGGGCGGGATATTATTCATGGCTGAGATCCCTTGAAGGTCGACAGGCAGCAAATGGATGACGTACACTGCCAATCTGGGCAGCAGCGGGCAGGAGGTCTCATTCTCGGCATCAGGGGCGCTTGCTGCCCAAGTGCCACTGAGGATGGAGTTGGGCCCACGGAGGGTCGAAGAGCTGAAAAAAGAAATCACCAATAAAAAATTTTAAAACTATCAGAAAGCCTTCAGGGGACCCCGTCCAGGTAAGTCACTGTTGAAAAAAATTTTTTAAATGTTCACTTACCTTTTTTTCAGGTTCTTCCTACTTACCGTCGGGGACAGACCAGCCTCCAGCCAGCGGTCCACCCCTGTTCTGCTGCCAAGTCCCGCCAACTCCCGCCCACAGGA
Organism: Pristiophorus japonicus; assembly: GCF_044704955.1. Taxonomy (NCBI): domain Eukaryota; kingdom Metazoa; phylum Chordata; class Chondrichthyes; family Pristiophoridae; genus Pristiophorus; species Pristiophorus japonicus. The sequence goes on along the minus strand of NC_091979.1, from coordinate 53,403,797 downwards.
ATCTGGGAGCTCGGCGGGCGGGAGGTCAGTTGTGCCACTCGGCCGTCCGCTGACGTCAGCGGGCGGTTCCTGGTGGCTCTCTCCTCCCGCCTGCTGCAGGCCACCTCGAAAGCAGCACTGGACGGATCAAGAAAAGCAATGTCGGCAGCAGTGGGCGGCAGCGGGCAGTGAGGTGATGAATTTCGGCCCCACAGTTTGCTTTATCAACGGTTTCAAGTGATTTATGTTTGGGACCCTTAGGTCTCGGGTTGCCAATTCTGGTTGGCTGTATTCCTGGAGGTTTTATCACATGACCTCTCACCTCCATCCTGTTAAACAGCCTTTTTTCCTAATCGCCACTACTTTTATCACTAATCATCAGTAGAGTCCCAAGAAAATGGTAAAAAGCACAGTTTTTTTTAATGCCCTAATGATTTTTCTCTTGGGTTGCTCGCGGCAGGGAGCAGGAGATTAATCTTTAATTCCTGGAGACTCCAGGACAATCCTGGAGGTTGGCAACCCTAATCAGGTCCTGTGCCGAGTCAAGGGAAATAGTTTGTTATAATAAAAGGTCTGAAATAACAGTGTTTGTAATAACAAGGTTGCACTGTATATTATAACTATTTCAATCAAAGAATCAAAGGCTCTTTCCAGTTCACGTACAAATGTTTATCGTCATCCATATCCAACTAGGAAGGGAATAACTTCCAGTCCCCGACCACAGTAATATGGTAATTAAGGCAATTGAGGGATAAATATAGCCAAAACCTTTAAAATAATACAACAGTAGTGAAAACCTGATGTAAGCAAATTCCTGATGCAAACAATCTGTTACCAAGTTTCAACTTGTTCCTCACAAAGACCTTTCTTTGAAGAAAGACTTTCCCTGATGTTTGCAATTTTCCTGCAGGGTGTTTTATTCCTGGAAACAGTGACATTTGCATCGAGATTTGAAAAACTTGGGGGAAAACGATATTACACTTAATCAACATAAACGATGCAATAAAGACCACCAGAACATTACGTTTTTTTTTTAGGAACAGGAAGCGGTCATGAGGCCCAACCAGCCCATCCCGATTTGATAGATCAGTTTGCCCTCTCACCATCCACCAAACCCGTCTCTCGAGAAACGCATCTAATTGAATCCATATACATCTGCTCCAATGGCCTTCCTTTGTAATTTATTCCACAGGCCGATTGCCTATTTGATGAAAAACTTTCTTGACTTCCTTTCTGGCTCCTAACGTCCTATTTTTTAACTGGATCTGGAACGCTATACCTGAAAAGGAAGCTGATTCCATCAATAATTTTAAAACAGAGTTGGACAGGTACTTAAGGATGAGCAACTTACAGGTTTACGGATAACAAGCGGAGATGTGGGACTAAGCACGGGTGCTCTTTCAAAGAGCCAGCACAGGCACGACGGGCCGAATGGCCTTCTTCTGTGCTGTAATTTTCTATGATTCTATGATGCTATTTGAACCCATTGCCATGATATTAAGTGTACGAGATTTTGCTGTGTTTTACGAAAAAATATATAATTGCTTCACAACAAACATGTAGAGTAGGGAAAATGGCTACGTGGATTGGGGAACTGTCAGGGAATTTATCAGGGTCAGATGTTTCAGTATTAAAAGGGGAATTCTACCAGCTTATAATTGGTAATTTTTAATAATTTTCTCAAAAAAAACAATCATGTGCCTGAAGCTGTGTGGTGTCTAATTGAAGAGAATACCTAACTTGTGACACTGCATTTATTTTCACCAAAGGGGAATGCCATTTGTTCTTCATGCTCCAGCTTGAAATCAACTGTTTTTGTGTTATTATTAAACGAGGCTTTCGCAACAGGACATAAAATGGGAAAATGTGTCTCTGCTGCAATAACGTAGTTTACGAGATGGAGCATGACAGTGCTCAGCATCGCACATGCTTACATATTTAATATTTTTCAAAGTTTTGATAAAAGTGTTTTGGAGCCAATTAAATTGTTAATGCGCCAGTTATGTGCTGGCAGCCATTATTCTCAAATGAGGCAGTTGAATATTGACTTTACTGCCAGAAATAACCAAACTCCAGATTTTTATATTTTGCCTACTATTACAAAACCCTAGGTGAAGGATCAAGGCTTCGAGTGCATAACACCCTACATGAGAACAGTACGAGGGAAAACTAGAATCAAGAAGAATTGGTTGGGCGAAGCCAAGGTTTGGTTTTGAAAGCCTGTAGGCCACAGGAGGAAGGAGGCATGTATTGTGTTCCTAAGACTGCACACAGGGAGGTTAAAGTAACAGTGACCTCAGTCTTTAGTAAGACACTCCAGAGTGAGGAACAGGCCTTAGGGGCCGGCTTATATACAGTGCTCCCAAGGGATGCTGGGATCCCTTGGGACTTCAGGGCATGCACTCCCTGGTGGCGGAACATGGAAGTGCATGCTTTACAGATACACATCACTCTCCCCCAAAGTCAAAGTGAAAACTATTTACAAGGTGAGGTGGTCGGGAGCCTTTCTTTCCCTGGTGGACTGCCTCAGTACAACTGGTGTGTTGGCTGTGTCCTCGCTGGGCTGGCGTGTTGTTGGCCCTGCAGGGCTGCTGGGTGAGCCTGGCCTTGCTGGGCTGTTGGGCATGATGGGTTCGATTTCCTGGTCCGGGGTGGTGTCGTTGGTCCTTTGGGAGTATGTTGTGGGCTCGAAAAAGGTGGTGCCTGCTGTGGGTTGTTCAGGGCAGTCTGTGAACCGCAGCCTCATTTGGTCCAAGTGCTTTCTGCAAATTTGTCCATTGTCTAGTTTGACTACAAACACCCTATTCCCTTCTTTAGCTATCATCATGCCCGCGATCCACTTGGGACCATGTCCATAGTTTAGCACATACACAGGGTCATTCAGATCAATTTCCCGTGACACAGTGGCGCGACCATCGTTTACATTTTGTTGCTGCTGCCTGTTCTCTACCTGATCATGCAGGTTGGGGTGAACCAGCGAGAGTCTGATTTTAAGTGTCTTTTTCATGTGTAGCTCAGCCGGGGGCACCCCTGTGAGCGAGTGAGGTCTCATGCGGTAGCTGAGCAGTACTCGGGACAGGCGGGTTTGGAGTGAGCCTTCTGTGACTCGTTTAAGGCTCTGTTTGATTGTTTGTACTGCCCGCTCTGCCTGCCCATTGGAGGCTGGTTTAAACGGGGCCGAGGTGACGTGTTTGATGCCATTGCGGGTCATGAATTCTTTAAATTTGGCACTGGTGAAACATGGCCCGTTGTCACTGACCAGTATGTCAGGCAGGCCGTGGGTGGCAAACATGGCCCTCAGGCTTTCAATGGTGTTGGTGGTGGGTGCTTCCCGACATTATTTCACATTCAATCCATTTTGAAAAAGCATCCACCACCACCAGGAACATTTTACCGAGAAATGGGCCCGCATAGTCGACATGGATCCTTGACCATGGTCTGGAGGGCCAGGACCACAAATTTAGTGGTGCCTCTCATAAGAACATAAGAACATAAGAACTAGGAACAGGAGTAGGCCATCTAGCCCCTCGAGCCTGCTCCGCCATTCAACAAGATCATGGCTGATCTGGCCGTGGACTCAGCTCCACTTACCCGCCCGCTCCCCGTAACCCTTAATTCCCTTATTGGTTAAAAATCTATCTATCTGTGATTTGAATACATTCAATGAGCTAGCCTCAACTGCTTCCTTGGGCAGAGAATTCCACAGATTCACAACCCTCTGAGAGAAGAAATTCCTTCTCAACTTGGTTTTAAATTGGCTCCCCCGTATTTTGAGGCTTTGCCCCCTAGTTCTAGTCTCCCCGACCAGTGGAAACAACCTCTCTGCCCCTATCTTGTCTATCCCTTTCATTATTTTAAATGTTTCTATAAGATCACCCCTCATCCTTCTGAACTCCAACGAGTAAAGACCCAGTCTACTCAATCTATCATCATAAGGTAACCCCCTCATCTCCGGAATCAGCCTAGTGAATCGTCTCTGTACCCCCTCCAAAGCTAGTATATCCTTCCTTAAGTAAGGTGACCAAAACTGCACGCAGTACTCCAGGTGCGGCCTCACTAATACCCTATACAGTTGCAGCAGGACCTCCCTGCTTTTGTACTCCATCCCTCTCGCAATGAAGGCCAACATTCCATTTGCCTTCCTGATTACCTGCTGCACCTTCAAACTAATTTTTTGGGATTCATGCACAAGGATCCCCAGGTCCCTCTGCACCTCAGCATGTTGTAATTTCTCCCCATTCAAATAATATTCCCTTTTACTGTTTTTTTTCCAAGGTGGATGACCTCACACTTTCCGACATTGTATTCCATCTGCCAAACCTTAGCCCATTCGCTTAACCTATCTAAATCTCTTTGCAGCCTTTCTGTGTCCTCTACACAACCCGCTTTCCCACAAATCTTTGTGTTATCTCTGGGCGCGTTGCTCAACTGAGCACACACGCTGCATTGCCGCAAACAGGACTCTAAGTCAGAGTCGATACCGGGTCACCACACGTGGGATCTGGCTATCGCTTTCATCATTACTATACCCGGGTGTGTACTGTGGAGATCCGAGATGAACGTCTCCCTGCCCTTTTTCGGTAGCACAACGCGGTTACCCCACAACAGGCAGTTTGCCTGAATGGACAGCTCGTCCTTTCGCTGCTGGAACGACTTGATTAGCTCTTGTATTTCAACGGGGATGCTGGCCCAGCTCCCATGCAGTACACAGTTTTTTACTAGGGACAGCAGAGGATCTTGGCTGGTCCAAGTCCCAATCTGGCGGGCCGTGATAGGTGATTTATCATTTTCAAACGCTTCCATGACCATCAACAAGTCTGCGGGCTGTGCCACCATCAAGCTTGCAGACTGCGTCATTTCCACCCCCGTGGTGGGCAATGGTAGCCGACTGAGAGCATCCGCACAGTTCTCGGTGCCTGGCCTGTGGCGGATGGTATAGTTATACACTGATAGCGCGAGTGCCCACCTTTGTATGCGGGCTGAGGCATTAGTATTTTTCCCCTTGTTTTCAGCGAACAGGGATATGAGGGGCTTGTGATCGGTTTCCAGCTCAAATTTGAGGCCAAACAGGTACTGATACATTTTCTTTACCCCGAACACACACGCTAATGCCTCTTTCTCAATCATGCTGTAGGCCCTCTTGGCCTTAGACAAACTCCTGGAGGCATAGGCGACAGGTTGCAACTTCCCCACAACGTTAGCTTGTTGTAATACACACCCAACTCCGTACGACGACGTGTCACATGCTAGCACAAGTCTTTTACATGGGTTATACAATACAAGCAGCTTGTTGGAACATAAAATATTTCCGGCTTTCTCAAAAGCAATTACTTGTTTTTTTCCCCATACCCAGTTCTTACCTTTATGCAATAACACATGTAGGGGCTTTAAGAGAGTGCTTAACCCCAGTAGGAAGTTACCAAAATAGTTGAGGAGTTCCAGGAACGACCGCAGCTCCATGGCCTGGGCGCATTATTGATAGCCTCTGTCTTGGCGTCTGTGGGCCGAATGCTGTCCGCCGCGATCTTTCTCCCCAAAAACTTCACTTCTGTTGCCATGAAGATGCATTTTGACCTCTTCAGCTGCAGCCCTATGCGATCCAGTCGCTGGAGGACGTCCTCCAGGTTTTGTAGGTGCTCGACGGTGTCCCGACCTGTGACCAATATGTCATCCTGAAAAACCACTGTGCATGGTACCGACTTGAGTAGGCTCTCCATGTTTCCTTGGAAAATCGCTGCAACCGACCGAATTCCAAACGGGCATCTGTTGAAGATGAACAGTCCCTTGTGCGTGTTGATGCATGTGAGGCCCTTCGAAGACTCCTCCAGCTCCTGCGTCATGTAGGCCGAAGTCAGGTCGAGCTTGGTGAACGTCTTGCCTCCTGCCAGCGTTGCAAATAAGTTGTCTGCCTTAGGTAGTGGGTATTGGTCCTGTAGCGAGAAACGATTAATAGTTACTTTATAATCGCCGCAAATCCTGACCGTGCCATCACTTTTGAGTACTGAAAAATTCAGGCTGGCCCACTCACTGAATTCCACTGGGGAGATGATGCCCTCGCGATGCAGCCTGTCCAGCTCAATTTCCACACTCTCCCTCATCATGTGAGGTACTGCTCGCGCCTTGTGGTGAATGGGTCATGCCTCTGGGACCAAGTGGATCCGCACCTTCATGCTGGAAAAGTTTCCAATGCCTGGCTCAAAAAGGGAAGGAAATTTATCAAGAACCGAGGTACACCAGGCCTCATCGACATGTGATATCGCTCGGATGTCATCCCAGTTCCAGCGGATTTTGCCCAGCCAGCTCCTTCCAAGCAGTGTGGGGCCATCGCCTGGGACAATCCAGAGTGGCAGTTCGTGCACCGTGCCCTCGTAGGTGACCTTGACCATGGCGCTGCCCAGGACAGTGATAAGCTCTTTGGTGTACGTTCTCAGTTTTGTGTGGATGGGGCTCAGGGCTAGTCTGAGTGCCTTGTTGCACCACAATGTCTCAAACATCTTTTTACTCATGATGGATTGGCTAGCGCCAGTATCCATTTCCATGGCTACGGGTAAGCCATTCAATTTTACATTTAGCATTATAGGTGGACATTTCATCGAAAATGTGTGCACCCCATGTAGTTCAGCATCTGCCTCCTCTCTCTGAGGCTCGGAATTGCTTTGATCCACCATGGACCGATCTTCCTCTGCCACGTGGTGGTTAGCAGGTTTTGCCGAGCCTGCAGCTCGTCTGCAAGCTCGTTGGAGGCGCCCCATTGTTCCACGGCACATGCAAACATACCCTTTGAAGCGGCATGAATAGGCTGAATGGAAGCCTCCACAATGCCAACAAGGTGTGAATTGCCTTGCATTCATCCTTTGTTGCGGACTATGAGTCATCTGTGTCACCTGAGGCCTGCTGGCAGTTGCAAACTCGTGGTTTCTGCCCCATACATTTCTGCTCGCAAACACAGTTCCAGTTAATTTATGAACATTGCTAGCACTTGTGACTTGTGTGCTGAGAGATTTGTTTGGTGTTTCACTGGTGGACATAAATGCCTGTGCTATCGCAATGGCCTTACTGAGGGTCAGTGTCTCTACAGTCAAACGTTTTCGTAGGATGGTCTCGTGGCCAATGCCCAGTAAAAAAAATCTCTGAGCATTTGCTCCAGGTAGCCATCAAACTCACATTGTCATGCAAATCGCCTTAGCTCAGCGACATAGATCACCACTTCCTGACCTTCAGATCGCTGGCACGTGTAGAACCGATACCTCACCATCAGCACGCTCTCCCTCGGGTTAAGATGCTCCTGAACCAGTGTACACAGCTCCTCATACGACTTATCTGTGGGATTCACCAAAGCCAGAAGATTCTTCATGAGGCTGTAGGTCAGTGCCTCGCAAACTGTGAGGAGGACTGCTCCCCTTTTTGCAGCGCTTCCTTCTCCGTCCAGCTCGTTGGCTACAAAGTACTGGTCTAGCCGTTCGACATAGGCTTCCCAGTCCTCACCTTCCGAGAACTTCTCCAGGATGCCCACAGTTTGCTGCATCTTTGCCTTGGATTCGTATACTTGTCACCAGTTATTGTGTTCCTAACACAGATGAGACTGCACACAGGGAGGTTAAAGTAACAGTGACCTCAATCCTTATTAAGACATTCCAAAGTGAGGAACAGGTTTTAGGGGCCGGCTTATATACAGTGCTCCCAAGGGATGCTGGGGATGCACTCCATGGTGGCGGAACATGGAAGTGCATGCTTTACAGATACACAACATTATGGATTTCCCAAGTTTTGAAGTTCAGGTAAAGAATGAGTAGCAGTAGACAATGAATCAAATTGGCTGGATTTCCCTCTTTGCAGTAGGGTAGCAGCAGGACATCACATGTGCACCCACTCCTCTGATCTTGCCATAACCTTGTTTGTTTTTCCTGGGTCGGGGGGGTCATTAGCCGTGCTTAGAAATTTACAGCACAGAAGGAGGCCATTTCAGCCTATCCTGTCTGCGCTGACCGACAAAGTGCTATCCAGCCTAATCCCACTTTCAAGCTCTTGGTCCGTAGCCCTGTAGGTTACTGCACTTCAAGTGCACATCCAAGCACTTTTTAACAGTGGTGAGGGTTTCTTCCTCTACTACCCTTTCAGGCAGTAAGCTCCAGACCCCCATCACCCTCTGGTTGAAAAAATTTCCCCTTAAATCCCGACAAGATTCCCGCCAGCAAGAGAGAGCGTTCCAATGCAACTCAGGGAGATTAAGTGGTTCTGCAAGGGGACAACATTAAAGTGTAAAGGATTTCCAATGATGAACAAACCTACCAGCTTGAGGGCACGATCTTAGAATAACGGGCCACCCATTTAAAACTGAAATGAGGAGAAATTTCTTCTCTCAGAGGGTTGTAAATCTTTGGAATTCGCTGCCTCAGAGAGCTGTGGAAGTTGGGACATTGAATAAATTTAACACAGAAATAGACAGTTTCTTAAACGACAGGGGGAATAAGGGGTAATGGGGAGTGAGCGGAGAAGTGGACCTGAGTCCATGATCAGATCAGCCATGATCTTATTGAATGGCGGAGCAGGCTCGAGGGGCTGCATGGCCTACTCCTGTTCCTATTTCTTATGCTCTTATGTTCTTTGTAAGACTCAGAAGAACTAAGGTAATTGTATGGAGGATGAATTGGAAGGAAAAGAGGTCACTTCTAAGCTCCTTCTCTCCAATAGCAGAATTTGGATTCTCTCCATTTCTACTCCTGGTCTACCGATGGTTCCATGTGCAGTTGAAAGCGAGCCAAAGGGGATGGAAACGGGCTGGACCCTGAGTCCCCACTGACATTTACATGTGTCAGGCAGGGAAGAGGTAGCCAGCGTCAGTCCCAGCTTAGGTGGAGGGAAGGAAATTTAGTTCGGGGCAGGTCTCATTGCCTGATTTTTTTCCTGTTTGCTTTCGTTATGCCATCCAATTGCAGGTGGGATTGCAGAGGAAATGTACCGACATACCACACCATGGAACTGTATTCACAACATTTCAAATTGATGATTCGCTGGAGGTTGAATCAGCAAAGAAGTCTCCCTACAACAACAACAACAACAACTTGTATTTATATAGCGCCTTTAACATAGTGAAATGTCCCAAGGCCCTTCACAGGAATATTACACGATACAACATTGACACCGAGCCGCATAAATTGAAATTGGCGCAGGTGACCAAAAGCTTGGTCAAAGAGGTATGTTTTAAGGAGCGTCTTGAAGGAGGAAAGAGAGGTAGAGGGGTGGAGAGATTTAGGCAGGGAGTTCCAGAGCTTGGGGCCGAGGCAACAGAAGGCATGGCCACCAATGGTTGAGCAATTAAAATCAGGGACGCTTAGGAGGTCAGAATTAGAGGAGCGCAGACATCTTGGGGCTTGTGAGGCTGGAGGAGATTACAGAGATTACGGAGGGGCGAGGCCATGGAGGTATTTGAAAATTAGGATGAGAATTTTGAAATCGAGGTGTTGCTTAACCAGAAGCCAATGTAGGCCAGCGAGCACAGCGAGAGATGGGTGAGTTAGGACACGGGCAGTCGAGTTTTGAATCACCTCTAGTTTACGTAGGCTAGAATGTGGGAGACCAGCCAGGAGTGCTTTGGAAAAGTAAGTCTAGAGGTAACAAAGGCACGGATGAGGGCTTCAGCAGTGGATGAACTGAGACAAGGGCAGAGACGGGCGATGTTATGGACGTGGAAATAGTTCATCTTAATTATGCTGCGGATATGTGGTTGAAAGCTCATTTCAGGGTCAATTATGACACCAAGGTTGTGAACAGTCTTGTTCCGCCTCAGACTGAAGCTGGGGAGAGGGATGGAATTAGTGGCTAGAGAACAGAGTTTGTGGTGGGAACCGAAAACAATGGCTTTGGTCTACCCAATATTCAATTGGAGAACATTTTTGCTCCTCCAGAATTGGATGTCAGACAAGTAGTCTGACAATTTAGAGACCATGGAGGGGTAGAGCGAAGTGTTAGTGAGGTGGCGCTGGGTGTCATAAGCGCACATGTGGAAACTGATGCTGTGTTTCTGGATGATGTCACCAAGGGGCAACATGTCAATGAGAAATAGGAGGGTGGCTAAGGATAGATCCTTGGGGGACACGAGAAGTAACGATGCGGGGGCAGGAAGAAAAGCCGTTGCAGGTGATTCTCCCTAGACATAACTGTTCACTTCATAGCACATGGTTGCAGAGCGACCTTGTCAGAACACTGACAAGCTCATTCTCCTGTACAGTAGAATGACATGGGACTCAGGAGTGAGGGATCTATAGAAGAGAGCAAAAATAAAAATTGTAAAATGAGAGGAGGGGCTGAGAATATTTAAACTGCCATGGCCTTCCTATGTCACACAGCCAAGACGTTTGTCTATAGAAATGGTGAAAAAAACTATTAATAGTTAAAAAGTAGTTAATAGGTCTTTATTAGAGATGAAGGCGTAGAAAAGAACAAGCAAATATAATTGTAATGGTGTGGCACAAACACACTTGGCGTTCAGTGGTGCTCCTGACCCTTATTTTTGGAAATGTTATCACTATCAATCACCTCTGCAGCTCTTGAAGGGATATTTTACTATAAGGAGCTTACACTCTTTGAATATGTATGGCACCTCAATAAGCGTCACCATGATTATACATTTCAGCAGCCGTCCAGTTGCGTTGAAATGAACTCATAACAAATGCAGGCAGAGATAAATTTTCATTCAGTACTCAGATTATATCTACATTATATTTATAATCTATATTTTATGGATAGACAGATGATGAAAAAAAAATCAATTTTGACAGAGCTGTAATAGGTATTTAAAATATATTCAATGTTCTCCAGGCATCTTTCAATGTGCTTGAAATAGCTCTGGATTTGCTTATGCAGAGCGCAAACCTGCCTAAGTCTAGTTACAAACCTTTGTGAAGTTCAATACCATTCAGTAATCTAAAAGCCCCATAGACGACATCACTGCCATACATACTAACTGTCTCACACTGTGCATGACAATCATCCTTTTAACAGTTATGTGCCACATCCACTTAACCATCTGTCATATACAACTAGTGCTCCATTCTGGATTAAAGATGGTGTGAGTGAAAAGGCATAGATTTGATCTTCATCATAATGATGATTACATACAACATTAAACAGGATTTGGGAAGCTGCCCAATTGCTGAAACATTTGAGAAATTACTAAACTCACAACCAGAAGATTATTATGAGTCTTAAGTCTCAAGGCTGCTTCTTACTCAAAGTCATATTTCTCAGTAGTGTGAGTTTTATCAGCTCATGCTAAGGTTGGTATGCAATGTGCCACATATAGCCAAACAAAGAAAGAATTTGCGATTATATAGCACCTTTCATGATTTCACAATGTCCCAAATCACTTTACAGGCAATGAAGTGCTTTTGAAGTGTAGTCACTGTTGTACTGTCAGAAACATGACAGTGAATCTGTGCACAGCAAGGTCCCATAAACAGCAATATGATCACGACCAGATCCTTTGTTTAGCGATGCAGTTTGAGGGATAAATATTGGCCACAGTGCGGGGGAGAACTCCCTGCTCTTCTTCGAAATAGTGCCATGGGATCTTTTACATCCATCTGAGAGTGCAAACTGGGTCTCAGTGTAATGTCCAATCCAAAAGGCTGCACCTCCAGCAGCACAGCACTCCCTTTGTACTGGTAGCCTAGATTTTGTGCTCAAGTGTTTGGAGTTGGACTTGAACCCACAACCTTATGACTTGGAGGCAAATGTGGTACCACTGAGCCACAACTGACACGGGTGATGACAAAACACAATAATCATTGCTGGGTTATGCAAGGATGGGGTGGCCAAGTGGTTTTGAAAGGATGGCAAAAAAATGGCAGCCTATGTTTTCTTGAAACAAGGCCACTGCTAACCAGTCTTAAAGTAGCATCGCTATTTGTGATGAAGGTCAATGGGCCAGGCTGTCCTGATGATTGGAGGAGGATGTGTCGGGGCGAACACTCTGTGATGAGTAAACAAAAATCAAAGCAGCGTGGAATTATTCAGATATTGTTTCCCCCGAAACATTCAATAAAAAATTCTTGTCCTTGGCCTCACCCATCCTGCAACCTCCTCTGGACCTATATGTCCGCTTTCACCTTCCACTTATGTGTGTGCCTCCCCATCTCTTCCCTCCACCAACTGTGGCAGAGCTTTCAGCTATCATGGCCCGATAATCTGGAATTGCCTTCCTAAAATGAAATTGCTCGCAGTCTTCAAAAATGTCCTCAAGATCCACCTCTTCAACCATTCCTTCATGCACCTCTCTAACTCAGTGGAGTGACAGATTTTATGCAGGCAAATGTGACATTTGATTTGCACCAGAATCGCACATACAGCAATGAGATGATTCACCAGATAGGTTGAGGGTGGAATGTTGGGGGAACTGCCTGCTTTTCTTTCAATCATATCATGGGATCTTCACCATCCACTTGAACTCCCAGAACAGGCAGAGTAACGTAATATTAGTCCGGTGATGTTGTAGGACTCCCTCAATACTAAACTGGTACGTCAGTCTGGATGATGAACTCAAGCCCTATTTTTGGCTAGAAACCTGTGCTCTTAATTGAACTAAAACTGACAACTAACTGCATTAAGCGCCCCCCCCCCCAAATATTGGGGGGTCTTCTGTATGAAGTTTGAATATGATTAAAGTGATCATAGATTTCATTCATTTGGATTAGTGGTTCAGTGGAATTTCCTGGGACCTGCTCCCACTCTGCCACCGTAACTTCACTAGTAGTGCGGAAGGGACCCATTTACACTGCATTTCCGGCGAAGTCACAGCGAAGCAGAGTGGGAGCAACTCCTAGGAAATTCCTGGCCAATGTGTCTTCATGGGTTTGGGTTAAAAAGGAACCATCTTCATGAGGAAGTGTTCGGCAAACTCTTCTTTAGATTTAGAACAACAATATGATGGAAATTATGTTGTAGCATACTATCTCATCCCTTGCTTGTGACCTTACCATCACAAAAATGATGTGTAGCTCCTCTCTCTGTCTTAACAACATAGGATTTGCCAACAAATTTCCATTTAAAGGTGGTGCCTCTTTAAATAATCAATTTTGCAGAGTGCATTTCAGTTTCAATAGTTATGCTTAAAACAAATGGAAGCCATCCAAGCCTTCAAACCTTCATGCATCACATGTTTTGCCCCATGCATGGGTCTTGGCTGCAGTAGCGCTTATTCTCTGTGGACATTTTTTTCTCGAAACACACAGTATCATCAGCAAGGAAAATTCTATGAGAATGGAAGCTTTAGCTCTACTAACCCCTTCCATGTTTATTACCCTAATCTAGGTTCATTCAAAACTTGGCAAGTTGAAGAAAATCAAACTTGGAGCTTATCCATAGTTCAACCCTCCCTCCCGCCCACACGCATATCCACACACTTGAACCGTCCAGGAGCAGAGACTTTCAATCTTACATTACCAATTTGTCCTTTCCCTCCAGCTGCTAAAACATGTGCTCCATTTCCCAGAGTTTCTGCCTTGTCCAGAAATCAGCATTTCTGGTCTTGGCAACAGTGTTGGATATTCCACCAGAAAGGTTGAAACTGGTACATGCTGCCAGCTGTTGAATGATTGGCAGGTGACCACTTTGGGAATGGTGGCTCGGAGAGTTTGGATAGTAATGGTTTCGTGCCGCTGGCCGCTACACACGATCTAGCTTGGCAGAACAAAGATTATATGGGACTGCTGTTCTGATAGAACGGTTTGGTGTGTGGGGGCAGGGGGGGGGGAGGCGGGGGTTGGTGAGGGAGGTGTGATGCAGCCTCTCTGTAAGTCACAAAGGCATAAGAGCACTTTGAGGCTCTAGGTTTATTTCGAAGGAAGTTGCAAAGGTTTTTCTTTTGTTGTTGAAAGTTGCCCGTTCGATCCGTGTATGATTCCCAGCATTCCGGAAAATAAATAACATTGAAAAGCAGCTCTGTTTATAGTAGGGTTTACAGCTGAAATCCACCCACTAGCTCCCTTGCTGAGGATTACAAGGCTGCGTCTGCTGCCAAGTTCTGCTATTAGGTAAACTACGAGAAAATCTGCCATTTTAAAGCCACAAAAGGATTCTAAAGCTGGAACACTGCATGTGTATATCCGAGTATGTATGTCGATACAGAAGTTTCAGTTTTACAGTGCAGCTGTCCACTCTGCGCACACAGTTTGGATTAACCCTTCAGCAACAATAGCAACTGTTGTATTGTTAGATCTTAACTTGTCCAAAGGTTTCAATGTGTTTATGTTCCTGCTCTCTGAATAATAGGGAAAGCCAAGAGGTCTTATGAAGAGAAAGTATATGTGTGATGTGTGCAAGGTGGGTAGGGGGGGGCGCGGCGGGAGGGAGGGGGTGGCGGGAGGGAGGGGGCGAGGCGGGAAAAGGGACAGAGGGACACACTCACACTGCAATATGTTTCAGGGCAGCAAACCTTTTGTGACTTATGAAGCGATGTAGAATAGCCATGGAATATAATGTGAGTTTGAGAAACTACTTCTGAGATTCAGCTTCTGAAATCGCAGCGCAGTTAACTACTGTTGCTTTCATGTGCTGAAGTATTAAAATGTCCACAGTGGCGGTCCATTTTTAAACTTTATCTGAACTTGGTTGTATATATTGCAATACATGGATTTTAGTTTGATCTAAGCGGTTACCAGCATCATGCTGTCAACCTACCTTCCCTGCAGAGACAACCTTGTGCCCCGAACTCCGACAGGTTAACTTGCACACTTTGGGTTGCATCAGCAGAGAAGGCAGAGCCTAAGTAAATATTCAGAATTGCTTTCCTTGCAGTACTTAAGTGTCTTGTTATGTTTTTACAATATGCTTAAATAATATGTACAGAGGGACGCAGCTTGTGGGAGTAGGGGAGCGATTTGGCCCTTGCAGCAATTTATAAATACAATGGTCAAGGGCTGTCACTGAGGCCGGAATTTTAGGACGCTTTTATTTGTACAGCCAAAATGGCCAACATGCTCCACCCTCTGTTTCTGATTGGTCCCCTTGGAGGATAAGCCACACCCTGAGGTTTCACAGGAATGTGGAACCTCCTATCGCAAAGTCTCACTGACTTTGTAAATTGTAACTCGATCCACTTTGACTTCCTGAAGCGACAGAGGATAGAGCTCCCCAGAAGACGGCAAGGGCCAGCCAAAGTGCCTTACCCCAGTCCAAGTTCATGCCTCCCCCAGCCGAAGTGCCTTACCCCAATCCAAGTACATCCCATCCCCAGCCAAAGTGTCTTACCCCAGTCCAAGTACATCCCTCCCCCAGCCAAAGTGTCTTACCCCAGCACAAGTGCATCCTTTCCCCCCTCCCCCCACACCATAGATGGAGCACTGTGTACAGATTGTTAATGTTTATTGGGTATGAAGTGAATAGTGACAATATCGTGACTTCTGGCTATCATCCACTCCAACGATGTCCCTTGTAGGGGGTTGGAAGATCGTGATCCGTCTTCCCTGAGTTCCCTCTCTCCTCTCTGATCCCCCCACCCCTTTCTCTCTCTATCTTTCCCTCCACCAGTCTCTCTCTCCTCTCTCCCAGCCTCTCTCTCTCCCCCTAGCCTCTCTCTCACCCCTGCAGCCTTGCTCTCTCTCCCCCCACAGCCTCTCTCTTTCTCCTCCCACTTCCAGCCTCTCTCTCTCTCCCCCCACACCCCCAGCCTCTCTCTCTCCCCCTCAGTCTCTCTTTCTCTCCCCACCTCCAGCCTCTCTCTCTCCCCAGTCTCTGTCTTGCTCCCCCAGCCTCTCTCGCTCTCACCCCCCCAGCCTCTTTCTCTCCCCCCAGCCTCTCTTCCCCGCCTCAAGCCTCTCTCTCTCTCCCCAGTATCTCTCACTCTCCCCCCAGCCTCCCTCTCTTCCCCCCCAGCCTTCCTCTCTCACTCCCCCAGTCTCTATCTCGCTCCCCCAGTCTCTCTCTCCCTACCCTCTCCCCCAGCCTCTCTCTATCTCCCCCAGCCTCTCTTGCTATTGGGCCCAGGGCCGCCGACCTCACGCCGGCCACTCTCGGGCTCAGGACCGAGGGAGCGAGTCCTGAAGGGGGGAGGGAGCGAATCGGTGAGGGAGTGAGTCGGTGAGGGAGCGAGTCTTGCGGGTCGATGAGGGAGCGAGTCCTGGAGGGGGGAGGGAGCGAGTTGGTGAGGGAGCGAGTTGGGGCCTAGCAAGGGAGCAAGTCCTGCGAGTCGGCGAGGGAATCAGCAGAGTCTCGGGCCTCAGGTCCTATGTCTGGCATCACATGGAGGGAATGATTTGGGGCCCGGGAGGGGAGGGGACGGAGATTGACAGGTGACGGGCTTGTCATCTGTAGTTCAAACAAATGCACCACCAGTAGGGGAGGCTGGACTGGACAGATGCCTGTCTGTCAAAGAAAAGTGCAGTACAAATAGATACTTTGGGAATGTTACCAGTGCTGAGATGGCAGGATGGAGGCTGGTCAGCTGTCAAAATTGAAATGATTGACAGCAGGTCGGAAGCTCACTGTCAACCTGCCTCCACACTAGTCTCCCAGGCAACGGGTCTGTCAGTGCTGAACAGACCCGACATCAAGCGGCGGGGGAGGTAATTGAGATCATTAAGTGGTTGTTAAAAGATAATTAAACACCATTTTGCACTGTACTTACCATTTTTCCAGCTTTTTCACGAGGTTCACGGCACTCAGGGATCACGTCAGGTTCATAGGTCGGGTGTTCGATCAGTATCCATTCTTCTGAATAGTTGACAGGAGCAAATGTGATATAAAAGCTACCATTTCACCATTGTTCACTTTACAATCTCAGAAACTGGAGCCTTCAGGATTTGGAAGATTTGAGCTTTATGTAGTTTGGAAGTGTTTGGAGTAAACTCTCTATCCATATCCTTGGAACAACCTCTCTCACCATTGACAGATCGCTTCTGTCATTTCAACCACACCTGCCATCTATTCTATCAGCTTCTGTGCACTTAAAAAAATCTCACATTGGTCCTCAGAATCCCCACGATCAGTCCCAACACCAACATCACCAGGCACACCAGCAGCACCAAGCACACCAGCAACACCAACAACAACACCAACCTTTGCCGTAATCAATTGATGCTGCTCAGAACATCAGCACCCAAGCACATTGCTGCCCGGGAAGCCAGGGATGGCCTCACTATGGCCAGATTTACTTCACTTGATGCTGTACACCTTGGCTGCCACATGATGCGCCAGGTTGGCACCACCCCACACCAACACCATAAAGCATCCCTACAATGCTCAAGACATTCCTTTCACACTCATCACCATTGTGGGGGGGGCGGGGGTACCGTTATGTCTCACTATTCACTGCAACTCACTAGGCCACTTTCAAAGGTGTACGCAAACCTGTTCAAGAAGACAACGTGTTGAAAATAAAGATTTCCATGTTTGACAACTCATTAACAGAAAATTGGCATGAACTTTAGCAAAAAACACCCAAGTGCCTATCCTTGTGTGTTGTTAGTTGGTATTGAACAAGGATGAGGATGAGTGTGAAGGGTGGCTATTGAGATGGGGATGTGATAATGTTGATAGAGAGAGACGGGTGGATGTGCATGGTAAGTTGGTGTGAGTAAGGATGTGCAAGATTAGGGTTGGCAAGGCAGAGTGATGGGGACGTGATGAATGGGACAGTAGGATGAGGTTGAGTGTGGCTTTGCAGTAATGTTTCATGATTTAGTGAGATCATTGAAAGGTTTGTGCCACTGCAGCCTGGTCCTCCTGACAACATCACTGCTTGTGTCCTCCTGTGCAATGTGTAACCAGGATGCATTGGTCTCCTGGGGAGGTCTCTTCCACCTATTGGAAGGGAAGAGAACCTCCCTGCGTGCTGTGACTCCCTCCATAAGCATCTGGAGGGAGTGATGTGAGAACCTGGGTGCAGACGTGCACTTTTGTGCAGTATTGGTCAGTGTTTGCAGTTGCTCAATGCTGCAGAACACTGACAGCACAATTGTTAAAATCAACGTGGCCATGGTCCCTTTAAGGAAACCGGCTGATGACGCGTCATCAAATGATGTCATCAGACCTGCTTCCTTTTAATTGGCCGGGAACCTCGCTGAGCGGGCTTAACAAGCACAATCAAGGTAAACTCACTTGTAGAGAGCAGAATGGAGCAGGCAGCGGGCTGGGTCCT
Source organism: Pristiophorus japonicus (assembly GCF_044704955.1). Lineage (NCBI taxonomy): Eukaryota > Metazoa > Chordata > Chondrichthyes > Pristiophoridae > Pristiophorus > Pristiophorus japonicus. The sequence continues at coordinate 53,385,685 of NC_091979.1, read as the reverse complement.
CGCTACAGACCCTGACCGACCTGGACTTGCCTCGATAGGAGAAATAACGGCCTGAGTGTCTTGCCACAAGGGCTGCTATCTGGGAATGTGCACCAATAAGAAATGGCTGATGTAATGAAAGTGTGGGTTTCTATTGTTGAGAAGTTTTATTTGTAATTCCCAAGATTAGTTGAGTAGTATTGAAAGCAAATGTTACTTTGCTGTTGATTAAATTAAGGGAGTACATATATTCCAAATGTTTTTTTGCTCAGTCTCACCATTTCCCTTTTGATTCAAATTGAAGGGGAGTGAGGAACACTTTAATGTACTGGACCACATGGCCACAAGTTCCACGTAGGAACTTTCTCTAAAGTACAAGGAGAAATATCAAACTTCTAAATATATCATAAATAATACAAGTATTTAAAAAAAACTGAACAATGAATACTGTTTAAAATGCTTAGAAATAATAAGTCCAAATTATAATAGTGAATTATTATACAATCAAGGGCAAACAACATTTTAAAGACATTCTATATAAATAGGTTTACAATTTTGATATGCATAGGGCTTAAGGGAAATCTTCTTCCCGTATTTGCATATTCAGCCTACCCCACCCATTTATTAAGGACGTAATTCATCAAACATTTTAAACATGCATTTACCACCAGACATTGTGAAGTGGATTTTGAGTACCTGGTTTACAATTATGCAAAGAAATTGTCAATGTTTAACAACTGCTAGTAAAAGCATAAGAAAACTAGATTGTTATGTTTAGCAAATGCTGCTTTGAGATCTAGAATGGAAGAATCAGATGACTCGATTATTCCATGATCTAATGATTATTTAAAAAATCCAGAAAGTCCCTGTCCGTTAACCTTAGTTCAATTTGATAGTTTTGCCAAGACTCTCACTTGTGCTCTAGATCTGTTAGGTGCTAGATCTATAGAGAGTATTAATATAAATCTCCAATTGGAATGCAGGACCCTTGATTGTTGCCCTATTGAGACCCTGCGAGGTGACAACATTTTAAATGCAGAATTTATTCTAATTCTAATGAATATTCAGGTGTTTGGTTCAGATGAGTTTTCAAAGTGAAATGATTGGGTGTATTCTGTCACAACTGCTTTTATTATCTTCTGTAACAAGTTGTCTACATTACTAAGGAGCTACACAACTTAATATGGCCGCTCAAATGTCCTGATATTTGCCCAAAAGATGTTCTCAGTCCTACATAAGGAAGTCGTGGCACTATTAAATCAAAGATAAGAATTTACTGTGGAGGATATAAATGCTTCATGAATCATTACTTTCTCCTTAGAGTGACATCACACAAATAGTGAGAAACAGATATATATGTGCCTCTAAGTTTGCTTGAGGCCTTTATATGCATGACCCTAAACATCCCTGTAACTCACCTGTTATCATGCATAATATTTACCAATTTCTTTTCCTGGAGAATGATGCAAATGATACATACGTCCCTCACTCCATCCTATCTAAGCAAAGAACTCGGCACTCCAGGTTGGACTACATAGAGGGGTTTGCACAAGATGAATCACGACTGAGCAAAAGCTGGTGATAGTGGAAAGGACCGAGCAGGAACTGACTGGCAAGCTCAGGTTCTAGCTCTGCTGAAGAAGACAGAGATGCAAGCTTTAGCAGCTCAGCATTCAAAAGAATGATCTTTCATGTGGAAGGCACTAGGGAAGCATCTTGTAGAAGTAGAAGAATTGGTAAAAAGATGCCTAAGAAAGGCCTTTAGGCCTGCACCTGGATGATTATTATTTCTTCTGGCATTAGTGAACACCATTAAAATATGACACCATTTGTTTTTATGATGTTGCTTGCAACGTGTTTATACAGTGGATATGGACTTGGAAAAGCAAGGTTGCATCTATGTCAATGGTAACCAGTGGAATGGGAGTTCTTTATGCAGGGTAGATGGATTGGTTCAGATGGTGATCTGGATGGGAATTGTGTTGGGAGTAGGGGGAGGAACGTTTAGGAGCAGTGATGCTCAGTGAGTTGCTGACATGCAGCTTTGGCTGCAGGCTGATGTCGGACACCTCTGGGTGATCAACTTCTTCCTCTTCATGTGGTGGATAGTCCTCTTCATCAGTCGGCAACAGGATCTCTCTCCATTGCGTGGCAAAGTTATACAAGGGGAAGCGCATCACCACAATCTTCACCACTCTCTCAGGGTTGCAGTATAGGCAACTCCAGACCGGTCAAGCCAGTGGAATTGTTGTTGAAGGATTCCTATTGACTGTTTGATGATTGCTCTGGTTGTATCTGATCTCCGCAGCTTCTGTGGGTTTTGGAGCTGAATTCTCAGCTGTGTTTAGAGAGGATCTCTTGTCAACTCGCAGCCAGCCTTGTCAGGGGAATGTTGGACTGCCACCACATGCAGCCATTATGAGAGCTACCTGGAAAAAGGACTTACATCTGCATGAACCATTGCCAGTGGTCATATACCATCTAGTCATTAAGAGAGTGAAACTCTTTTACAGTTCATGAAGGTTCCAGGCTCATTGGCAGGAGCCCTGACGTCCACATATGTGCTTTCTCTGGCACCCTGCACTTGCAGGAATCCTGCAATGGTTGAAACATCCAGAGCCCTTTCTTGCTGGCTCCTGGGGTCCAAGGGGAGCAAGATGAAGTCATTAACCCTGGCAAACAACCTACTTTCTGCTGGAATGTACTGCAGCCTGACATACAGCTGAAGCCTGGAATTATTCTGATGCATAGACATTCAGTGGTAACCTTAACTGCCACAGGCAATACATTGCTAACCCTGGTAGTGGACAGCAGCTCCTACCTGTTATGCCCTCTCATGAGAAGCACAATCTCCTCCTACACTGCTCTTCACTGAGGTTCAGGTTGCTCATTCTGGACCTGTAGAGCATATGAGCATGGTAAGGCCGCCTGAAGCAGCCCTCCTCCTTCCGAGACTCCCTGCAGGGCCAAGTTTGGCTCTCTGAAGCTCCTCCACCTGTTGTTGCTGCTGGGCCTGTTTCTTCTTGCAACCTGTGAGGAATGACCAATATCACCCCGCCCCCCCCTCCCCCCCGTCCTTTAGTAAAACAAACACCTCTCTCTGCTGATAGAACATTTGACATGCTAAGAAATGAAAAAAAGTAACACAATTTCAGCAAAAAATGTTCTCAGAAAAGCTCTTCCAACTATCCAATACCAATCATCTGCAGGTGAGTGCCCCTTTAAATAGCTCTGGAACTGGTTGTTTCCAGCCTGTACCAACGAGTACACCTGAGCATTCAACATGCTAATGTTCATGAAAATGGCATCGGGGTTCTACTGACCTCATAGGATTGGCACGCTTTAATGAGGCTCACGCCTGTTTCAGGCAGAAGCTCTGACAATCTATGTAGGTCCCAATCAAAATGGTGGCAAGTGGAATGGTAATGGAAACAGGGCAGTTAGTTCTGAACTCTTTAGTAAAGCACATGACGACAGTGACTACACTTCAAAATACTTCATTGGCTGTAAAGCGCTTTGAGACGTCTGGTGGTCGTGAAAGGCGCTATATAAATGCAACTCTTTCTTCTTTCTTTCTTATTTCTCTTAGGCTACCGTCCTGTTCCTGACTGAAAATGGGGTTGAACATCGACCCCAGTCTGCACACTTTAATGCAATAACGCACAGGTCACTGGTATAACTTTTATGCAAAATAAGGTGGTATAAGATAGTAATTTATATGAATTTTATGATGTTAAAAACAGCCGCAAAAATGATTCAGGGTGAATGTTAAAATGCTGTTAAATAAAACAATATGCCTCCTTACAATAAGTGGATTCATCCTGTCAATTAAAAAAAAACAATGCTCTTCTAAAAGTGTCGGTCCTGACAGCTATAAAGAGTTTGATAATGTCTACTCATGTAATAAAGGTCACTCTTGATTATTCAAAGTGACATAATAGGATTTACTTTAATACACTGTAAAATCTCCTGCCATTTTATTTTGCTTCATGTAACCAATATTAAAGGTTTTATGTTAAAGTGTTTTGCATACGTTTTTTGTGATTCAGTGCTTTGTCGCATTGAACAGGGCTGCTGTGTCACGGGGCGGGGGGTGAGTAGCAGGGGTCAGGGGGCTGCGGGAGCAGCGGACGGTGAGTTTTAAGCCTGCCCCCTATTTGTCCAGCAATAGTTTGGGGGCATATCTGGGCCATTCATGGGCTACCTTGGGAAATACACCTCACATGTCATTTTCGGGGCTTCCAAAGACCTCAAGTATGTCACAGAGCAAAGTTAATTGATCTGGGAGGAGGCTGATTACTTCAGAATGTAGTCCTTGGTTTCTCTTTGGTGAAAGATCTTTTTCATTCTAATCTTCAGCCAGTAAAGGTCTCTGGATCCCACCATCAGCAGGATGTTGCTCTGACTTTCCAGCACTTCACTGGGGTGGGTGTCATGATCTTATTAAATGGCGGAGCAGGCTCAAAGGGCCAAATAGCCTACTCCTGCTCCTATTTCTCATGTTCTTATGTTACCCCTCTACAGGAATGGTTCGATCACGTTGGATATTATAACGACGCCATCTCTGTGATTTGGGAAGGGGTTAATGACTTTCCAAGCAACAGAAGGAAATCCTGCCCTTGTGACAGAGAGGGATATCTGCAATTTTGATTGTGACAAAAATGATCCACTGTTATTCTCTTCTCCCCACTCCCCCACCACTCCCCGCCCCCACTCCTCCCCGCCACCATTCACCTGCATAATAAAAAGTATACTGAATTTTTTTTCATAAATACAGTCTTCTCTTAAAGGAGCGACATTAAACCAAAGATCTCAGAGTATTTCCACTTCACCTGTTAGTCACCTCTGGTCTCGCTGTCATTACAGACAATAAAACTGCAATAGCCATTGATCCTGCACTATAACAATTGCCCCCCTGATTAATTTCCATCATAATATAATATTTCTGGACACACATAACAAAAAGAACGAGTACCTGTTATTTTCCAAACAGAACCAAGGATGCAGCAACTGTTGTCCTGAAATTTCTGTGAAACCACTTGAACCAGGACACTTGCAACTGCTGGAAATCAGCAGAAGGCTGAGTGTATGTTAATGGCCTGTTAAACAATAGATGATTTCACAGCCTGCCTAGAAGTGATGAAGTGGGTTAGAACACGATGGTTAGGTCCCTGCCACCTGTGTTTGAATCCAGCCCAGACAGATGAGATGAAAGTCTCCTTTGTGTGTCATTTATAAATTAATGGTGCTTAATTTCAATCCAGGCTCTCCTGGCCATGTGTCGACGGCACAAAACTGCTCATAATTTGGCTTTAATTGTAGCTAGAATGTCACCCTTGTTTGGAAAGGCTACAAGCATGCCTGCTGGGAAATGTCATGCTGGTGCAGTCTATCCAATATTGATTCGGGGAACTTGAAACTTGCTACTGTTGGTGGCAGTGTTGAGAAAGTTTTATTCTGTAGATGATTTATGTCTGGAGTCATTGCGAGATAAATTGATGTGCACATTTTTCAGGCGCGAAATCGGCGAAACGGGGTCCAAAGGTGGTCACGATTTCCTGCACCTCACACAAGATTGGATCAGGTCACCTTTAGTCACCCTGAAACAGGCGGCAGGCTGATTTGGTTTTGCAAATCGGCGTCCGAAACCAGTTGCCAGCAACCAGGCATAGCTTGGACTGTGCAAGCACTGAATTGTTCTTACTGATCTAGAGTGGCTTAACCAGTGGTCCTTAAAAAAACCCTTCCTTAAAAAGGACCACTGGAGGCTGCTAGAAAAAAAGGCCCCAAAACATTGTTCATTTTTGTGCTTCCTCGCCCCGCCACAGGACCTACTTGAGGGCTGCTCTCAGTGTTGTAGCCAGGTCAAGTTGCTGCCATTAGTTCTGCTTCCAGTCGCCTGATTGGAGCCTGTGGCTCACCAGTTAAATGCAGATGAGGCCCGGTGACCGAATGTGGCATAGCCCTCACCCCAGCACGGACTGGTCTGTGTTGCGATCGCTGCATTGACTCACCACACATTTTGGCAATTTCTCCCCGATTGAATCTGACACTAGGTAGAATAATTGGTCAATTATCCATTCCTAGCACTGACTTCCTTTACTTTGATCCCCCAAAAGAATAACCCTGTTCCCTCCCTTTCAAACATCCAACATTCTTTTTTTCAGAAACTCTAATAATTTGACATAATTTGAATCCCCTCAAATATGCTACGGCTTTGTAACACACTTTCAAATGCGTGTTATCCTACATATAACAGAGATCCTTATAATGAGGGTAGAGTGTGTAATCAAACGCTGGTAATTTGTAACATTGATTTTACTAGTACCTCATGTAGTGGCAGAATTGTGGTTAAAATGGCACAACTCTTGCTATGTGTTGTACTATATAGAGGACAGTCATTAGAGACTTGAGCTACTGTGTTATTAATAAAATGGAAAGAACACATGAGAGTGCTATTTGATAGACGTAGCAGTTTTATAGTATGCTTAAGCTTTTAAAACTTTCAAAACTTTCAGCTACAGGTAATAAAAGTTGCAACTAAATACCAATATATAACATATCTGACAAAGTGGAAATTGGGTTCTGCTTTTTGTTAAATTAACTCACTGCAGGTATTTTTGACCCACATATAATTTACATATTTTCTTATGGAAAAGGCAAGATTCTGGAGTTAATTTAAACCAAATACCATTTTTCTTAAAAAAGCTCTCATATAAGTGAAGATTTCTTATGAGTAATGTAAACCTTTATTAAAACCTAGATATTTATTTTGCCTGCTATATATATACTTTCAGAATAATTTTAGAATAAGAGGTCACCCATTTAGAACTGAAGTGAGGAGGAATTTCTTCTTTCAGAGGGTCGTAAATCTGTGGAATTCTCTGCCACAGAGAGCTGTGGAGGCTGGATCACTGAATATATTTAAGGTGGAGATAGACAGATTTTTAACGATAAGCGAGTCAAGGGCTATGGGGAGCAGGCAGGGAAGTGGAGCTGAGCCCAAGATCAGATCAGCCATGATCTTATTAAATGGTGGAGCAGGCTCATGGGGCCAAATGGCCTACTCCTGCTCCTATTTCTTATGTTCTTATGTCTACTGTGGGGGAGGGAGGAAAGGAGAGGCGGGGGGCAGAGGCAAATGTTATTTTCCCATGGAATGGAATCATGTGCCTCTATGTATTAATCTTTTGCCCATCAACTAATATGTACAGGTTGATTTTAATTCCCTCTACCAAGGAAGCGGCGTGAATGGGGGGGGGGGGGGGGCGGTGGGGACGTTGGGCGGGATTTGGGGGGTGCAGTTAAAATGAAGCAGGGGATTTACCCGTTCTCTTCTTGCTCTGTTCTGGCCGACTGCCATTTTAAATTGTGGGTGGTAAGAACACCCATCACAAGCCAGTGGGATCCTCTGTAAATATGCAGATCGGAGTCTATTTACATCATTGCGACCCAATCTGCTATTTTAACCTGAGTGGATGATCATTGATGGCTTCCCCGCCTGGCACAGGAGTCAGGGCTAGAAGAGTCCCATCAAAGTAAGCTTTCCCCCTCACCGTATGCTGGGGATCTCTTGCCACCCAATTTTAATGGCCAGGCAGCCTATTCCTGCTGACTTCCCGGCCGTTTGGATTGGGAAGTTGATGATCAGCATGTTAATGAGGCCTGGCTGTTAACATCAGCCCAGCCTCCCTGCTACCACTCCTGGGCAGGCCAGCCTCTCGCTAGGTCGTGTTTCTGCCTGAGAGTTAAAATTCCGTCCACAGTTGCAACCATTTTTTAAATTGACTATTTCAGGAAGTTTACTGGACAATTACATTTTCTCTTACAATTTGGCACATAACTGTTCTAAAAATTCATGCTTTAAAGCTACCTGTTAGTTTTTATGAAGCATGCTTGCCTCAGGTCATGTTGAATCATGTTACTTCATGATTGAAGGTGTGTCCTTGCCTGCCACGTCATAGTGCAGGATTTGGTCAATCTAATTGCTAAGCATGTTGTAGGGTCCGAAACATTGGAAAAATTCAGTGGCCCTTCTCAATCCCAAACCAACCAGGCCTAATCATAGCTGCTTATCTTATTGCTCCAACTGTTGGTTTCTGTCTGATTCCTATCTGTTTCCTTACAGAGGCACCTCACATTTTCCATTGCTTCGCATTATGCTTCCTACTTTGAACAGAGGAAGGACAGTATTCCTCTTCCACCATTGCCCGGGAACAAGGTGCTAGCAGCACACTGGAAGTGTTCTTCTCGAGGAAGCAGGATGGGGAGGCAAAATAATGCCAAGCTTCCTCTGAGTCCTCATTAGCATACATAGAAATATTCTGTTGGATGCAGTGTAGTATCCCTGCACCTTACTACAAACTCACACGAGGCATAGATGTATCAGACACGGTCACTCTGTGACCTTCACCTTTATTGCCAGGACCAAGGAGTGCTGACCCTGGGTGGGACCTCCCCTTTTATACCTGGAAACCCAGGTGAGGAGTGTCTCCCGTAAGTTCACCCCCTGTGGTCAGGGTGTGCATTTCTCGGGTACAGGTACAGTGTACATGACTTACAGTTACATGACTATGTCATCGCAAGATGGTTAAATACATGACATCACCTCCCCCCTTAAGTCTTTTTGTTTCAGAGGATAAGTCTGTCAGGCGGTCGATGCTCTCTCGTGGAGCGCCGCAGTTGTGTCTCTGATGGCTGAGCCTTGGCACGCGTCTCTGTCACTTGAGGTGATTCCGGCCTGTCCGGGCTGGCCGCAGGGACTGTGCATGCTGAGGGCTGTCTTTGTTGCTCGTCCACTGGCAGTGGTGTGGGTGCCATCTCATGCTCTTCTTCATTTTCCTCCGTGTCTATGCTGAACCTTTTCTTTACTTGGTCCAAGTGTTTGTGGCATATCTGCCCATTGTTTAGTCAGACCACCATGACTCTATTTCCTTCTTTGCCAATTACGGTGCCCTCAAGCCACTTGGGTCCCAAAGCATGGTTAAGAACAAAAACCAGGTCATCTATTTCTGTACACCTCCCCCTTAAGTTTCGATCATGGAGCTCGGTTTGGGACTGGCGCTTGCCCTCAACAATGTCTGCCGGGGCTGGGTGAATGAGGGACAGCCGCATCTTGAGCGTGCGTTTCATGAGGAATTCCGCTGGCATGAATCCCGTGAGCAAGTGCGGCCGGGACCTGTAGGCCAGCAGGAGGCACGATAGGCGGTACTGAAGGGAGGGTCCTTGGATGCATAGCATGTCCTGTTTTATGACTTGGACTGCCCGTTCCGCCTGGCCATTGAAAGCCGGCTTGAACGGCGCTGTCCGGATGTGCTTGATACCATTGCCCGACATAAACTCCTGGAATTCATGGCTGGTGAAACACGGGCCATTGTTGCTGACCAGGATGTCCAGCAAGCCATGGGTCGCGAAAACCGTACGCAGACTCTCCACAGTGATGGATGTCGTGCACGAGTTCAATACGATGCACTCGATCCACTTCGAGTATGCATCGACAACGATCAGGAACATTTTCCCCATGAACGGACCTGCATAGTCTACGTGAATATGTGACCATGGTCTGGTGGGCCAGGGCCACGAGCTGAGTGGGGCCTCCCTGGGGGCATTACCCAGCTGGGCACACGCGTGCACCTGCAAACCCAATGTTCCAGGTGTGAGTCAATCCCCGGCCACCATACATGTGACCGGGCAATGGCCTTCATTAACACGATGCCAGGGTGCTCGCTGTGGAGTTCCCTGATGAACGCTTCCCTTCCTTTCTGGGGCATGACTACCCAGCTGCCCCATAGCAGGCAGTTGGCTTGGATGGAGAGCTCATCCATCCGTCTCTGAAACGGTCTGACTTCCTCGGGGCACGCCCTGTGTGCGGGCGCCCAATCCCCAGTCAGGACACATTTCTTTATCATGGATAGGAGGGGTTCCCTGTTGGTCCAGAGTTTGATCTGGCAGGCTGTGATGGGAGAGCCCGCAGTGTCAAAAGCCTCAACGGCCATGACCATTTCGGTGCTCTGCTCCTACGCCCCCTCGGTGGTGGCCAGTGGGAGCCTGCTGAGCGCGTCATCGCAATTTTCGGTGCCTGGCCGGTGCCGTATGGTGTAGTCATACGCAGCCAGCGTGAGGGCCCAGCGCTGTATGTGAGCTGACGCATTGGCGTTGACAGCCTTGCTGTCGGACAACAAGGATGTTAACGGCTTGTGGTCCGTCTCTAGCTCGAACTGTCTATCAAAAAGATACTGGTGCATCTTTTTCACACCATAAACACACGCAAGTGCTTCCTTCTCGACCATGCCGTATCCACGCTCTGCCTGGGAGAGCGACTTGGAGGCATAAGCCACCAGTTGGAGTCGGCCGTTATCATTGCCCTGCTGCAACACACACCCAACCCCGTAGGATGACGCATCGCATGTTAAGACCAGTTTTTTACAAGGGTCATACAAAGTCAACAGTTTGTTGGAACACAGCAGGTTCCTCGTCTTATTGAAAGCCCGTTCTTGACAGTCCCCCCATAACCATTCACAACCTTTACGCAGGAGCATGTGTAACGGCTCCAACAATGTGCTTAACTTCGGCAGAAAGATCCCAAAATAGTTCAAAAGCCCAGGAATGATCGCAAATCCGACGTGTTGCCGGGCCTGGCGGATCGCCTCTATTTTTGATTCAGTGGGCCGGATCCCATCTGCGGAAAACCTCCTGCCCAAAAACTTGACCTCTGGGGCCAAAAACACATACTTGGCCTTTTTCAGCCGCAAGCCTACCCGATCCAATCGGCGTAGCACCTCCTCCAGGTTGTGGAGGTGTTCTTCGGTGTCTCGACGCGTTATGAGAATGTCGTCTTGGAATACGATCATTCCAGGAATGGATTTGAGCAAGCTTTCCATGTTTCTCTGAAAGATGGCTGCTGCCGAACGAATGCCAAATGGGCACCTGTTGTAGACAAATAATCACTTGTGCATCGTGATGGTGGTCAGAAGCTTGGATTCTTCAGCCAGTTCCTGAGCCATGTAGGCCGAAGTGAGGTCCAACTTCGTGAACAGCTTGCCACCTGCCAGCGTGGCAAAAGAGTCCTCCGCTCTCGGGAGCGGGTATTGGTCTTGCAGCAATACTTGGTTGATGGTGGCTTTGTAGTCGCCACAAATTCTAACCGAGCCATCTGCTTTGAGGACGGGAATGATGGGACTTGCCCAGTCGCTGAATTCAATGGCCGAAATTATGCCCTCTCTGAGCAGCCTGTCCAGTTCACATTCAATTTTTTCACGCATCACATATGGTACCATTCTGGCTTTGTGGTGCACTGGTCTGGCGTCCGGAGTGATGCCTATCACTACTTTAGTGCTCTTGAATGTTCCGACACCAGGTTGAAACAGTGACCTGAATTTTTGCAGGACCTGTAAGCATGAACTTCACTCCACGGATGAAATGGCGTGCACATCCCCCCATTTCCAATTCACCTCAGCTAGCCAACTCCTCCCCAAAAGCGCGGGGCCATTTTCCGGAACAATCCAGAGTGGCAGCCGGTTCTGTAATCCATTATGTGTGTTACCACCAAATTTGCACTGCCCAGCACTGGGGTGATCTCTTTGGTGTACGTCCGTAGCTGCGTCTCAATTTGGGCCTGCTATTGTGTACAGTTTTGGTCTCCTAACCTGAGGAAGGACATTCTTGCTATTGAGGGAGTGCAGCGAAGGTTCACCAGATTGATTCCCGGGATGGCGGGACTGACATATCAAGAAAGACTGGATCAACTGGGCTTGTATTCACTGGAGTTCAGAAGAATGAGAGGGGATCTCATAGAAACGTTTAAAATTCTGACGGATTTAGACAGGTTAGATGCAGGAAGAATGTTCCCAATGTTGGGGAAGTCCAGAACCAGGGGTCACAGTCTAAGGATAAGGGTAAGCCATTTAGGACCGAGATGAGGAGAAACTTCTTCACCCAGAGAGTGGTGAACCTGTGGAATTCTCTACCACAGAAATATATTCAAAAAGGAGTTAGATGTAGTCCTTACTACTAGGGGGATCAAGGGGTATGGCGAGAAAGCAGGAATGGGGTACTGAAGTTACATGTTCAGCCATGAACTCATTTGAATGGCGGTGCAGGCTCGAAGGGCCGGATGGCCTACTCCTGCACCTATTTTCTATGTTTCTATGTTTCTATGACATGCAGGACCAGAGGAGAGGAGGTCCAAGTGCTGACTGAGCCTTAAAAGTAGCAGCAATTTTATAGGAACATGTAAAATGAGAGACCCAGATCTTCCCATTTTCAAGGATTTTTAGTGTGATAAATTGTGGTCAATTTTAAAATCAAACTGCACCTGCCAGAAAGCTGTGATTTGCGTGTCAGTGGTCTTTAAGTTTATTTAAAGGTTCCACAGCCTGTGAATGAGCTGGGGTGGCAGCAATACCTCAAGCCGGACTCGGGGCATCGCTGAAGCTTGCGTCATGGGATGCCAATAAGACAGCAGTGCTGTGCTGCCACGCAGGAGATGAAGGAATAAGGAAAACAAGTGTGGGTTTGAGAATGATGGTGCAAGAATAGAAGGAGGGTGCTGGTTTGATGGTGAGGCATTTTGGTTTAGTTAAAGGTGGAATGGGTTCTGTTGTATGATCAGGGGGAAAGTGAGAATTCCTACTTTGCGGTAAGAAAACAGTTGCTAGTGGCTCAGAAGTTGGCCCAGATGACTGTCAAATTCAAAATGGTTATTTCCTCTTGGTAGCCTCCAAATGGGAAAAGGAGGGTTGGCACGGTACTCAACACAGCTTCCATCACTATCTATGAAAAACCTACGGATGTTTAGTGTAAGATCCATGCTTTCGTACGCCTTGGTGAAGGTGCTGACAATGGCTTGGAGTTCAGCCTCTGAATGTGCGCAGACCCTTTCCTTCAACGACTGTCTGTCCCACCTCTGACAGAGACTGTAATTCCAGTATTGGACTGTACAGTCACCTGAGAACTCATTTTTGGAGCAGAAGCAAGTCTTCCTTGATTTCAAGGGACTGCCTATGATGATGATGATGATGAAAAACTAACGGCAATTTGCCACAAGCGCTGAATCAGTTGAACCATTTTGTTCAAAAATTCAAAAATAAAGGACTTCCTTGACAATACCAGCTTGTCTCTTCAGATAGCACATAAACAACAGTTAAGGAAACAGTAGTGCCAGGTTTTTGTGGGCAGAGTCCGCCCCTGATTTGCACCCAGTGTTGTTAGAGGATGTCTGTATTGCTCACACTAAAGTTTATTGGATTTGTCTGTCAATCAATTCACACATTATGTTTTAAAAGGCACATTTTTACTAAATACCATCTTTAGTCATTTTTAATTTTTATTGCAAGCACGAGAGCTCCAGTTGGAACCTAATTTTATTTTGAAACAAAGATTGCAATCAATTGCTGATGGCAGTGATACCATGGTTACACATTTGTACGATGGAATAACTGTTAGTCAAAATTGATTGCAGGGCAAATGAAATCTTCTGCTAAACCTGAGGTATCAATTCTGTCAAATTATGTAGGCTAATTTCATAGGTATCAAAAATTATGCTTACAAAACTAATCCAAGAACCGATTCACGAAATCAACATTGTTCCATATGGTATTTGACATTCTGAAGTTCATCAGCTCACTGTGCCTACACTAATGTCCTCATTATGGCACTAACCTATGATTCCTGTGGAGTTGTGTTTAAAGCATTTATCATCCGGCAAACAAAACATTATCAAATGTATCTGCTTTGTATAATAACGGCAGAAGGAAATATACAATAGAAGTGTTGATGGAGGTAAGTCCTCAGGATTTACCTTCAATTGAGCAAGCTGCCCAAAGTTAGGATGCTTGGATCACCCCAGTGCAACCCCTCTTCCCCCTCATTTCAACCTCACTAGTATGAGAATGGCCACATTATCCATTTGTTTATCTTCTGGAATCACCAAAATATTATTTTTATGATTTTACGAAGTTGGTTGATGATGAAACATGAACACTCATGTTTGGGACTGATTTGCGAATTGTGGTTGAAAGAAAGAAAGTTGCATTAATATAGCGCCTCGTCACATCCTTAGGATGAGCCGAGACACTTTGCAATCAGTCGTGGCAGCCAATATGTGCACAGCAAGGTCTCACAAACATCAAATGAATGACCAGATAATCTATTCCTGGTGGTGGTGTTGGTTGAGGTTGAATGTTGGCAAGCACAACAACAACTTCTATTTATGTAGCAGATGGGTGTACAACATCCCCACTGACACCTGGGAGTCCCTGGCCCAAAACTGCCCAAAGTGGAGGAAGAGCATCCGGGAGGGTGCTGAGCACCTCGAATCTTGTCGCCGAGAGTATGCAGAAACCAAGCGCAGATAGCAGAAGGAGCGTGCGGCAAACAAGGCTCCCCACCCACCCTTTCCTTCAATCACTGTCTTCCCACCTGTGACAGAGATTGCAATTCCCGCATTGGATTGTTCAGTCACCTAAAAACTCACTTTTAGAGTAGAAGCAAATCATCCTCGACTCCGAGGGACTGCCTATGATGATGATGATGGTATGGAAAACAGATGCCAAGGTAGGAAAAAAGAGATCAGGAGAGGTTGCCAAAATCTTGGTCGCAGAGATGAGTTTTCAAGAGGTTCTTAAAGAAGGGGAGAGAGTGATGGGCAGAGACACTGAAGTAGTTGTCGGGGAGGGGTGATTTTCAAAGGTAGAATTAAGCTTTGTGATGGAGAGAACTGTGGAGTCTCAAACTGAGCTCAGGGCTGTCGCAGATGGCAAGGTTGTAAACACGGAGTGGCCTCGAAGGCACAGAATCAGTGGTAAGGGGATGGTTTGTGGCTGGGGTTGAAGACAATGGCTTCAGTCATCTCAGTGTTAAACTGGAAGAGGTTGAAATTCATCCAACAACACCTGGAGATCTCCCTATTCTTCAAATAATTCTTCAAAAGGCACTCCCTCAGCAAAGCACTGATGTGTCAGCCTAAACGATGTGTTCAATCGTGGCTAGGAACCACTACATTCTGGCTTAGAGGCGGGAGTAATACCAACTGAGCCAAGTTAACACACTATGAAGGCTCTTCTTACTTTAGTTTAGTTCCCCCATTATGCCTAAAAATTTGGTGAGCTTGGACTGTGGTTTATGCTCATCCATAGATACAGTGTTGTATGGGTGAGAGACTGATGAGCTCCAAGGCATTTTCTAATCCTGATCATTCCAATTGAGATTTGTTTGTGAACATTTAAGACAATTTAGGCTTGCATGTGCCGATTCCTGCAAGAATGGAAAATAGAACTGCACACGAAGGGATCACTTTGCCAGTTTTTATCCCTTTTCTCCAATTGCGCCTCTTACCAACAAGGCAAAATAAATGTTGATGCCCCCATATTGTGAAGTAGCAGCTACGAGGGAGCAACAAGCAGATTTAGTTTTTTCAAGGTTTTTCTTAAATTGTATTTTGTTGTTTAGTATCTGTCCATTCCATCTGATTTCTATGACGCTCCAGTGGTGGTGATGCCTCTGAGAAACTTGCTTTCATAATGCTGGAGGCAGGGGAAATGTCCGAGACTTCCATTTATGCGGTGGTCTGAGTGGGCTATCTATCCATGGAATCTAATTCCCTAGTGTTCTGAGATATCTACGAGTGGTTTCCACTTTGCTGGTGGTCCAAGGAGCCTCCTCCTGCCAGCCTTGTGCACCACAGTCCTGCTTTTGTTTCCCAGATTTACAGATTCAGAACATGAGAATTTCATCAGCTCTAAATCCAAATAAATCAAAGGGTCATCCCCAGTGAAAGATAGGAGCATCAACCATTGACAATATTAAATTACTTTGATGAGCAATTATCAGTTTTGAGAAGATCAATATTTGTTTTTCTATATGTTTTTAAATCAGAAATACAAAACTATAATAAGTAGCATCAAAATATAATGGATATCGATATACTGAGAAGGTGGAAATGATGATCAATGAAAATGACCTCGATGATGGTAAAACATTGAGGAAAAGCGATTTAAATTGTTGTTGGCCTTCAAATTCCATCTACTTCTTTGATCAATAAGGTGCTGCACTTAACATCCAGTGTTAGAAGAATTTTAAGTCTAAACTGAAAAGGATCATGCTAAGCTTCAGAAAATGTAATGATATTTTGGAAAAGATCTTATTTGCGATCATTTTTAACATTCTGCCTATGTCAGCTCCGAATGCCTTCCTTTACTGTTGCTTCCTGTCAGTTGTGCTATTGTGCATGTTCATTAGACCATTGTGCTTATGCTAACACTCTTATTCTGGATGGTGAGAAAGAGTGTATACAATCTACACTGAGCTCCGTGTGCTTAGTATGCATACTATGCCGTGCTGAAAGGATACTTCATTAATGGCACAAAAGGAAAAGATAACATGCAAATAAAGGATAATGATGGGAAATATAACTTGGGTTTGGTGGTGAAATGGTTAAGAGATTTCTGCTTCTTTGAATGATTTATGCAGTTTGTGATCTCGTAAGCTTGTAGCTCTCCATATCAACAGGAACTAATAGTGCCTTCAGAACGACGTCAAGGAACTGATCTTGGTTGAGATCAGGTCAGAGTCAACTTCCTCCATCAGGAATGGCCCAAAGGGCAGCCGGAGCTCTGTAACACTGAAGCTACTACAGCCTTGCACCTTCAGTGGAGAGGAGCATTCGACTGTCACATGTTGTAATGTCCCAAACTCTGTGTTAATGCAATACAACGTCATATTGCCAGCCGGTAAATTTACCTGTGGAGATCATGGACTGGTTTCGCTGGATAAGCAACCCAGAGGTCATGAGTTCAAATCCAACCAGGCAAATTGTGAAATTGAATTCAATAATCCTGGTGATCTGTGGGCTAGCAGCAGGTAAAATGATTGTGAAAGCTAGATTGTGATTAAAAATCCAATTGGTTTACTTACGTCCTTCGGGAAAGGGAACCTGCTCTGGCCTGCAAATGATTCCAGTCTCACACTATGTGGTAAACTCTTAGGGCTAGACTTCCCACTTCACATCGCCCATCTATGGCCCATATATTGCCCTAAACAGACCTCTATTGCCCATTTTGAGGAAAAAGTGGAAACTAGGCCAGAAAAATAAGCCCCAAATTTCGGCTCACTTTGCAGAACTGATCGCTGAGCTGATCGTCCACACAAGGCCCATCCCAACTTTCGGCACATCACCATCACAAGGCTGGGCTGATTTAAGGCTGAAAACATCGCTGTGAAATAGTTGCATTTCCCGGGCTTTATAGAAGGAAATGGGCCCTACAGGCGCCATTTTGAAGATCGGAGGAAGGGGGGGAGACAGCCAACAAATCGTGCTTAGATGGTTGTGAGTGATTTATGGGTCCTGTATAGATAGATCTACTCAGACTTTTAATTATATTTAATTTTATTAATAGTAGCCTCGTGGATTAGGCATTTTTTAGTGCAAAGTTCATTTATACCTAGTGAAAATAATTATTTAAAGTGAAGGGGCCTATGCTTTCTGCGCCATTACTCGTAACTGCTCACAAGCTGGTTTCTGAAAGGATCAATCGAAGATGTGGCAGAGAAATGCGTAGACAGAGACAGAGGAGACAGAGGAGGTGAACGTACAGCCAAAGAAGGTACAAAGAAACGCAATGTTACCTCAGCTTATCTGAAAACGCATGTCTAAGGAGGCTGCACTTCTGGAAGGAGGTCATCGATGAGATTTGCCAGCTCATCAAGGGGCATCTTCAGCCTTCCAGCACCATTATAACCGCATTGTCCGTTGAGGTGAAGGTTACTGCAACCCTAGCCTTCTACGCTTCGGGATCTTTTCAGGCTTCAGCTGGTAACATCTGTCCTATCTCTCAGCATGCCACACACTGCTGTATTCGGCAGGTGACTGAAGCCCTTTACGCTCGCAGGATGGACCTTATAATCTTCCCTATGACCAGGGAGGCACAGACCAGGAGGGCTTTGGGTTTCTCCAGAATAGCAAACTTCCTCAAGGTGCAGGGAGCAATAGACAGGACGCACATTGCCCTGAAAGCCCTCTTAAAGAACGCGGAGGTGTTTCTTAACAGAAAGAGATTCCACTCCCTGAATGTGCAGCTTGTTGTCGGCCACAAATAAATAATCATGACAGTAAATGTTACATTTCCCGGCAGCATCCATGATGCGCACATCCTACGTGAGAGAGCTATCCCTGACCTGTTTTTCAATCAGCCAGGAGGTCATGGTTGGATGCTGGGGTAAATGGATATGGCCTTTCCAGTTGGCTGTTGACCCCACTGCATAATCCCATCACTGAAGCAGAGAAACATGACAATAAAAGCCACATAGCGACACGCAACATCGTCAAAAAGACAATTGGAGTCCTAAAGCAGTGCTTCAGATGCCTGCACTGTTCTGGTGGCAGCTTACAGTACCACCCTGACCAGGTTTACTGTGTTGTGTTGCATGCTGTATAACCTAACTATAAGGAGAGGACAACTAATGACAGATGAGGCTGCAACCCCCCCTCCCCCCCAGAAGAACAGTACCCCGTGGGAGTTATGCGGCCGCAAAGCTGTTGTGTCAGCAGCTAATAAAGGAACACTTTGCATGAACTTACATTGGGGATCGTCACGTTTACATTTAGATTAACAATTACGTTTATACAAAAGTTGCATTTGTGTTCAGTTACGTTGAGTTACGTTTGAGCCTTGCCTGCACTGGCCTGTCCTTTGTAGTGCAGCATTTGCATTAATGCTGCACTAAAACAGGGAAGGTGGCTCAACTGTGGCTAACAAGGGAAATTAAGGATAGTGTTAAATCCAAGGAAGAGGCATATAAATTGGCCAGAAAAAGCAGCAAACCTGAGGACTGGGAGAAATTTAGAATTCAGCAGAGGAGGACAAAGGGTTTAATTAGGAGGGGGGAAATTGAGTATGAGAGGAAGCTTGCCGGGAACATAAAAACTGACTGCAAAAGATTCTATCGATATGTGAAGAGAAAAAGATTAGTGAAGACAAACATAGGTCCCTTGCAGTCAGATTCAGGTGAATTTATAATGGGGAACAAAGAAATGGCAGACCAGTTGAACAAATACTCTGGTTCTGTCATCACGAAGGAAGACAAAAATAACCTTCCGGAAGTACTAGGGGACCGAGGGTCTAGTGAGAAGGAGGAACTGAAGGATATCCTTATTAGGCGGGAAATTGTTTTAGGGAAATTGATGGGATTGAAGGCCGATAAATCCCCGGGGCCTGATAGTCTGCATCCCAGAGTACTTAAGGAAGTAGCCCTAGAAATAGTGGATGCATTGGTGATCATTTTCCAATATTCTATTGACTCTGGATCAGTTCCTATGGACTGGAGGATAGCTAATGTAACACCACTTTTTAAAAAAGGTGGGAGAGAGAAAACGGGTAATTATAGACCGGTTAGCCTGACATCAGTAGTGGGGAAAATGTTGGAATCAATTATTAAAGATGAAATAACAGTGCATTTGGAAAGCAGTGACAGGATCGGTCCAAGTCAACATGGATTTATGAAAGAGAAATCATGCTTGACCAATCTTCTGGAATTTTTTGAGGATTTAACTAGTAGAGTGGACAAGGGAGAACCAGTGGATGTGGTGTATTTGGACTTTCAAAAGGCTTTTGACAAGATCCCACACAAGAGATTAGCATGCAAAATTAAAGCACATGGTATTGGAGGTAATGTACTGATGTGGATAGAGAATTGGTTGGCAGACAGGAAGCAAAGAGTTGGGATAAACGGGTCCTTTTCAGAATAGCAGACTGTGACTAGTGGGGTGCCACAAGACTCAGTGCTGGGACCCCAGCTATTTACAATATACATTAATGATTTGGATGAAGGAATTGAGTGTAATATCTCCAAGTTTGCAGATAACACTAAACTGGATGGCGGTGTGAGCTGTGAGGAGGACGCTAAGTGGCTGCAGGGTGACTTGGACAGGTTAGGTGAATGGGCAAATGCATGGCAGATGCAATATAATGTGGATAAATGTGAGGTTATCCACTTTGGAGGCAAAAACACGAAGGCAGAATATTATCTGAATGCCGGCAGTTAGGAAAAGGGGAGGTGGAACGAGACCAGGGTGACATGGTACATCAGTCATTGAAAGTTGGCATGCAGGTACAGCAGGCGGTGAAGAAGGCAAATGATATATGTTGGCCTTCATAGCTAGGGGTTTTGACTATAGGAGCAGGGAGATCTTACTGCAGTTGTGCAGGGCCTTGGTGAGGCCTCACCTGGAATATTGTGTTCAGTTTTGGTTTCCTAA
Source organism: Pristiophorus japonicus (assembly GCF_044704955.1). Lineage (NCBI taxonomy): Eukaryota > Metazoa > Chordata > Chondrichthyes > Pristiophoridae > Pristiophorus > Pristiophorus japonicus. Next base: position 53,365,455 of record NC_091979.1, on the reverse strand, counting down.
TCTGCGGAAGGACGTTCTTGCTATTGAGGGAGTGCAGCGAAGGTGCACCAGACCCGGGATGGCTGGACTGACATATGAGGAGAGACTGGATCGACTGGGCTTTTATTCACTGGAGTTTAGAAGGATGAGAGGGGATCTCACAGAAACATATAAAATTCTGACAGGACTGGACAGGTTAGATGCAGGAGAATGGTCCCGATGTTGGGGAAGTCCAGAACCAGGGGTCACAGTCTAAGGATAAGGGGTAAGCCATTTAGGAGTGAGATGAGGAAAAACTTCTTCACTCAGAGAGTTGTTAACCTGTGGAATTCCCTACCGCTGAGAGTTGTTGATGCCAGTTCATTGGATATATTCAAGAGGGAGTTAGATGTGGCCCTTATGGCTAAAGGGATCAAGGGGTATGGAGAGAAAGCAGGAAACATGGAAACATAGAAACATAGAAAATAGGTGCAGGAGTAAGCCATTCGGCCCTTCGAGCCTGCACTCCCATTCAATAAGATCATGGCTGATCATTCAACTCAGTACCCCTTTCCTGCTTTCTCTCCACACCCCTCGATCCCTTTAGCTGTAAGGGCCATATCTAACTCCCTCTTGAATATATCCAATGAACTGGCATCAACAACTCTCTGCGGCAGGAAATTCCACAGGTTAACAACTCTCTGCGTGAAGAAGTTTCTCCTCATCTCAGTCCTAAATGGCCTATCCCTTATCCTAAGACTGTGTCCCCTGGTTCTGGACTTCCCAACATCGGGAACATTCTTCCCGCATCTAACCTGTCCCGTCTCGTCAGAATCTTATACGTTTCTATGAGACCCCCTCTCATCCTTCTAAACTCCAGTGTATAAAGGCCCAGTTGATCCAGTCTCTCCTCATATATCAGCCCAGCCATCCCTGGAATCAGTCTGGTGAACCTTCGCTGCACTCCCTCTATAGCAAGAACGTCCTTACTCAGATTAGGAGACCAAAACTGAACACAATATTCCAGGTGAGGCCTCACCAAGGCCCTGTACAATTGCAGTAAGACCTCCCTGCTCCTATACTCAAATCCCCTAGCTATGAAGTCCAACATGCCATTTGCCTTCTTCACCGCCTGCTGCACCTGCATGCCAACTTTCAATGACTGATGAACCATGACACCCAGGTCTCGTTGCACCTCCTCTTTTCCTAATCTGAAGGAAAGGGGTACTGAGGTGAATGATCAGCCATGATCTTATTGAATGGTGGTGCAGGCTTAAAGGGCTGAAGGACCTACTCCTGCACCTATTATCTATGTTTCTATGTTGCTATACTTAACTTAAGTAATGTTATTACAAGAGAATAAAGATGTTAAATTATTCAAAATGCCTAAGTTAACTAACCTTATCAGAGAATGAAAATCATTAACAAAATTTATTGCAAACTGAATTCTTTTCAAACACCCTCCTCACCACCGCACCCCCCCCCCGCCCCCCACCCCCAACTATGAACGAACATTTTAAACAATCTAACATACACTGAACAATGATCTCTCCTCTCTCCTCTCTGTCTCTGCCTTCCTCCACTCTCTCTTTCCTCTCTCTCTCTCTCTCTGCCCCTTCCTGTGCGTTCTGTGCATGTGTGGATGATGCCTGACCTCCTCCTGACCTCCCATACATGCACAGAAGCCGTTAGCTAGGGAAGCTTTTTGACTTCCTCTGTCGGTGGGCAAATGCAACTTCGCCGAAAATCACATCGCCCATTCCACATCGTCGGCCTAAGGCCGAGTGGAAAATCGCACCAGAAAAATGGCCTTGTACCAGCGATTAGTAAGGCTGAGACGTCCTACATCACTGGAACAAGGCCCATTTTTGGGGGCGATGGCCCCCTCGTGGAAAGTCTAGCCCTTAATGTCCTTTGCAAGAAAGAAAGAAAGACTTGCATTTATATAGCGCCTTTCCTGACCATTGGACGTCTCAAAGCGCTTTACAGCCAATTAAGTACTTTTGGAGTGTAGTCATTGTTGTAATGTGGGAAATGCGGCAGCCAGCTTTCTCACAGCAAAATCCCACAAACTGCAATGTGATAACGACCAGATAATCTGTTTTTGTTATGTTGGTTGAGGGATAAATATTGGCCAGGACACTGGGGATAACTCTCCTGCTCTTCTTTGAAATAGTGCCAAGGGATCTTTTACGTCCACTTGAGAGGGCAGACGAGGCCTCGGTTTAACGTCTCATCTGAAAGATGTCACCTCCAACAGTGCAGCACTCTCTCAGCACTGCATTGAAGTGGCATAACAAACTATTCAGTTGTCAGGGCAATTACGAATGAGCTGGCGTCACCCGCATTCTGACAATTAAAAAAAACATGTTATAAGTGAACCCAGTGACAGTCTGAATACTGCCAAACTGTCTCTAGTACATTTGTGGACCAGTCTGACCACTTGCAGGGGCTTGATTTAACGTAGCATAATTAACAAAGTAGCAACGAATTTCAGACAGTAAAGATCAATATGTTGTCTCAAATATATAAATATATCTATTTTGCTGATAATGCTTCTGTCAGTGTGCCACTCCAATGTTCTGCAGGGCACTCAGGATGGGCACCTCTGTATCTGGTCTTCAGGCACCTGATGTCTCGATTTTCAAGATGACGCTGACCCTAGGATTTAAGATGGGGTCAAACGTTCTTAGCACTTGGTGCTCTAAGGTCTGCTGCACTTTCGGTGGCGGGGAGGGGCACAGGAAGTGAAAGCCCATGTTAGTTCTGGCGTATTAGTCTAATCAACCACAGAATAAACACAATAATATTAAAGCCGTAGTACTATTTTGGAAAAATAATTATATTTACATATTATATTAGAACCAGCCGCAAACATGTCTAATGTGGCTTTCACACAGATATGACACAGATAAGATAACTCACCTTGTGCTCTAAGGCAATAAAATGGAAGGGTTTTGAATAGCATTTTAATACTGCAGGTGTCCACAATCAAATCAAATAATTTGACAAATTGCGATATTGAGATTTATTCTCCTGTGAAAGGAATAACATAAGCCCGATATATTAAATAGTATCTTTTATTGAACAGGATCAATTGCTATTATATGTGCTGGGCGAGCTTTGAAAGCCATGTCCGTGTCAAAAGCCACAGTTCATGTTGAGTGGTGAAAGGGTTAATGGTCTCTGCAGTAACTCACAGATGATTACAACTAAGACTAAATTGTAAACAAGGAATACCTGGGAAAAACTGCCAAAATTGCTCGTCCTAATTTGCAAACAGATTAGTTGCCCTGTTTTCTAGGCTGGCTTATATTAGCACGGCTCTGCATTCCACATCAGGGTTAGTTTAGCCAAGGAGCAGGACATGATTGGTCATGGGAGAATATAGGCAGAAAGTTACACATTTCCTATGATGTAAAAGTAAATTATACTGCAGCATGAGTGATTACACTGGAGAATGTGGGGCTACGGAGAATAATAAAAATCAGCCTGGACTAATTTCCTTTGAACAACTGAGCACATATAGGTCATTATTTCCTGTAATCCACAGGCTTTGGTGCACAGGTCTCTGTACTGAGCCAAAAAAACACTGAAAAAAAAATAATGAAACAGCAGACTTCTGAGAGGCCAAAGGTCAACTTTCTATTTAAAGAATGGAACTTCGTGGACTTTTTTTTTGCAATCAGGACTACGGTAAAATAGCTCGGAATCAGATTTTAGATATGTCATGACAGAAAATGCCAGGCACTAAGAGATTGAAACACTATGTGAAGGGTGTAATGGGGTGGCGTTATACTCTTGCAGAGTGTAATTTGATAATTAGTCTTTGCATCTACTGTATGTTTTACTACATGCAAATGGCTCCAGGGAAGGAGCTAATGAAAGAGTGCGGACAGGAGAGATCTTTATTCCAAAGCTACGCCTCCGCATAGGTCACTGGAATTCATTTGTCTACATCCTGTACGGCACGTAGGGGAAAAAAAACTGCTTGGGATCTTTGAATGGAATGCAAAGGGGCATGGGAATCACAGTGTCACGGTGGTCACCAGAGCAGTCTTGGCTGAGCTTAAAACGAGACAGCACCATCAGACCTCTTAAAGTACAGTAAATTGGTGCCCATATCAGGCTACCTATCTGCTGCAGTCTGTGCAATAGGCTGAGAAAAAGTGTGTGGGTTTGAGACAATGCCTGAGGCAGCACAGGGCCACTGAGAGCAGCCACATGCCTCTCTACTTCCACCGCTATTAAGTGACCTCAGTAACAATCAAGTGTACTGTTACAGTTCATTTCAATAATTAAACAGTTCAGGGATGTCAGTGCTTTACACTGACTGTCAATAAGGCAACCCTAGGCCACAAATTATTCTCATACAAGATTTAGTAAGATAGGTTAAATTCCTGAAAGCTAAATTACAGGAACATAAATGCACGGATTTGCTTGTTAAAGTATTATTAAAGAATTTTTTATGTGCTTTTTTCCCCCATTCAGCTGAGGCACTATGAACTAAGAGGATAATGGCTACTTTATTTAAGAAATAACAATTGACTGTACAGCTTTTGTACTTTCTTACCCCAAAAATTAAAACACTGCCATCATGTGTGACGTAACCAGTCCTTCCTATGTTTACAACAATAGGGATTGAACTAGATCATCAAAATATGGATTCAAAAGCTCAAATGGCAAACTTGAAAACAAAAAGAAATGACCATTTTCTTTTGCACTCTGTGGGAATTATTAGCAATTCCACATTTGGCAACAGTGAGACGGTGACTCAAGCGATGGTGCTTAATTGGCGAAATATAAGCCTCGGTATTAACCCATCACTGCCGGCGAGAATGGGTCAGGTTCGCTTCGGACTTCAATGGAGTGTAAAATCGAGCAGGCATCTGATCTGAAGCTGGCCTGCTTTTACTGAGTGGGTTAGGTTTGTATCGGAGCAATTAACTCATGTTTCATTATCCATGCTGGGGAGAATTTTTGCGGGTCTCTTCCCCTCTTCCGCTCTGTCTTCAGCAGAAGCCCTGGTGAAATGGTGTGAATGTCCATTTTTAGAATTTTACACTGCATCTTTGGGATTCGGTCTTTCTTCAGCTGAAGCTCCACTGGGAGTTCAGAGAACCCCTGTAGAAATTCCAGTCTTTATGATGCCACAGTAACTACCTCGTGAAATCATAAATAAAATTTAGCTTGCCATTTTGCACCTCCAACTTTCTCTCGTTCCTTCAGATCTTGTAGACAATGGGATGGATTTTGACCTTTGGGCGACCAACCGTTTGACTATTCCGGTGGCAAAGAGGAACTCCCGCGATTTTAAGGCCCCGACTCATTGAAATTTAACAGGTGAGCTGCAGGGTCCCAAACTTATAGTGCACTAGATTGAGGCCTCAGGATCGGGTTGAGTGGGGGAGGGGGGTGTGTGTGTGGGGGGTGGGGGCGAGATGGGGGGTGGCAGTGGAGGGGAGTTGTGATCGTGGAGAGAGAGGGTCCCAGGTCAGCAGTGGCCTAGATTATTTTTGTGGGCCTAGAGGAATTAACAAAAATAATTTGAGACTTACCTTTGAAGAGTCTCTTCAGTCCCATCGCCCATGGAACTGGTCAGAGTCTCCACTATGCCTCTGAAGTTTAATTCTTTATTAGTATGGTGTAGGCTGTTCAATTTAATACATATTCCCTCTCTTTTTGTTCATTGGTGCCATAATAATTATTTATAGCTGTCTGGATTTAATTGCATCTTCCACCTATTGACCTAGTTGCCTAAAATAACAAAATCTTTCTGAATCTGGATTAATTGGGCTAGATTTTCGGTTTTCGGCGAAAACGGTAGTTTTGCGGCAAAATTACCATTTTCGCTGCGCTACCATTTTTAGGTTGAACTTTCGGCCTTTATGTGGTAAAGTTGGCGTTGCACGACGATTCGCGGTGCGAACTGCGAGTTTCGGCAACTTTAGTCCAGGACCGAAAGCGCTGCGAGAGAGGCCTTATCAGGGAGGGGGAAAAGAAAAAAACTGCAAAAAACATTCGAAAAATATTCACAAAACATTCACAAAACCCTTACCTACTAAATTGCTGAAAAATAATTAAAAAATAAAAACTTTAACTTACCTCTTTTGTAGATCTTCATTCTTACCGCTGCTGGCAGGGCTGCACCGACAGGTTTGACCTGTCGATGTGCTGGGCGTGGCATAAGGGTCGGGAGAGAGCCGAAAGTACGACACAAACGCAATCTACATCGTTGTGTGTCGGCGCACCTCTCCCCGGTGGTACTTGGAAGCGCCGCCGTAAACAGGTACCCGAGGATCCCGCCGATCGGGTTTTCGCGGCAAAAACCCAGTCACAAACCTGGTGAAAATCTGGCCCAGAGGGTCAGAATTCTTCTGCTGACATCATACATTTATTCCTGAATCTTTCCCCTGTTTAATACTTCTAGTGAACTATAAATTTATTCTTATCCCATTTCTCTTCATTATTTGCCATGCCTCCTATTTTTGTATTGTTTACAAAAATTGATAATTTTACTGGCAATAACTTTATTAAAGTCAATATATTTATTATATTAAAAATAGTAAGAGGACTAAGAACAATCATGGAGTAACCTGCCCATGACCTTTTTGAAAGTCAAAAAGCTTGAAAGTCAATTTATGGTTATTGGGGTAGATCTGGACTTTGTGCGATAGTGTAAAACATGTGATAGCGAATCAGCAATCCATTTTACAACTAAGAACTTAAGAATTAGGAGCAGGAGTAGGCCATAAGGCCATTTGAGCCTGCTCCCCCATTCAATGAAATCATGGTTGATCTTCTACATCAACACCATGTTCCTGCCTTTTCCGCATGAATCTTAATTCCCCTAGTGCCCAAAATTCTAGCGATCTCTGTCTGGAATATACTCATCGACTAAGCATCCACAGCCCGCTGGGGTAGAGAATTTGAAAGATTCACAAACCTCCGAGTGAAGAAATTCCTTCTCATCTCAGTCCTAAATAACCAACCCCTTATCCTGAGACTATGACGCCCTAGGTCGAGACTCTCCAGCCAGGGGAAACAGCTTCTCAGCATCTATTTCCAATCAGGAGAGAGCTAAAATGGGCTGTCAACTCACTATCACCTGGTTTACATCATCACACAAAGTCAAGAGCTACCCCCTTGTTTCTTGTTTGTAAGCCAATTTTTCAAACTGCACCATATTTACATCTTCATGTGTTGTAATTCCTCCTGTACTATATTTTCTATGATTCTATACAAACTATACTATAGTTTAAAATGACTTGGATAAGTATTTGACAGGGATGAATGTAAAAGAATATGGGGAAAAGGCTGAAAAATGGGATTCAAGCAGATAGTTCTAGTTCAAAAGCTAGCACTGGTACATATCTGATAGGCTGAATGATCTCCTTCTGTCCTGTAATTTCAAGAACTCTTTGATCCTACTCCATGGTTCCATACCTCAAGCATCAATCACTTGTGTCCAAGCGTTCTGAATTACATTCTCAATTATATTTTGCCTGTACTCCATATCAGTAGTCTTCAAAAAGCTTCACCAGATTAGTTGAACGTGACATTCCTTTTCTGAATACATGCCGACTGCCCTGTAATAATTTAATGCTTTTCAAGGAACATGCTCACAAGACTAAAGATCAATTGAAAGACTTTTCCTATGAGATATTACATTTATTGGTCTATCATTTGTAGATATGTCCCTTTCTTTGGTGCCCTGTAATATTAATGATTTGTAATTTTGTGGATTTGTGAAAATCAAACCATTTGATTTTGGGAGGGAATCCAAACTTCAAATTAATACAAATGCTCAGTCACCTCCACATTTACTTCTTTATTTAACATACTGGACTAAGTCGCATTCTCCACTCCTCTTTTCATTGGATATATTCAAGAGGGAGTTAGATATGGCCCTTGAGGCTAAAGGGATCAAGGGGTATGGAGAGAAAGCAGGAAAGGGGTACTGAGGTGAATGATCAGCCATGATCTTATTGAATGATGGTGCAGGCTCGAAGGGCCAAATGGCCTACTCCTGCACTATGTTCTATGTTTCTATGTTTCTATGTAAGTCGCTACATTTCTTTTTCTGCCCCAAAGCCCCTTTTCTTGCTCAAGCAACATTAAATACATGCAGTTGCTGCAACAGAAGTTGTTGATAACATTTGTAAACCTGTCCATGTATTGAGTACAAATAAATCCTGTAGTACTACTTAACAAATGTCTACTTGAAATGCACTTGACTTTAATAATAAGCAAAATGTGCTTCACTGTGTACATTCAGTTCATCCATGTTCTAAATACACCTTGGAGATGGAGGCTTTGCATGGTTAAGAACTCCATGTGCGTGGTCTGATTGTATTGACGTGTAACACAGGCAGGAATTTGTCAATGAACATTGCAGACACTTCCTACATTGTGCAGGTTTACTGAGCAATTTATAAAACTGGGCATGCAGCCCCACAACTTTGTTCTCCACAGAATTCATAACTGCATTCAGAGGCACTGCTCTTCTCTGATGGCATATATAGCTACACACGTCGGGGATATGGATTTCTCAATGTGAATCCCTCTAATCTTATACTATGAAGAGGAGGATGAAAACATGGAAGTGGGTAGATTTGAGGCTGCTGGAGGCTGCACATGTACCCATGCACCATGGTCTACAGACCAAGAAGGTTTTACTTAGATTTTTCTGACAGTGCCTCAGAAGGCTACAATTCCTCCCAGTCTATTGAAGAAGCATGTTAAGTGCTGGTTGAAAACCTGTAGCCCACTTCCATCAGGTGAACAGCATTGTCTCTACCAGTCAAGGACACCATTGCCTTGAAATTCTTTGCAACTGGCTCCTTCCATAGAGCATTGAGGTGACCTTTGCCACATTAGTCAGGCAGAAGAGCACAGATCTGGGAGCTATTCCTGCTGATGATCCACAATGAACCATCCAAACTGGGACAGAACCTTTGAGACTAATACCATGCAGGGGTTAGAGGTGAAGAAAAAGGTCTATAAGATGATCATGATGATTCGGGATACTGCTGAACCGATTGACAATCTGTTCAAGATCATCCAGTATAGCAAGGGACTATTTCCTATTTGCATGCTGGCTGTTCAACTCACACAAGGTAGCAAAAATATGGGGCACTTGGATACCATTGTCTATGCTGTTGCAAATTTCAATATATGTATGTTTTGTATCTGCTTACAGGAAAAGGCCACAGAGAACAGACAGGAACAAATTTGGATGGGGCTGGTCCTACAAATTTTTGTTCACTTACTCATTACAAGGAGTCAGCCTGCCAATTTCTGGGCTCGCGAGACCATAGTGAGGAAACATGAGTTTAAAGGCCTTCTCTAAGGTCAAGATTAATGCCATTCTTTGCGTATTATTGTTACTCTTCCTACTCACTGTCACTGACACAGTGAAATATACTACACCACGGTATGATTCACAATACCTTGATATGTAAGCTCTGTTGGAAGGGGTGTCTTACTGCCAGCATTCCTCTGAGGATAATAGGAGATAAGATGTCATCTGCCAATGGCCTCAGCACCTTTTGTCATTCACTCCTAGTTTGACAGGCACCAGCCTAGGTCCATCAAATCCAGGAGAATCCAGTAGTGAGTTTCAGGATGGCATACTGGGTGAATCACAGGGCACAGAATGGAGATGGCTGTAAAAGAGCAGATAACCTCTGTCTGGCATGTCAGTTCAAGTTTTTCTTCAGTTGCTGAGCCGTAGGATTAGGTCTTCAATAAAGTCTGATCCTTGAACATCAGTCTTCCATATAGTCTTTTGCGAGTTTGTCAAGCACCCTGCAAAACTTGGTGATTACTGCAAAGGAGTCCACTCTCCACTTCGCTCCAGTGACACACAATTAATCGAACTGTAAACGCTGATGGGAAACATGGCCACACCTGGGAAAGTGGAGCCCTCTGTTACTAAGTCTTAAGCCCAGGCGATGTTTTGCTAATAGATGCTATGATTGGGTCTTTAGCCACCATGGACTACAACATACAACGGTCTTATTTGTCGGTTTCAGTATGTTGGAACTTCAGATTGCAAGATCCATATTGCAAGGCTTCAACAATCTCATTGCTGCCCAGCGGCCTGCTCTCAGACCATAAGACAGGCAGCAGGAAAATGGCAAGAATCAACACAGATGTGTAACAGGGTACCAACACATTTGTCTCACCCAGTTACCTACTCAAATGACTTGAGCTGTGCTATATAGTATGCAGGGTCAGTCAGCCACTGCAGCATTAAACATGGCACTAATAGTTGCAGAGGCATCTAATGACCCACTACAAGGACATATTGGACCACCTCCATTCTAAGAGGCAATACTATCACCCAGCATCCAGCCAGCATACTTCTTCTTACCCCTGCTCTATGTCCATTGTTTTTTACCCTTAATATAAAGCGCTTTTAAATGTCTTCTTATACATAAGAAGCATGATAGAAGTACACATTTTTGTTGTTGTCTTTATCCACATCGTTGGTTACAAGTACCATGTATTGCTTCAAAATGTCTGGCATACATGTTGTTAGGTGTTATGAAGAAATGTAACAAAAATTAAATAGTCAGTTGAACTAATACTAATCAATAATTGTTCATAATTAATCAGCTAGCACTCAATCACTAATCAAATGTCCTAGTATGATCATAGTACTCCTTACATACTTCAATAGCTCTCACCTATTAAGAGTTTTGCCTCTCTAAGTCAATTTTTTAATGATAATGAGCAATCATCTCAACAGAACCTAAGCTTTGATCCATATTAATTGTCTTGATCTTCAAAGACAAAGTCCCCACTTATTTTAGATGAATTTTACATTTTTTTTAAAGAATAATATGGAAATTAGTGCTAGTAATTAATTTTTTATTATGCGTCTCAAGTTTTGATAAGTGCAAGTTGATAACTGCATCTAGAATTCATTTCCAAATTTAATTAGGGAAAGCAGCACAAGACAAAAATGTTCAGAGGCTATAGATTAAAGGCTATGACTTAAACCAAAACCTAATTTATACAGATAAACAGTAAAGTTTTAACACACTGTTTCATAGAGTTGTCAACCTCAAAGAGTTGAGTGCCAGAATAACAGAACATTTTTATTTAACCACATAAATGCTGGTAGAGAGCATTTTATTGCATTATACAAAGCTCCTGAGTGTATATTCTCCAGGATCTCTATTTGGGTTGTGAGTGAGGGCCAGAATTATTTTTGGAAAAAAAAGCTTATTAATTAATAACACAATTTAAAATAAAAATGTAATTAGAAAAAATCATGTAGGCAACCAGCAGTTAATGGCATAGTATTGTAAAATACGATATCTTAGTCCCTACATTTGACTTGTACGCAATTAATCACACAACTTATATTTGGTCTGGAGTGCACGCGTTTTAAAAAAAAATTATACTGATCTTGGGCTAGCAGTTTGAGAAGATGGCAGAATGTCTGCTTTGATGCCAGTTGTTTATCGGTTTGAATCACAGCATTCATCACCTCCAATTTCAAATATTGATAATTTATTCAGTTCAAATCCCTAAATATGAACCTCAAATCTTATTTCCAAAATAAATGTGCTATCAAGCAAACTTTACCAGTGGATGGTATCATAAGTGGAACATATAGCACAAGGAACATATTACGGATGTTATTAAAGGATAAATCCACTGGGGGCTGGAGCAGCATTAATTTGACAATTTTGCCTAGACATTTAGAAATTAGAGCATATGAGGATGCCATTCAGCCTATCACACCCGTGCTTGTGCTTGTTCTTCCACTAGAGTTGTCTACTCAACTTCCCTGCCCTATCTTCATATCTTTTTATTATATACTTGCCTTTCTATCACTTAGCCGATTCTCTTTTAAATCATGTTATAATCTCTGCCTGATTTTGATTTTTCAAATTACATGTTTTAATAATTCTTTGTATGAAAAATAGTTCTTCTAACTTCACCTCCGTTCGTGTAATGAGAATTCTGAGTCTATGGGCTCAATTTTCCCCAATGCTGTTTTTTTGCGTATTGCCAGAGTTACGCCCATTTTTTTTGGGCCCCAACTACTTCAATAAAATAAGCAGCAAGTTTCCCCATTCTATTATTTGAAATTGGCGCCGTGCAGCCTGTCCTGACACTCTGCCATCTTCTCAAACTGCTCGCCCATGATCAGTATCATTATTTTTTCAAAGATGTGTACACTCCAAACCAAATATAAGCTGTGTGATTAACTGCATAAAAGTCAACTGTAGGGACTAAGATATCGTATTTGGGGGGTGGAGCAAAATGTCTGCGCCGAAAAAAACGATGCCCCCCCCTTCTGCGCATGCGTGGAAAAAAAGGACATTTTTAACTTGATTGCTATGGGTGCGCATGCCCAGTATAGCTCTCAGTCTGCATTCGGCCATTTTTAAAGAGCCAGTTGTGTGTGAGACTTTGAATTCTCATTGGAAAAATCGGAGTTGCAATACAAGATGCAACGCGGCTCAAGGACCAAGAATTTCTTATAGGATGAAGTGGAGGCACTGGTTACTGTAATTGAGGCCAGATGGCATGAGCTGGACACCAGCAGAGGTCACATAAAAGTTTCACCAAAAGAAATGAAGAAACGCTGGAACCAACTTGCAAAAGATTACTGTGCACTCCGGGGTCTGGAGGCCAGTGCAAAAAGAAATGGCAGAACTGTGGTCAAATAGTTAGTATAAGTAATATTTTCATTTATTCAATGGAATTGCAATTGTAAATGTGACCAGTTGTATATCTCCCACCCAGCAGAAAGACACCCTCTCTAAAAAGTTATATTTTCATTCTTGCAGAGGAAAGTGGCACACAATAAACGTGAAAGAACTCAAACAGGAGGAGACCCGGCAAATCTGCACCTACTGACGCCCTTGGAAGAGAGAGTCGCTGCTTTGATGGGTCTTGCCAGGAGAAAAGCAACCACCACTGCACAAGCTGGGCCCACACTCGAGGGAGAGGGGTAGTCCTGCAAATTCCACAGTCTGGCTTTGCAAAAGTCAAGTACTGCGCACGGCTAGCCATGCTGCGGTTCATGGGGATGTCTCCGTCAGCTACGCTTCGGTTGATGCAATGTGCTATCATTCATCATGATCCTTCAAATCAGCCTGCTGCCTGCGCTGTGTGAGCCTACTCATGCCACCCACCCTACCCCCTCCTTTGCTGCTAACCATTTGTCTGGTCTGTTATATTTTACAGAACTTGAGGCCAACCCTGACGATGCAAAAGAAGATTCAGACGCGGACGAACCTGAAGCGGAGAACATCTTCCGATCACACCTTTCAGATCAAGAGCATGGGGTTGAGGGGGAGGGGGGAGGTGATGGATGAAGCCCCCACTGTTATACTCACTTTGGAGGAGGTGCAGGTGATGCCCATTGAGGTGCCAGCCCCTTTCCTGAATAGTACGAGTGTTGCTGGGCCATTCCTTGGTTTCCCACAGTCCGAGGCTTGTGATTCCAGTACAGTGCAGCGAGGCACACCCAGGGCCTCACCGTCCGAGGCTGCAAGTCCCAGTGGGGTGGAGTGAGGCGCACCCAGGGCCCCACCGTCCAGGGCTGCGGGTCCCAGTGGGATGCAGCGAGGCACATCCAGGGCCCCACCATTCCAGGCTGCAGATCTGCTTTGACCAACTCGCAGATCTCAGTGACAACTTCTTTGCAGAAACGCAGCCTTTTGACACAGTCTGCATTACTCAGGTGCAGGTATGAATGCCTGTCTCGATATACCCGATGTGGATAAGGCCTCCTGCCCATCATCCTACGTGCTCTGAGGTTCCTCATGCAATGACATTGAATCAATTGTCTCCTCCGCAGCACTGTCATGCAGAAGACTTGCACGAGTGATGGCATTGTCAGTATTGCCCCCATGATTAAATTGTACCTTTGCAAGAAACTCAAAACGGCAGACAGGACAAGCTTCTTTGTTATCTCCCTCCCCAAGGTCGACACCCTAGTATGGACCACACCCAGGTCTGAGTATGCGCAATGGGCTAGCTTAGATTGGGAAATATGCCCCCGGGCTTCACTGATGCTGCTTGCTGCATAGTGGCATAGTGTAAGGCTTCTCATGCCTTCAGTCCGGCTCCTACAACCCCTTTGTTAAGATTCTGCCAACCAGTGGCAACAATCATATATTATTTATTCCCCAAAAACTTTCATAATCTTGAAACCCTCTGCCACAGGGCTATGGATAAAGAACAGGGGTGTGGGATTAATTGGATAGCTCTTTCAAAGACCTGGCACAGGCATGATGGGCCGACTGGCCCCTTTCTGTGCTGTATGATTCACTGAATCCATGGATCTTTCTTTAAACTTGTTTGTTCCAATAAAATACCAATTTTTTCAAGCTGGTCCATGGTATTCCTCCTATAACAGGGGCCCCAGAACTGCATTCAATAGACTAACTGTGGTTAACTAATGCCTTGTATAAATTCAACATCACTTCCTTGCTCTTCTATTCGATGCTCCATGTATAAAACCCAGAATCTCAGTTTACTTTTTTGGACCTTTTCTCCCCACACACTCCATCTGCATGCAAGATGCCTTTGCTCCTTCACTCTGTTAAAAATTCTACCAGCTAAGGTCATCTTTCTTTTGCTGTTCTTTTTCCAAAAATGTAATAATTGGCATTTCTCTGCATCTGCCATTTATGTGTTCACTTGGCCACCCTGTCTCTGTGCTCCTGCAATCTCCCATAGTCTTCCTCATAGTTTACTATGTACCTTAGTTTGGTACTGTCAACAGATTTCAATATCGTTCCCTTTTCAGCTATGTCCAAGTTATTTATATCAAAAGAAAATAAAAGAAATACCATGCACAGCCCAATCCATTTCCCATAATTTATTTAAAGAAATATGCATGATTTTAAAGCTTCTTCACATTAGGGATTCATTATTTTATTGAACCTAGTTTGCTATCAGTCATTGAGCTCAGAACACTGCTGAAAAGAAAGAAAACTATGCGTGAATAATCTAAATTTGAAATTGTTCCATTTAGGTGCAAGTTCTATACTTCTGTCATAACAGCTGCAGGTGGCATTAAGGTAAACACTCAAGGTCTCAAATGTCTACCTCAGCTTTGCGATTTCTTAACTAGGCATAAAAATCTATTGGTGTGGGGGAGGGATGGTGAGGAACTGGGGAAAAAATATGCTTAAGAAACCATAATGACTTGAGGTGGCATTCCAGATTTGCAGTATTGTCACTGTAAGTTTCTCAATGGGATTATCTAGTCTGCTTGGAAAATCACTTTCTGACGTGAACCAGTGATAATGGTAAACAACTTGAGTGGCTATAATTTTCCATAGTTCCCTTCAAATAGCAAGACTATGGGCTAGAACCTCCACTTTGATGCTTATCGCCCAAAAATGGGCGATATTTCCGGTGTGGACGTTAAAAAAGGGTTTTCAGATCGCCTAGTTTACATTTTTGAGAATGAGCGTTACTGCGAGCAATATCAAATGGGTGGTAGCATTACATTTTTTTGACCTTCTGCCATAAAGTGTGGCCGTCCTTAGCAACGGCATGGCAATGCTTGACTCCCGCGATTCAGAAGAGGAGACAGAGAGAGAGGGAGCTCAGAGGGACCGAAGGTGTGGCTGAGTGTGGCGTGGCTGCTTTGGGAGGAAGGAGGGAGACTTTAGAGCATCACATCAAGTAGCCAAACAAAAATTATCTGTTACCAGCCACATATTTGACCAAATTTGCCCTATAATGGAGGAAGAGGAGGAGACATCACAGTACGCTGTGGAGACTGATGCTTGAGAGAGCAGTGAGGTGGGAGAGGAGCACATTGGAGGCCGCAAAAAGAGCCAGGAGGTTCTCGGACGAGGTAAATGACTTCCTCCTGCAGGAGGTTGAGTTATGCTGGGGTGATTTGACACAGGGAGGGCGTGGGAAGCCCACGCCAAAGGCCTACCAAAGGATATGGACTGAGATAGCAGAGGTGGTCTCGTCGGCGACCAACAAAGTGTGTGAGGGCAACCAATGCCGCAAACGATGGAACGACCTTGTGGGATCCACAAGAGTAAGTATTACATTGATTTACATATACTTACGTATTTATATAATTTGATTTGTAACAGTCATGAGTGACTCTCAGCAGATGTGAGGTCTTGCACTTTTACCTGGAATGTTTTACTCAAAGCCTGTGGTTGCGGTGTACATCTTTAGGTAAAGAATGATAATGATCATAATAATCATGATTACATCTGTCGGTTATCTGTTGTATCAGTGTCTGTGACATTACCTAGCAATGATATCACACAATGATCTCAAGCCATGTCGTCCTGTCACCTTTTACAGAAGAAGCTATCGACAATGAGGTCCATGCAGAGGCGAACGGGTGGTGGGCCACCAGTCCCCAGCGACATCACTGAGATGGAGGAGCGAGTGCTCGCACTTGTGGGGAAGCACCTCTGGACAGCCACGGATGCATCTGCAGACCCTGAAGTGATGTCACATACGTAAAACTTACACCATTGCGTGATGTAAAGTCAATAGATGCCACACCCACTCATATCCGAACAATCATATATGATAGATGATCTCGAAAAGTGTCATAGAAATAAGGCTGGCCGAATGGAAATCATTGCAATGCAATGTGTTGATAGTCATGAAATGTGATGCCTGCGATGAATTTGAGTGCGATGGTGCTTTTGTCGTGCATATGATGTGTGTGGCGCTGGACTCACCTTGTCACTCTAGCACCTCCTTCTCCTCTAATAACCTCATTTATGTTTTGCAGTTCAACCAGCAGCCCCAGGCAAGACCACAGAGGCCAGAAGGTGGGGGCGTGGGGCAGGAGTCGGCGGACGATCCTACTACATCTGGTGCTGAGGACCTCCGATTCTCGCTCGTCAATCTATTGGGTCTGTTCTCGACGGATGAGAGCGCGGACTTCGACGAACCTGCATCGCCACGCTCCAGAAGCCATTCAAACCCAAGGCCATCTAGTGGTCCTCCGGTCATTCCCACCTCCACTCTGGCGGTACCGGCCCCAAACACCTCTCCACAGGGCAACCCATTTGTCCCCAGGTCGGCGCTGACCCTGCGGACGCCTCGTGGACGCAGCAGGTCTGTTCCAAGAGCATGACATGACAGCGGAGAGATGGTGCAGTTGTCCAGGAGGACTGTAGACATTGGTGACCATCTCATCGAAGCACTGGGGGGCATATCTCGACAGCTGGCCACCATGACCGAGTACATGGCGGAGTCCTTCGATGCGATCGCCAGGAACACTGCTGCCACAGGCGTCCCAGTGGGCCCCGAGCACGGCACTACACCCCCTAGGTCCCGCACCACCACTGCGAATGACAGATAAGAACAAGGACCAAGATCCTGCTTCTGCATCAGAGAATGTTGACCCCTCGGCACCCCCCACTCCCGTATCCGTGCAACCACTGCACCTGCCTTCATCCCCCCCAATGAGGCACTGCCTGAGGAGCTCCTCGGCCAGGCACCGTGGAGCGAGGAGGGGAAGGGGTAGAGGTGGGGAGAAGAAGGAGAGTGGGGAAGGAAAGTGAGGTGCATGTGCGCACATGATGGCTGTGTTATATCTCCATCTGGGTGTATGCAATTTGTTGCAATGTATGGGGGCTGGGGACCACACTCCTGAATTGCCTTTATATTCTGTGTTGCTGGACAAGTTGAACATGTGTTTTGTGTCAATGGTGGAAAAAGTGGGATATGGGTGGGGGTTGGATGTTATTGGCTGTGATACTTATGATTTCAGACCAATGTTGGTAATAAAGTTTTGTTACTGAACATAAACTTTTTGTGCATTGTCTCAGATAGCTGGACCATTACACACTGGTGATTCCTTACCATGAAAGGGTTAAATACAACTTAACATCAAACAAAGTAAACTTTACCTGGCACCGAGTTGATGGGCACCATTGATATCTGAGCTGCACACACACAGCAGTGTGTCAGTGTTGTCACTCACATCAATGCTCTTTGAGACAAATCTTTCCGATATCTGCTCCTCACGTAAGAATGGGATTTAACAAATGCCAGCCACACCGCTGGCGTTAGTTCCGGTTAGTTCCACTTTTTGTGGGCAGTTTTTTGAGCGAGTGATATTGTGGCCGATGTGTGTGCGAGATGGTGAAATTGATATGGGCGATCTCCATGGCCGCAAGTTTGAGGGTATTGTGTTGCTAACACAGATGAGACTGCACACAGGAAGGTTAACGTAACAGTGACCTCAGTCTTTATTAAGACACTCCAGAGTGAGGAACAGGCCTTGGGGGCCGGCTTATATACCAGTGCTCCCAAGGGATGCTGGGATCCCTCGGGACTTCAGGGCATGCACTCCCTGGTGGTGGAACATGGGAGTGCATGCTTTACAGATGCACAACATCACTCCCCTCCAAAGTCAAAGTGAAAACTATTTACAAGGTGAGGCGGTCGGGAGCCTTTCTTTCCTTGGTGGGCCGCCTCGGTACAAATGTCTGTTCTGGTGTGTTGGCTGTGCCCTCGCTGGGCTGGCGTGTTGTTGGCCCTGCAGGGCTGCTGGGTGAGCCTGGTCTTGCTGGGTTGTTGGGCATGATGGGTTCGATTTCCTAGTCTGGGGTGGTGTCGTTGATCCTTTGGGTGTGAGCTGTGGGCTCGAAAAAGGTGGTGTCTGCTGTGGGTTGTTCAGGGCAGTCTGTGAACTGCAGCCTCGTTTGGTCCAGGTGCTTTCTGCAAATTTGTCCATTGTCTAGTTTGACTACAAACACCCTACTCCCTCCTTTAGCTATCACCGTGCCCATGATCCACTTGGGACCATGTCCATAGTTTAGAACATACACAGGGTCATTCAGATCAATTTCCCGTGACACAGTGGCGCGACCATCGTTTACATTTTGTTGCTGCCACCTGCTCTCTACCTGATCATGCAGGTTGAGGTGAACCAGCGAGAGTCTGGTTTTAAGTGTCCTTTTCATGAGTAGCTCAGCCGGGAGTACCCCTGTGAGCGAGTGAGGTCTCGTGCGGTAGCTGAGCAGTACTCAGGACAGGCGGGTTTGGAGTGAGCCTTCAGTGACTCGTTTAAGGCTCTGTTTGATTGTTTGTACTACCCGCTCTGCCTGCCCATTGGAGGCTGGTTTAAACGGGGTGACATGTTTGATCCCATTGCGGGTCATGAATTCTTTAAATTCGGCACTGGTGAAACATGACCCGTTGTCACTGACCAGTATGTCAGGCAGGCCATGGGTGGCAAACATGGCCCTGAGGCTTTCAATGGTGGCGGTGGCGGTGCTTCCCGACATTATTTCACATTCAATCCATTTTGAAAAAGCATCCACCACCACCAGGAACATTTTACCGAGAAACGGGCCCGCATAGTCGACATGGATCCTCGACCATGGTCTGGAGGCCAGGACCTCAAACTTGGTGGTGCCTCTCTGGGCGCATTGCTCAACTGAGCACACACGCTACATTGTTGTACACAGGACTCTAAGTCAGTGTCGATACCGGGCCACCACACATGGGATCTGGCTATCGCTTTCATCATTACCATACCCGGGTGTGTGCTGTGGCGATCCAAGATGAACGTCTTCTTGCCCTTTTTGGGTAGCACTACGCGGTTACCCCACAACAGGCAGTCTGCCTGAATGGACAGCTCGTCCTTTCGATGCTGGAACGGCTTGATTAGTTCTTGAATTTCAACGGGGATGCTGGCCCAGCTCCCATGCAGTACACAGTTTTTTACTAGGGTCAGCAGAGGATCTTGGCTGATCCAAGTCCTAATCTGGCGGGCCGTGACAGGTGATTTATCATTTTCAAACGCTTCCATGACCATCAACAAGTCTGCGGGCTGCGCCATCATCAACAAGTTTTCAGGCTGCGCCATTTCCACCCCCATGGTGGGCAATGGTAGCCGACTGAGAGCATCTGCACAGTTCTCAGTGCCTGGCCTGTGGTCGATGGTATAGTTATATACTGACAGCGCGAGTGCCCATCTTTGTATGCGGGCTGAGGGATTAGTATTTATCCCCTTGTTTTCAGCGAACAGGGATATGAGGGGCTTGTGATCGGTTTCCAGCTCAAATTTGAGGCAAACAGGTACTGATGCATTTTCTTTACCCTGAACACACACGCTAATGCCTCTTTCTCAATCATGCTGTAGGCCCTCTCAGCCTTAGACAAGCTCCTGGAGGCATAGGCGACAGGTTGCAACTTCCCCGCAATGTTAGCTTGTTGTAATACACACCCGACTCTGTACAATGACGCATCACATGCTAGTACAAGTCTTTTACACGGGTTATACAATACAAGCAGCTTGTTGGAGCATAAAATGTTTCTGGCTTTCTCAAAAGCAATTACTTGGTTTTTTTCCCCATACCCAGTTCTCACCTTTACACAACAACACATGTAGGGGCTTTAAGAGAGTGCTTAACCCTGGTAGGAAGTTACCAAAATAGTTGAGGAGTCCCAGGAACGACCGCAGCTCCATGATGTTCTGTGGCCTGGGCGCATTCCTGATAGTCTCTATCTTGGCGTCTGTGGGCCGAATGCTGTCCGCCGCGATTTTTCTCCCCAAAATCTCCACTTCTGTTGCCATGAAGATGCATTTCGACCTCTTCAGCTGCAGTCCTACGCGATCCAGTCACTGGAGGACCTCCTCCAGGTTTTTTGGGTGCTCGACGGTGTCCCAACCCGTGACCAATATGTCGTCCTGAAAAACCATCGTGCGTGGTAATGACTTGAGTAGGCTCTCCATGTTTCTCTGGAAGATCGCTGCAGCCAATTGAATTCCAAATGGGCATCTGTTGTAGATGAACAGTTGATGCGTGTTGATGCAGGTGAGGCCCTTCGAAGACTCCACCAGCTCTTGCGTCATGTAGGCCGAAGTCAGGCCAAGCTTGGTGAACGTCTTGCCTCCTGCCAGCATCGCAAATAGGTCGTCTGCCTTAGGTAGCGGGTATTGGTCCTGTAGCGAGAAACGATTAATAGTTACTTTATAATCGCCGCAAATCCTGACCGTGCCATCACTTTTGAGTACTGGAACAATCAGGCTGGCTCACTCGCTGAATTCCACTGGGGAGATGATGCCCTCACGTTGCAGCCTGTCCAGCTCGATTTCCACTCTCTTCCTCATCATGTGAGGTACCGCTCACGCCTTGTGGTAAATGGATCGTGCCTCTGGGACCAAGTGGATCCGCAACTTCGCCCTGGAAAAGTTTCCAATGCGTGGCTCAAAAAGGGAAGGAAATTTGTTAAGAACCTGGGTACATGAGGCCTCATCGACATGTGATAGCGCTCGGATGTCATCCCAGTTCCAGCGAATTTTGCCCAGCCAGCTCCTTCCAAGCAGTGTGGGACCATCGCCTGGGACATTCCAGAGTGGCAGTTCGTGCACCGTGCCCTCGTAGGTGACCTTGACCATGGCGCTGCCCAGAACTGTGATTAGCTCTTTGGTGTACGTTCTCAGTTTCGTGTGGATGGGGCTCAGGGCTGGCTGATATGTGTGCGAGATGGTGAAATTGATGATGGGCGATCTCCATGGCCGCAAGTTTGAGTGTATTGTGTTCCTAACATAGATGAGACTGCTCACAGGAAGGTTAAAGTAACAGTGACCTCAGTCTTTATTAAGACACTCCAGAGTGAGGAACAGGCCTTAGTGGCCGGCTTATATACTGGGATCCCTTGGGACTTCAGGGGATGCGCTCCCTGGTGGTGGAACATGGGAGTGCATGCTTTACAGATGCACAACCGGGTAAATATGCTCGTTACAACAAAAAACAGTTGGCGGGCATTCATATTGAATCTCGGCGTTATTTCCGTGCAGAAAGTAATGCTGGGCGATATTATGGGCGTTGATTTTGCCCATTCTGCTGATTCCGCCCAATAAAAGTGGGCGGGTGGTAATATTTTTTCCCGACGTTAAGCACATTGGGAAAATAAAGCTCGGCGATAAGTCTCCTAAAAAAGCCCATCAGTTTCCATTTTGTGCCAAAATGGGTGATATATGCCATTTCTGTGGTAAAATGGACGTTAATGGGCGTTAAGCAAGGAAAAAAAGTGGAGGTTCTAGCCCTATGTCCTTAGTGAGGCATAACTGCAACTCTAAGAGTTCACAGTATTAAGGAGTTCAGGGAACTGGATTTACTGTCATAACTGCATCTGACTGAGCTCCCTCCATTTGCACAATTGGTAAAGACAATGTTCAATATCATTAAGGGGATACATTTTGCAGGATGCACACTTTTAGTTCTACCAAGTCCCTTAAGATTCATTAAGTCAAGTGTGCCTGATGTATTTTAATGGTGCAGTTTTGGTCTCCTTCCCTCAGAAAGGATATACTTGCCATAGAGGGAGTGCAGCGAAGGTTCACCAGACTGATTCCTGGGATGGCAGGACTGCCGTATGAGGAATGATTGAGTCGACTAGGCCTGTATTCACTAGAGTTTAGAACAGTTTTGGTCTCCTAACTTGAGGAAGGACATTCTTGCTATTGAGGGAGTGCAGCGAAGGTTCACCAGACTGATTCCCGGGATGGCGGGACTGACATATCAAGAAAGTCTGGATCAACTGGGTTTGTATTCACTGGAGTTCAGAAGAATGAAAGGGGAATTCATAGAAACGTTTAAAATTCTGACAGGATTGGACAGGTTAGATGCAGGAAGAATGTTCCTAATGTTAGGGAAGTCCAGAACCAGGGGTCACAGTCTCAGGATAAAGGATAAGCCATTTAGGACTGAGATGAGGAGAAACTTCTTCACCCAGAGAGTGGTGAACCTGTGGAATTCTCTACCACAGAAAGTTGTTAAGGCCAATTCACTAAATATATTCAAAAAGGAGTTAGATGAAGTCCTTACTACTAGGGGGATCAAGGGATATGGCGAGAAAACAGGAATGGGGTACTGAAGTTGCATGTTCAGCCATGAACTCATTGAATGGTGGTGCAGGCTCGAAGGGCCGAATGGCCTACTCCTGCACCTATTTTCTATGTTTCTATGTTTCTAAAATGCATCAAGGGGTATGGGGAAAAAGGGGGAATATGGTGTTGAGATAGAGGATCAGTCATGATCATATTGAATGGCGGTGCAGGCTCGAAGGGCTAAATGGCCTATTACTGCTCCTATTTTCTATGTTTCTATGTTTCTATGTTACACAGGTTGCGAAATACAAAATGTCCCCATGACATTACACAGCTTCAGGAAGCCCACTAAAAAAAATATACTCCTTGTAAAATGTACATCCTTATGAATGGGCAACTGAATAAGACAGGCCAACAAAGTTCAATCCAGGGTTAGTGTTGAATTATGTCACCTCGACTTTGGTTGAAACAGGAATGCTACACTTAGCCTCACCTGGGCTGGAAGAAAATGACTTGGAATTTCTGCTGCCGATGCTCATCCAGTAACACCTGCTGAAAAATATATGTTTGGGAGTTGTTGGGTAAAAACAGGATCTACCTCGGCAGTCACAGCAATTAAAAATGAAACTACTGGCACTCATAGTTCCAGATTATACATGATAAATGGCCAATTGCTTGAAGTGCTAGCGGGTGGCCAGTGCCTTTGGAACCAGACCCCAACAACAGTCAGCCCTTAAGAAAATAGGGAAGGGGAAAGGGAAAATGAAAAAAGAAAATTGAGTCAAGCCTACATTTCAGTGTTTGGCTGAATGTTCCTCTTGCCTTGTAAATCAATTGTATTGCTGATCAAGAATATTGGACATTAAAGAACAGATAATGCTGCTTGACTGACTTCATTGTTTCCATCCAGCAGGTACAATTTGTCCTGCTGTGTCTTTTAAACAATCTAGTTAATCTCCTCAGAGGTAAGTAAAACATGGGAAACAATAAAGCTCTGTGAAATGTGCCCCTGACTCCCTAAGGTAAGTAGTAGCTTGGCTCAGTTGTTAACACTTTCAGCTGTGAGCCAGAGGATTGTGGATTTAAGCCCAACTCGAGGATTGGAGTCCACATCTAGATTGATACTTTAGTGCAGTACTGGAGTGTGTTGAATTGTTGGAGGTGCCTCGATGTTCGGATGTAAAAAAAAATCTCATGGCACTATTCGAAGAAGAGCAAAGAGTTCTCCCAGTGGCCTGCCAACATTCCTCCCCAAACCAAAAATAATGAATTGGGTTTTCATCTCATTTGCTGTTCGTGCAATATTGGTATGTGCAATTGGCTGTAAGGTTTGTCCACACGACAAAAGTGACTGCACTTTTCAACTGTATTCCACAATGTAGCACAGAAATCAATGTGTTCCACAGGAGAATTTAATTATCAATATTTGTACTTAACCTTAGAACCTACAGTGTCATTCTTACCCAGGTAGGTATCCACCTCTATATAACAGGGGTTGGCAACGATAGCGCCAACTGCCTTTGATGGGGACCATTCAAGATATGTACTATAGGGAAAACAAAATCTAACTTCTAGGCTCACTTCAGGCTTGTTAATTTTGTACTCATGTCTCCTAATTCTGTGTCATATTTTGTTAAATAACTGAAAGTAAAATATTCAAATTACCAGTTTACAGCTGATACCAGAAAATATTCAGCAATACTTCGCTTGTGGTTACTTTCTGCCAACAATAGGACCTGGTATGCACAGATCTGTATATTCTTCCCATGATATTCAAGTTATTATTTTCACTCAACCATTAGTGCTGTTAAAACCAACACAGATATATGAGAACCTTAACTTTCCAGTTCCCATCCAGGAATATATGGAAGGAATGAGAAAAAACAGAATCAAACCAAATGTGAACTGCAGTGTAAATCCCCAAAGAGGACACATTGTCCAACTTCCAGCTCTCAAAGCATTAAAAAAACATTTTGAATTCTTCTCACCTCTAGAGACTCATATGACACAAACATCAGCCTAGTTTGGTTTCGATTTTGCATATCCATATTAAATGTTTGACTCTGCCACACTCAGCATGGGGTTTCTCATAAGAGATTCCATATGGTGACTTCAAGTTAAATGAACCATTATGCAGGGATACCCATATACAAATTGTACTAATGTTTACAGTCATTGTTATTTACAACTCGATAATAAGCTAATAAATGGGGCCTTCGAAGTTTAATTCAGTTCTCCCACTGATTAGAGAACACAATCTTAGCCATTCTTTAGCATACTGGTTTTCACACAAACTTAATTCTACATTTCAGCTCCTACAAGGCCTACTCTTGGAACAGTTTTTTTTGTGTATTTTATTTATGTTTTCTCCTCTTCACCTCTTTAAACTTACCTATACCACGTACCATTCCTTGGTCCAGAAGGCATTTTGAGAAAGTATTGGCCTTACCTCAGTCTATTAATGACAGCAACAATTTTCAGTCATAAAGCACCTTTAACGCAGAAAAATGCCCCAAGGCGCTAAACAGAGGTGTGCAGAAAATGGATGCCAAGCCAAAGAAGAAACTAAGGGAGTTGATTAAAAGCCTGGTCAAAGAGTGTCTTAAAGGAAAAGAGGGCGGTTGAGAGATGGAGTGGTTTAGGGAGGGAATTCCAAACTGTGCAACTGAGGTGGCTGAGAGCACAGCTGTAAGTGTTGGGATGTAGAAGAGGCCAGAGTCCAACAGTATTCCCTGAGACATGGCTGAAAGCTAATATTTACCATGGACAATTACAGGTGCAGCCCTGCACGTGCTCACATGCTAATAATTTTTGACACAGCATATTGAAACTCCGTAAACACTGCTGCTATGAAATTTTTTTTTCAAAAAGAGCAATAGAATTCAACTCTTTCTCCTCTAGTATCACTACTTTGTTCCATTCTTTTATTTGCTGCATCTAGAAAGAAAAAACACCAGAAAATTTGTAGAGTTCCATATCATGTCCTCAAGACATCTCACACATGACAGTCAATCCATACGTCCCTGCTAAAAGCAAACAAACTGAATGACCAGTTAATCTTTTAGTGGTGTATTACACCAATTCCATTGCTGTGATCATAGAATCGTAGAATCATAGAAATTTACTGCACAGAAGGAGGCCATTCAGCCCATCGTGTCCGTGCCGGCCGACAAAGAGCTATCCAGCCTTCTCCCACTTTCCAGCTCTTGGTCCGTAGCCTTGCAGGTTACAGCACTTCAAGTGCATATCCAAATACATTTTAAATGCTACGAGTGTTTCTGCATCTACCACCCTTTCAAACAGTGCGTTTCAGACCTCCCACCATCCTCTGGGTGAAAAAAGTTTGCCTCAAATCCCCTTTTAACTTTCTACCAATTGCTTTAAATCTATGCCCCATGGTTATTGATCCCTCTGTTTAGGGAAATAGGTCCTTCATATCCACTCTATCCAGACCCCTCATAATTTTATACACCTCAATGAGTCTCCCCTCAACCTTCTCTTTTATTATGGGCGACTTTAATCTACATATTGATTGGGCTAACCAAACTGGTAGCAATGCGGTGGAGGAGGATTTCCTGGAATGTATTAAGGATGGTTTTCTAGACCAATATGTCGAGGAACCAACTAGAAGGCTGGCCATCTTAGACTGGGTGATGTGTAATGAGAAAGGACTAATTAGCAATCTTGTTGTGTGAGGCCCCTAGGGGAAGAGTGACCATAATATGGTAGAATTATTTATTAAGACGGAGAGTGACACAGTTAATTCAGAGACTAGGGTCCTGAGCTCAAGGAAAGGTAACTACAATGGTATGAGACGTGAATTGGCTAGAATAGACTGGCGAGTGATACTTAAAGGGTTGACGATGGATAGGCGATGGCAAACATTTAAAGATCACATGGATGAACTTCAGCAATTGTACATCACTGTCTGGAGTAAAAATAAAATGGGGAAGATGGCTCAACTGTGGTTAACAAGGGAAATTAAGGATCGTGTTAAATCCAAGGAAGAGGCATATAAATTGGCCAGAAAAAGCAGCAAACCTGAGGATTGGGAGAATTTTAGAATTCTGCAGAGGAGGACAAAGGGTTTAATTAGGAGGGGGAAAATAGAGTATGAGAGGAAGCTTGCTGGGAACATAAAAACTGACTGCAAAAGCTTCGATAGATATGTGGAGAAAAAGATTAGTGAAAACAAACGTAGGTCCCTTGCAGTCAGATTCAGGTGAATTTATAATGGGGAACAAAGAAATGACGGGCCAGTTAAACAAATACTTTGGTTCTCTCTTCACGAAGGAAGACACAAATAACCTTCCGGAAATACTAGGGGACCGAGGGTCGAGTGAGAAGGAGGAACTGAAGGAAATCCTTATCAGGCAGGAAATTGTGTTAGGGAAATTGATGGGATTGAAGGCCGATAAATCCCTGGGGCCTGATAGTCTGCATCCCAGAGTACTTAAGGAAGTAGCCCTAGAAATAGTGGATGCATTGGTGATCATTTTTCAACAGTCTATCGACTCTGGATCAGTTCCTATGGACTGGAGGGTAGCTAATGTAACACCACTTTTTACAAAAGGAAGGGGAGAGAAAATGGGTAATTATAGACCGGTTAGCCTGACATCAGTAGTGGGGAAAATGTTGGAATCAATTATTAAAGATGAAATAGCAGCGCATTTGGAAAGCTGTGACAAGATCGGTCCAATACAGCATGGATTTATGAAAGGGAAATCATGCTTGACAAATCTTCTAGAATTTTTTGAGGATATAACTAGTAGAGTGGACAAAGGAGAACCAGTGGATGTGGTGTATTTGGACTTTCAAAAGGCTTTTGACAAGGTCCCACACAAGAGATTGGTACGCAAAATTAAAGCACATGGTATTGGGGGTAATGTACTGACGTGGATAGAGAATTGGTTGGCAGACAGGAAGCAGAGATAAACGGGATAAACGGGTCCTTTTCAGAATGGCAGGCAGTGGCTAGTGGAGTGCCGCAGGGCTCAGTGCTGGGCCCCCAGCTATTTACAATATACATTAATGATTTAGATGAAGGAATTGAGTGTAATATCTCCAAGTTTGCAGATGACACTAAGCTGGGTGGCGGTGTGAGCTGTGAGGAGGATGCTAAAAGGCTGCAGGATTACTTGGACAGGTTAGGTGAGTGGGAAAATGCGTGGGAGATGCAGTATAATGTGGGTAAATGTGAGGTTATCCACTTTGGTGGCAAAAACACGAAGGCAGAATATTATCTGAATGGCGGCAGATTAGGAAAAGAGGAGGTGCAATGAGACCTGGGTGTCATGGTACATCAGTCATTGCAAGTTGGCATGCAGGTACAGCAGGTGGTAAAGAAGGCAAATGGTATGTTGGCCTTCACAGCTAGGGGATTTGAGTATAGGAGCAGGGAGGTTTTAATGCAGTTGTATAGGGCTTTAGTGAGGCCTCACCTGGGATATTGTGTTCAGTTTTGGTCTCCTAATCTGAGGAAGGACGTTCTTGCTATTGAGGGAGTGCAGCGAAGGTTCACCAGACTGATTTCCGGGATGGCAGGACTGACATATGAGGGGAGACTGGATCGACTGTGCCTGTATTCACTGGAGTTTAGAAGGATGAGAGGGGATCTCATAGAAACATATAAAATTCTGACGGGACTGGACAGGTTAGATGCAGGAAGAATGTTCTCGATGTTGGAGAAGTCCCAAACCAGGGGACACAGTCTAAGGATAAGGGGTAAGCCATTTAAGACTGAGATGAGGAGAAACATCTTCACTCAGAGAGTTGTTAACCTGTGGAATTCCCTACCGCAGAGAGTTGTTGATGCCAGTTCATTGGATATATTCATGAGGGAGTTAGATATGGCCCTTACAGCTAAAGGGATCAAGGGGTATGGAGAGAAAGCAGGAAAGGGGTATTGAGGTGAATGATCAGCCATGATCTTATTGAATGGTGGTGCAGGCTCGAAGGGCCGAATGGCCTACTCCTGCACCTATGTTCTATGTTTCTATGTTTCTTTTCCAAAGAAAACAACACCAGCCTATCCAATCTTTCCTCGTGGCTAAAATTCTCCAGTGCAGTCAACATCCTCGTAAATCTCCTTTCCACTCTCTCTAGTGCAATCTCAACTTTCCTGTAATGTGGTGACCAGAACTGCATGCAGTACTCCAGCTGTGGGCTAACTAGTGTTTAATACAGTTGAAGCATAACCTCTCTGCTCTTATATTCTATACCTCGGCTAATAAAGGCAAGCATTCTGTATGCATTCATAACCATGCACTCCAAGGTCCCTCTGTACCTCTACATTTCTCAATAACCTACCATTTATTGTGTATTCCTTTGCCTTGTTAGCCCTCCCCAAATGCATTACTTCACACTTCTCTGGCTTGAATTCCATTTGCCACTGTTCTGCCCACCTGACCAGTCCATTGATATCTTCCTGCAGTCTATAGCTTACATTATCAACTACAGACCTGAGATGAAGGGGTTGTCATATGAAGAAAGGTTGAGCCTATACACATTGGAGGTTAGAAGACTTAGAGGTGATTGTTATATATGTTGACTTGTATTTACTCTGTACAGCCACCAGAGGGCTCATCTCCTGGAGTCCCTAGGGATCCCATAATCCCTTGGGAGCACAGGTATTTAAGGAGGCTTCGCAGGTTGGAGAGGCACTCTGGAAACCTGCAATAAAAGACTAAGGTCACACTTTACTTTGAACTCACAGTGTTCAGTCTGACTCTTTCTCCATACATAACAACTGGCGACAAGATACAGAGAGTGAACCTAAAGATGTAGAGAACAGTGGGCATCCTGGAGAAATTCCCAGAGGGAGATGATTGGGAAACTTTTGTGGAGTGACTCGACCAATACTTCGTGGCCAAATAACTAGATGGGGAAGAGAGCGCTGCCAAACGAAGGGTGATCCTCCTCACCGTCTGTGGGGCACCAACGTATGGCCTCATGAAGAATCTGCTCACTCCAGTGAAACCCATGGAGAAATCGTATGATGATTTGTGCACATTGGTCCGAGAGCATTTGAACCCAAAGGAAAGCGTTCTGATGGCGAGGTGCCGGTTCTATATCTACAAAAGGTCTGAAGGTCAGGAAGTGGCGAGTTATGTCGCCGAGCTAAGACGTCTTGCAGGACATTGCGAATTTGAAGGACATTTGGAGCACATGCTCAGAGACTTTTTCGTACTTGGCATTGGCCACGAAACCATACTTCACAAACTTTTGACTGTAGAGACCCCAACCTTGAGTAAGGCCATAGTGATAGCCCAAGTGTTCATTGCCACCAGTGACAATACTAAGCAAATCTCTCAGCACACAAGTGCTGCTACAAGTACTGTGAACAAAGTAATGTCGTTTTCAAATTGTAACGTACAGGGCAGGTCACACATACCTGCAGCTGCACGTCCGCAGATGACTTAGAATCCACCATCAAGGGTGATGAATGCAAGGCCATTAACACCTTGTTGGCGCTGCGGGGGTGATCATCATTTCCATTCATGCTGATTCAAAGAGTACGTTTGCCAGGGCTATGGAACAATGGGACATCTCAAACAAGTGTGCAGGCAAGCTGCAAAGCCTGTTAAACTGCAAACCACCATGTTGCAGAGGAGGACAGATCCATGGAAGATCACGACCAGAACCTCAGATAGAGGAGCCAGAGGTACATGGGGTGCACACTTTGTCCCCCGATAATGCTGAATGATGAACTAAATGGACTCCCGGTGTCAATGGAGCTGGACACGGGCACGAGCCAGTCCATCATGGGCAAAAAGACTTTCGAAATGTTGTGGTGCAACGAGGCCTCAAGGCCAGTCTTAACTCCAGTTCGCATGAAACTAATAACTTACACTAAAGAACTGATTCTTGTAATCGGCAGTGCTACCGTAAAGGTCTCCTACGATATAGCGGTGCACAAGCTACCACTCTGGGTGGTACCGGAAGATGGTCCCACGCTGCTCGGCAGGAGCTGGCTGAGAAAGATACGCTGGAACTGGGATATAAAAGGGGTCAGAGGGTCTAGTAAGGAGGAGGAACTGAGGGAAATCCTTATTAGTCGGGAAATTGTGTTGGGGAAATTGATGGGATTGAAGGCCGATAAATCCCCAGGGCCTGATGGACTGCATCCCAGAGTACTTAAGGAGATGGCCTTGGAAATAGTGGATGCATTGACAGTCATTTTCCAACATTCCATTGACTCTGGATCAGTTCCTATGGAGTGGAGGGTAGCCAATGTAACCCCACTTTTTAAAAAAGGAGGGAGAGAGAAAACAGGGAATTATAGAGCAGTCAGCCTGACATCGGTAGTGGGTAAAATGATGGAATCAATTATTAAGGATGTCATAGCAGTGCATTTGGAAAGAGGTAATATGATAGGTCCAAGTCAGCATGAATTTGTGAAAGGAAAATCATGCTTGACAAATCTTCTGGAATTTTTTGAGGATGTTTCCATTCGAGTGGACAAGGGAGAACCAGTTGATGTGGTATATTTGGACTTTCAGAAGGCTTTCGACAAGGTCCCACACAAGAGATTAATGTGCAAAGTTAATGCACATGGGATTGGGGGTAGTGTGCTGACATGGATTGAGAACTGGTTGTCAGACAGGAAGCAAAGAGTAGGAGTAAATGGGGACTTTTCAGAATGGCAGGCAGTGACTAGTGGGGTACCGCAAGGTTCTGTGCTGGGGCCCCAGCTGTTTACACTGTACATTAATGATTTAGACGAGGGGATTAAATGTAGTATCTCCAAATTTGCGGATGACACTAAGTTGGGTGGCAGTGTGAGCTGCGAGGAGGATGCTATGAGGCTGCAGAGCGACTTGGATAGGTTAGGTGAGTGGGCAAATGCATGGCAGATGAAGTATAATGTGGATAAATGTGAGGTTATCCACTTTGGTGGTAAAAACAGAGAGACAGACTATTATCTGAATGGTGACAGATTAGGAAAAGGGGAGGTGCAAAGAGACCTGGGTGTCATGGTACATCAGTCATTGAAGGTTGGCATGCAGGTACAGCAGGCGGTTAAGAAAGCAAATGGCATGTTGGCCTTCATAGCGAGGGGATTTGAGTACAGGGGCAGGGAGGTGTTGCTACAGTTGTACAGGGCCTTGGTGAGGCCAGACCTGGAGTATTGTGTACAGTTTTGGTCTCCTAACCTGAGGAAGGACATTCTTGCTATTGAGGGAGTGCAGCGAAGGTTCACCAGACTGATTCCCGGGATGGCGGGACTGACCTATCAAGAAAGACTGGATCAACTGGGCTTGTATTCACTGGAGTTCAGAAGAATGAGAGGGGACCTCATAGAAACGTTTAAAATTCTGATGGGGTTAGACAGGTTAGATGCAGGAAGAATGTTCCCAATGTTGGGGAAGTCCAGAACCAGGGGACACAGTCTAAGGATAAGGGGGAAGCCATTTCGGACTGAGATGAGGAGGAATTTCTTCACCCAGAGAGTGGTGAACCTGTGGAATTCTCTACCACAGAAAGTTGTTGAGGCCAATTCACTAAATATATTTAAAAAGGAGTTAGATGAAGTCCTTACTACTAGGGGAATCAAGGGGTATGGTGAGAAAGCAGGAATGGGGTACTGAAGTTGCATGTTCAGCCATGAACTCATTGAATGGCGGTGCAGGCTCGAAGGGCCGAATGGCCTACTCCTGCACCTATTTTCTATGTTTCTATGTTTCTATGACGTCCGAGCGCTATCGCTTGTTGACGACACTTCGTGTGCCCAGGTCTTAAACAAATTTCCTTCGATGTTCGAACCAGGCATCGGGAAGTTCCAAGGAGCAAAAGTGCAGATCCACCTAACTCTAGTCAAAAGCTGTGTGCTTAACGGGAGCTGGTCCAGTGTCCCAGTGGAAATGCAGGAAGAGATAAAGCCATTCCAGTGGTGCAAAGATGAAATGTCTATACAGGGAGACTGCCTTCTGTGGGGCAATCGAGTAGTTGTCCCCAAGAAGGGCAGAGACACCTTCATCGATGACCTCCACAGTACCCACCCAGGCATCATAATAATGAAAGCGATAGCCAGATCCCACGTGTGGTGGCCCGGTATCGATGCGGAGTTAGAGTCCTGTGTTCACAGATGTAATACAGGTTCGCAATTAAGCAATGCACCTCGGGAGGCACTGCTAAGTTTATGGTCTTAGCCCTCCAAACCGTGGTCTAGGGTACACTGTCAACTATACAGGCCCGTTCTTGGGTAAAATGTTCCTAGTGGTTGTAGACGCGTACTCCAAGTGGATTGACTGTGAGATAATGTCGGCTAGCACATCGGCTGCCACTACTGAAAGCCTGCGGGCCATGGTTGCCACTCTCGGCTTACCCGATGTCCTGGTGAGCGACAACGGGCCATGTTTTACCAGTGCTGAGTTCAAAGAATTCATGACAAGTAACGAGATCAAACATGTCACATCTACCCCGTTAAAACCAGTGTCCAATGGTCAGGCAGAGAGAGCAGTGCAAACCATCAAGCAAGGCTTGAAGAGGGTAACTGAAGACTCACTGCAGACTCGCCTACCCCGAATCCTTCTTAGCTACCGCACGAGACCACACTCACTCACTGGGATCCCACCTGCTGAACTGCTCATGAAAAGAGCACTTAAGACAAGGCTCTCGTTAGTTCACCCTGATCTACATGAACAGGTAGAAAGCAGGCGGCTTCAATAAAGTGCACACCATGATAGCGCAAATGTGTCACGCGAGATTGAAATCAATGATCCTGTATTTGTATTGAATTATGGGCAAGGTCCCAAGCGGCTTCCCAGCACAGTCATGGCCAAAGAGGGGAGCAGGGTGTTTTGGGTCAAACTTTCAAATGGACTCATTCACTGGAAACACTTGAACCAAATCAAACTCAGATTCATGGACTATCCTGAGCAACCCACCTTGGACCCTACCTTTTTTGATCCCCCAACACACACACACACCAGTGGCAACCAGCACCACAGTTGACCACGAAGCAGAACCCATCATCCACAGCAGCCCTGCAGGGCCCAACACACCAGGTAGCCCAGCAAGGCCAGCTACACAGCAGCCCTGCGAGGGCCCAACAAATGATTCAACACCAGCTTTCACACCGAGACAATCAACCAGGGCAAGAAGTACCCCAGATCGACTCACATTGTAAATTGACTATTGACTTTGGCGGGGCGGGGGGGTGGGAATGTTGTTATATGTGTTGACTTGTATTTACTCTGTATCGCCACCAGAGGGCTCATCCCCTGGAGTCCCAAGGGATCCCATAATCCCTTGGGAGCACAGGTATTTAAGGAGGCTTCACAGGTTGGAGAGGCAATCTGGAGACCTGCAATAAAAGACTAAGGTCACGCTTTACTTTGAGCTCACAGTGTTCAGTCTAACTCTTTTTCCATACACAACAGTGATCTTATTGAAATATACAAGATTCTGAGGGGGCTTGACAGGTTAGATGCAGAGAGGATATTTCCCCTCGTGGAGGAATCTAGAACTAGTGGGCATAGTTTCAGAATAAGGGGTCGTCCATTTAAAACAGAAATGAGATTTTTTTCTCTCAGAGGTTCGTGAATCTTTGGAATTCTCAACCTCAGAGAGCTGTGGAGGCTGGGTCATTGAATGTATTTAAGGTTGAGATAGACAGATTTGTGAAAGATAAGGGAGTCAAGGGTTATGGGTAGCGGGCGGGGAGATGGAGCTGAGTTCATGATCAGATCTGCTATGATCTTATTGAATGGCGGAGTAGGCTCGGGAGGTAAAATGGCCTACGCCTGCTCCTCTTTCTTATGTCCTTAAGACCAATTTTTGTATCACCTGCAAACTTCTTAATCATACCCTCTACATTAAAGTCCAAATCATTGATGTATACCACAAAAAGCAAGGGATCTACTACTCAGCCCTGCGGAATCCTACTGGAAACAGCCTTCCAGTCCTGAGACCAATGTATGCACATTACAAAGTAAGGAACAACATAACCATCAAAGTTACTCTTTGACACGGCATATTGAAACTCCATGAACATTCTGCTGCTACCAAAATTCTTTTTCAAAAAGAGCAAAAGATTCATCTCTTTCTACTCCATGTATCCTCTTTCCTAGACAGAATTTTATAACACTGGAGGTGAGGAATAAAAAAAAAGAAGCAAAGCTGAGACAATTAGCCTGTCTTCTTCAGAGAATGTAAGAGCAGCAGCAATGAAATACAACTGAGAGAATACTGTGGGAACTCAGCAAAAACATTGAATAGGAACTAAGCCATCTGTATGAACAGGAACAT
This sequence comes from Pristiophorus japonicus, assembly GCF_044704955.1. NCBI lineage: Eukaryota > Metazoa > Chordata > Chondrichthyes > Pristiophoridae > Pristiophorus > Pristiophorus japonicus. The sequence continues at coordinate 53,330,420 of NC_091979.1, read as the reverse complement.
TATTAATGCCAATTCTTTATGATACCGCTACACAATACAAACCTCAAAGGCGACTACTTTGGGACTCAGGGTGCAAAGCTTAAACTGTAGTGTACAGTACTTCTTCACCTTTTTACAATGTAAAACAAAATGTTACAAAGACATTTTTGGTCATTTCAAATAATCTTGACAGCTAGATACTTTTATAAAAGACAGGAACCTTTGCTAGCACCATATAGATGTAAAAATCCATTACTGGAGAAAATAAAATGTTCAGTCTTCCATTCAACAGTGTTATTACAAAATCTCCACAGATTTCATTATTGATTTTTCTCCAACCTTAAAAAAAAAATCAAAGAAGGTGACAGCAGTACTAAAAAAAAGCTCGTTGTCCCTATTGTAAGATAATGTTTTATAACAAAATTGAAATAACATTTCATGAGCTTCATGCAAAAAACTTATAGGGATTTCAGTACATTAAAAAATATAACCTGTCTAAAAAGAATTCAACTCTTGAAAATATGAGTTTGTTTTGATTTTTTTGACTGAGCATACAGTGATCCATATTTGACAACTAATAAGACATCAGTAAAAGAGAAGGCACAATCTTTAACAATATGAACACGATCATTGGAGTTTGAAGAAATGAGTAAGGTAACATGTATCCATGAAGAGATAAAAAAATAATTGCTAAACCCGATTAGGATGAGGCCCAACACATAGGTGTGGTACCTAGCAAGCATACTGCTTATCACAACTGGTTTCAGTCAGACTACTTCACTGCTATCGTCAATCTGTGTCTAAATGCTATAACAGAGATATTAATGACCCATTTGAGAGCTAGTAATTTATTTAACCATGGCCAACCAACCAATTAAATATCTTGCTAGATATCAGGTGGCTCAACCTTGTGGAACCAATTGAACCAATCACTAAAACTGAAGCCCTAGTGCAGAAAAGATGCAATGATATAACATCAGAATGTTCAAGAGTTTGTTGTTACAATGCAGAAGCTTAAAATAAATGGCCTTTTAGCATAACAAAACATCAACAGAGCATAGAAAATAGGAAATACATTACTGAGAATAATAATATCATTTTATTAGGGCATTATCAACCCAGAGTGTCTTGTTAATAGTCTTTACTTCTCTTGGGCAGGTAATAAGTACCTTAAATCTGGTGATGGCCATGTTGTGCAAACATGATATTATTGCTGCATCGGATCTACTTTGTTTAAATTTTTTCTCTACATTTTCACACCATAGAAAATACCCAGCTACCTTATTATTATACTATCATATTTCTCAACCAGTTTTAGTTGCAGAACTGCTCATTATAAATTCATGCTAAATGAAATGTAGTGCTTAAATTAAAAAATTATAGAGAAGATACATTAAATTGAACAGTGGGATACACCGTTTATCGCAGAAGTATGGAAGGTCACGTGGGTACAATAGCTCCTTAATAAAGTCACTCATGGATTGTGGAAGTCTTCCTATCACAAGTGGGTGCCACTATTTTCCATTTGTATTCTATTTCTTCCATTGATAAGAATGCAAACACAACTGGTGAGAAATTTATTTTTGGCTAAATGGAAGCTGACACTGAAAATAGCTAAATGTCAGTGGCATTTCAAGAGGAATCTCTTAGGACCTCAGAGATGTTATAACATCAGTAAGGAATATGTTCTTCCAAAGGAGTGAGATAATAGGTTCTCAGACCAGCACAACTTAAAGGTACACTTAAAGGATATACAAAGGAAGGAATTGAATGCCACATATATTTAATGAATAAGCTGAAAATATAACTGATGACTGAAAGTAGTGATTTGGTTTGGTTGAGTTAGTCAGTGTTCTACATGGATTTAATCATTGTCATTATCTTTTCTTACGATAGTTTAAACTGTGTGTTGAGGTCATTAAGTGTGAACCTTGTAGTCTTATGTTGGCCAGACCAGGTAGTCGTGGCAGACTCCCTGAAGGACATTAGTGAACCAGCTGGGTTTTTACAACAATCTGGTAGGTTTCATGGTCAGTTTTTCCTGCTGGAAGCTGAGGTATCAGATTTATTGAATTCAATTTTGCAATTTGCCATGGGATTTGAACTCACAGCTTCGAGGTAACTAATCCAGTACCAAAATCATTATATTAACAACATCTCAGATAAAAAGAATGGATATTAGTGAAGTCATTGGTAGCTTTTTATACAATTTAAATGAGAGCACCTATGAGATGGTGAAACAGAATTATGTACCCATCAACTAGCACGTTAACGAGGCTGCAAATTTAACAAATCCAGAACATGAATTTTAAAATGTTACTTATTTATATGTCAGCCGTGGTTCAGTTAGTGGCACCTTTGCCTCTGAGTCAAAAGGTTGTGGGCTCAAGTCCCACTCCAGAGACTTGAGCACAAAAATCTAGGCTGACACTCCAATGCAGTGCTGAGGGAGTGCTGCACTGTCAGAGGAGCCATCTTTCAGATGAGATGATAAACCAAGGCCCCATTTGCTCTCTCAGGTGGATGTAAAAGATCCTATGGTACTCATTCAAAGAAGAGCAGGGGAGTTTATCCCCAGTGTCCTAGCCAATACTTATCCCTCAATCACATTACTAGAAACAGATTGTCTGGTCTTTATTAAATGGCTGTTTGAGGGAGTTTGCTGTGTGCAAATTGGCTGCCACATTTCATACATTACAACAATGACTACACTGCAAAAAGTATTTCATTGACTTAAAACGCTTTGGGATGTCTGGTGGTCATGAAAGGCGCTTTATAAATCCAGTCTTTCTTTCTTACTGACTTGAATGGAAAATGAGTCATGGAAATAGTATAAATTGCTGTTGGAGATAATCAATGTTTTACAGGAACATTGGTGTCACCATTATCTGCAAATCTAGTGACAAAACCATAAACAGACAAGTTGTGAACATCATAACATATATTTTCTGGTGGTGCAGCAATGGAACCAGTACTGGGAACGAGAAACATAGAAACATAGAAACATAGAAAATAGGTGCAGGAGTAGGCCATTCGGCCCTTCTAGATTGCACCGCCATTCAATGAGTTCATGGCTGAACATGCAACTTCAGTACCCCATTCCTGCTTTCTCGCCATACCCCTTGATCCCCCTATTAGTAAGGACTACATCTAACTCCTTTTTGAATATATTTAGTGAATTGGCCTCAACAACTTTCTGTGGTAGAGAATTCCACAGGTTCACCACTCTCTGGGTGAAGAAGTTTCTCCTCATCTCAGTCCTAAATGGCTTACCCTTTATCCTTAGACTGTGTCCCCTGGTTCTGGACTTCCCCAACATTGGGAACATTCTTCCTGCATTTAACCTGTCTAAACCCGTCAGAATTTTAAATGTTTCTATGAAGTCCCCTCTCATTCTTCTGAACTCCAGTGAATACAAGCCCAGTTGATCCAGTCTTTCTTGATAGGTCAGTCCCGCCATCCCGGGAATCAGTCTGGTGAACCTTCGCTGCACTCCCTCAATAGCAAGAATGTCCTTCCTCAGGTTAGGAGACCAAAATTGTACACAATACTCCAGGTGTGGCCTCACCAAGGCCGTGTACAACTGTAGCAACACCTCCCTGCCCCTGTACTCAAATCCCCTCGCAATGAAGGCCAACATGCCATTTGCTTTCTTAACCGCCTGCTATACTTGCATGCCAACCTTCAATGACTGATGTACCATGACACCCAGGTCTCATTGCACCTCCCCTTTTCCTAATCTGTCACCATTCAGATAATAGTCTGTCTCTCTGTTTTTACCACCAAAGTGGATAACCTCACATTTATCCACATTATACTTCATCTGCCATGCATTTGCCCACTCACCTAACCTATCCAAGTCGCTCTGCAGCCTCATAGCATCCTCCTCGCAGCTCACACTGCCACCCAACTTAGTGTCATCTGCAAATTTGGAGATACTACATTTAATCCCCTCGTCTAAATCATTAATGTACAGTGTAAACAGCTGGGGCCCCAGCACAGAACCTTGCGGTACCCCACTAGTCACTGCCTACCATTCTGAAAAGTACCCATTTACTCCTACTCTTTGCTTCCTGTCTGACAACTAGTTCTCAATCCATGTCAGCACACTACCCCCAATCCCATGTGCTTTAACTTTGCACATTAATCTCTTGTGTGGGACCTTGTCGAAAGCCTTCTGAAAGTCCAAATACACCACATCAACTGGTTCTCCCTTGTCCACTCTACTGGAAACATCCTCAAAAAATTCCAGAAGATTTGTCAAGCATGATTTCCCTTTCACAAATCCATGCTGACTTGGACCTATCATGTCACCTCTTTCCAAATGCACTGCTATGACATCCTTAATAATTGATTCCATCATTTTACCCACTACCGATGTCAGGCTGACTGCTCTATAATTCCCTGTTTTCTCTCTCCCTCCTTTTTAAAAAAGTGGGGTTACATTGGCTACCCTCCACTCGATAGGAACTGATCCAGAGTCTATGGAATGTTGGAAAATGACTGTCAATGCATCCGCTATTTCCAAGGCCACCTCCTTAAGTACTCTGGGATGCAGTCCATCAGGCCCTGGGGATTTATCGGCCTTCAATCCCATCAATTTCCCCAACACAATTTCCCGACTAATTAGGATTTCCCTCAGTTCCTCCTCTTTACTAGACCCTCTGACCCCTTTTATATCCGGAAGATTGTTTGTGTCCTCCTTAGTGAATACTGAACCAAAGTACTTGTTCAATTGGTCCGCCATTTCTTTGTTCCCCGTTATGACGCTGAGCTGGAGAACATCCAGCTCAGATCCATATAGCCAAATCTGCACCACCTTTAGTGCTGAGCACGATTTTCTAGGAGATCTTTAAGACTGGCCTAAAAGTTGTCTTGCGGAAGGAGCTATAGGATCATTTAAATATTATAATATATTGAAATTAAACATAATACAGTTTTCAATCTACTTACTTTCGACTGGATGATCCCTTCATCCAGCTTGAGTGACCCTAAAGAAAGTCCTCGAGTGATGGAACTATTTTTTAACCTTTATTTTAATTTGAAATTTTACAGTGCATTTTTTATTCCTGGCTCTGGTATTCATTTTTGTTGGCATTTTTATGAAAAAAAAACTTTTTACTTTGAACATTGCTTTTTTCTTTTTCCTTCACAGTACATTATTACCCTGAATTCACAGCCCCTACGGGCACGTACGAGGTGCACACGCCCCCCTAGGGGCCCCACAAGTTCCGGGTTTAGGAATGCGAAGCACATGCGCCTAAACCCGGAACTTGCAATCTGCGGAAGTAAAGGGTCTCCGCAGGTAGAGAGTTGGGCTACTTGCGAATGCCTTTGAAATTCTTACAACTGATAAAAGCAGGCATAAGTCCTGCTTTTATCAGTGTAAGACTTTTAAAGAAGAGAAAAATACTTTTTTTTCGATAATTTAAACATTTAAAATCCTGTTATATAAAGTAGTTTATTTTTAGATCCTTTCTGGTATGTAAATTTATTTTTCAAAAATTTAAACTTTTTGTTTTAAATAATTAATTAAATTCCATTTTGATTAATTTTAAATATGTGATGTTTTAAAACAAAATATTTTAAGTGTGTGTTTTGGGAAGTATTCCCATTCATACTTATGGTGACTCTGTACATACGGAACTCACCATAAGTATGAATGGGAATACCCCTACTTTGATTGATTGGGCCGGCCCACGTGATCCCAGGGATGCATGCAAAATACTTACATCCCTGGAATATGTGGGCTTCTATGAAGGCCTTCGCATAGAGGCCCAGTGCCACAAGTCCCAGAACCTCCTGGACCACCAGGTAAGATTCGTAGAAATTTTTCAGGTCGAAGTCTTCCGCCTGTGGGAAGCCTCCAACTGTAATTTCTGGGCCATCATTTATGTGGAATTACATAATTTACCAGATATTTCCCACTAAGTCACTGGAAAGCACACTGTAATTGAAACATTTTCGAGACTTCAGCAGAACAACAATAGCTGGAATAAAAAGGGGACATGAAACACTTAATGCAAACACTCATGGGATTTCAGAGAATGATACGGCATTGAAGTGAAGAATCTTGTACCAATCAGTGAGTTAAGTTAAAATCGTTGATGGGTGTGGCTTTGAAGCACCACAAATGCAGTATTTCATAGTTTAAGTGGCACAAAATAAAATAAGACACATCAAGGAGATCTGCAGGCCAGATGGTCAGCATCTATATCTGCAACTTTTTTGATAGTTACCTAGATATTATCATGACAAACTAGCTTTTCAGGTCCTGGATGAGCACAGATCCAGTTGCTAGTCTATGCTATCTGCTGCAAGAACACCTGAAGCCAACCTTCATTATATGGGCAACAGCTCCAATGTTAGTCAAGATCACTTCCTTGCACAACTTTTCGAGCAGAAGGATTATGTGCACTATTAGACATTGTGCTGTCCGCTCATTATCAGGCAGCTGACTAATATGCCTTGGGATGTTTTACTACATTATAGGCGCTATATAAAGGCAAGTTGTTGTGGTAATCCCGGCAAGTTGGTGACGGGTCGCTTGCTGTGGGATGGAGTCGAGAACACTCGAGTCAAAGGTAGAGTCTCCTCGTCCAGGCCAACATCCCCAGCATTGAAGCGCTGACCACACTTGATCAGCTCCGCTGGGCAGGCCACATTGTCCGCATGCCAGACACGAGACTCCCAAAGCAAGCGCTCTACTCGGAACTCCTTCATGGCAAACGAGCCAAAGGTAGACAGAGGAACCGTCACAAGGACACACTCAAAGCCTCCCTGATTAAAGTGCAACATCCCCACCGACACCTGGGAGTCCTTGGCCAAAGACCGCCCTAAGTGGAGGAAGCGCTTCCGGGGAGGGCGCTGAACATCTCGAGTCTCATCGTCGAGTGCATGCAGAAAACAGCGCCGGCTGTGGAAAGAACCTGCTTTCCCTTACCCTCCCTTACCCTCAATGACTGTCTGGCCCACCTGTGGCAGGGACTGTGGCTCTCATATTAGACTGTTCAGTCACCTAAGGACTCATGCTAAGAGTGGAAGCATGTCATCCTCGATTCCGAGGGACTGCCTAGGATGCTGATGTTGTTGTAATGTACAGGTAAGTATATTCTGCACTTTCATCTCTTTACCCACTGAATAGCAAGAGAAGCATGACATGGCTTTGCAATGTCATTGCACTGCTGCATTCACTAAAGTTCAATAGTCATTGATGGCAATCATGCAGCCATCCTGCAGCCCATCCTGTGTGTCAGCAAGTTTTCATGTTTGTCATATACGTGTGAAGATGTATGTGCCAAATTGTGTCCGTTGTATGTATGGGGGATTGGAAAATATACCCTTATGCAAGCTGAAAACCTGACAGCCTCAAAGTGGCTTTTCCATTTCCCAATAAAATCGACTGGTATCTTCTTTTACTGATACATGTTACTCAACTTCCTAAAGGGGTATTGTTCAGCATGATAACACAGCTTCCTGGCACGCCAAATTGCTCAATTACTCAGCGGCAGAGTCAGGATTTATGCTTATGACTACACCTACATCGGGTTTCAAATTGAGGCTCAGAGCAGAAGCCAATTGCTTCGTCAGGGAGAGTCACTCCATGTCATTCTTATTGAAGCGGGCTGAAGAATGATGCTGGCAGAGACCTAAGAGCATGTTGCCTGCTCACCATCTTGGCTGTGAAATGGATCACAAGAGAAAATTATCTGTAATTTGGGCCAATTTTTTTTTTTACTATACATAAAAAAGGACTCCAAATGGACATGATTTAACAGATTATATAACAATAACATTTCTGTATCTCCATCAATGTCAATCACTAACCAAATCATTGTTCTTTCCACCTCCTTGGCTCCAAACAATGGAAAAATCACTGCACATTCTTACTCAATTACTCTCTTGTGTGCTGAACTTTTGCCCTATTTATTTATTGATGGTTGGTCCTCCCTAACAGGAACCTTGACAACAAGGCCTCTTTAAGAGAAATTTACCGCTATCAGACTTGTTTTTGCAAGGCATTGACGCTAATGCTAGATTCTAGCTAGAAAATCTTATTTGGCCTTTAAGGGAACTGTCTATGGGTATGCAAATACTCCTATAGACAATTCCTCAAGGCTAAAGTAGAGCCAAATTTAGTCAAAATCACAGGAAAATGAAACTAAAAATCCTTTCTCCCTCCTTGAACTCAAGGGCCAAATGAACACATAAATCAGATCAAGGTTTCCATTTCACCTTTGAAAGAATAAATATCCTAGCACCAGTATGGTATTGCTCAATTCTACTAAACCACCCTGGTTCAGATACATTAATTCATTAGGCTCAGACTTGCACTCAACACTAAAGCAGGTGTAAAAGACAATTCTGACACACTAATCCAGTAACGCCTAAAAGCTCTGCGCTGTTTTCTAGACGCCAAATGTAACGTAAACTAGGAAAGGCCTGATCTACTGCAGCTAACAATAGCAATCCGAAACCAAGACAATATACTTAAAACAGTTCAGAAAAATATAGTTAAGGCTAAACTACACAATGGCTTAAATGTCACAATGTTTGAGTATTTTTTTTACTCCATTTAAGTACAATTTCCTACATTTATATTTTGATAAAAAGACAGACATTACTGAGTACCTAAGATGTCTATCTGGACAAAGTTTCACATATACACAAGGCTCCCAGGATTAACAAAATCAAAGCTCTCTGTGCTAGATTTTATCAGTGTAGCCGACTACAATCTGTGGTTGGCCTCTCACAATTACCGGTAATTCACTACTTTAGAGCTAGCTCCTAGGGTCACTGTGATTAGGTTAGAAATCTGCTACATTTGATGTGTGCTAAAGGGGAAAACTTGATCTTTTGTAAAATGCACATAATAAGCTGCATGATATCCCTGAATGGCAAATTATGCTGTTGGCTGGATTAATATTAAACTCAAAAAATGTACTCTTGAAAATAATGAAAAAAAATGAAAATGCAAAATCCATTTTGCGTGGGATTGTAATTCAATCGTGGTTGCTGCTCTTTTAAACTGTACTGAGTTTCCTTTGTAACTTGTGAGATATGCATGCAACTTCCATGATATATTTCCAAGAATAATACTGAGCTGTGTTGTAGTGTTAAAAATTATTAGAGAGGTTTGTGTTAACCCTTGGGGCATAAAACACCCCATAGCATTTTCAAAATATAGGGGGGTCAATTTTTCTGTCAGGCTTTCCTGCATTACAATACTTCAACATTGGCTTTAAAATGCTTTAGGACGACCTAAGGCCATGAAAAGCGCTATATAAATGCAAGTCTTTCCTTTTTTATCTTTCCTGGGCACTAACTGGAAATAGAGGCAGAGACCTTTGATGTTGAATCTCTGCCCTGCTTTATGTCGTCTCGGGATTTCCTATGCGCTCCTGTGGAAATGAGGCCAGAGGGGTCGCTACGAGCTTCTCCCTTCTCCCCCCCTCATTTTCTTCTTGTTGCTTCAGATGGGAGTCTACACCCATGTGTGCTTGAAGAAGCTGGCAGTGGGTCTTTAACCCTACAGGTCAGAGTGTCTGAGGGATCCAGGTAGCATGTAAACCACAAAGATACATGCTCTCTTTCTCTTGCAGCGTTCCAATTGTTATTCGAGGCTTTTAAAATGTAATTTTTTTAAAAATCCTTACTTTTCCTTTCTGTCTTTTTTTTTAATCTCTTTTTCCAATCTTTCTTTATTTCTCTTTTTGCACCTGCTTTGACACTTTTTGACCCTACTTACTTCTCCGTAATTCCTCTGTTTCTTTTTCAGTCCTTTAATCACATTGGTTAAGGGGATACACCCACAGTTCACCGTTGCCCTCACCACGCTGTATCAGCTCACACTTCCAGCAAGTTACGCCACATACATTTTTCGAGCTGAAGGTGGCAGGACAAAGTCTAACTAACGGTGCACCCATGCGAGAAGCCCCACGCCAGCAAGATATGGCAAATTATATCACACACATCCACATTAAATTGCATATTCCACCTGTCTGCCCATCCCGCTAACCTGTCTATGTCTTCCCAAAGTCCCTTACAGTCCTCCTTGCTGTTTGCCTCACCCCCTAGTCTTGTGTCAGTAGCAATTTTTGAGAATGTGCTTCCCCTGCCCAAGTTTAAATCATCTGTATACAGCAAGAACAAATGTGGACCCAGCATTGACCTCTGGGATACACCACTTGCAACCCTTCTCCAATGTGAGTAGCAACCATTTATTTCTTTGTTTTCTGGCCATGAACCAACTTTTATCCATATTGGTACATTCTTTTCTTTCAGCAAATAGTTGAATTTTCCTAACAAACCTCTTGATCGAACACCTTCTGGAAATTTATATACACTACGTTATCTACTGTATTCCCTTTATCGACCTGATCAATCAGCTCTTCAAATAACCAAGTTAAATTTGCTAAACAGAACTTGCCTTTAACAAATGCATGTTGGCTGTCATTGATTAGCCTAGGCATCTCTAAATGATTCCTAATTTTATTTCAAATTGTGGATTTGAAAAGGACGATTTTAACTCTGTCTCCCTGGCGGGAATGAGGTGGAGTGTGGTTATATGGTGGCCGGGTGCTTTCCACTGCATTCCCGGCTGCCATTTTAACTGCTGGGTTTCCAGAAGCATGCAGGCCGCTTGCTTCAGGCAGGCCTCATTAATATTTAAAAGTAAGGATCCGATGATGATCGTGAAGCGATATTAACTGGCCGTCATGCCGGTGATACTCAGCGCTGGGCCTGGCAGTGAAACCTGACAGCAGGCAGGGTCAATCAAAAAAGCCCAAGTAAGTTTTAAATTTCAATATTTTTAAGGGAGGATCAGACATTAAGGCCAGAATTTTCCCTTCCGAGTCGGGTCGGGTGCAGTCCGCGTTGCGAGATTTATTGATCAGCCCGCTCTTCAGAGCAACTTTAGAATAATTGCCCCTATTAAAGCAGGCTTGCGTGTTTCCCGGCCCTATTAAATGGTCTGATTATGTCATCGATGACTCATTTCCAGCGGGGATATTTGAAGCAGCCTTGGCCACATCGCATTTGAAGGTTGATGGAGTTGGAATGTGGAGGGAATATTGGAGAGGAGTGTCTTGTTGCTGAGAATGAGAAAAATGAGTTCACAATGCCAGAGGGTTGCACCCCGCTTTTTTGATGAATCTGTACATATTCACATGGAGGGAGTCAGAACATGCAGGGAGGTCCTATTCCCTGCTGATGGGTGGAAGACTCATCCCCAAGAGCCTGGCTCCAAATAGCTGAGGAGGTCAGCAGCAGGGATGTCATCAGGAGGACATGGGTACCGAGCAGGAAAGGATTCAATTATCTGATAACATAAGAACATAAGAACATAACAAATAGGAGCAGGAGTAGGCCATTCGGCCGCTCGAGCCTGCTCCGCCATTTAATATGATCATGGCTGATCTGATCCTGGACTCAGGTCCATGCTCCTGCTCCTGCTCCTATTTCTTATGTTCTTATGTTCCTTAAGCGCATCTTCAGTAGTCCTATTGTTTGCTCTATGACACATCTGGTGGACATGTGGCTTTCATTATAACACTCCTCAGCCTCATTGCTTGGCCTCCTCAAGGGTGACATGAACCACGTCTTCAGTGGATAGCCCTTGTCTCCAAGCAGCCAACCGATAAGTGTGTTTGGTGGTGCAAAGAGCTGAGAGAGAGTGGACTGATGAAGGATGAAGGAATCATGACAACTGCCAGGTAATTTGGTGCACACATGCATGATGAGCTTACAGTGTCAGCAGTGGCTCAGTGCGCAGTATACTCGCCTCTGACGTCAGAAGGTTGTGGGTTCAAATCCCACTCCAGGGACTTGAGCACATAAATCTAGGCTGACACTCCAGTGGAGTGCTGAGGGCATGCTTCACTATCGAAGCTGCTATCTTTCGGATCAAGTGTTAAACTGAGGCCCTGTCTGCTCTCTCAGGTGGAAGTAAAAGATCCCATGACACTATTTCGAAGAAGAGCAGGGGAGTTATCCCCGGTATCTTGGCCAATATTTATCCCTCAATCAACATTACAAAAACAGATTATTGGGTCATTATCACATTGTTGTTTGTGGGACCTTGTTGTGCGCAAATTGGCTGCTGCGTTTCCCACATTACAACAGTGACTGTGCTTCAAAAGTACTTCATTGGCTGTAAAGTGCTTTGAGACATCTGGTGGTCATGAAAGGTGCTATATAAATGCAAGTCTTTCTTTTTTCCTGTGGTTGCAGACCAGCTGCACATTGAGTGAATGGAAGCCTTTGTGGTTCACAAACAATCCTGGGTGATGTGGGGGTACCCTGATGGCCCTGAGGGTGCTGGTGATTTTGACAGCCATGAGTAAGGCATGTCCACCTGCTCCTCTGGGCTGCAGGTCTTGCTGCAGCAAGCTGCAATTGTCTGCGATGACCTGGCTCTATAGCCTGAGAACTCCTTTGGCACTGCAGCTCAGTCATGTTGAGGAAGCTCATCCTCTGCCTGTATACCCTGTGTTGGGGGTATTACCTCTGGTGCGCTGATACCCTCTCTCCTGTACAGCATCAGGTCATTGCGGAGTAGGTTGCTGATGCGCCTGCTACTGATGTTGGGGCTCATCCTGGTCCGATTGTGAGGACCAAGGTGAGACAGTATAAGTGGCACCTATACTGGTTTATGCTGGTAATAGAGGGCAGGTCAAGTAGAGTTCAGAGGACCAATCTGTCAATGTTGTGGTAGTTACGAGCAATGTGGTGAGATTGGCTTCTGAGGTTCCAGAAAAGAATTGCAAACTCTAAACACCTAAAGCTGTGCTCAAAATGGAGTCAGCAAGAGCCTTTCCCATAAGCGAGTAAGCAGGTGTCATGTGGAAGTATTTATTTGGATTTCCATGCTCTTCATTAATGACCTCGGCCATTGGCCATTGTTTTTTTTGTTTTTTTGTTTTTTTTTTGGTTTTTTTTTGGGCACTAAAATCAAATTTTCCTTTTTTCCAGTGCCCCCTATAAAAGGAGAGGGGGACACTAAAAGCACCGGCAATTAAAACAAAATAAACTTTAAAACGTAAAATCAAATTAAAATTTGGTTGCCGGGCGTGATGATGCACTCCAGTCCCTCCGGTGCCCACCTCTCGCGGAAGGCCGCGAGCGTACCGGTGGACACCGCGTGCTCCATCTCCAAGGACACCCTGGACCGGATGTAAGAGCGGAAGAGAGGCAGGCAGTCAGGTTGAACGACCCCCTCGACCGCCCGCTGCCTGGACCGGCTGATGCCATTGCCATTGTGCTTCCGCCTCAGGCTCACAGCTGTGGTTCCCGAGCTGCGTGATTCCTGTGGTCATCCAGTAAAAATCAAAAGGTCTGGTTAAAATCCCTGTTAAGGGTCTCACAACAAGGATTTAATGGGCTTAATTATGGCACCTGTCTCTGGTGTTTGATCTGTGGCATGCTGGCAAACAAGCCCGAGTTAAAAGCGCGAGGAGGCGGGATGATGACGTATTCCTGATGTGCTTGCAATTTCTGCAACTTTTACTGCTGACCCATCTCCAAACTCACAGGCCCGACAGCAGGAAAATTCCGGCCTAAACCTTTAACGAAGAATTTCTGCCCTACTTAAAAAATATACCAGGATCCAAGTTTTAAACTTTGTGTGTGTGAAAATAAGAACATAAGAATATAAGAAATAGGAGCAGGATTAGGCCATTTGGCCCATCGAGCCTGCTCCGCCATTCAATAAGATCATGGCTGATCTGATCAAGGGTTCAGCTCCACTTCCCTGCCTGTTCCCCATAACGCTTTACTCCCTTATCGCTCAAAAATCTGTCTAACTCCGCATTAAATATATTCAAAGACCCAGCCTCCACAGCTCTCTGGGGCAGAGAATTCCATAGATTTACAACCTTCTGAGAGAAGAAATTCCTCCTCATCTCAGTTTTAAATGGGCAGCCCCTTATTCTGAGACTATGTCCCCTAGTTTTAGTTTCCCCTATGAGTGGAAATATCCTCTCTGCATCCATCTTGTCGAGCCCCCTCATTATCTTATATGTTTCGATAAGATTATCTCTCATTCCTCTGAACTCCGATGAGGTGTATAGGCCCAATCTACTCAACCTATCTTCATAAGTCAACTCCCTCATCTCCTTAATCAACCTTGTGAACCTTCTCTGACAGCTTCCAATGCAAGTATAACCTTCCTTAAATACGGAGACCAAAACTGTATGCAGTACTCTAGGTGTGGCCTTACCAATAGCCTGTACAGTTGTAGCAGGACTTCTCTGCTTTTATACTCTATCCCCCTTGCAATAAAGGCCAACATTCCATTTGCCTTCCTGATTACTTGCTGTACCTGCATATTAAGTTTTTATTTCATACACAAGGACCCCCAGGTCCCTCTGTACTTCAACACATTGCAAATTTTCTCTATTTAAATTGTAATTTGCTTTTCTATTTTTTCTGCCAAAGTGGATAACCTCACATTTTCTCACATAATACTCCATCTCCCAGATTTTAGCCCACTCAAGTAGCCTGACTATAGCCCTCAACAGATTTTTTGTGTCCTCCTCACAATTTGCTTTCCCACCTATCTTTGTATCATGAGCAAACTTGGCTACATTACACTTGGTCCCTTCATCCAAGTCATTAATATAGATTGTACATAGTTGAGGACCCAGCACCGATCCCTGCGTCACTGTTTTCCAACTGGAAAATGACCCATTTATCCAACTCTCAATTTTCTGTTAGTTAGCTAATCCTCTATCCATGCTAATATATTACCCCCGACCCTGTGAACTTTTATCTTGTGCAGTAATCTTTTATGTGGTGCTTTATCGAATGCCTTCTGGAAATCCAAATACACCACATCCATTGGTTCCCCCTTATCCACCCTTCTCGTTACATCCTCAAAGAACTCCAGCAAATGTGTCAAACATGATTTCCCTTTCATAAAACCATGCTGACTCTGCTTGATTGAATTATGCTTTTCCAAATGTCCCGCTACTGCTTCCTTAATAATGGACTCCAGCATTTTCCCAGCGACAGATGTTAGGCTAACCGGTCTATAGTTTCCTGCTTTTTGTCTGCCTCTTTTTAAAAATAGGGGCATTACATTTGCAGTTTTCCAATTCGTTGGGTCTGCCCCAGAATCCAGGGAATTTTGGCAGATTACAACCAGTGTGCATTTAAAACAATTTGCTCTTATATATTAAATAGAATTACATAGGATTTTCAGCAGAGAAACAGGCCATCGGCCCAACTGTGGGTGTTTATACTCCGCACTCACCTCCTCCCACCTTACTTCATCTCAACCTATCAGCATTTTCTTCCATTCCTTTCTCAATTCCTTCTTTCCCGACGGCAGCAAGGCTGTAATTTAATTAAACGGGTTTAAGTGACATCTTAAGCCACAAGAACAAAAGTTTGGAAGAGTTTTTGGATGTTATATAAACCTCAAAATTCAATTATTGCCTAATGCTAATGTGAATACAATTTTATTATATACTAAAAGACAATAAAATAAAATTGCTGCTAAATAAGTTAAAAGTTGAGTTGCGACTGCCTTGACTGAAGATTGTGGGAGACGGGCTGCTCTGTGCACAGTGTAGTGACAGGGTAAATGTGTTGATGAATATTATTCCAGGTCAGTATTTCTAATTATATTGTAGACACATTCAAAAAGGTGCGACTAAGGGAAATATTCATGATCACATTTGTGACATCATTATGGATAGCAACCTGAGTAATTCTTCACTTTATTATGATGTGATGGACTTAGAATAATGCTGTCACATGACTGATCAGAGTGTATAATTTAAAACAGTATTTAGTAGTTCATAAATAAAATAAAACACTATTATAAAACTTGCATTTAAGAATATCAATTGAACTAGTTTCAGTGCACAATTATAACATGACTTCACAAAATACTTTCAACAGATTTCCTTGGGCAACATATGTATTTATTTAAATTAATATTTTTTAATTAGAAACCGACTACACTTATTATAATTAGGTATGTCTCAGCATTCAATATACAAAATATACCAGGTTCCATTATAATTTTACATTATGACTGAAATATCCTTATTGTACCCTCCCATAAATGATAACATATCAGTACTACACAAGTTGTTTGTGTACATAGTGTCAGCAAATCATGAACATTACTCTCTAAACTAATTGAAACATTGTGTTTGTAGCGACTATTACGTTTTCTGGCTCGATGCAAGCATCAGATGGCGTGGAATTATAGAACTAGTTGATTTTCAGAGATTTCTCAAACATTATTATGACAATACACAAAACTAGTTATCAAAATATCAACTGCATGTAAGTGGGGTAAGCCATCAATTTTTCATATCAGCAAGATTTAATCTCATTAACAAAGAAAGTGACATTTTCAATTTCTTGTGAATAGGGGAATCAAAGAAACACCAACTCAAAATATAAAATATAATGGGCTGAGTAGGGGGGAATCATATGAGGATGTAATGCTGAATGCACTGAACGAGAATTGAAAGTGGTTTTAAAAATGCCATATCAATGATGATTTAACTATTCCAGTGTTGAAAATTATGCGATGATGAGAGGTAATCATTTCTGTATATTACAAACTGACTTAAAAACAGCAGCACAGATGTGGCATGGTATATCCCTCACTTAATTATTTTAAAAATCTACAACAGTGTAATTTAGGAATGCAAGATAAAGGTTGATTTAGTTACTTAGCATAAATACAAAAGGCAAAAGGTTAACAGTTCCACATATAACCCCAGTTTTGATGTGTTTGGGGTAAAAATGATTGGTGACTGTAATGCAAACAAGCAGAAGTTTATTCATTATGCAATTGGTCTGGTAAAATATGATCTTTTTTTTCTCCAGCAAGATATTAGGTTATTTATGAAACCCCATATGTCATATAGGCATTATATTGCTAAGTAATAAAAATGGGCTTTTCTATTGCCGCGTTTCACGAAAGCCAGATTCAAAAGGTTCCCGCTGACCACTGGTGACCTTTGTGTACGCGCAACGCACAGGCATCTTTAGCATGCTTTTATATTTAAGAGGCTCTTTTGTAAACCACAGTGCTTCTTATAATAAATGAACATAATATATATATATTTTTTGCAATGTGTTAACTACTGCAGTATTAAGGCAACGAGTGTTAAATAAAGTTAACAACCTCTTGTAAAACTGACACAGGCATTTTTAAAAAGTACTTCATTAAAGAATAATGAATGTTTAAAAATATGAACAGCAACAGAGGAAATAAATCTGCTCCTTTTTCCTGCTCGGCTAATGGGAATATTTGCCAGTCCTTTTTGGATGTAAAAGGCTGTTTTTTTCCCCCATTATGTGCAAATGTTTTATGTGCAGTGATATCTAAAAACCCTTGTGTCGTACAGTAGAGTGCTATAAATTAAGTTTATATGGCATAGTTAGTTATCAGTATATGTTAGTTATCAGTAAGTATCTGTCAACTCACCGTTTTAAATGTATTGCAATAAAGAGGGATGTGTTACAGAAATTCAAAATTTGGTTCCATTTAAGATGCAAATCTTGCTCTTGCTTTTCAGTGCCCCAGTAATTCTTGCAGTGCAACATTAAAAGGGCATTGTCATTTTAATGGGGTAGGAGAGGAGGTAATAGCTTAGAGGAGGCTTTACAATTACTGATTGCTACATTACCAATGATCAACGCAATAACAACCAGTTGTGGAAAAGATAAATATTGCTCTCTCTTTGCTACATTAGCATTAACCCACACACTTTCAATAACCCATTTTTGGAAAGTCCACGTATTACTCCCTGTAAGATATCTAGCAATAAAAGAGAGAAGAAAGAGCCTGCATTTGTATAACAGCCCTGATTTTTAATCAGGATTGTGGGGGTCGAAGCAGCCTGACCCCCACACCCCACCCTGGAGTGAGAGGCATGGGAGATTAATTAGCATACCCTGACACTGACTCCCGCCCAAAGCCAGTGGGAATGATGTCACTGTCGGCAGGTGGGAATCAAAAATCATGAGCGTCAGGCCGCTACCGGTGATCCATGGAAATGGTTGCTGGGGAAGTAATTAAGAAATTGTGGGGGCCGGGGGCAACAGAAAGTCCACGATCGATGGAAGGAGGGGACAAGCTCGGATAGGGGAGGCACATCTGCTTCTCCTGACCCACAAAGAACCTTTAACAATTAAGAAAATTAAATGGATCTGGGCCTCCTGTGGCCGAGATTCTGGTTGCTGCTAGCTTTCTCTGTTGGGGTTGAGGCCGTGTGGGCCTTAGATGGGCCCACGGTTAAAATGATGTGTGCACCATAATGATGTCATCCAACTTCACAGGGCCTGCTTACGAATGCAATTTAATATATCTGCAATAGCATTTCATGCAGTCATTTGAGGGTTTGCCAATGAGCTTGCAAAGTTTGGAGGCATCTGTAGAGGAGTCCACAACTTGCAGCTGTACAGTGCTGCATGACCAAGTTGCAGAACTACCACAGTATGGGCAAGTCAGTTATCCCTGCAGTGGAGGTCCCCTTGGTTGGGGTTCTAAGCATAGCTTCCAAAACAAATGCACTGGCAGTGTTTCTAAGCTTCAATTGACAGCAGTCTGTCTTGCCTGGATTCACCATTGTTGGGGAATCAAGATTATTCCGCCATAATGCAGCACTTCATTAACCTTATTGCTATCCAGCAGCAAGCTCTCTTCTCAGAGATCTCTGGACATGATGGGGGAGTGCTCAGCTACAAGGGAATGGAAGGAGCTGGTATCGATAATGAAGGTGTCTCTCAGGGTAAAGCCACATCTTTAACACCAAATAGAGTGATATGTCTAGAGTGATGCATAGTTGTTACTGAGGCTTGGACCAGTTCACTTAATAAGTTCCCATCATAAAGATCCCTAGAAGGGGGATTAGGTGCATTTTAGCGAGGCTAGAATTGCTTTAGTGGTGAACTCAAAAGGAAGTGTAAATAATTTTAAAAATGGATGGTCAGAGTTTTTAAAAAGCCATTAAGAGGGCATTTGGCATTTTGTGGTTTATATCAAGAGCGATTGAATAGAAAATCATGGTGACTCCGTACAAGATGATGGTTAAGCTATATATAGAATAATGTGTGCAGTTTTGGGTTTCTCACTATAAGGGGATATAATAGGTCTGGAGAAAATGCAAATGCAGATTTACCCAGCAATAACAAGGATGAGTAATGAAATCGATCAGATAAATAAGTTAATGTGGGATGAGCACCTTGAGAGTAGAGACCATGGTGTGATAACGCTTAAGATCCAACTAGAAAGGGAAAAAGCCAGGACAGTTCACAGGAGATCCTACCCAAGGCCCCAGCCCCCTGCTATATTTTGCAAGCGACTGGAGGAGAAGGAGTAGTGATGGTCCCAGCTGGAGGGAAATCCAAGTCAGGGTCCTGCTTCACTAGAAGATTTTGTCTCATTCTTTGCCACTTTCTGCCCCATTAACTGGATCCCAAGAACTGTGTTGACCCTCCGATATCATGCTCAGATATATGGCTTCACAGTGACTGCACCCAACTGTGAATGGCAACACAGCCAAACTCCATCCTCAACCAATGATCACATGCATGTGATTCCAGCAGGATATGTTGGATAGTAGATAGCAGTGTGAATCCAGGCTGTGTTTTTCCCCTCACTGACCCCAGAGTGCTGCTACCTCAGCTGAGGATCAATCTTGGTCTATATGGCTTCGAAATGATGACTTGACCTCTGGCTCACTGGGAGAGCTTGCTCTCCTACTCTTTTAAATTTGGGCTGTGTCCTGCACATGGGCAGGGGAAATCCTTCAGCTCTTTTTATGTTTCCAAGAAAGGTACAGGAAGGATCACAGGAAAAACAAATGAGGAATTAGTGCAGACCAGGAAGAATCCCTGGATTCTGGGGAGGTTCCAGCAGATTGGAAAACTGCAAATGTAACGCCCTAATTAAAAAAGGAGGCAGACAAAAAGTAGGAAACTATAGACCAGTTAGCCTAACATTTGTGGTTGGGAAAATGTTGGAGTCCATTATTAAAGAAGCAATAGCAGGACATTTGGAAAAGCAAAATTCGGTCAGGCAGAGTCAGCATGGATTTATGAAGGGGAAGTCATGTTTGACAAATTTGCTGGAGTTCTTTGAGGATGTAATGAACAGGGTGGATAAAGGGGAACCAGTGGATGTGGTGTATTTGGACTTCCAGAAGGCTTTTGACAAGGTGCCACGTAAAAGGTTACTGCACAAGTTAAAAGTTCATGGGTTGGGAGTAATATATTAGCATGGATAGAGGATTGGCTAACTAATAGAAAACAGAGAGTCTGGATAAATGGTTCATTCTCTGGTTGGCAACCAGTAACTCGTGGGGTGCCGCAGGAATCAGTGCTGGGACCCCACCTATTTCCAATCTATATTAACGACTTGAAAGAAGGGACTGAGTGTAATGTAGCCAAATTTGCTGACAATACAAAGATGGGAGGAAAACCAATGTATGAGGAGGACACAAAAAATCTTCAAAAGAACATAGACAGGTTAAGTGAGTGGGCAAAAAATTGGCAGATGGAGTATAATGTTGGAAAGTGTGAGGTTATGCACTTTGGCAGAAAAAATCAAAGAGCAAGTTATTATTTAAATGGAGAAAAATTGCAAAGTGTTGCACAACAGCGGGACCTGGGGGTACTTGTGCATGAAACACAAAAGGATAGTATGCAGGTATAGCAAGTGATCAGGAAGACCAATGGAATCTTGGCCTTTATTGCAAAGGGACTGGACTATAAAAGCAGGGAAGTCTTGCTACAGCTATATTGGTGAGGCCACACCTGGAATACTGTGTGCAGTTTTGGTTTCCATATTTACAAAAGGATATTCTTGCTTTGGAGGCAGTTCAGAGAAGGTTCACAAGGTTGATTCTGGGGATGAGGGGGCTGACATGAGGAAAGGTTGAGTATGTTGCGCCTCTACTCATTCAGAAGAATGAGAGGTGATCTTATTGAAACATATAAGATTATGAGGGGGCTTGACAAGGTGGATGCAGAGAGGATGTTTCCACTGATGGGGGAGACTAGAACTAGAAGGCATGATATTAGATTTAAAACTGAGATGAGGAGAAATTTATTTTCTCTGAGGGTTGTAAATCTGTGGAATTTGCTGCCTCAGAGAACTGTGGAAGCTGGGACATTGAATAAATTTAAGACAGAAATAAACAATTTCTTAAACGATAAAGGGATAAGGGGTTATGGGGAGCGGGCGGGTAAGTGGAGCTGAGTCCACGATCAGATCAGCATGATCTTATTGAATGGTGGAGCAGGCTCGAGGGGCCGTATGGCCTACTCCTGTTCCTACTTCTTATGTTCTTATGTTCTTAAATGGGATAAATGTGTGGTGAGGAGCTGAGTAAATCAGGACTGGGTTGAGAAAACCAGTACAAGAGGCAAAAAGAAACAAGATAGGAACAATGGTCAACACACTGGTAAAAGGCACAGTTTATATCTACTTAGCCTAGAAATTATGACTGGCAATATTTGCCAAGGAACACGTAATGCTTTTATGAGCCATTCCTCTCTCCACTATTTAGTGGTGGAGTTAACTCTTTTACAATAAACAAGGTAATGCCTACAATTAAAGCATGCATCCACTGGTATCACCAACAATAATTTCTAGGCTCATATTTTTAGTAACTATCTTGCTTCATCAATCATATCCTAACTTCTACACAGTATGTTGTGCAGACAAAAATACTAATAGCTCTATAAAATGAATACTTCAGGGAATGCTCTTATCTTGCCTTATCTTTGAATACTTGGTACAATAAAATACTCCCCATTTTATCTTCAATTAGAAAAACTCTTTAATTAAAACAGAAACTTACCTTGAATTTGCTGGATTGAGGAAACTATTTACGCGCCATTACCAAAGCTGATTTCTGATACATGCGATTTTGGTTCTTAGTTTCAGCTCCCAGCATCTCCTGCTGCTTCACTAGATGCAATGATCCACCGTTGAGATTACAGTGTCCAGTTTACTACCAACTGTAGTTTACAAGCTACAGACAACTGGTATGTGAAATGAAATGTCGACAAACCAGTTCAGAAACATGTGGCTAATGTGCCGCACATCAGCTAAATAAAACTGTTTGCATGTGTATAACCTGATATTTTGTGGATTTTTGAAGCTGTTTCAAGTATATATGCTGACATGTGGAGTTGCTTTATAACTTGTTCGTAAGAGTGGCTCCAGAGCAAGACACTGCTTGAAACTGTGGCCCTTGACAAAAGCTAGTGACTTCAGCTGGTTTAATGGCTTTCCACAGAATTCACCATTAATTCTCTATTTAATATATATTTATTTATATTGATTTCAAAGCAACTTTGAAAATTCAGAATAAATACTTTTGGTATACTTAAAAAAAAACAAAGAGCATTAATCCCGTATTCCTGGTCTTTAATGTTAAAAACTTTCATCACCACAGCCAAGTTATTTTTAAACTAAACTGGAAATTCTCCAGCTCTCCCCTTACTCTCACACTGGATTAATTATGTAAAGAATACTCAAATGTACATCATTTGGGTTATAACCTTTAAAAACAACATGCTGTTGAAATTCACGTTTGGCAGCCATTGCTTGACTTCTCCAGGATTTATGACACCACACCCAAAGTGCAATAAATCCTTTAATAGCCCCTTGGTTTGCAGTTCTACTTTTCAACATTGTGTCTATTTTGTTCTCAAGGGTACTTTGTGCTGAAGCTCCATAGAAAAATGGACCAGATGTTATTTGTATCTGAACAGGGGCTTGGAGTCCAGCATCTGGTGGTTATAAATGTTTACACTGATAGGATATTGTGCAATATTTGCTGCACAGGCCTCATCAGTTCTGAACGGTGTTAATGCCTTGTCTCGGTATTTCCCAAAGTAGTGAAAGGGTGCGTTTGCAGTACAATAAAATGAGTGCAAAGCACTTTCACTTCACGCCAGTACTAAAGTTGCAATGTCAATTTGGAGCCAGGGCCTGACCTGACACTTCAGCGAAGTGGAGGCAGACTTCCTGGAGACTGCTTCATACCAATGCTGCCATTGCAGTGTAAATGCATCCTGAAAAATCAGCAGATTGCACTGGTTCTGATTGAAGATTAAGTGAAAACCTAACGAAGTGAACATGGTGTAACTTGATTTTCAAAGAAGCCTTTGATAAAATACCACACAACATGCTGCTGAGTACGGTTGTGCCTTTTTGGGATTGGTGGGCAGATTTTAGGTTGGATTGTAACTTGAATGTAATTGCATAGTTGGGGGTAACTATTAATGGTCACAGCTCTGCGTGGGTACTGGTCAAAAGTGGAGTCTTGTAGGGATCCATGTTAGATCCATTGTTCTTCACTCTCTCTATTAATCATCTTGAGGGAGGCATCGGGGAAACAGTCCACAAGTTCGCTTACGGTATGTAGATATGTGAGGCAATTAGGACAGAAACGGCTGCAGCCAGAATTCGACGCGATGGGTGAATGGAATCATCTGTAACAAATACTATTCAATGGTGCAGCGTGATGCTTTTGAGCAGGAGTTTTTCTAAGCATGAATACAGCTTGCAGGGTTGCATGTTCAAGACTTCTAAGCAGGAGAAAGACGTGGAGTCAGGAGGTGAGGCACTCGCTGCAGAATATCCAGCCTCTGACCTGCTCTTTAGTATCCAGTTAAGTTTCTAGTCAATAGTGATCCCTTGGATGTTGATGGTGGGGGTTTCGGCGATGGTAATGCTGTTCAATGTCAAGGGGCGGTGGTTAGACTCTCGCTTGTTGGAGATAATCATTGCCTGGCACTCGTGGTGCGATTGTTACTTGCCACTTATCAGCCCAAGCTTGAATGTTGTCCAGGTCTTGCTATATGCAGGCATAGACTGCTTCATTATCTAAGGAGTTGGGAATGGAACTGAACACTATGCAATCATCAGCGAACATCCCCACTTCTGACTTTACGATGGAAGGAAGGGCATTGATGAAGCAGCTGAAGATAGTTGGGCCGAGCACACTGCCCTGAGGAACTCCTACAGTGATGTCCTGGGCCTGAGATGATTGACCAACAACCACAGCCATTTTCCTTTGTGCTGGGTATGACTCTAGCCAGTGGAGAGTCTTTCCCCTGATTCCCATTGACTCCAATTTTACTAGGGCTTCATTGACTCCAATTTTACTAGGGCTCCTTGAGCAAACGCTTCAGACTTGTCTTTTGCATTGCATGCTGGACTCCGCCATCATTGAGGATGGGGATATTCATGGCGCCTCCTCCTCCTGTTAGTTGTTTAATGATCCACTACCATACGACTGAATGTGGCAGGACTGCAGAGATTTGATCTGATCCATTGGTTGTGGGATAGCTTAGCATGCTGTTTCCACTGCTTAGCATTCATGTAGTGCTGAGTTACAGCTTCCCCACTTTGGCACCTAATTTTTAGCTATACCTTGTGCTACTTCTGGCATGCTCTGCCACACTCCTCATTGAATCAGGGTTGGTCCCCTGGCCTGATGGTAATGGTAGAGTGAGAGATATGCCAGGCCACAAGGTTACAGATTGTGATCCAGGGCAAAATGGCATGTTGGATCCAAAATTGTCTCAAAGGCAGGAAGCAAAGGGTTGCTGGGTGTTTTTGTGACTGAAAGGCTGTATCCAGTTGGGTTTCTGCAGGGCTCAGTGCTGGGTCCCTTGCTTTTTGTGGTATAAAACAATGACTTGGACTTGAATGTTGGGGGTATCATGTATCCTACATGGCTACTGTTGGTACTATCACAAGGTGTACCACCAGAGGGCACAGCAGCGGGAGACTTGTAGGTTACCTGTACAGGTGTGCCTGGCCTAGTATAAAAGGCAGGCAACCAGGTGTGATCCTCACTCTGGAGTTAGCAAATAAAGCACTAAGGTCACTACAGTTCAAGTACAACACATTGCCTCATGGAGTCATTATTAGAGCATCTAAGGACACAACAATTGGCGATGAGATTACGGACTTTCATGCGAAAATGGCTACCCTTGGTACATTGCAGCAGTTCGCCAATGGTGATGATTGGGACGCTTTTGTGGAGAGGCTTGAATATTTCTTCACAGCAAATGATCTGGCAGGAGACGACCTGGCCACACTGGCTGATAAGCACAGAGCTATCCTGCTAACCAGTTGTGGGCCCACTGTCTATGACCTCGTCAGGGACTTGCTGGCACCAGCGAAGACAATGACCAAGACGTACAAGGAGCTCGTAACCCTGATCCATAAGCAACTCAAGCCAAGGAGAGCATCCTCACAGCCAGACACCGGTTCTACACCCACCGATGGCCCGAAGGCCAGGAAATCGCAAAATACGCTGCAGACCTCAGGAAGCTGGCGGCACTGTGTGAGTTCGGCAATCACTTCAACGAAGCACTGCGGGACATTTTTTTCATTGGATATCACAGTCACACTGCAGAAGGCCATCTCCGTGAGCCAGGCATTCATGACCTCGACCTACAGCTCTAGACAGATGACTCACCCTCAGGACTCAAACCCGGCGGGTACTGTGCACAGTGTGGTGCCATTTAGAGCTGGACTGTAGAGCGCGAACCCTCTCAGGGAAGAGAGAACAGGCCCCCGAGTCCCTTAACTCAGAGTCCGCCGAGTGGGGCTAATTGAGTAGCTCCATGCTGGCGTTGTGGAGGGAATCACAGGGCTCGCCAGTGCCGCTTTAAAGACTATGTATGCAAAGGCTGCAGCACAAAGGGCCACCTCCAGCGAATGTGTAAGAGAAATATGACTCTGTGTTGATGAAGAGTCTGCAGATGGCCATGAATCCAGCACGGATTATGAAGCGATAGGCAGAGAGGCAGCTCAGCCCCATGATGAGGTATATAACATGTTTACCTTCACCACCGAATGTTCCCCGCTGAAGATGGAAGTCGAGATAGATGGCATTCCAGTCTTCATGGAAGTGGACACAGGGGCGAGCCAGTCAGTGATGAATCAAGAAGCCTTTGAGAGGCTATGGGACAATCAAGCTGAACACCCAAGCTGGTCCCGGTTCAGGCAAAGCTGCACACCTACACCGATGAAAGTATCCCAGTAGTTGGTAGTGCGAATGTAAAGGTACTCCATTCAAAAACGAGTTAGATGTAGTCCTTACTACTAGGGGGATCAAGGGGTATGGCGAGAAAGCAGGAATGGAGTACTGAAGTTGCATGTTCAGCCATGAACTCATGGAATGGCGGTATGTTTCTATGTTTCTATGATGGCGTGGTGCACAAGTTACCTCTGTGGATTGTTGCAGGTGATGGACCAACGCTGCTTGGCAGAAGGTGGATGGATAAGATCCATTGGAAGTGGGAAGACTTCAACCCTCCAGCGATTCACTTCCTCTGTGTTCGGAGGCGCAGCAAGCCCTCACTTGAGGGTGGACCCGGCACCAGAGAGCAGACCAGCACAGCACCCGAGGCACAGACCACTCAGCACGACTGCGTGGAGATGATCCAGCTGAGACGACCCGAACACACCTTCCAGGCTCCAGTGGCAGGACTCCGGAGAAAGAAAATTGGATCCAGAGGCGACTTCCCAGCTTCGGTGGCAGAACCCGGGGAGAAGAGGATCACCGCAGTCGACACCATGGATGGAGGAAAGATGGCACCCAAACCACGAGGTGAGGTGCTGAAGAAAAAGATGGCCGCAGCCAGACCACAAGATAAAGCGCTGATGGAACAACACGTGGCACCAAATGGAGAAGAGGATTGGGGTAAAGCAAGCAAGGCTCTCTTAAGAGAGGCTTGCAATCCACTACAATTAAAGGGACAGTTCCACACACTCAAGCAATGTAATAGCAACTGTAAGTTAGAGAAAATGTGTAACTGACAATCAGAGTTGTGTACATGCAACCAGCGAGGAAAAGTCGCGCGATCGCAATCGGAACTACAGAGTATCCATCATAAGTAATGAAAAGTTGTGCGATGTAGGATTTCAACTGCACGCAACCAATGCAGCGGGCAGACATCCATCGGGTGCACACAGGTCCAGCAAGTTACCCAATGCTGTAGCCTGTGTCCCGGGGACCAGAGTCATGCACCATGGAGTGTGGCCACAAGCAGCCAAAACATACACGAGCTGCAGAGCAAGTGGCCTCAGCAGGGCAACAGTACCGGTATCGATACCCTGCCCCTGAGCGGCTCCACCTCTCAGGTACTTGATGGCACCAACCGCCATGAGCCTGAAAGAGCAGGCTGTGCTAAGGCGCAGTCCCCAGACCCCATCACCACTAAGGCCATACCCGTAAACGAAGCGTCATCCGCTACAGATCTCCCAAAGGAGACAGGACCAGCCAGGATCCCAAGCCAAACAACGCCCAGGCCAGCGAGTCAGCAGTTCCCTGTGCACTGCTAGACAACAGCTCCTCAGGGAGCAGCAGCGACCCAGAACGCAAAGAAAGCACAGGGAGGTCACAGGCATCTGTGAACCTGCCCGATGCTAGGAACCATGGCAACAGCCCCAAGAACAGGCAACTCGAGCCAACTAGGTTCACACTGCCAGCACTGGGCACCGCGCCACCACCAGACTGCAGGGACACCATCCAGCAGTTCTGGAACTAGTTTGTCCTTACGCACCGGTCACTGCATCGATAATGTATCTCACCAGTCTAACGTACTTGCCTCACAACGGAACCACATGTAATGCAACCTTGTTTTTCTGAACTTGAATGTACATGAATGCAATGAGCCTCCGGCATAATCTATATGTGGCGGGGGGAGAATGGAGTGGTCAGGGACGCACACAAACAGCAACCACCAGCACTCTACTGCACCAACCACTCACCCAAGATTGAAACGATCTGCCAAGGGTCAATCATATAGAGCCCAGATAGAGCTAAACCCAGAGCACAATCAATGCAGAGGCGATTTGCACTAAAGGCTTAGGGGGAGTAATGTAATGTATCCTACATGGCTACTGTTGGTACTATCACAAGCTGTTCCACTAGAGGGCACAGCAGTGGGAGACTTGTAGGTTACCTGTACAGGTGTGCCTGGCCTAGTATAAAAGGCAGCCCACCAGGTGTGATCCTCACTTTGGAGTTAGCAAATAAAGGACTAAGGTCACTACAGTTTAAGTACAGCACATTGCCTCATGGAGTCATTATTAGAACATCGAAGGACACAACAGGGGGAATGATTAAGAAGTTTGCAGATGACACTAAAATCGGCTGTGTGGTTGATAATGAAGAAGAAAGCTGCGGACTGCAGGAAGATATCAATGTACTGGTCAGGTGAACAGAACAGTGGCAAATGGAATTCAATCTGGATAAGTGTGAGGTAATGCATTTGGGGAGGTCTAACAAGGCAAGGGAATACACATTAAATGGTATGACACTGAAAAGTGTAGAGGAACAAAGGGACCAGGGAGTGCAGATCCACAGATCCCTGAAGGTAGCAGGCCAGGTAGATAAGGTGGTTAAGAAGGCATATGGAATACTTGCCTTTATTAGTTGTGGCATGGAATACAAGAGCAAGGATGTTATGCTTGAACTGTATAAAACACTGGTTAGGCCGCAGCTGGAGTACTGTGTGCAGTTCTGGTCACCACATTACAGGAAAGATTGATTGCACTGGAAAGGGCGCAGAAGAAATTTACAAGAATGTTGCCTGGACTGGAGAATTTTGGCTATGAAGAAAGATTGGAGATGCTGTTTTATTTGAGGCTGAGGGGAGACCTGATTGAGGTGTATAAAATTATGAGGGCCTGGATAGAGTGGATAGGAAGGACCTGTTTCCCTTGGCAGAGGGGTCAACAACCAGGGGGCATAGATTTAAAGTAAATGGCGGCGGTTTAGACAGATATGAGGATACATTTCTTCACCCAGAGGGCGGTGGGGGTCTGGAACTCACTGCCTGAAAGGGTGGTAGAGGCAGAAACCCTCACCACATTTAAAAAATAAAGAGCCGTAACCTACAGGGCTGCGGACCAAGCTGGAAAGTGGGATTAGGCTGGATAGCTCTTGGTCGGCTGAAGAGGACATGATGGGCTGTAAATTTCTATGATTCTAATACAATTCTGCTGTTGCTGATGGCCCATAGCGCCTCATGAATGCCCAGTTTTGAGCTGCTAGATCTGTTCTGAATCTATCCCATTTAGCATGGAGGTACACAACACAATGGAAGGTGTTATCAGTGTGAAGACAGCACTTCGTCTCCACAAGGACTGTCCAGTGGTCCCTGCTACCAATACTGTCATGAACAGATGCATCTGGGACAGGTAGATTGGTGAGGACGAGGTCGAGTATGTTTTTCCCTTGTGTTGGTTCTCTCACCATCTGCCGCAGGCCTAGTCTGGCAGCTATGTCTTTCAAGACTTGGCCAGAACTGGTGCAATCAAACCACTCTTGGTGATGGACATTGAGGTCCCCCACCCAGAGTACATTCTGTGCCCTTGCTACCCTCAGTACTTCTTCCAAATGGTGTTGAACATGGAGGAGTACTGATTCATCGGCTGAGGGAGGGAGGTAGGTGGTAATCAGCAGAAGGTTTCCTTGCCCCTGCCTGACTTGGAGCCATGAGACTTCATGGGGTCTGGAGTCCATGTTGAGGACTCTCAGGGCCATTCCCTCCAGACTGTATACCAATGTGCCACCACCTCTGGTGGGTCTGTCCTGCCGATGGGACAAGACATACCCAGGGGTGGTGATGGAGGAGTCTGGGATATTGGCTGAAAGATATGATTCTGTGAGTATGACTGTTGCTTGACTAGTCGGTGGGACAGCTCTCCCAATTTTGGCACAAGTCTCGAGATGTTAGTGAGGAGGTCTTTGCAAGAGGTGGTTGTGTCTCCGCACCCAATACTTAGTTTGATGCTGGGTTGTCCGTCCTGTTTTATTCTTATTGCTTTCCGTAGCGATTTTGTGCAGCTGCGTGGCTTGTTAGGCCATTTCAGAGGGCAGTTAAGAGTCAACTATATTGCCGTGGGTCTGAAGTCACATATAGGTCAGACCAGATAAGGATGGCAGATTTCCTTCCCTAAAGGACATATATGAACCAGATGGTCACCATTACTTATACTAGCTTTTTATTCCAGATATATTTAATTAACTGAATTTAAATTTCATTTCATGTATTTGGATCATTAGTCCAGGCCTCTGAATTACTAGTCCAATAACATAACCACTATGTTACCGTACCCTTGGCCAGTAGCGGGGCTGAAAGGATGCTGGTATCCTCGTATGTTATCCTCTTTCTCACATGCGCCTTTTGCTTTCCTTCCCTCCTCACACCACAATTCCACCCTTGTACCGTCCTCATTTCACACACCCAAGAAATGCAGCCTACCCAGCCAGTCGTTGACCAAGAAGAGGGAGAGCAGAGTGAAGAAGAACAAGAAGAAGAAACATTGTCACTCGATTTCACACTCCCAGCCACCAGCTCCTCAAGGTCGACCAGCAAGGCCATTTGCAATGTCCCCCACTGAAAGTCAGCAACCTTCCACCAACCATGCTGCAGCCACTGGGAGGTAGCACTGTGTGGCATCAGTAGCAGAGGCAAAAACACACACAAGACCGTCATTAAGGGAATGCATAAGGGTGATTAATTAATTTCTTGATGTCATATTGGATAGATGGATGTATAAAGTTGGATTGGAAAGTTTGCTTTGTGGTGGCTTTTATTTCAGCATCGTGGCCAAGGGGCTGTCTGGGTTGCATCCTTCCTTCTGCATCTTCCTCGTCTGCTTTTTCCTCTCTGCATCATCCTCTTCCCTCTGTGAGCAAATGCTGGAAATCTGAAATAAAAGCATAAAATGCTGGAAATACTCAGCAAGTCAGGCAGCACCCCGACCTGAGACGTGAACTCTGTTTCTCACTCCATGGATGCTGTCTGACCTGCTGAGTATTTCCCAGTATTTTCTGTCTTCTCAGAGACTTTCCGTTACATAATAGAACATAAGAACATAAGAATTAGGAACAGGAGTAAGCCATCTAGCTCCTCGAGCCTGCTCCGCCATTCAACAAGATCATGGCTGATCTGGCCGTGGACTCAGCTCCACTTACCCATCCGCTTCCCGTAACCCTTAATTCCCTTATTGGTTAAAAATCTATCTATCTGTGATTTGAATACATTCAATGAGCTAGCCTCAACTGCTTCCTTGGGCAGAGAATTCCACAGATTCACAACCCCCTGGGAGAAGAAATTCCTTCTCAACTCTGTTTTAAATTGGCTCTCCCGTATTTTGAGGCTGTGCCCCCTCGTTCTAGTCTCCCCGACCAGTGAAAACAACCTCTCTGCCTCTATCTTGTCTATCCTTTTCATTATTTTAAATGTTTCTATAAGATCATCCCTCATCCTTCTGAATTCCAACGAGTAAAGACCCAGTCTACTCAATCTATCATCATAAGGTAACCCCCTCATCTCCAGAATCAGCCTAGTTACAATCCAAGGTCTTGCAAGCATCCAGCAATGTTCCCTGCACACTTACAAAAACTTTTAACATGCATTGCACCAAGCCACTATTTCAATAAAATAAAATAAAAATCCAGTCTTAAAGCTTAAATGCAAACTTATCTGAAAGATGTGTGTGTCCCTTTAAGAAGCGCTGACAGCGTCTCTGTCAGTCTGCTGCACACTCGCTTTTCAGAGCGAGCTTAGGATGCAACATTAATCTCAGCGCTAAGGTCAAAGTTTGCAGAAAGTGACGTTAAGTCAGCATTGCACGCCGACTGACGTCACGCTCTCCCTATTTGCATCTCCAGGGCCAGCGCTGCTCTTGACAGCACTAAGGCCCTCACCAAAATGGCAGCCACTGAGTCCCGCACCAGAAAAGGGCTTTAGTGTGCCGGCGGCCATTTTTCGCCAGGATTCTAGCACTAATGGATAGCAGTAGGTAGTCCAATTTCTAGACTTGGAGTTTTTTACCCTGCAAAAGTGTAGACTTCAAGGGGATATGATTGTGGTCCTTAAAATAATGAGGGCATTAGATTCTGTTAAGTTAAAGGTTAGTTGAGCAAGATGGGTAGGGCAGAACTACTGGGCACAAGCGACAAAAGCATAGAGTTCGATTAGTTGCCATAAAGTACCTCTTTTCGCATGGACCTCTGGAAGAGATTGCCAATAAGTGTGGAGAGACTGGATTTACTGCACCTCGATGAGTTCCTGCCTGAGTTTATAGAAGCTAGTTGGGTTAACTGGGACTCATGATATCAGGCACCACTTTCTTGATTGCCTTCAGGGGTCGAACAGCAATCTCTCAGAGATTTTTCCATAATTGGCCTATGATTTTTTTCCCCTCTATTTTTCTTCCACTTCCAGGAGAATGGGTGACTGGGAGTGGGGGAGGAGGGAGGTGCGTTGATGTTGTGTGTAGGTGTCACCGTGTTAGAATGGGACAAGTTTGATGGGCCATTTGGTTTTCATATGCTCATAAGAATAGGATAGAATTTTGATCGCAATATGGGCGATTATCAGTTTTTGGTTTCCTTAGTGGGCAAAGAAGGGTATATGATAAAATGAGGCTTTTACATTTGTGATATAAATGAGTCATTATATGAACCAATGTGATCCTATCACATTTTAACATTGTGAGGAAATATAATGCAATATACACCATCTAGTGTGATACTGAGTCATACAGGCCAGGATTAATCACTGGTCTGTATTTGAACCAGGTCAGTGGTGGGGCAGTACAATTGTTCTCAATGTTCTGGGTTGAGATGGAGAGAAAACTAGCCAGGATTCGTATTCCTAGATACTATGCAGTAGCCCTTGCTCAAAGCACGCATATAAGAACTGTAGAGCAGTAAGGCCATTTAATAGCCTTGTGAGATGAGTATGATTCACTTCTAACTTTTTCACGTGAGCTTTCTAGTCACCTTCAACTACGTGTCACAGCTCACTGTGCAACAAATTCTATTTCACAATCCACTATTCTGTGAGTAAACAGGATGCCAGTAGCTGGTATCAGATATGTGACCTCCTTGTAAATTAGCGTAATGGCAAGGAAAGTATAAAAATAAAATTATAAACGTACCTTTTTGGGCCTCTTCTGGCTCTAATCCAATTCCTTGCTGGATTAGCCTGGCCGGAAACTTTCTGCCATTTCTCGCACAGGCTGCTAAATAGAAATTGAAGTCGGTTTCCAAATACGTCGTCGGGACCCGACACGCAGAGGTAAATAAAAGAACCAGTGGGCTTTGGGCTGGTGTCCTTGCCACCTGGCAGGTTAAAATCGTGGCAGTTCTGCTTCCAGCAGTTCCAGGAGGTGAACAAGGCAAATCTAACTGCCATATAATTATCTGCTAGATGTCTGACCCTCAGACCTGTAATTGATATGCTGGTTTGGTGATACTGGTCATGCACTATTCAGTGAGCTTCCATGTACAGACATGTGTGTGGTGTATACCTTTCTCTGCCAACGTGTGTATGCTGTTCGATTTGCCATTGAGGCTGGACGATGTGTACTGGGATAGCAGCAAGGAAGAGTGCAAAGACTTGCAGATGCTGGGGGAAGAGAGCATAGGAGAGGAGAGCACTGGAGGCTTTATACCATGGGAGTGTAGACGAACATCTTACTTGCAATTAACTGAGGAGCAGCATGTCGGGGGAGGTTATGACAGAGGTATCTTACACGTTGCAGCATCAACTGCAGCCCCACAATTCATTGCTTGTGACTCTGAAGGTGACTATGTTGCTACACCTCAGGATCATTCCAGGCTGATGAGGTGAGGGCCCAGAGGCAGCATGGGCCAGTCCACACTGCGATATGTGTGCACACTAAATCTGTGCAGCAGAGCTGGTCTCCAATCGTCGTGGTTAATCCTTGCCATTGGACCAAGACCTAGCTCTGTCAAGCCCTTGTGGTGGCTGGGGTGCAACGGCCACCACACGTTAAAAAAATCCACGCACAGGTGTCTTCCACCCTTCAGGTTGTAATTCAGGATCTGGAATATCATCGAAACACCTGTGAACTTATCCGTTTTCAGCATGGAAGCAAGTCATCCTCGTTTCGAGGGACTGCTTATGATGATGATTCCAGGCTGATGGAAACGGCATTAGTCAGTTTGCAGTGCATTGTTGGATCAAGCAGGTGGCAGATGCACTCTTCGCTAAGGCTAACAAATTCAAGCCTTTTCTTCTCGAGGCTGAAAAGCAGGAAGACAGAGCTGTGGGCCTTGATTGGGTCGCAGCCTTCCCCCCAGGTGCGGGGCATCATTGACTGGAGCCACATAGGCTTGCGTGCTCCACATTAAGACCCTGGACTATTCCTACATAGAAAGAGTTTCCACTCAGTCGATGTGCAGGTAGCGTGCAGTGACCAGAATCACATCACTCAGGTCTGTGCCCAGTTCCTGGTGATTGTCCTATTGGCTTTATCTTGTAACAGTCCTCAATAGCCACCCGCCTCCCCCGCATCACATCTCTTCCACCCAGACCACCGGGTGTGCCAGGCTGGTTGCTTGGTGACAAGGGCATCCCCTGAACATGAAATCTGTTCGGTTAGCATTACAATCAGAACCATGTCTCTACCAGAGCTCCTACTGAGCAAACAATTGGCATCCTGAAGCAAAGATTCCTCTGCTTAATTAGGTCTGGAGGCATCCTACAAAATAGCCTGGAGTGAGTCTCCACATCCTTTATAGTGTGCTGCAGGCTCCATAAATTTTCCCTGTAAAAGGGTTCATCCTTAGAGCCACGTGGGAGGAAGAATTGGAGGTCCAGGAGCCGGAAGAACTGCAGGATGCCGAGGAAGGGTCACCAATCCTGCCAGCTGCCAGAGTTGTACAGCCGCAGATCATTGGGGAACGCATTGGTTGAATCATCACTCCCGCCATGCACAAATAATCCCTCCTCCCATCAGACCAAATATTTACACCTTCCAAATGAATGTGCTCAACTTCAACACTTGCATGGGTATTTCTATCATATTATTTGTGGTTAAACAAACAACAATATAAAGAAACTGGTTCAAAACAGTTCATTTCTGAATTGGAAAACTGAAGGTCAGCCTTGTGCAAACCCCTAATGCCTGTCTTCAGTGATCTTTTACCTGACCAGGTGTTCCTGTGAGGTGTTACCCAAGTGGCTAAATCATGAGAGCTGGAAGGCTGCGAATCCTCCACTGAGGTCATTTGAGATGGCCGTGGTGGGTGACCTAGAGGAGCTCTGGCCTCAGAGGCCCTGGCTGAAGACTGCAGCATCTCACCAGTAGCAGGGGCAGTCTGGCCTAGCTAGCTGTTTGGCACCATCGCTGACACTGTTTCAGGGACTGGCACGGGAGCAGGTGTGGAAAGCTAAGGCTTCCCCTGCCACAACCTTCCCCGCCCCTCTCCCAACCCATCCTCCACCCCGCCTTCCCGTCCCCCCACCCACCCCCCCCACCCTCCCCACATTGGGAATCAAAACACCACGGGCCTCATTTTTGGATCAGTGGATGAGTTTCGAACTCGCACTGCTGCTCAGGCACCCAAAATCGGGGCCATTGTGTCAGCTCCAACCACTGGACAAAAGTGGCTCCTACATTGCTTCACGTTGGATCCCCATGTTGGGCATTTCTCAGTGAGGGGTGACACAGTCAGATTCAACAACTTTGCACTGGGATTTTTGTATAGTATTTATGCCACTGCATGCATAAATACAATGAGCAGATCATATAACAAAAGCATACAAAGGTACTGTATTAACAGCAGAAGTGCATTTGTGTGACGAGCACATGCGCAATCACGCATCCAGATTTTTCAGTACATGGAGCACTGGCATTTTCTTTAATCGCTCATATTGATCACCTCCTGCAAATATTTTCTATGACAGTCTGTTCCTTAGTATCATGTAACAGGAAAACTCTGAGAGAACCATACTCGATCCACAATAATTTGGTGAAATAATTTGTAGGAACAAATTGAATCAGAATGAACCAAAGCATGAACTTTACTGCAGTTCTATTGGAAGGACAGTCCAAACAGGAAGTTGAAAAGTCCAACAGTATTCGTATGTTTAAGAAGGTGGAACAGATCCAGACTTTGTAGGAAATTAAACTTTACTAGCTGTGTAGCAAAGGCAGAAGAAAGCTAAGGCGGAATAAAAGTAAAATAAGATAACGTGATATCACATTTATCTGTAAAGTTATTGAGATTATTGATTACAGTATAACCTTCTCTGGATCTGGCCTCTTGGCCTGGAGTCAAGGAATGTCCGAGGCAGCCTGTTAAATTCTGGGAAGGTTCTGAATATTTCCCGGGCTTCAAATCTGGTTTGGTGTCTTGAAGTCAGCTTCGGTGAAACTTAACCAAAAACCCAAGGTGATTTCTTATATATTAACTATAGAGATAAACAAAAGCATTACAAATGTTTAAATGCCCAGATCTGATGTCAGCCAGGCATCCTTGTCGCACTGATTAACTTCAGGCGACTCTAGCCAAGGGAACAGGCAATTAAAGGAACAGATGTCCTCTGTGTGCTAGGTGTAGCAAGATTGCAAACATGATTTTAAAGTATGGGTCTATTACTTTGCTACGGCTAATACACCAAATAATCTTAATCCAAAGCTCTAAATTCAACATTGTTGTGCCTGAAAATGAGCGCAGCAATGATAAATTTAGCAATGTGATGGTCCGTGTCCAAGTTGCTTTTGCACTCGAACCTCTGCTAAATTTTTATTTTGGCAGCTTTGACAGCCACATTTCAATCAAGGTGATCACAGCCGCTCCGTTTGCTCAAAACCAGGAATTCATCACCTTCCCCATAAAGGCTGCCAAACAGGAAGAGAGAGCTGTATGTTTTGCAAGAGTTTCTGGATTTCCTCATGAGCAGGCGGTCATCGACTGCACCCACGTGGCCTTGTGTGCTTCCACACTAGACCAGGCCATCTATCACAACAGGAAGGGATTCCATTTGTTAAATGTGCAACTTGTCTGCGACACAGGCAATGAATTATGTAGGTATGTGTCGGGTATCTTGGCATCGGTCGCGGGGAGAGAAACTCGGTTGTTTAACACCACCATCAGCGCCAAAGAGGGGCGCTAAGGAGCCGCTAAACACCTACCGCCCAAGTGCCGCGCTGTCAGCTCCTGCCGAGAACTTCAGTGAAGGTTTAGTGGCGGCGCTGATAGTTTGCACTGCGCTTGCTGGCGCCGCCCACTCAGTGACATCACCGAGTGTGCAGGTCCCCTGTAGTCCCGTGTTTGTAAAATTTACTCTTTCACCCGCCGTAGTACCTGATGCTGACACCGGCAGGGGAAAGCAGTCGGTACAGCGTTGATCCCGGGGCAATATCGTCCGGAGTGTAAGGTAAGTGCTGAAATGACAGTTTACTCGTTGCAGTAGTGAGGAAGTGTGGGTGAAGTTTCTCGAAATTTTCACAAGGATTTTTTTATCATCTGCAGGCGCTAAGATGCCGGCAAAAATTGAGTAGGTCTCCTGCGCTATTGCTCCATTAGTGTCCCAAGAGGAGTGTGGAATGCTTCTCTTAGCGCTCCACTCTCCTCTTGGGGCGTTCCAACTGAATATCGCACTTTGAGGCGGTAGACATTGCCCGTCACTAAAGGTGGCGTCCCGACGCCATCACCACCTCAAAGCGGGCGATACCGAATTTCTAGCCCATGTGTCTTCAATCTGTGCCAGTTTCAGTATCGCCTCTCTTCCACCCAGATCACTAGGTTTTGGGACTAGAGTTGTTGCCTAAACACCTGGCTCACGTGTCCTGGCAGGAACCTGGGCTCAGATGCACAGCATGCATACAATGAGAGTCACGCCAGGAGTAGGGCTCTCATTGTGGAGAGCATCGGGCCCCTCAAGCAAAGGTTCTAATGCCTCAATAGATCTGGAGGTGTGCTTCAACATAGCCTGGAGAGAGTGGCAAGATTTGTCATCGTGCGCTGCATGCTGCACAACTTCACCCTGTAAAGGGGGCAAGTATTGGTGACACAACAGCAGGAACACCTTGAGGAACAGGATGAACCGATCAGGAATTTGAGATTACAGAGGAAGAACAAGGTCCAGCAGTGCTGCAATGCTGCTAGAGCTCTCAGGCAGAAACTCATTGGGGCCGAATTTGGTACAGATTGTGCTCGCAACCGCCGAGGATCCGCTGGTAATGTATGTTTCTCGGCCGATTCCTCCGGAGCCGCCCATCAGCCGGCCAGGTTCTGCCCGGCACGAGATTGGTCGTGGATGGATCCGCCGGCGTGACGTCATGCCGCCCTCCCATGCTGGATGCTACAAATCGGCCATTTTGGTGAGGGATGCTGGCCTCAGAGCGACCTGCCGCCCGCCAGAAGGTCCGCTCACAAAAAGCAGGACTGACCTGGCCCTGAGTCGGGCGGCAGGGAGAAGGGCTCCGAGTGCTGCAGCGCTGCACATCGCGGCTATGGTGCAGATACTGGACCATCATGAGTGGGACTGCTGGAAAAAAGTTAGGTGGATGTTGCTTTAATTTATTGCTGATGGTCATTTTTAATTTGCATGTGATAAAAGTGACTGAAATGTGTCTAGACTGATGGAAACTTTCTTCTTTGACCTTGCTGAAAGACCTTCATTGAGAAGCCCAATGGCGAAGGCAAAATAATTATGAATAAGTGAAAAGTCACATTTTGTCTATCCAAGCTGGTTAATGAAGTCTGTGACACAGTCATTCAAGAGGTTCTCAGGGAAGCACTACATATCACATAGAGGGTGAGAGGGTTAGGGTTAGAATGATCTATTGTAAGCCTGAGACAGCTGCAGACTCTGACAACATTTGTATGGGAGGAAAAGGGTATAACGTTACTGCTATTCAACTTTAGGGGCCACGCGATTACAGACCAAACTGAGGAAGGACTAAGGTCAATAGACTACAGCAAGAGACAAGCACCGTGGTGACTCAGTGGCCTACCGTTGAGGTTTCAATGACTAGACTGTCACGATCGCCTTGTTAATGTGTCTTTGTACTGCAAGGAAACTACTTCATAAAATCTGTTCTGATTCATCAGAAAAGACCGGTCCCAGCGTGCCTTATTGTGACAGACATAAGTCTAATCTGAGAGATGTAATTAATCTGACAGATCGAATAACCCTCACAGCACATACAACGTGTTGCGATGGCCTGATGACCCTACCCATTATACAGTGCAGTCATATGTGGATGGGAAGATATTCCTGCAAAAGCAAATGACCTGAGGGACAGATGTGTGTTTCTCACAAGGCATCACACATGACGTTAAAATCAGACACTCACCAAGAGAGGGTCTACAATGTGAGTGTATTTACAAGTGCACAATAACAAAGATTACATAACATTATTATATTTACAAACATTTACACCACCAACGCCCAGCCCTCCATGCAGCACCACCACCTCTCCCCACCGAAGCCATGCCCAAGCTCCTCTTCCTCGCCCCGCCTACACCACGGCATCCCGCTCCCCTGCCCCTCTGTCTCTGGTTGACGAGCTTGTGTAGGAGGGCAGCGGGATGTCTGCGGACATGTGCGTCTTGGTGAGAAGGCAGGGGGCGTGACCGAAGGCACTGGGATCTCCTGCTCCTCTGGATCTGTTGGCCTTGAGAGTGTGGGCTCGGGGGCTTGCTCCGCCATCTCTTGCCTCATCGCCTCAACGCTCTCGGTTGTGCGCTCCAACACAGTGATGAGCCAATCCATCTTGTCATCGTGCTGCTGGGTGAAGATGGCCATGCTGGCAGCTATCCCAGTCATGGTCTGGAGCATATATACGCGACCTATCTGCACACTTGTCCATGGCAGCTGGGCCATCTCCAGAATTACAGAGAGCTGTGGTGGATTCTCAGCTGGATGATCGCTGCTGGTGGGTTCAGGCCCTTTGCTTGCCTTCGCGCCCTGGCCTCTGTGCTTGGTTGAGCTTGCCAGTGTGGAGTCTGTTCCAAAACCCAGGAACTCAGAGGCCGATGCCGAGGTTCTGCTGACACCTGCCTCACATGGCAGGAGACTGCTATCATCCTGTTCCTGCCCCTGCAGCTCGAGGGGCTCAAACACGTGCCCTTCTCCCTCCTCTCTCTTTTCTTCGTGGCTCAGAGTGGTGGAAGTGGGTGATCTGGGGGGGTGGTTGGGGGCAGGTGGTGGTGGAGGAGGGATCTGCCGTCTTGGACTGGGGGCGACATTGGCGTGGGAGATGGTGTGCCAGAGATCGATGGTGTGCCTTGATCCCTGCTGTCCGAGTCAACATCTGCAAGTGAGGATGACATTTCAGTCTGTAGGTGGGAAGGGGTGTGGGGGGCGGGGGGCGGGCTGGTGCTGGTCACACTGAGATGTGAGCCGTGCCATCGCACATTCTGCCAGCAAGGATTTGCATCTCTACATGGGCACACCAATACTCGGCAACAAAGTGTGCGGTAAACCGCGAATGCCTTAACATTGCGTGACCTTTCATGCCATGAGTGTCACTCACACTGGAGATTAGTATAACCTTACCACGTTGTAGCACTGGATCAGCATCAACCGTTGTGGTTGCATGGCGGCGGTCACCCACCAATGCCAAAGCATGCTCCTCCAGTCTGCTCAATTCGATCACCTCTCCTGGTCCCCCTCCCGTCCCATGCAGGCTTGCTGCCTTGGATTCGTTTTTCTGCTGCACAAAGAAACATTGCAGCCTTTAGCCCCTTTGCTGATGCTCCCCACACACACTCCCACACACACACACACATCTGGCACACAACCCTTTGGCGTTGGACAGGATTGAATGAATACATTTTTACTCAGTCTTGCTGCCGCCACCAAATCGTTCCAACATGGTCCCCATCCCACTCAACATTGCTCATTGCGGACACGATCTCAGCGATCTCCCTCCAAATGCATCGGTATTGGGGTGGTGGAGGCTTGCCATGACCATCCCGGGTGAGGTCTTTGTACCTGCGCTCCACTTCTGTTACTAGCTCCTCCAATGTCTCCTCATTAAACCAGGGAGCTCTGGGCATTGCTGGTTTCTAGTCACTCATTGTCAATGATGAAACAAATAGATGCTCAACAGTTTGTGTGTCTCAATTTCTCCGACTGCCCCCTCGCCAACCTCCAGCTCTGTCCTCTACAACCTCCAACTCTCCCCTCGCAAACACCAATTCTCTCCTCTCCCATCTCCCACTCATAGGTGGAATAAAGTGATGTGCCTTTATGCGCATGCACAGTACAGCAATCAGCCTCAAACGGCCCCAAAATGATAACACGTCCAAAGACAAAAACTATTTTTAAAAATCGTGAAGCCTCGCGCATGCGCATTGGACGCCCTCTGAAGATTCCCGAGTGGAGAGGCCTCCAACTGCCTCACAATGACACTGGCCGCTCACTCCCACTCCCGCCCGGCGACTGCCTCTGCCTGCCGCTGACACTGTGCCCACACAACGGAGCCGAAAGCAGCTCCCGACGGGATCCGGTGGCAGCGGGCGGCAAAAGAGTAGGTGTCGCTTTGGCGCCACCGAGAAATGGGCGACAACCAAATTTGGCCCCATGGACTTATGTTTCCATCTTTATAAATCAAACGTACCCACTGGTTTTCTGTTTTGAAGAGGATACCTTCACTCTTGAACAGAACTTTCCAAACTTGGTCTCCAAATTCGACTCATTCTAGGCTGAGCCTGAGGAGAGTTTTTCTCCAAGGGCAACCCTTGATCGACATTTGGACTCTCTACAACTTCAGACTGTTTGTCTGCCCGACTCGGACTCAGACTTAAATTCTGACTTTCTCTTGATCTTGTTTCCAGTACATCTGATGTAGGATTTCCTACTGGTACTTTACTAGTAACAAGACTATCTTACTCATCAGAAATAATTTAATTATTTCAACTTTCAACTCCTTCCACATCTGTAGGTAAAATATGATCAATGTGAACAAACCTAACCTTTCCATGATCAAATATCTTTACCAAATATGTGCGAGGGCCACATATCTTCACTATTCTTCCTGGTAACCACTTTAACCATTTATGACAATGGTTCTTCAATCTAACCATCTGATTCAATTGTACACTTCTCTCCCTTACTCTACCTCTATCATGATTCACTTTCTGTCTTAATTGTTTCTCTTCTACTGACTGTGCCAAGTTTGGCTTTAATAATGTGAACCTGATTCGGGCTGTCATTTGAGAAACAACTCTACTGGTGTTCTACCAATAGTTGTATGAGGAGTATTATGATCAGTAATTAGAAAGTTTGCCAATTTGTGGTCCAATGACAACTGCCATTTCCTTGGATTTGAATTCAACATTTGCTTGATGAGGGCACGTTTTACAATGTGTACTGTGCGCGTGCTGCATCATTTGAAGCAGGGTGGTACAGTGAAATCTTGGTATGTTTCACACCATTTCTGCTCAAGAACTGTGCAAATTCTTCTGAACAAAATTGCGGCCTATTATCAGACACAATTTCGTCTGGGAGGCCATATGAAGAAAACTATCTTTGTAAATTGGCTAGTATTTTATTTGTTGTTATTTTCCACATCAGAAACATCTCGACCTAC
This sequence comes from Pristiophorus japonicus, assembly GCF_044704955.1. Lineage (NCBI taxonomy): Eukaryota > Metazoa > Chordata > Chondrichthyes > Pristiophoridae > Pristiophorus > Pristiophorus japonicus. The sequence goes on along the minus strand of NC_091979.1, from coordinate 53,288,050 downwards.
TTCGAATGACTATCAATCACAATGAACAATTACTGTTCTTCTAGCTCAGCAAAATCTGCATGTAACCTTTGCCATACCCTGAGAGGCCATTTCCATGGCTGTAATGATACTGATGGTGGTTTCTTGCATATTGATTGACATGTTGTATACTGACTAACGATATACTCTATAGCTTTATCTAGACCTGGCCACCATAAGTAACTGCATGCAAAACCCTTGGTCAAGCACATTCCCAGATGTTGGTCATGAAGATCCTCCTAACAATTTGGACCTGAACTTATTTGGAATAACTACTCTTCCACCCCACATGATACAATCTTTATCCACTGACAATTCATTCCTACGAACGAAATATGGATGAATATCTTCCTCTGATACCTGGTTTGGCCAGCCATTTGCTATTTAATCATACACCTTTGACATAACTGGGTCAAGTTTTGTTGCTCTCCCAATCTCTTCAGCTGTGACTGGCATTTCATCAATGTATGAAAAATAAAACATTTCTTCTACCTTAGAGATAATCTCAGTTTCTAGTTTTTGAGTTCTTGCTCAACTTTCTCCTTGAGTGCGTATAGTACGGGACGTGGGTTGCAGTAAACTGGTTTAGCATCCTTCTGCACTCTGACACTCACCTTGAAGTCTTGAATCGGACTGCCTGTTTAGCGGAACACCTTCGGATACTGCCTGATAACGTCATCTTTTGATGCAAATTTAGTTTCCACACGAAAAATCTCATTCCAATCCAGCTTCAGTGATCCCAACCAATTTCTGCATATCAAGGCAGGCTTGTCTCCTGCCATTACTATGAGAGGCAAGCTCTGAAACTGATCCTTGTATTTCACCGGTACAGTGATATGTCCTAAAACAGGAATTTGCTCTCCTGAGTAGCCTCACAGTTCTATCTTCAATTTCTCCAGTGCAAAATCTCTCAACTTGTCGAGATATAGCGATTCTGATACTACACTCACAGATGCACCAGTGTCGATTTCCATGGGTATCGTGATTCCTGCAACGTCTACTTGGCTGACGATACTTCATGAATCGCTGTAAGGTACCCTTGTGCTCCTGATAATGTGTCTCTCCAGAACCTTCTCATCCTGTTGTTTCTCTTCAATGCTATATAGTGTCTGGCGATTTCTACTTCTAGCATTGAACATCGTTTTACTCTTCAGTCGGCTTGCCATCGCAAGATGCCCAGTTTTCTTGCAGTAGAAACACTCTGCCTTCACATATGAACAATTTTGAGCAATGTGTTGTTCCAGGCACTGATAGCATGACGTCAATGTGCTGTTACCTTGGCCAGTTGCTGAGGCCTTGGGGCCCAACTGCCCTTTAGTTTTAACCTGCAGGCGATTCACCTCGGTTGTCTATCGACTGGAAATGGCACGAAACTCTCGCGAGTATTGGTCAGCCATATCCATCAACATAGCTGTCTGACAAGCTACATCAAAAGTCAAGTTAGGGGCTGTCAACAACTTTCTTCCAATTACTTCATTTTTCATCCCACGAACAAAGTGGTCACACAAGGCTCGGTCCTGAAAATTTCAGAAATGACAGTAAAGCTGCAATGTACTAGATCATAAGAACATAAGAACATAAGAATTAGGAACAGGAGTAGGCCATCTAGCCCCTCGAGCCTGCTCCGCCATTCAACAAGATCATGGCTGATCTGGCCGTGGACTCAGCTCCACTTACCCGCCCGCTCCCCATAACCCTTAATTCCCTTATTGGTTAAAAATCTATCTATCTGTGATTTGAATACATTCAATGAGCTAGCCTCAACTGCTTTCTTGGGCAGAGAATTTCACAGATTCACAACCCTCTGGGAGAAGAAATTCCTTCTCAACTCGGTTTTAAATTGGCTCCCCCGTATTTTGAGGCTGTGCCCCCTAGTTCTAGTCTCCCCGACCAGTGGAAACAACCTCTCTGCCTCTATCTTGTCTATCCCTTTCATTATTTTAAATGTTTCTATAAGATCACCCCTCATCCCTCTGAACTCCAACGAGTAAAGACCCAGTCTACTCAATCTATCATCATAAGGTAACCCCCTCATCTCCGGAATCAGCCTAGTGAATCGTCTCTGTACTCCCTCCAAAGCTAGTATATCTTTCCTTAAGTAAGGTGACCAAAACTGCACGCAGTACTCCAGGTGCGGCCTCACCAATACCCTGTACAATTGATCTTGTATTCCAAAATGATAACTTTTAGCAGGACTGTAGTGCTGTTCTAACTTGGTTAGAATTTCTATCAGTGGCATTTCCTTTGACCTGACGGGAACAAGCACATTTTTCAGGGTTTCATACACCTCATGGCCTGCTTCAGTCAAGAAAATAGTCTGTTTCCTTTCTAAAACCACCCGATTATGGTTTTCATCGGGGACTTCAACGATACTATTTATGGTGAAAAACATTTCTAGCCACTCCACATATGCTCTGAAAGTCACTAGTTCATGATAGAACTCACCCAAGTGCCCTATTATTCCCATAAGTATGGCCATTTGGTCTCTGGTAATGTCCACAGTTCAGCCAAGTGTGCTTGTAATTTACCTTGGAATTTTAGCTGTTCTGCAAATCAAAGACCTCTTAAAGTCTCTGTCAGTTGGCTGGATTATTCACCAACAAAGATTTCAGGTAGGGAATCCATTTATCCTATCTTCACCACCAATGTGATATATTCTTATGACATCACTAAGAAACCCACTACACAAGATGGCTCCAATACAGAAAACCTGTCATCATGTGACATCACATGATCCTTTTATTTTATTTACATCAGTAATTGTGTTACATTGGTTGTCCACTAGGTGGAGTAGTAGTCCACTAGGGGGAGCTATATTACATTGTGCTTGATGCATCTCCCTGTGCAGACCTCTATAATCCAGCCTCTAAACGACATGGAGTGCCAGGTCTCTGAACTGGTACTTGCTTGAATAAAGCTGAGTGACTCTGCATCTTCTGGAGGGCTGTCTTGCTCTTCCTCTGGTTGTGCTGTGCCCTCTAGAATTTCAGGATTTGAAAAAGAGAGGAACAAGAGTTAGCAGTTAGTGACCAGGGGACGCAGAGACAGATCAGTAACAGCCCTTTGTCATGCATAGTATGTGAGAGTGAGATTTCAGTGAGAAGGGAAAGAGGGTGAGATGGTCAAAACTCCTGCAGGATCTGTCCTTCAGCCTCTCCAGAATCCCTTCCTCCTGACATGCCCCCTACCCACAATGGTCTCTTCCAGAGGCTGGGTCATCTTCTGTGGCTGCCTGTTCCTTTTTATTGTGCGCTAGCTTCTCCTGCAAGAAAGAAGGGAGAGTGTTCATTAGTGTTAGCCTGGTGAGATGTCTTGAGGATTTGCATGTTATGGTGGAAATGTGTTCCTGATGCGTGAGAGCTGACATAGGTGTGAAGAGTGAGGGAAGTGATAATGAGGACAGAGCAGGTGCTATAGGTAATACACGGCATAGCAGGGAGTAACGAGAAATATGAGTTAGGAGTCTTATCTTAGTAGCCCTTGAGGACAGAGCAGGTACTACAGGTAATGCACGGCTTTGCAGGGAGTAATGAGAGATATGAGTTAGGAGTCTTACCTTAGTATCCCTTGAGAGGTCATTGAACTGTACTACATTGCAGCCAGGTGTTTGGAGCTATGTTGCTGCCTCTGACCTGCTCTGCTGCCCCTGCCCATTGTTAGAAATATAGAAACATAGAAAATAGGTGCAGGAGTAGGCCATTCGGCCCTTCAAGCCTGCACCGCCATTCAATGAGTTCATGGCTGAACATGCAACTTCAGTACCCCATTCCTGCTTTCTCGCCATTCCCCTTGATCCCCCGAGGAGTAAGGACTACATTTAACTCCTTTTTTAATATATTTAGTGAATTGGCCTCAACAACTTTCTGTTGTAGAGAATTCCACAGGTTCACCACTCTCTGGGTGAAGAAGTTTCTCCTCATCTCAGTCCTAAATGGCTTATCCCTTATCCTTAGACTGTGACCCCTGGTTCTGGACTTCCCCAACATTGGGAACATTCTTTCTGCATCTAACCTGTCTAAAACCGTCAGAATTTTAAACGTTTCTATGAGATCCCCTCTCATTCTTCTGAACTCCAGCTAGTCGGAATACTTGCTTGCCACTGGGTGGAAAGATGAGGTCCGTCTTCGCATTGGCCTCCTCCACCAGCACCTGAAAAGCGGGCAGCCCTTCCAGTATCTCTTCTTCCTGCCATTTCAGTGTTGTTCAAATTCAAGCTGTTTGGAACCATAGGCACCTCCCCTTTTAAGAAATGATCGACGTCTAGCAGCTCGCTTATTTCATGCTAAGTAGTCACGGTGACCAATTTAGAAGTCCCCACGTTCACGTGAACAGGCGCGTGATCTGTACGAGCTGATCATTACACCCTGGTTTTTGGCTGATAATGCATTAAGGGCTTTATTTTCACTACCATTGGGCATCGTTTTTTTGGCGTCCGCTAATTTTTTTGGAATAATCTTGATTTTGTAACTTTCCTCAAAGTTTGTACGCCGCTGGCAGCGACTGTCAGCACCGGATTTTTTGGCACAGGTCTGGTTGAAAACTAATTTCTGCGCCGTTTTTTTCCCTTTTTGGCCATTTAACCGATTTTCGCCAACATCGATTTTTTTCAGGATGGCACACAGTGGCCTTAAGTACCGATCAGAAAAACCTTCTGTTAACTTGAGGAAATCAGCACTGGGTATATTTCTGAGTTTATAGAGGGAAGAAAGAAGACAATTTAAAAAAAATTCATGATGATTTTTGCAGAGGGAACTCAGAAACTAACTCGGAAAGTTAATTTTTCCCACAGAATGTTAGAAATGTAATTTTTTCCGTGTTATGTGAGAAGGCTAATTGCAACTCCACCCCACCACAGAATCTCTGCTCACGGGGCTCCAGGCACGGGTCAGAGGAGTGCTAATCGGCCGACGGCAGGATCGCTCCCTCAGCCGGACACAAGCACAGGAGCTCGGCTTGTAAAGAAGCCCGGGGGTTGTGGGGGGTTGGGGTGGTGGGGGGCTGGGTGGAATATAAGCACCGAGCTCATGTGTTTCTGTCTGGCCGAGGGAGCGATCCTGGCGGCATGTACTCCAAACTGTGCATCGGAGATGGCACAACACAGCAGTAAACATACGCATTTCGGCAAAAGCTCTTAGTGGCATAAATCACAGTGCAGTGTGTCTCCACAGAGACAGAGCTTAGTGTTGCACATGCGTGCAGGCTTAGGGTGTGGTCTGTTATACTAGGGCGTCATCCAGCAAAGGTATGAGTGCTTCAGTAAGTGCTGTCTCACAATAACAGGAATAACAAAATTAAGAACAATAATTATGGGTGCAAATGTTACTATGCCTCATGTAGTAAGGTTGGTTTACATGCATGCCATGCAGAGGCGATGGATAATACGATGCCACCATTGCAGAAACCAGATCGCTCGGGCATTAATGGGGAGGAGGCCATACCCTGATGAAATCTACAGGGACAGGCCCTCATACCTATACATGAGTGAGTCAGGCTGCATTCGCAGGCTGCGATTTAGAAAGGAGGACTTCACTGAGATCTGCCAGCTAGTCAGCACAGACGTACAGCCAACAAATAGCAGGAGGACTACCCTACTTGTGGAAGTGAAGGTCACTTCCCTTCTATGCTTTTGGCTCATTTCAAGCAGCAACTGGGGACATGTGCTGCATCTTGCAGCATGCCACACATTGCTGCATTCGACAGGTGACTGCTGCACTGTATGCCAAAAGGGACCAGTTCATCAATTTCCCTATGACCACGTAGGGTTCTCCAGAATTGCTGGCTTCCCAAAGGGATAGGGTGCAATCGACTGTACCCATATCGCCTTGAGAGCACCTTTGGATGACTCCGAAGTTTATTGGAACAGGAAAGGGTTCCATTCCTAAATGTGCAGCTTGTCTGTGACAATCTGCATCGGATAATGGCAATGGATACCAAATACCCAGGTAGCATGCATGATACTTTCATCCTACATGAGAACATTATATCTATGATGTTTCAGGAGCTGCCAGAAGGACACAGCTGGTTGCTCGGAGACAAAGGGTACGGGCTCGCCACCTGGCTTATGATCCCGCTACGCAATCCCTGCACTAAGGCAGAGCGCCGGTACAACATGTCGCGCATAATGACACAGAGCACCATAGAGCGGACAATTGCCATACTGAAGCAGCATTTCCAATGCCTGGACCACTCTGGAGGCTACCTGCAATATGCCCCTCACTACGTCGGTCAGTTCACTGTCGTGTGCTGCATGCTGCACAACTTGGCCATCAAGAGGGGCCAGGCACTTGAAGATCCTCCTGAGGGGAGAAGGGGAGGCGGGGGGGGGGGGGGGAGGAGGAGGAAGGGGAGGCTGACAACGAGGACGAGGAAGAGGAGTTGCAACATGAGGATGAGAAGGACCAGCAGCAGGAGGAGGAGGACGAACCCGTGCCACTACCTCAACCCGTAGGACGACGGCGGAGGAGACGGCCTCGTGCACCTATAGTCATAGCTGGAGACTTGCGTCAGCGGCTTATTCATGATTGCTTTGGTGCCTGAAGGTTAAATGGCCCGACAGTGTTGACTCTTTGCACCTGTTAATGTGAAAAAATAATGTACATGATAATGTATGTAATGTTGTGTTGGTTTATGTTGCTTTAATTAAAAAATAATGTGCAGGATTCTGCTTAAATTTAAAAAAATAATTAGGTTAATTAAACACTTGTACAGTTTTACTTAACTTTAATAAAATATTTTGTATTAAACTGTAAACTTTTCAATGAAGAAAACAACAAGTAGCAGCAACAAACAAACAAACAAACAAACTCTACTGCAGCCATCTCTCCTCCCCCTTATTCAAAGACCTTAGCACTGTGCGCCCCTCTTGCCCCTCTTGTTGCCTCGACCCCTAGCCATGCCCATTGTCTCACACTTCTGCTTCGTCACCCTGACCCCAAGGTTTTTTCTGCTTTCTGCGCGAAGACGCATTTGTTGTTGGTGTGGTTGGACAGGGACAGACCTAGCAGACAGCATTGTGGAAGGTCCGGGTTCCTCTTCGGAATCTTCTTCAGCCTATGGATCAACCCACGGCACACTACCTCAGGTTGGTCTGGGGATTGGAAAATGAATGTCAGCAGTTGATGCTGCCAATTGCTGTTGGGTAATGGCAGCCTCGGTGTGTCCACTTATTGCAGCAGCTATCTCCGACATTCCCTCCCTAATCTGTCCCGACACTGCATCAGCTGCCTCCGACATTCCCTCTCTAATCTCCGACATTCCCTCCCTAATCTCCGACATCCCCTCCCTTATCTGTCCCATCACTGCTCCCATTCCTCCAAACAGTGTTGCTATTTCTACTGACAGTCCTGCTAATTCTACCCTCACCCCACCCATGGTGTCCAGGAGCGATCTCGTTAGCTCAATGCTTTTCCTGATCATTCCTATGATCTGCTCTATGTCCCCTGCACCCTGCATTTCGGGTTGAGCTCTCCTTCCCACCCTCCTCGGCCATCTCCCAGGTGTGGCTTGCTGCAACCCACTGGGACCCGTAGCCTCAGACTCTACTCCATGAAATGTTGTGTCAGCAAAGGGCTTGGCATCCTCAGGCAGTTCACCGGCTCCAATTGCAATGTAACCATCTCATTATTGGGGTCTTCCTGCTGCCCTTCATTGTTCAGCTTATCCTGAAGTTAATGAAGTTAATGAAGACTATCTGGACTGACGGCTTCCTGATCTTCTGCTTCAACTTCTGTCTCTTCCTGACGCGCAACATCTGCAAAACATAACAGAGCAGATGTTTGGTTAGCAGCAGGGGAGGGGGCAGAGGGGGCAGGGTGACATGAGTACGCGGGTCATACAGCGCAGGCTCTTTTCAAAGACCACGATGCCAACCCAGACTGTGCAATTTACATGGCTTACCCTCTCTTGGTAACCTGGGCCCAGCGTCCACATTGGTTTTTGATCTTCTCTTGCGAGATTTAATCATATCAGCCATCCTCTGTTCCACGGCTGTTAGTTGCAGCCGACTTGGCGCACCTCCTCCAGTTTTTGACCTATCTCGGTTGATCTGTGACACCTTTCTCTGCAAAGATGAAAATAGAACATTTTAAGAGAGGATCCTAATGCTGTGGTGGCCATACACACACACATACATACACCCACCCACATACACATTAGTCACATTTACAAATGTAATTGCAGTGCATAAATGAAAATATTACTTGCAGTAACTGCTTGGCCAAGGTCCTGCCACTTCTTTTTGATCTGTATGCCACTTCTCGGAGTCATGGCCACTGCATTAAACTGTTCTGCAACTTGGTCCCAAAGTTTTGCTAGTCGAGAGTGTTTCAGTTTATTTTGTCCCATTCTTCCTTTGTTCTCAAGCACATCCCATCTTCTCTCAATGATGTCTACCAGGGGCTCAATTTCTTCTGCTCGAAATCTCTTGGCCCTTCCCTGTTCCTCTTCTTCTCCTTTTCCTTCTCCTTGGATCCATCTTTTGCAGCTAAAATGTAAATGTCCAGATCCAGCTCCGATCCCAATGTGTCCACAAGCTGCTGATCCAGACCAGGAAGTTCACCATGGATGCACGGACACACCCGTCACGTGGAAAAAGTTGTTTTTTTCCGGCGCATGCTCACTGACATTTGCAGCGCACACTTGAAGCTCCATCCCAGATTTAACTTTGGGTACCGCAGCGCCAAAATTCAATTTTACTTTGGCGAAAGTTGTATTTTTTTTCGGCGCAATCGGGCACAAAAAAATCGGCCGTTCATCCTCCTAGACGCCAAAAATTGGCAAAGAGGAAAATAGAGCCCTAAGACCGCAGCATCTCTCAAACAATTCCACTTCCGACAGCTACAGGGAAATTCCAGGGTCTCAACAACAACAACTTGCATTTATATAGTGCTTTTAACATAGTAAAACGTTCCAAGGCGCTTCACAGGAGCGTTATCAAACAAAAATTGAACAGCGAGCCACACAAGGAGATATTAGGACAGATGACCAAAAGTCAAAGAGGTAGGTTTTAAGGAGTGTCTTGAAGGGGGAGAGAGTGGTATAGAGGCAGACCGGTTTTAGGCAGAGAGTTCCAGAGCTTTGGGCCTAGGCAGCAGAAGGCACGGCCACCGATGTTGGAGCTATTATAATCGAGGATGCGCAAGAGGCCAGAATTCGAGGAACACAGATATCACAGAGGATTGCAGAGCTGGAGAAGATTACAGAAATAGGAAGGGGCGAGAAATAAAGGATGAGAATTTTAATCGACGCGTTGCCAGACCGGCACCGAATTTAAGTCAGCAAGCACATGGATGATGGGCGAATGGGACTTGGTGTGAGTTAGGATGCATCAGCAGAGTTTTGGATGAGTTCAGGTTTATGGAGCATGGAAGACGGAAGCCCGGTCATGAGTATATTAGAATAGTCAAGTCTAGAGGTCACAAAGACATGGATGAGGGTTTCAGCAGCAGATGAGCTGAGGCAAGGGGCGGAGATGGGCGATGTTGTTGAGGTAGATGTAGGTAGTCTTAGTGATGGAACGGGTATGTGGTCAGAAGCCAATCTCAGGGTCATATAAGACACCAAGGTTCGGACCAGTCTGGTTCAGACTCAGACAATTGCCAGGGAGAGGGATGGAGTCCTGTCAGACAAATTTTTTTTTTCACCTCACAAGTATCGATTTTCACTTCAGGGAGGCTGACCGGCGGAATGTGCCAACTGCTCACCTGTCAAGTGAGTCAGGAGTCCCGGGCCCTTTTGAGCTTGGAAATAATTTAAATCTCAATGCTGAGCTTTCTGCCCCTGTGGGCCTCCCACTGTAGCTTGGCAGCTCCAGACCGGTGCAATATAGGGGCAGCTCAGATACTGCACAGGCCTGCAGGTAGTCTTCTGGGAAAGGGAGGGGGCTGTAGGAACAAGCGAACGCAGATAAAGGCCAACATCCAACCTGCAGTAGTTTTGTAGAGCCAGGGGGAGTACAATTTGGATAAAATAGCTGCCATGGGGAAGGCCCCATAAAAATTGTAGCATTAATCGGTGTTAATGGGGCTCTAAAGTCTGTCGACCATCACCACCCCATAAACACCGATTTGACCAGGTGAAAATCGGCCCCACAGCCTGTGACACTGAATCAATCACTGATATTACGAAAGTAAAGCTATTTGAACATAAAGGGTAGCCTCATCATTGTAACATTAACTGTAATATTAATCATAAAATGTCTAAAATATAGACTTAAAATAAAACATTTTAAGTAGTTCATGTCTATCCACTGCATTGCCTGTTTCTCTTCATTTTTTTCCCTCCATTTTCTCTCTCTTGTCGCACTATTTTGCCTTTATGTCATCTCTATTAAATGGGGTCGAAATTCAACGGCAGCCGGTTTCGGGTGCGAAGGCCGCAATGCGCACCCAAACCGGGGGAGGCCCAAGGCCAGCACAAAATTGGTGCTCAGGCCTTGTGTAAATAATTTGAGCGAGCTGCCGGTGCCTGTCGTGCCTCCACAGACACCTCGCCCTTTCGCAACAGCTTGTTAGTCCTCCTGCCTCGCCGGCTGTGGCCTCAGGTAAGTGCCGGTTTGGGGTGGGGGAGGGTGGTGGTGTGTGTTGGACAATGGAGTGGAGGTGGGGTGGGGGAAGGTGAATGTTCACGGCTGACAGTGGCTGTAAGAAGTGCAGTGGATCTGTGCTTCTCCTGGCTCCACAGGAAATTTAGCCGCTGAAGACTCAGGCTTGCTCATCATAGACCAATTTCTGTGAGGGGACCCAAAACTGGCAATAGGCCCCTGATTTACATATGAAAGGGTCCTAATGCTTGCTTTAAGTGACTGAAAACTGGCCCGACCAAATTTCAGGTCGGATGTTTTCCAGGGATCCAAAAATTGGGCCTCATTGTGCCCGTTTAATGCCTGTAAAACGGGCGCAATGAGGTCCAATTTCTCCCCCAATATACCCAATTCTGACTATTCCAATCCTGTCTTGATTAAAACATAACTTTCAATGACTTACTATTCCTTCAGACTGTTCTGCTGAGTTTTGTGGATTAAAATAGGCTTCAAAGGTCAGGAAAGGGGTACTGAAGGAATGATCAGCCATGATCTTATTGAATGATGGTGCAGGCTCGAAGGGCCGAATGGCTTACTCCTGCACCTATTTTCTATGTTTCTATGTTTCTTGCTTCGCCAATTGAGTTCTGGAGCCATAAAGATTGAATTGGCCGAGCCATAGATTTTTCCCACACCCGCAGCCGTTATTAGTTGGAAACCGAAGTTATAAAAGCCATGATCATGTATGGTTCGCACAACAAATACTGTGGTTAGTGCCTTCAGGGTTAAAGTAGCTGAGGATGCTGGTTTTACGTTTCATATTGGGCCTGAAATTCCGATGTCCCGAGTCCATAACGAAGTTTCTACGGACCAGAGAAGGCATTGGAAAAGCCGGTTTTCAGCGTGCAATGCACATGCGCTGAAAACCGGCTTTTCCGATCTGTCAAGTTTCTGGCTTGACAGATCTCGCGCATATCGGGAGCGAGGACACATGCAGGGCAAGATTTGCGCTATTTACACATATCTTGCCCAGCAAATGTCCTCAAAAATCTTACGCCTGAAAAAGCAGGCGTGTAGCCTACTTTTACAGGCGCAAGTGTTTAAAAATATACATAAACATTAAAAATAAATTAAATAAACACATATTTTATTGTTAAAAACCCTCCCCACTACAGCAAGTTTATTTTAAGGCATAATTAAAAAACCTTATTTTTTATAAGAACTTTAATTTAAATGAATTGTAAATATATAGGGTATTTTTCTATTTTCTATTAGTGTTTTGTGTGTTTGGGGGTGTTTCTCATTCATAATAATGGGAACTCCAACTTACGGAGTTCCCATTATTATGAATGAGAAAATACTGTACCTTGATTGGCTGCCCAGAGTCATGTGACTCCAGCTCCAGCATACAGACATCCCAACGTGCACGCGCTCCGATGCGTAGGGAGTGAAGGCCTCAGGATCGGAAGCTCGAGCGGGCGCAGCAGGAACAAGTCGGTGTGCATCTTTTTGAACTTTTTCAGTCAATTGCCCGCGGGAAGAGCTTGACCGGGATTTCTGGGCCATTATGTATTATTGATTATGGGCTTCACCACATGAAGTAATTACATCATCAAATAAAGATTACTCAAGAATGCAGAAGGGTAGAGCAAAAAGATTTACAATATTTTATTATTTTATTCCATGTTTTCATTAATGGGTGACTTATTCCACAAGAGGAAACTGAGATTCTTGCGAAAATGCTAGGGATCCATATGATGTCCCAATGAACAAAAAATCAGCAGGACTTTATTTCACAAAGCCCGTGCTTAATTTTTCTCCTCTCTAATCCACTAGAAAAACATGACCGATTCTCCAATAAAGTACTAGTCTTAGTACATGCAACAAGTAATGATGAGACATCAATATATTGTATATTGTTTGCAACAGGGATGACTTTATCAGCCTTTGCTACATCATTTAAAATATGGAAACATTGGGGGTTAAACTGGATAGCCTCTGGAAATGTGCATGGGGATCACATTTATGCCTGTTCCTTCTAATGCATCTCCGTGCTGCCCGCTAATTATAATGCTCTGAATTTGCGGTTGGAGGGTTCCTGGGGAAAATGCCTCCGATCCGCAAATAAAATGCCCACGTACCTGGTAGTCTGGGAGGTATGGAGATTCGCGGTCCTGGACCTCTCCGGGTACCTTTGGGGAGAAGCTCGTGTATCCCAAGGACGCAAGTGGGCCAGCGCAAGCAATAAAGAAGGGAATCCCCATTCATGCTTATGGGGATTGCGTATGTACAGAATCCCCATAAGCACGAATTGGAATACAAGTTGAACCTCCCTTGTCCGGAACCCTCGGGACCTGGCCTGTTCGCGTTAAATTGGATGGTACAGATACTGAGCAAGGGGATATCGGGGCTGACTGGCTTGGGGCTGGCGGTGCAGCAGAGAGATCATGGGGGGGAGGTAGTGGTGGATCGTGGGGTCAGGCCAGCGATTTCGGGAGTTGGCAGCGGGGAAGGACCTCAATTTGTTCAATTTGTTCATGTCGGAGTTCTGCGCATGCGCCACCCGGTGGTCGGGAATGGTTCCGGACGAGGGGTGGTTCCGAATAAGGGAGTTCTAGATAAAGGAGGTTCAACCTATACCCCCAAAATACATCTACACATTAAATACATTTTTAAAAATTACATATTTAAAATGAATTCAAATATCATTTAATTAAATATTTAAAACAAAAATTTTACTTTTTTAAAAATAAATTTAAATATTTTAAAAGGACTAAAAGATAATCTTACCTTATTGTACAGTTTTTTCAATGTAGAAATGATTGAAAAAAAATGTATTGGTTTTTTTAAAACTCTTATACTAGTAAAAGCAAGCCTTATGCCTACTTTTACCAGGCGTAAAATTTCACGGGCATTCACCTGACAGAAATTGAGCAAATAGTCCAACTCTCCTCCCACGAATGTCCTTTTCCCGGTGATGCATTGGATCTGTCAAGAACAGTCTGGACAGATCGCAAATTCCGGATTTTCGGGCATGCGCTTTGCACACAAAAACCCAGATCTTGCCCGCCCTTGCGGGCATGTGCGCACCTTGTACGCACCCGTAGGGACCACAAATTACAGGTCAATGATTTCTGTGTGCAGCCAGCAGTAACCAACTTCCTGGCACTTAAAGCTGGCTTGCACTGCTTAAAGCTAGCCTGCACCTTTTGAAGGAAAGGTGCATTGTGGCTGTTGGAGGTGCCGAGATAATTGAGAATAGTGTGCCATGATCAACAATGGCTGACCGTGGAAGAGAGTATGTGCCAAGGTTTTCAGATGTTGCACTGGAGGTCTTGGTGGAGGAGTTATGTCCTGTATCTGCTGGTGGGCAGGAAGCCATCCAGATACACGACGAGAAGGCAGTGGGAGCAGATAGCCATGGAGGTCAATGCCAGGCGTTTTGCCACAAGAACCTGGATGCAGTGTCACAAGATGTTTAATGATCTCACGAGTGGTCAGGGTCAGTGAATGCATCTTGGAATGCCATATCCTACCAACTGCACCACTAGCCTCAGTCACTGCTCAATTTATCTCACCCCCATCACTCATCTAACAACAATCTCTATCAATCAGGACTCATCCCTAACATTCATGTGCTTCACCTCACTCTCACACACTTGGCACTGTTGCAAGCCTCACACCCACATCTCACAGCTTGCACACACTGCCAGATATTCAACTATTACATCCACATCACCCAATCATATTGCACGTCACTTACTGACAAACTTCCTCCTCTTGTGGAAGGTGGCGCACAGCCGGTGGCAACAGGAAGTAATCAGAGGGGGATAGGCGCACCTGCATGTGCTAATCCCCATGGAGATTATGGGGAGGGCCATTGCTGAGGCTGTGGCCACCAGCGGGGCTGAATCCATTGAAGATGAGGGTATCCCACTTCCACATATCCCATAATCTCTTCTGACTTACAAGCTGTGTAAGCATGCACCTCTTGCTTTCTCTGTTTCCCTCACCACAACCCTACACTTGCCCGTTTCTTTTCAGATTCCCCAAAACTGCAACCTGCACAGACGGTGGAGGAAGACCAAGAAGACAGCGATGTTGAAGATACTCACAGCCACCAACTCAGGTATTGACACTGCACGTATCTTAGAGGTTAGTATAGAGACGGGATCTGCACATGGTGATACACCGGGCACAAGTGTGCTGCAAGGGGCAGGGGGCAAGGATAGTGCAGGTGCCAGCTCGCTAGAGGGTGAGGTTGCACATTCTGCTGGAGAGGACTCAGTTGGGGACTTCGATAGGCCAGGCTACTGAAAAAGGCTGATGGGTGTACACACCAAAATGCTTGGTGCATTGAGAAACCTGCATTCAATGTCATGGAGCATAGAGGAGTCTGGCACCAACTTGGCACAGGGCTTTGGGCCGAGCTTGCAGCCCATCCTTTCTGTTGTGTACATAAATAAACAGACTAACTGGAACAGGAGTAATGTGTCCTTTATAGCAACTCCCAAAATGATGTCCCAAAACCAGCATGAACCAGCATGTTTACAACAGTGTGTGAATAGCTCCCTCAGAGTCCTAATGCCTGTCCAGTGAGGTTTCATGTAACAAACAAATAGATTATGAACTCGACATATTTTTCCATTTCTGAAAAATACAGTCTATGAACAGTCAGGCCGTGCTCTGATACGCTGAGACTGGCGTGGAGCTTGCGGTGTTTGATCGAGGTTTTCAGTTGAGAAACAGAATGGAGTCTCTATTCCATCCTGCTGGTCCGTTGGCCTGTGAATTAGGAATCAGTCTACGAGTGTTCCATCGAGTTCCATCATTGAGCTCATAGGTGTGAGGACTGAACTTTTGCCTGATCTGTTTTGGAGGTGAAAGTGAAGATGCGAGCTTATGACTCTGGTTTGGGCGCTTAACACTGACCCAATCTCTATTCTTCAGTTGGGGCTTTTGAGCATGTTGTTTTGTGTCAGTGTACGACTTTACCTTTCGTTGGCGTTCCGAAATCTGTGATGTGAGTGTAGTTATCGTCAAGCTAGGTTTAGCTGGGGGTTTGAGAATGTCCTGTAGCAAGCAAAGATTCCGCCCAATCATGAGCTCAGCGGGTGTCTTTCCCGTTAGCGAGTACTTTGTTGAAAGGTATGTACGGAGAATGGTTTGAACCGCTTCGTCGAATGTTTGGCCTGCTGCGAGGTTGGCTTTCAAACCCTCTTTGATGACGCGGTTAAATCGCTCAACACCTCCGATGCTTTGAGGATTGCACCAAGCAGTAAGGCGATGCTCGATAGCATGTCGATTGAAGAAATCTGCGAACTGATTGGACACAAATTGTGGTCCATTGTCAGTGATTATGATCTCTGGGAGGCCCTATTTTGTGACCATAGGCTGCAGAATAGTGACGATCGTTGATGAGGTCACTGAACTTGTAGCGATTTCTGGCCATTTGGAATGCAGGTCATGTACTACAACAAGGAAACACTGGTGCTGTGGAGCTGCTTCAACTGGACCGAAGCTATCCAACTGAACTTGTTGTCATGGTCTTGTGGCCATGGAATGGGCTTCATTGGCACTGGTCGGATGTTTGTGGCCTTTTTGCTCAGGCTACATGCTTCGCAGTGTGAGACGAACCCCTCGATGCGAGTGTCAATCCTTGGCCACTATACTGAATCGTGACATCTCTGCTTCATGCAGATAATGCCAGGGGGTCCATCATGTGCCAATGAGAGAATGTGCTGTTGAAACGACTTGGGAATTACAACTCTATCACCATGAGCTAGGCAGCCATTGTTCCAAATGGAAACTTCATTGCGAAGTCTGTGGAAGGTTTTCTGCTCTTCCGGAATTTGCTTAGGCCACTCAGTCTGGAGGAAGTGACACACGTGCTGGAGCGTCAATCCATTGCGAGAGCACAGCACCCCATGGCGGTGCCTGATGCATCCGTGGTGACATCCGTAGTGGCATTCGGATTAAAGTGCGCGAGGATAGGAAGGGGATGTGATTTTTTTCCTTAAGTGTGGTGAATGCCTGAGCCTGGGAATCTGTCCATTCCCAAGGGACATCCTTGCGCAGCAACGTGCGAAGTGGTTCAACAATGTGTGCGTAGTACGGGACGAACTTTAGATAGTTCCAAGTGTCGAAGAACGATGAAAGTTCTTTGACGTTGGTAGCCTCCTGTATTTGTTGGATCGTGTCAGTGTTGTCAAGCCTTGTGCTGTCACCCTGTAGCCCAGAAAGTTTATTTTTCCAGCAGCAAATGTAAACTTATCAGCATTAACTGTAATGTTATGTGTAGCAAGTCTAGCCATAGACTTCACTGCGTGAAGTCGCTGGTCATGTTCTTCCATGTCCGTCCATGGACGACGAGCTCATGAAGCAGATTAGTAGTGACAATCTGCTAGCATAGTAGTGACAATCTTCTGAAATGCACTTGGTGCAGAAGATAGTCCGTAGGGCATGCATTGATACTGATACAGACCATCATGCGTCGTGACTGCCGTGAGCGGTTTACTAAGGGTATTTGCAGGTAACTGCGGTGCAAGTCGAGTTTCGTAAAAACTGTTGAGCCGTTGAATTCTGAAGACAGTTCGTCGATGGTAGGAAGAGGGTACTTGTCAGGGTTGATGACCTTGTTGACCTGTTTCAGGTCGATGCATAGGCGGATCTCCCCATTTTTACACTAAGCATTGACTAAGTTCGAAATCCAGGGTTAGGAGTCGATGCTCTCAGTGAGTCCCTAAGATTCGAGTCACATTAATTTTGTGGATACTTGGTCACGAACTGCGAATGGGAGACAGCGAAGTCATTGTGTAAACGATTTCACAGAAAGGTCAATGTGGAAAATTTTGATGTTACTCTGAACCCTGTGAAGATTGAGGGATACTGCTTGTCAAAGTCCACTGTGTACACAGGTGTGCGGTTGGGTAGTAAACTTTGAACTCAATCTTGCCAAAAAGGTCAACACCCATGTGACTTCGTCCGTTCGCGACATGAAAGGAAAAGTTCTCCAATGTTATGTCCTTGTAGTATATCATAGAAACATAGAAACACAGAAACATAGAAACATAGAAAATAGGTGCAGGTGTAGGCCATTCGGCCCTTTGAGCCTGCACCACCATTCAATATGATCATGGCTAATCATTCACCTCAGTACCCCTTTCCCGCTTTCTCTCCATACCCCTTGATCCCCTTAGCCGTAAGGGCCATATCTAACTCCCTCTTGAATATATCCAATGAACTGGCATCAACGACTCTCTGTGGCACAGAATTCCACAGGTTAACAACTCTCTGAGTGAAGAAGTTTTTCCTCATCTCAGTCCTAAATGGCCGACCCCTTATACTAAAACTGTGTCCCCTGGTTCGGGACTTCCCCAACATCGGGAACATTATTCCCGTATCAAACCTCTCCCGTCCTGTCAGAATCTTATATGTTTCTACGAGATCCCCTCTCATCCTTCTAAACTCCAGTGTATAAAGGCCCAGTTGATCCAGTCTCTCTTCATATGTCAGTCCAGTGAACATTCGCTGCACTCCCTCAATAGCAAGAACGTCCTTCCTCAGATTAGGAGACCAAAACTGAACACAATATTCCAGGTGAGGCCCTGTACAACTGCAGTAAGACCTCCCTGCTCCTATACTCAAATCCCTTAGCTATGAAGGCCAACATGCCATTTGCCTTCTTCACTGCCTGCTGTACTAGCATGCCAACTTTCAATGACTGATGAACCGTGACACCCAG
This sequence comes from Pristiophorus japonicus, assembly GCF_044704955.1. Lineage (NCBI taxonomy): Eukaryota > Metazoa > Chordata > Chondrichthyes > Pristiophoridae > Pristiophorus > Pristiophorus japonicus. The sequence goes on along the minus strand of NC_091979.1, from coordinate 53,269,769 downwards.
GTCTCGTTGCACCTCCCCTTTTCCTAATCTGCCAACATTCAGATAATATTCTGCTTTCGTGTTTTTGCCACCAAAGTGGATAAGCTCACATTTATCCACATTATACTGCATCTGCCATGAATTTGCCCACTCACCTAACCTGTCTAACTCACCCTGCAGCCTCTTAGCATCTTCCTCACAGCTCACACCGCCACCCAGGTTAGTGTCATCTGCAAGCTTGGAGATATTACACTCAATTCTTGCATCCAAATTATTAATGTGTATTGTAAAGAGCTGGGATCCCAGCACTGAGCCCTGCGGCACTCCACTAGTCACTGCCTCCCATTCCGAAAAGGACCCGTTTATTCCGACTCTCTGCTTTCTGTCTGCCAACCAATTCTCTATCCACACCAGTACATTACCCCCAATACCATTTGCTTTGATTTTGCACACCAATCTCTTATGTGGGACCTTGTCAAAGGCCTTTTGAAAGTCCAAATACACCACATCCACTGATTCTCCCTTGTCCACTCTACTCGTTACAACCTCAAAAAATTCCAGAAGATTTGTCAAGCTTGATTTCCCTTTCACAAATCCATGCTGACTTGGACCGATCCTGTCACTGCTTTTTAAATGCTCCTATTTCATCCTTAATAATTGATTCTAACATTTTCCCCACTACTGATGTCAGGCTAACCGGTCTATAATTTCTTGTTTTCTCTCTCCCTCCTTTTTTAAAAAGTGGTGTTACATTAGCTACCCTCCAGTCCATAGGAACTGATCCAGAGTCGATAGACTGTTGGAAAATGATCACCAATGCATCCACTATTTCTCGGGCTACTTCCTTAAGTACTCTGGGATGTAGACTATCAGGCCCCAGGGATTTATTGGCCTTCAATCCTATCAATTTCCCCAACACAATTTCGCGCATAATAAGGATTTCCTTCAGTTCCTCCTGCTCACTCAACTCTCGGTCCCCTTGTACATCCGGAAGGTCATTTGTGTCTTCCTTCGTGAAGACAGAACCAAAGTATTTGTTCAATTGGTCTGCCATTTCTTTGTTCCCCATTATTAATTCACCTGAGTCCAACTGCAAGGGACCTACGTTTGTCTTCACTAACCTTTTTCTCTTCGCATATCTATAGAAGCTTTTGCAGTCAGTTTTTATGTTCCTAGCAAGCTTCCTCTCATACTCTATTTTCACCCTCCTAATTGAAACCTTTGTCCTCCTCTGCTGAATTCTAAATTTCTCCCAGTCCTCAGGTTTGATGCTTTTTCTGGACAATTTATATGCCTCTTCCTTGGATCTAACACGATCCTTAATTTGCCTTGTTAGCCACGGTTGAGCCAACTTCCCTGTTTTATTATTACTCCAGACAGGGATGTACAACTGTTGCAGTTCATCCATGTAATCTATAAATGTTTGCCATTGCCTATCCACCATAAACCCTTTAAGTATCATTTGCCAGTCTATTCTAGCCAATTCACGCCTCATGCCATCGAAGTTAGCTTTCCTTAAGTTCAGGACCCTAGTTTCTGAATTAACGGTGTCACTCTCCATCTTAATAAAGAATTCTACCATATTATGTTCACTCTTCCCCAAGGGGCCTCGCACAACAATATTGCCAATTAGTCCCTTCTCATTACCCATCACCCAGTCTAGGATGGCCAGCTCTCTAGTTGGTTCCTCGACATATTGGTCAAGAAAACCATCCCTAATACACTCCAGGAAATCCTCCTCTACCGCATTGCTACCAGTTTGGTTAGCTCAATCTATATGTCAATTAAAGTCGCCCATGATAACTGCTGTACCTTTATTGCACACATCCCTTATTTCTTGTTTGATGCTGTCCCCAACCTCACTACTACTGTTTGGTGGCTTGCTTCCACGCCAAAAAGGGATGAGTTCATAGGTGTTTCAATGAAGGACCTACTATTCCAGATCCCAAACTACATCTTGAAGGGTGGAAGATGCCTGTGCTTGGATTTTTTTAACGTAGGGTGGCCGTTGCACACCAGCCACCACACGGGCTTGACGGAGCTAGGTCTTGGTCCAGTGGCAAGGATGACCCAAGACTAATTGAAGACCAGCTCTGCTGCACAGACCGAGCGCGCACACATATCGCAGTGTGGGCTGACCCGTGCTGCCCCTGGGCCCTCGCCTATCCTGGACACCAGTCACTTCCCTCTATGGACTCATGCTGCTCCTTCATCCCTCCTGCTGTGCCTGCCTGCACTGCAATCAGTGACCTGGCTTCGTAGCCGTCGCCCTCCTGGCTTCATAGCCGTCGCCGTCGCACGTGCTGCTCCTTGCAGTGGCATACTGCCGCTGCTGCTCCCTCCAATGGCCCCAGCCTGTTGATGGTCTTGCAGGCCGGGACCGCACCGATTTCCGGACCAGGCCACCGCATGTTGCTCCCTCCAGTGGCCCCGGCCTGCTGATGGTCTTGCATCATAACCATAACCATATCATGACCATGAGTACAGGTCCAACCTGCTCAACCTTTCCTCATAAGACAACCCCTTCATCTCAGGAATCAACTGAGTGAACCTTCTCTGAACAGCAAGTATATCTCTCCTTAAATAAGGAGACCAAAACTGTACGCAGTACTCCAGGTGTGGCCACACCAATACCCTGTAAAGTTGTAGCAGGACTTGTCTACTTTTATACTCCACCCCCTCAAAATCTTATACGTTGCAATAAGATCAACTCTCATTCTTCTAAACTCCAATGAGTAGCGGCCCAACTTGCTCAACCTTTCTTCAAAGGACAATTCATCTCCTTACACTCCCTGAACAAGAAAAAAAGCTTGTTCTAATACACGATTTTTTCCCTTACGTTTTCACTTTTCTCCCCGATTGGTTCTTTTACTGCTCATTGACTTATATGGTTATTTCCAGCTTAATTCTTGGTATATTATCTATTCGGCAAGCATCAATGGTTTTCTGCTGTTGCTGTTACTGTTCGAACATTCTGTTGATGAACCTTCAATACACTGACTGTTGCTAGGCTAATCTTCAACTCACCCTCTCGTGTATCAACCGGACTGCCCAACGCTCTTGGATATATAAATAGCTTGTAATTTCTCAACGATAGTCTTCAAATTGTCCTAAGCTTCCGCGGCTAAAAGCTCCTTCCCTTTGTCCTTTCTGCGATTGTTCAACGTCTGTTTTCGTTTTTAAAAACAAATCCTGTCACTCAGTACTGGTCTGTAGTGGTGCTGGTTACTTCGCCGTGGATCTAGCACCAGCCTTGAAACATAGAAACATAGAAAATAGGTGTAGGAGTAGGCCATTCGGCCCGTCGAGCCTGCACCATCATTCAATAAGATCATGGCTGATCATTCACCTCAGTACCCCTTTCCTGCTTTCTCTCCATACCACTTGATCCCTTTAGCCATAAGGGCCATATCTAACTTCCTCTTGAATATATCCAACGAACTGGCATCAACAACTCTCTGTGGTAGGGAATGCCACAGGTTCACAACTCTCTGAGTGAAGAAGTTTCTCCTCATCTCAGTCCTCAATGGCCTACCCCTTATCCTTAGGATGTGACCCCTGGTTCTGGACTTCTCCAACATCGGGAACATTCTTCCTGCATCTAATCTGTCCAGTCCTGTCAGAATTTTATATGTTTCTATGAGATCCCCTCTCATCTTTCTAAACTCCAGTGAATACAGGCACAGTCGATCCAGTCTCTCCTCATATGTCAGTCCTGCCATCCCGGGAATCAGTCTGGTGAACCTTCGCTGCACTCCCTCAATAGCAAGAACGTCCTTCCTCAGATTAAGAGACCAAAACTGTACACAATATTCCAGGTGAGGCCTCACCAAGGCCCTGTACAACTGCAGTAAGACCTCCCTGCTCCTATACTCAAATCCCCTAGCTATGAAGGGCAACATGCAATTTGCCTTCTTCACCGCCTGCTGTACCTGCATGCCAACTTTCAATGACTGATGTACCATGACACCCAGGTCGATTGCACCTCCCCTTTTCCTAATCTGCCGCCATTCAGATAATATTCTGCCTTCATGTTTTTGCCACCAAAGTGGATAACCACACATTTATCCACATTAGACTGCATCTGCCATGCATTTGCGCACTCACCTAACCTGTCCAAATCACCCTGCAGCCTCTTAGCATCCTCCTCATAGCTCACACCGCCACCCAGTTTAGTGTCATCTGCAAACTTGGAGATATTACATTCAATTCCTTCATCTAACTCATTGATGTATATTGTAAGTAGCTGAGGTACCATCACTGAGCCCTGCGGCACCCCACTAGTCACTGCCTGCCATTTTGAAAAGGACCCGTTTATCCCGACTCTCTGCTTTCTGTCTGCCAACCAGTTCTCTATCCACGTCAATACCATGTGCTTTAATTTTGCACACCAATCTCTTGTGTGGGACCTTGTCAAAAGCCTTTTGAAAGTCCAAATACACCACATCCACTGGTTCTCCCTTGTCCACTTTACTCGTTACATCCTCAAAAAATTCGAGAAGATTTGTCAAGCATGATTTCCCTTTCATAAATCCATGCTGACTTGGACCGATCCCGTCACTGCTTTCCAAATGCACTGCTATTTCATGCTTAATAATTGATTCCAACATTTTCCCCACTACTGATGTCAGGCTAACCGGTCTATAATTCCCTGTTTTCTCTCTCTCTCCTTTTTTAAAAAGTGGTGTTACATTAGCTACCCTCCAATCCATAGGAACTGATCTAGAGTTGATAGACTGTTGGAAAATGATCATCAATGCATCCACTATTTCTAGGGCCACTTCCTTAAGTACTCTAGGATGCAGACTATCAGGCCCTGGGGATTTATCAGCCTTCAATCCCATCAATTTCCCTAACACAATTTCCTGACTAATAAGGACTTCCTTCGGTTCCTCCTTCTCACTGGACCCTCCGTCCCCTAGTATTTCCGGAAGGTTATTTGTGTCTTCCTTCGTGAAGACAGAACCAAAGTATTTGGTCTGCCATGAAGGAGCCCGATGCATAAACATTCATAGTCACGGTCACCTTCGCTGCCACTGGCACTGCTCGGAGATTGCAGTTATGGTTGCAGCAGTTGACCTTAGCGAAGCGCAGACATCACAAAACAATGGTTGTTGCTGAGGTTCAGGTAGGAGAATTGCTCCCTGAACACCCTGGGCGGATATGACCTCCCGCTGAGAGCCCTTTTCCCCCTCCCTCTTCTCGCAGCTTGTCCTGCTCTGCATGGCCTCTGCTCATTTCTCCCAGTCATGCTCGATTCCAAGTTGGAGGCCTACAAGTGCACCCATGTCTGGGAGCAACTGGTTCGTGTAGAAGCCTTGAAGTCAGCAAAACGTACTTCAGCACCTGCAACACCACTCACTGTAAACTTTTGAAACTTGAAACAACTATGGAAAGCACCAAAAACGTGTAGAATTGAAGCAACAGCCAGAAGAAATAAAGCAGTAACTAACGTAAGTATTTGCTGATCTAGAACATAAGACCCGAACATAGGAGCAGGAGTAGGCCATTTGGCCCCTCGAGCCTGCTCTGCCATTTAATAAGATCATGGCTGATCTGATCATGGACTCAGCTCCACTTCCCTGCCCGCTCCCCATAATCCTTTATTCCCTTATCACTCAAAAATGTGTCCATCTCCACCTTAAATATATTCAATGACCCAGCTTCCACAGACCCAGAATTCCACAGATTTACAACCCTCTGAGAGAAGAAATTCAGCCTCATCTCAGTTTTAAATGAGCGGCTCCTTATTCTGAGTCTATGTCCCCTAGTTTTAGTTTCCCCTGTGAATGGAAATATTCTCTCTGCATCTACCATGTCGAGCCCCCTCATTTTCTTATATGTTTCGATAAGATCACCTCTCATTCTTCTGAACTCCAATGAGTAAAGGTCCAACCTACTCAACCTATCTTCATACGTCAACCCCCTCATCTCCGAAATCAACCAAGTGAACCTTCTCTGAACAGTCTCCAATGAAAGAAGATCCTTCCTTAAATACGGAGACCAAAATTGTATACAGTACTCCAGTTGTAGCCTCATCATTACCCTGTACAGTTGTAGCAGGACTTTTCTGCTTTTATACTCTATCTCCCTTGCAATAAAGACCAACATTCCATTTACCTTCCTGATTACTTGCTTTACCTGCTACTAACTTTTTGTGTTTCATGCACAAGGACCCCCCAAGTCCCTCTGTACTGCAGCACTTTGCAATTTTTCTCCATTTAAATTATAATTTGCTTTTCTATTTTTTCTGCACACTTAATCATACCCTCTATATTGAAGTCTAGATCATTGATGTACACCACAAAAAGCAAGGAACCTTGTACTGAACCCTGCACAACTTTACTGGAAACAGCCTTCCAGTCACAAAGCACCCATCAACCATTACCCTCTGCTTCCTGCCTCTGAGCCAATTTTGGATTCAACTTGCCACTTTGTCCTGGATCCTATGGGCTTTTACTTTCGTGACCAGCCTGCCATATGGGACCTTATCAAAACCCTTGCTAAAATCCATATACATTACATCAAACACACTACCCTCCTTGTTATCTCCTCAAAAAATTCAATCAAGTTTGTTAGACACGACTTTCCCTTGACAAATCCGTGCTGACTCTCCTTGATTAATCCGTGTCTTTCTAAATGAAGATTTATCCTGCCCCTCAGAATTCTTTCCAATAATTTTCCCACCACTGAGGTTAGGCTGACTGACTGTAGTTACTTGGTCTATCCCTTTCTCCATTTTTAAACAAGAGTACCACATTAGCAGTTCTCCAGTCCTCCAGAACCATAGCTGAAGCCAGAGAGGATTGGAACAAGATGGTCAGGGCCTCTGCTATTTCCTCTTTTGATCCGCTTAACAGACTTGGATAATTTTCACCCAGGCCTGGGGATTTATCCACTTTCAAATCTGCTAAGCCCCTTAATACTTCCTCTCTCACTATGTTTATTTCATCTAATATTTCACACTCCACCTCCTTGACAGTAATATCTGCTTTGCCCCTCTCCTTTGTGAAAACAGACGCAAAGTATTCATTAAGAACCCTACCAACATCTCCCGCCTCCACACACAAATTACCCTTAAGATCTCGAAAAGGCCCTACCCTTTTTTTACTCTTACTCTTAATATATTTAAAAAACATCTTTGGGTTTTTCTTGATTTTACTTGCCAAGAATTTTTCATGCTTTCACTTTGCTTTCCTAATATCCTTTTCAATTTTCTATACTCCTCTAAAGATTCTGCAGTATTTAGCCCTCGGTATCTGTCATAAGCCTCCCATTTTTTCCTTATCCTACCCTATATGTTCCTAGATATCCAGGGGGCTCTAGATTTGGTAGTCCCACCCTTTTTCTTTAAGGACACATATTTGGTCTGAACCCTCCGGATCTTCATCCTGAATGCCTCCCACTGCTCTGATACTGATTTACCTTCAAGTAGCTGTTTCCAATCCATTATGGCTAAATCCCATCTCAGCTTAGCAAAATTTGCTTTTTCCAAATTTAAAATTTTTATTCCTGGTCTATCTTTGTCCTTCTCTATAACTACCTTAAATCTAACTGAATTATGGTCATGAGCACCAACATGCTCTCCCACTGATACCCCTTGCACCTGCCCAGCTTCATTCCCTAAAACTAAGTCCAGAACCACCCCCTCCCTTGTTGGGCTTGCTATATACTGGCTAAAAAAGTTCTCCTGAATGCATTTTAGGAATTCCACACCCTCTCTACTCTTCACACTAATTTTATCCCAGTTAATATTGGGATAGTTGAAATCCCCTACTATTACTGCCCTATAGTTTTTGCACGTCTCAGAAATTTGCCTACATATTTGCTCTTCTAGCCCCCTCTCACTGTTTGGGGGCCTATCGTACACTCCCAGCAGTGTGATCACCCTTTTTTTGTTTTTCAATTCGACCCATATGGCCTCGTTTGATGATCCCTCCAACATGTCATCCCTCCTCACAGCTGTAATAGTTTATTTAATCAATACCGTGAACCCCCTCCCTTTTTATCCCCCTCTCTATCCCATCTGAAAATCCTGTAACCAGGAATGTTGAGCTGCCATAACTGCCCCTCTTTTAGCCATGTCTCTGTAATAGCTATAATATCATAGATCCAAGTGTCTAACTGTGCTTTCAGTGCATCTGCATTGTTCGCTATACTCCTTGCATTGAAGTATATCCCATTTAGTACAGGCAAACCCCCTTGTTGACGAGCCCTTGTTTCCTCTGTCCTTTTAATTTACTTTCTACATTTTTGTTTTCCAATTCCAATTTTTCTTCCCTCCCGACTGAATCTGTTTTCAGGTTCCCATTCCCCTGCCAAACTGGTTTAAACCCTCCTCAACAGCACTAGCAACCCCGCCCCTGCAAAGATATTGGTCCCAGCTCTCTTGAGATGCAACTCTTCCGGCTTGTACAGGTCCCACCTCCGCCAGAAATGGTCCCAATGCCCCAAGAATCTAAAGCCCTCCCTTCTGCACTAACTTTCCAGCCACGCATTCATCTGCTCTATCCTTCTATTTCTGTACTCACTAGCACGTGGCACCAGGAGTAATCCGGAGATTACTACCTCTGAGGTCCTGCTTTTTAGTCTGTCTCCTAGCTCCCTAAACTCTGCCTGCAAGATCTCATCCCTCTTTCTACCTATGTTATTGGTACCGCTATGGACCACGACCTCTGGCTGTTCACCCTCGCCCCCCAGAATGCCCTGTAGCCGTTCAGTGACATCCTTGACCCTGGCACCAGGGAGGCAACATACCAGCCTGGAATCACGTTTGCGGCCACAGAAATGCCTGTCTGCTCCCCTCACTATTGAATCCCCTACCACTATTTCTCTTCCACTATTTTTCCTCCCCCCCTGTGCAGCTGAGGCACCTGTGGTGCCGTGGACTTGGCTCTGACTGCACTCCTCAGTGGGACCATTGCCCCCAACAGTAGAAACATAGAAATTTACAGCGCAGAAGGAGGCTATTTCGGCCCATCATGTCTGCGCCGGCCGAGAAAGAGCCACACGGCCCTTCGTCAGCAGCCCTAAAGGTTACATACAAACCCATGAACAATAACGGAAAGGCAAAGAGCACCCAGCCCAACCAGTCCGCCCCACACCACTGCAACACCCCTTATACTAAAACCATCTACACTCCATCCTAACTGGAGCCATGCGATCTCCTGGGAGAGGCAAAAACCAGATAAAAACCCAGGCCAATTTAGGGAGAAAAAATCTGGGAAAATTCCTCCACGACCCATCCAGACGATCGAAACCAGTCCAGGAGATTACTCTGGCTGTATTCTATTTCCTGCAGTTCTTACCACTATATCTGCGCTGACCAACAAAAGGTCGTCTAGTCTAATCCCAATTACCAGCTCTAGGTCCGTAACCCTGCAGGTTACGGCACTTTAAGTGCCCATCCAACCATCTCTAAAAAGTGGTGAGGGTTTCTGCATCCACCACCTTTCCAGGCAGCGAGTTCCAGATCGCCACATCCCTCTGTGTAAAGAAGCCCCCTCTCAAATTCCCTCTAAACCTTCCACCAACCACCTTAAAACTATGCCCCCTCATAATAGGCCCCTCCAGCAATGAAATATACCTTTACTATTCACTATGTCCAGGCCCCTCAATATTTTATACACCTCAATGAGGTCTCCGCTCAACCTCTTCTGTTCCAATGAGAACAAACCCAGCCTATCCAATCTGTCCTCATAACTAAGATTCTCCATTCCAGGCAGCATCCTACTAAATTTCCTCTGCACTCTCTCTAGTGCAATCACGTCCTTCCTATAATACGGTAACCAGAACTGCACAGAGTACTCCAGCTGTGGCCAAACCAAAGTATTATTCAATTTATGCATAACCTCCCTGCTCTTATAGTCAATGCCTTGGCCAATAAAGGCAAGCATTCCATATGCCTTCTTAACCACCTTATCCACCTGGCCTGTTACTTTCAGGGATCTGTGGACAAGCACTCCAAGGTCCCTTTGTTCATCTACACTATTAAGTGGCCTACTGCTTAATGGGTACACTTATGCACATGTAGTCATCCATGCTATACGAAACGTCCATGACTTTCCACGTGTGACAGGATGCGCATGCCATTCCCATCATCCCTTGATTTAAAAGACTAAGAACTAACCTTCATTTCGGGCCCGAATTTGGTCAACCTACCACCGGCTGCCAACTCGGCGGTCTACCTGTTTTTTCGGTGCACTCCCCTCCATGCGAGTTTGGTGAGGCCGTCACGTCGGCGGTTTGAAAAGTCCGCTGGGGAGCATCTGCTGGCGTGCAATGCTGATAAAAGTACTGCCGCCCGAAATTCATCCGGGCGGTCCTCTGCCCCTGCAGGAGAAAAGAATGCCGCGTGGAAGCAGGTCTTACCTGAACGGTAGGGGGTATGAAGACCTGCAAGAAAAGATTAGTGATATGTTTTACTTTATTTCTTTTGGAGTGATTTTGTTTGATAGGGTCCTCTGAAGGATTTTTTCATATTTTGTTTTTTATTTGTTGAAGATTTTTTTTTGCGTACCCCCTCCCTGGGCCCGAATCTAGCTCGGCGTTACTTTGCAGAGGATTGCATTTGCTGCCCAGAATCCGACCTACCGCCCGCTGCTGTCCAGAATCGACATGTAATGCCCATTTTTCCCATCGGGCATTTTTTTCCTCCATTTTTTTACCAAACTTCCACCCAAAGTATTGTCAGGATCTTAGCGGTCTTTATGACGGTAAATGTTCGGAACTTAGGTTTGGCCAAACTCGAGCCCTAAGAACTAACTTAGCAGAAAAAAAACTTGTATGAGGAACTTGTCTGAAATGTGTTGCCATTCGAATTGAAGTGCATTGGTCAGCAATTGTATAAATACCAATTGTCTGTGATGGTAAAAAATTCCAACTAAGTCTAAAATTCTACCAAGAAAGAAAGAATGAAAGCATGAATCGCATTGATATAGCAGCTTTCTCGACCTCAGGGTGTCCCAAGGTGCTTTAAAGTCAATTAACTACGTTCGTTTTGGAATAGAGTCAGTGATTTAATGTCGGAGCGCGACAACCAATTTGCACAGCAAGCTCCCACAAACAGCAATGTGATAATGACCAGATAATCTGTATTAGTGATGTTGATTGAGGGATAAATATTGACCATGATGCACCAGAGAGAACTTCCCCGCAAATTTTAACATCTCGTCCAAAAGACAGCACCTCCGACAGTGCAGCATTCCATCAGTACAGCGCTGGAGTGTCAGCTCAGATTTTTGTGCTCAAGTCTCTGAACCCACTTGAACTCACAACCTTCTGATTCAGAGGCGAGAATGTTACTTCTGAGCCATGGCTGACACTATAATGCCTTGGATAGCTCAAGCTATGTAACACTTACATCAAATTTCAATTCGGACATTACCTTAAGATTTGCGCTTTTAACTCACCAAAATCTCTTTGTTATTAACGTGACTATTTCAGTAACGAGGCCAGCTGGCTGTTGGAGAAAGAGAAGCAAAAATATATTGGAAGCCAAAACACAAATTTATTTTACATTATGAAGCTAAACCCATGAGACGTGCTAATTATTTTTAAGGTGAAGCCCAGTAAATTTTACTGTCAGCATCAAAGCCGGGATCACAATTATGTAAAACCATGAACAGTTTAAAATGCATATCTCTTGAACCAATTGCATTTCATGAAATCAATCAGGGCAATAAAAATGTGAAATAGTCACTAGCATACTGTGCTCAGATGAAGTAAAAAAAATGATTACAACATTTTTATGATATTATTCTTCCAAGTTTAAATAGGGAGTACATAAACCAATTATTAGAGACACGTTCCTGTTCTCATGTTTACTGTATTCAACTGAAAAGGTACCAGTTCTCTTTCCTGTGAAAATAGGAGGATGTATTGTGTTATTTACATCTGCTGCAGTGTTGTTTAATTAACTACAACTAGACTGGAACTCTGTTCACTCCCTTGACAGCTTAGTGAGTAGGTGCACTTCTCAGTGACACACTGAGTCACAGACATCAGAAACGTCCAGGCCTTAATCCTTGCTCTCTCCTGAGTTAGCTGGTTACAGCAACAACAACAACTTGTATTTATATAGCACCTTTCACGTAGTGAAACGTCCCAAGGCACTTCACAGGCGTATTATGAGACAAAAAATTTGACACCGAGCCACATAAGGAGAAATTAGGGCAGGTGATCAAAAGCTTGGTCAAAGAGGTAGGTTTTAAGGAGTATCTTGAAAGAGGAAAGAGAGATAGAGAGTCGGAGAGGTTTAAGCAGGGAATTCCAGAGCTTAGGGCCTAGGGAACAGAAGGTATGGCCACCACTGGTTGAGCGATTATAATAAGGGATGCTCAAGAAGGCATAATTAAAGGAGCACAGACATCTCGGGGGCTTGTGGGGCTGAAGGAGATTACAGAGATAGGGAGGAGCGAGGCTATGGAGGGATTTTCAAACAAGGATGAGAATTTTGCAGGTTTAACAGCTGGAACTGGTCTGAGCTCCCTTGCATTAGGAAGGAGAAAAATTAGGGTTAGGGTTAGGTTTAGGGTTCTCACTAATACTCACTACCAAGTAACACCTGCTGAAAATTACCTGTGCGTTGACATAGTGAGAAGACAGGTTCAGGCTTGGCTGTGTTGTATTCCACAGTCAGATACCCTATGGGTGTACGCGTGAAGAATGGCCACTTGGGTGATGTACCGGAGAGCTGCTATAACCTGTATCCCAACAAGTGTCCAGTGCTTTCCAGAGGGGACAAAAGATTTGAGTTTCATAGGATTAGGCAATGTTTGTCTGATGTAAACCACCTTTACTTACATTTATTTTCAGGCCAGAACTTGAACAATTAAGAAATAGATAATAAGAATACAGGCATGTAGGCTTTTGATATGGATGTATTTCTGCAGATGCACTTATCAAATTAGAGGGCAGGAAAATCATGTTGTGTGCTGAGCAGGAAGAGATTTTCTACATACATAAGCCCGAACTTGTGATCTCATTCCCATAAAAAAATAGCTTTCACAATAAGCACCAACAATTTCAGCAAGTAAAAGTTGACAAATCGGCTACATAATTGCTGTTATGGCACATAATCTAATATTGAAATATTGTTGTCAAAATAACAGTGAGGCTAATGGCACTGGCAGTTATTTATGTATAAATGGTAAAGAAACTTCCGGTTAGGAACATATGCGTGCCTAAGGCCAACATCCAAAAGTTGCTGTCCGAGTTGCTGTAGCTTTTTGAAAACGGCATCGCGCTGTCTGTCTCACCATTGAAATACATTGAAAGGCATAAAGTTGCTGTTTTTGTACAGTAGATATAAACCAAACTCGCCACAGAAAGTCTTGTCATTTCAAGTCTAACAATTATATGCTAATTACTGCCAATCAACCTCTAACACTGAAAATTAATTATTATAACTGTGGAGTTTCACTCCTTCAGGTATTAATTTTTGTTGGAGATTTAAAAAATGTAACATTTTAAGTGTTTTTTAACTTTTCCTTTCTTCTCCCTCTTTTATTCCAATCTTTCCCACTCTCTTTATTTCTCTTTCTGCACCTGATTTGATATTGAATTCGCCCACTTTAATTTACACTTGTTCTCAGTCCTTGCATTGTTTATTTCACAATCCTTCAATCTGATTGGTTAAGGAGATACACAGTTACTTATCTTGTTCACTCAGATTCCAGATGACCCTTTTTCTCTCACAATGACGTTATCAGATCACACTTTCAGCAACTTGTGGCATAAAAAATTAATGCTTTATAACTGTTGGTGTCAGGTATAACCACTAATTCAATTAAGGTTAAAAATCAGTGATGGAACTTTGTATAACTTTAATACTGATAAGTCTTATTAGTAGCTTATTACAAATGCATTCTGCAACTCCAATATCCAAGTCGTAAAATAAATGGCGAATTAGTCTGTCGCACAAATCAGCAAGGTCCTGGGTTTGATTTCTGGTCTGTGCTGAGTTAGTCTAATTCAGCCAGAATTGCAGTGGGAGCATTGCAATTAACCTCAGGTTGGGCTTCGGAAGCCAGAAAATTGAATCTATTCTTAAGCACTATTCTGTCACCTTGGCTGGCAGTGTGCCTATGTAGGTGGTGGAAGGATACAGTTAGACTTACCGTGATGCTCCCATGGCAAATAACCTGCTGCCAATTCTCGATCAGGTTCAACATATGAAGCCTAGTATGTGAACGAGGTATCAGCGAGCATGTGACATCTGCGCAATCATAGCATGGCGCAAGTTGTCATCTTCAGGAGGGAAGGAGTATAGGAAAAAAATTGGAGGAAAAAAAATGAAAGAAAAATAATTTTATTCCACCCCAAGGTATAAATCAGAAAATATATTCCTTTTATTAACTGAGACTATAAGTGTGAAGAACATTTCCTGTAAGATAAATTCTATTCACAAGGGTCTGCATACTCTCTATATGTATCATTCACCTAAAGTTAATCATTGATTGTTACCCAAAAGAAATCAGTGTGCTCCTAAAAATCGCATGTCATATTAATGCATTAAGACACCGTCCTATATTGAAATTACAATAATTTTCTCCTTGGTCATCTTTGAGTGTAGTTGGGAAACAAAAAATATGTTTCAATTTTCACAGCTTGCTTCAAATACTTTGATAATTTCTGCATCAATTTAACCCAATTGCTATTATGTAGTTTTTAAACAATGATAGGGCTGTCATCTGCTTCACTTGAGGAACCAAAATATTAATCTTAGTGAGTCTGATGTGCAGGCATATGAGCATTTGATTGTTGATCGTTCCAAAATCCTGTCTGTTTGATCAACAAAAGGAATACTGACTTCTAAATGACAAAATGGTTTCTCTTTTGTATGTATCTATCACCTTTAAGCTCCTTTAAGTCTGGTACAGGCGTATTTCCCCTGTGGCACTTTAGAGTTGTATTGCAATATTACTGAATCATTACCCTTGCCGTGTTTCAAATGAAGGGTATTATTCAATGTACACAGACCTTACCTGAGTCAACAATATTTACAGCTACAATATTGTACATTCCACTGGTTAGTCTTGCAAATTAAAATCCCACTACACCCCTCCACCACCCCCCCCCCCCCCACCACCATTTGCAGGGATTTAAACCAAGAATTACAGCATGCTTACAGAGTTAAACAGCTGGTACAATGATTTCTGTTGAATTTTTAATCTGGTGAATAAACCATTTGCAAGAGATGTTTTTCAGACCTCCTGTAACCTTAATACAATACGCAGAAAGTCAAATAACAGTCAAAAGGTGAAACAGCTGAATATTAAGGCATAATCCATCATTGTACGCGCTAATTAGAATCAGCCCCCTCCTGTCATTTAGTTTCAAACCAGGTTTAAAGGCTCAGTACATTCATTCAGCTGTTAGCTGACACGCTCCAGTGCATCCTTGTAGGATCCGCCTCATCTCCCTCTGGAGAAAATTTGTGCATGCATACTGTATGTGAACTTTAGATAAATAAATAAACAAGAGAACAGCTTCCAGATAATTGAAAGTGAGTGAAGGAGGGAGCAAAAAGAAAACAGCCTCTCCGAGGGGGGAAGCAGGAGAGTGTGACAGGTATGATTAAAATCCCAATGATTTATGACAGGTGCATCACTAACAGGACGCTCAGCCCCCTTTAATGTTTGTTTGTTTTCGTGCATTCTCGAATAAAGATGTGTATTTTGCTTCAGGTTGTGCTCAGGAGATAGGGGAAGGAGTTCAGTGCTTAGGAATTCCTTGTGGCTGGCTGAGCAGTAATTTAGCAACTACTCCCTGTCAGCATTAACATGTCAATTCATTTTAATAGTCTGGGCATGCTCAATGGGTGAGCTTTTGCTTCAGTGCAAAGCCGAGATTCTCCCATGAGCTCCTGCAGTGCAAGAGTATGTGTTCTGGCCTGTCGTGGTCCAATAAGATTTCAGTGGGTTCTATGCTCAAGGTGATAGAAGATCTTCTGAGACAATTAGCATAAAACATCACAAATTTAGATATGCATTATTTTTGACATTAGACTATGCTGGAGACTACACTGCAGTAATTATTCATACATCCAGATTGACTTTGATAGCAACCAATTTTGGAACAGAGGTTGTTTGAACTGTGCCTTCTCCTTCATCGCTTTCTGTCATTACATTACATCCATGGCCACATTCCAATGGTATTGTGCCTCATATCTGGTAGACTATGAAAATCAGAGTTAAAAGTCACTGAAATGACAGTGTTATGTTCGCATTCAGTAGTACATGCACTGAGTTTCAATTGTGTGTATTATATCGATTGACCTGACTGTATAACTTACAAGTGACAAAGTTAAGAGTGGGTTGTGTTGGATAAAGCCAAATGCAACATGTGAATCACAGCTAGAAAATTACACTGTGCGGTATTGTCATATTATCTCGGTGAGTTATTTTAACAGTGGCATCAACCCCTTTATATATCCATCAAAATAGTAGATAGAGGTGTATGATAGGAATACATGAAGTATTCCGATGATAATATTGAATAGTGTAATTCTTAGGCTTATATTTTGCTGTGGACAGAATGCTATTCCATTCATTTGAATCTTTTAAGCATTATTCTTCAATATTATTGATGGTACTGGAGACAATATGGATGATACGACATTAAAGAGCATGTGTAGAGTGGCGCATGACTGAGAGAATACTCAGCTTGTGTTATTCGAGCATTCCACATCTTGGGAAGAAGTACAGGTGATTTTTTTTTGCTATTAGTTCACCCCTTATTGTAGGTACAAAGAGAAGAAAAGATCTTATTATAGCTTTTCAACAAAATCATACAGACATACTTATCCCTCTTGGCACTAAATCTTGCTGCTTAATCTAAATTTCTGCTACACTCCTCACCAGTTGGAAGAAGCAATTTCAATACCAAGACATTGGGCCTAAAATTCCGGTAACAGGCTTCCTTCGGACAAATGCCTCCGACCCAAAATGTTTCTATGAATGTACCTGGTGGTCCTGGAGGTACCTTCGATTCTGGTTGGAGTCCCAGATTTGATGCGTAGCGTATGGGAAAAGGCTGGAGTCACGTGGACCTGGACAACCAATCACACCGCCGCATTCTCACTGACAGTAATGGGAACTCCGTTTCTCCGAATTCCCATTACTATCAATGACAATAACCCCCTAAAACACAGAAACACTACATAATAAATTAAAAAAAACACCTCACATATTTAAAATTTATTGAAATTAAAGTTAATTCAATGTTTTAGAAAAAATATATGTTACTTGGAATTTTTTTTAATGTGTTTTAATAGGGTTTAACATAAACTTACCTTAATAAGAATGTATGATTACATATATGTTTTAAAACTCTTATGCAGATAAAAGTAGGCTATGCAATTGCTTTTACCAGGCATAAAAGTTTTAAGGACATTTGCTGGGCAAGAGATGGGCAAATAGCCCAATTTCACTCACACGAATGTCCTTGCTGTAGAGATACGGAAGATCTGTCATGTACATTGCGCGCCAAAAACTAGCTTTTGCGAGGTCTCACCGGGTCCGTACGCATTCCATACGGACTTGGCAAGGCCGGGATTTTACCCCCAATATTTAAGCCATTATTCAAGAATACACAGCACAAGGGGCCCAAGTTTCCACATGATTTGCGCCTGATTTTTAGGAGCAACTGGTGGAGAACGGACTATCTTAGAAATCGCAATTCTCCACATTTTTTTTTCTGCAGTTCTAGTCAGGTAGAACAGTTTCACTTTGGAACAGAATTTTTTCTTCAAAAGTGTCCGGCCACTGACGCCTGATTTCAAAGTTTCCACAGTGAAAACGTACTCCAAACTAACTTAGAATGGAGCAAGGGAAGATTTTTGTAGAACTGAAAAAAACCTTGTCTACACATTAAAAAATCAGGCGCAGGTTACAAATTAGGCGTCCAGAACGAGGTGGGGGGGGGGGGGAGGGGGGGGGAAGGGAAGTCATTAAATTCTATAATAAATCCTTATTTTTACTTATACAAATATTATACAAATAAATCCAACCTGAGTAAACATTTATAAGCAAAGAAAAGATTAAATAAACCATCTTCCTACCTGTGTGAAAGTGCTTCAGCCAGGGAGAATGCTGCAGGAAGCCTCACAAGTTGAGGCAGCCGTTCCCGCGGGGGGGGGGAGGGGGGGGGAGGAGGCAGTCGTTCATTCCCGCGGGGGGAGGAGGCAGCTGTCCGTTCCCGACGGCAGGGGGGGAGGAGGCAGCCGGTCGTTCCCGCGGGAGGTGGGGGGGGGAGGAAGCCGTTCCAGACGGCGGGCGGGGGGGGGGGAAGGAGACAGTGAGAAGGCTGCAGGAAGCCTCACAAGTTCAGCAGCCATTCCCGACGGCGGGCGGGGGGTTAGGCCGTCGGGAAACGGCTGCCTCAACTTTCTGAGGCTTCCTGCAGCCTTCTCACTGCTGCAAGAAGCCTCAGTGCTGATGTGCTGATGGCAATGTGCTTTTATTAAAAAATGTTCAAAAATTAAACAGCTACAAAGAACTACAAAAATGGCCGAGTGCCAATGTTTCCTTCACACTGTGCGTGCGCGAACGCTCCAACGCGCACGCGCAGCGTTGCTGGCAGGAAAAAAACTAATTTAAATGGTACCCGCCCCCTCCCACTTACAAAATCGGTGTGAGTGGTAGGCTCCGCCCCCCTGGGCGCCGCGCCAAGCAGACATGGAGCTGCAGGGCGCTCCAGAATCGCACGTTTATTTTCCGGCGCCGTTTTCGGCGCGAAAAGCGGACGCCCACCTTGGAGGGGCGCCCGTTTTTTATCATGTGGAAACTTGGGGCCACAGAATTTAACTTTATACACATGACACAGGACCACTCTCGAAGTAGTGCAATCCTGCATAAAGATAAAGCAATGATTACGTAAAGCTCGGAGGAATTTGTTTCCATCAGCATATCATACTTTCTCTTAAATGCTGTGTGTTTGCAGATATTACATTGTAATTACAAATGTAAACTTATTTTTCAAAAGAAACTGACATTCTAACAGTGGTGGGAGACACTTTTGGGCTGGAAATTAGGTTGATGGTTTTTTGAGGTGTTAATGTTGGGCGGTGGATAAACTTAGTGCGGGGAAATTGTTTGCTTCAGCAGCCAAAAGATTCAGCAGCTATGCCCGGACAGTGGAGCGGAGTGCTAAGGAAGGCGTCCCACACTTATTTTAGGGCGCTAGGCCGGGTGAGCAACTCAATATCCGTAGCTAAAGAGCCGACTTTGTAGCGCGCGAAGAGACGCCTCCATGCAACAAAAAAAAAACAGAACAAAAAACACAAAAAACATTCCCTCTATATTCCTCACCCCAAATAAACATAAATTGCAAAAAGAAAAATAAGAAAAACAATCACACTACCTCATGCAGTCATTCCTGCCCTCACCACCAGCGGGACAGCTCTGCACGCCAGCTTTCTCTGGCGGGGTCACTACGGGGCGCTATGGGTTCAGCGCAAAACAAATTTTGAAAGCGGGTCGATAACGGGGGCATCGTACACCGGCCAAAAAAGTTGTGTATGGCCAAAAAACTTTAAACATAGAAACATAGAAAATAGGTGCAGGAGTAGGCCATTCGGCCCTTCGAACCTGCACCACCATTCAATATGATCATGGCCGATCATTCACCTCAGTACCCCTTTCCTGCTTTCTCTCCATACCCCTTGATCCCTTCAGCCGTAAGGGCCATATCTAACTCCCTCTTGAATATATCCAATGAACTGGCATCAACGACTCACTGCGGCAGGGAATTCCATAGGTTAACAACTCTCTGAGTGAAGAAGTTTCTCCTCATCTCAGTCCTAAATGGCCTACCCCTCATCCTGTGTCCCCTGGTTCTGGACTTCCCCAACATCGGGAACGTTCTTCCCGCATCTAACCTGTCCCGTCCCGTCAGAATCTTATACGTTTCTATGAGATCCCTTCTCATCCTTCTAAACACCAGTGTATAAAGGCCCAGTTGATCCAGTCTCTCCTCATATGTCAATCCAGCCATCCCTGGAATCAGTCTGGTGAACCTTCACTGCACTCCCTCAATAGCAAGAACGTCCTTCCTCAGATTAGGAGACCAAAACTGAACACAATATTCCAGGTGAGGGCTCTGAGCTAGTTAGAGTGGGTGAGAGCTCAAATGAACAGGATCCCAAGAAAGAATGCAAAAGGCAGGAGGCAACAGAGCAGAGTAGCACTGGGGTCAGTGTAAACCACAAGGTGATAGGAAGGGACAATAAAGGGGCTGCAGGAGGGGTCAAAACTAATAATCATGGTTTAAAAACTAGTATTAAAACATTCGACCTAAACGCACATGGCATTCGAAATAAAGTAAATGAGTTGAAGGTACAAATCATTACAAATGGGTATGATTTGGTGGCCATTACAGAAACGTGGTTGCAGAGTGGCCAAGACTGGTAATTAAACATACAGGGGTATCTGACAATTCGAAAAGATAGACAAGAAGGGAAAGGAGGTGGGGTAGCTCTGTTAATAAAGGAAGATATCAGGCAGTTGTGAGAGACGATATTGGCTCTAATGAACAAAATGTTGAATCATTGTGGGTGGAGATTAGAGCTAGTAAGGGGAAAAAGTCACTGATGGGCGTAGTTTATCGGCCCTCAAATAATAACTTCACAGTGGGGCGGGCAATAATCAAGGGAATAATGCAGGCATGTGAAAAAGGAATGGCAGTAATCATGGGGGATTTTAACCTACATATCGATTGCTCAAATCAAATCGCACGGGGTAGCCTGGAGGAGGAATTCATAGAATGCTTAGGCGATTGTTTCTTAGAACAGTATGTTACAGAACATACAAGGGAGCAAGCTATCTTAGATCTGGTCCTGTGTAATGAGACAGGAATAATAAACGATCTCCGAGGAAAAAATCCTCTCGGAATGAGTGACCACAGTATGGTTGAATTTGTAATACAGATTGAGGGTGAGGAAGTCGTGGCTCAAACGAGCGTACTATGCTGAAACAAAGGGGACTACAGTGGAATGAGGGCAGAGTTGGCTAAAGTAGACTGGAAACACAGACTAAACGGTGGTACAATTGAGGAACAGTGGAGGACTTTTAAGGAGCTCTTTCATAGTGCTCAACAAAAATATATTCCAGTGAAAAAGAAGGGCAGTAAGAGAAGGGATAACCAGCCGTGGATAACGAAGGAAATAAAGGAGAGTATCAAATTAAAAACCAATGTGTATAAGGTGGCCAAGGTTAGTGGGAAACTATAAGATTGGGAAAATTTTAAACGACAGCAAAGAATGACTAAGAAAGCAATAAAGAAAGGAAAGATAGAGTACGAAAGTAAACTTGCGCAAAACATCAAAACAGATAGTAAAAGCTTTTACAGATATATAAAACGGAAAAGAGTGACGAAAGTAAATGTTGGTCCCTTAGAAGATGAGAAGGGGGATTTAATAATGGGAAATGTGGAAATGGCGGAGACCTTAAACAATTATTTTGCTTCGGTCTTCACAGTGGAAGACACAAAACTATGCCAATAATTGCTGGTCATGGGAATGTGGGAAGGGAGGACCTTGAGACAATCACTATCACTAGGGGGCTAGTGCTGGACAGGCTAATGGGATTCAAGGTAGACAAGTCCCCTGGTCCCGATGAAATGCATCCCAGGGTATTAAAAGAGATGGCAGAAGTTATAATCTATCAAAATTCTCTGGACTCTGGGGAGGTACCAGCGGATTGGAAAGCAGCTAATGTAATGCCTCCGTTTAAAAAGGGGGGCAGACAAAAGGCAAGTAACTATAGGCCGGTTAGTTTAATATCTGTAGTGGGGAAAATGCTTGAAGCTATCTTTAAGGAAGAAATAGTGGGGCATCTAGATAGGAATAGTGTAATCAAGCAGACGCAACATGGATTCATGAAGGGGAAATCATGTTAAACTAATTTACTGGAATTCTTTGAGGATATAACGAGCATGGTGGATAGAGGTGTACCGATGGATGTGGTGTATTTAGATTTCCAAAAGGCATTCGATAAGGTGCCACACAAAAGGTTACTGCAGAAGATAAAGGTACGCGGAGTAAGAGGAAATGTATTAGCATGGATCGAGAATTGGCTGGCGAACAGAAAGCAGAGAGTCGGGAAAAATGGGTCCTTTTCGGGTTGGAAATCGGTGGTTAGTGCTGTGCCACAGGGATCGGTGCTGGGACCACAACTGTTTACAATATACATAGATGACCTGGAAGAGGTGACAGAGTGTAGTGTAACAAAATTCGTAGATGACACAAACATTAGGGGAAGGCCGGGTTGTGTAGAGGACACAGAGAGGCTGCAAAGAGATTTAGATAGGTTAAGCGAATGGGCTAAGGTTTGGCAGATGGAATACAATGTCGGAAAGTGTGAGGTCATCCACCTTGGGAAAAAAAACAGTAAAAGGGAATATTATTTGAATGGGGAGAAATTACAACATGCTGCGGTGCAGAGGTTCCTGGGGGTCCTTGTGCATGAATCCCAAAAAGTTAGTTTGCAGGTGCAGCAGGTAATCAGGAAGGCAAATGGAATGTTGGCCTTCATTGCGAGAGGGATGGAGTACAAAGCAGGGAGGTCCTGCTGCAACTGTATCAGATATTGGTGAGGCCGCACCTGGAGTTCTGCGTGCAGTTTTGGCCACCTTACTTTAGGAAGGATATACTAGTTTTGGAGGGGGTACAGAGACGATTCACTCGGCTGATTCCGGAGATGAGGGGGTTACCTTATGATGATAGATTGAGTAGACTGGGTCTTTACTCGTTGGAGTTCAGAAGGATGAGGGGTGATCTTATAGAAGCATTTAAAATAATGAAAGGGATAGACAAGATAGAGGCAGAGAGGTTGTTTCCACTGGTCGGGGAGACTAGAACTAGAGGGCACAGCCTCAAAATACGGGGGCGCCAATTTAAAACCGAGTTGAGAAGGAATTTCTTCTCCCAGAGGGTTGTGAATCTGTGGAATTCTCTGCCCAAGGAAGCAGTTGAGGCTAGCTCATTGAATGTATTCAAATCACAGATAGATAGATTTTTAACCAATAAGGAAATTAAGGGTTATGGGGAGCGGGCGGGTAAGTGGAGCTGAGTCCACGGCCAGATCAGCCATGATCTTGTTGAATGGCGGAGCAGGCTCGAGGGGCTAGATGGCCTACTCCTGTTCCTAATTCTTATGTTCTTATGTTCACCAAGGCCCTGTACAACTACAGTAAGACCTCGTGCGCCTCTACTCAAATCCCCGAGCTATGAAGGTCAACATGTGATTTGCCTTCTTCACCGCCTGCTGTACCTGCATGTCAACTTTCAATGACTGATAACCATGACACCCAGGTCTCATTGCACCTCCCCTTTTCTTAATCTGCCACCATTCAGATAATATTCTGTCGTCGTGTTTTTGCAACCAAAGTGGATAACCTCACATTATACTGCATTTGCAATGCATTTGCCCACTCACCTAACCTGTCCAAATCACCCTGCAGCCTCTTAGCATCCTCCTCACAGCCCACACTGCCACTCAGTTTAGTGTCATCTGCAAACTTGGAGATATTACACTCAATTCCTTCTTCCAAATCATTAATGTATATTGTAAAGAGCTGATGTCCCAGCACTGAGCCCTGCAGCAGTCCAGTAGTCACTGCCTCCCATTCCGAAAAGTACCCGTTTCTCCCGACTCTCTGCTTCCTGTCTGCCAACCAATTCTTTATCCACGCAAGTCCATTACCCCTAATACCATGTGCTTTGATTTTGCACACCAATCTCTTATGTGGGACCTTGTCAAAGGCATTTTGAAAGTCCAAATATACCACATCCACTGGTTCTCCCTGGTCCACTCTACTAGTAACATCCTCAAAAAATCCCAGAAGATTTGTCAAGCATGATTTCCCCTTCACAAATCCATGCTGACTTGGACCGATCCTGTCACTGCTTTCCATATGCACTACTATTTCATCCTTAATAATTGATTCCAACATTTTCTCCACTACTGATGTCAGGCTAACCGGTCTATAATTTCCCGTTTTCTCTCTCCCTCCTTTTTTAAAAAGTGGTGTTACATTAGCTACCCTCCAGTCCATAGGAACTGATCAAGAGTCGATAGACTGTTGGAAAATAATCACCAATGCATCCACTCTTTCTAGGGCCACCTCCTTAAGTACTCTGGGATGCAGACAATCAGGCTCCGGGGATTTGTCGGCCTTCAATTCCATCAATTTTCCCAACACAATTTCTGCCTAATAAGGATATCCTTCAGTTCCTCCTTCTCACTCGACCCTCGGTCCCCGAGTACATCCGGAAGGTCATTTGTGTCTTCCTTCGTGAAGACAGAACCAAAGTATTTGTTCAATTGGTCTGCCATTTCTTTGTTCCCCAGTATTAATTCACCTGACTCCGACTGCAAGTGACCCACGTTTGTCTTCACTAATCTTTTTCTCTTCACATATCTATAGAAGCGTTTGCAGTCAGTTTATATGTTCCCGGCAAGGTTCCCCTTGTACTCTATTTTCCCCCTCCTAATTAAACCCTTTGTCCTCCTCTGCTGAATTCTAAATTTCTCCCAGTCCTCAGGTTAGCTGCTTTTTCTGGCCAATTTATAAGCCTCTTCCTTGGATCTAACACTATCTTTAATTTCCCTTGTTAGCCACGGTTGAGCCACCTTCCCTGCTTATTTTTACTCCAGACAGGAATGTAAACTGTTGAAGTTCATCCATGTGATCTATAAATGTTTGCCACTGCCTATCCACCGTCAACCCTTTAAGTATAATTTGCCAGTCTATTCTAGCCAATTCACGCCTCATGCCGTCGAAGTTAGCTTTCCTTAAGTTTAGGACCCGAGTTTCTGAATTCACTGTGCCAGTCTCCATCTTAATAAAGAATTCTACCATATTATGGTCAATCTTCCCCAAGGGGCCTCACAAAACAAGATTGCTAATTAGTCCCTTCTGATTATACATCACACAGTCTAGGATGGCCAACTCTCCAGTTGGTTCCTCGACATATTGGTCAAGAAAACTATCGCGAATACACTCCAGGAAATCCTCCTCTACCGCATTGCTACCAGTTTGGTTAGCTCAATCTATATGTAAATTAAAGTCACCCATGATAACTGCTGTACCTTTATTGCACACATCCCTTATTTCTTGTTTGATGCTGTCCCCAACCTCACTACTACTGTTTGGTGGCCTGTACACAACTCCCACCAGCGTTTTCTGCCCTTTGGTATTCCGCAGCTCCACCCATACCGATTCCACATCATCCAAACCAATGTCATTCCTTACTATTGCATTAATTTCCTCTTTAAATAGCAACGCCACCCCACCTCCTTTTCCTCTCTGTCTCTCCTTCCTAAATGTTGAATACCCCTGGATGTTGAGTTCCCAACCTTGGTCACCCTGGAGCCATGTCTCTGTGATGCCAATTACATCATATCCATTAACTGCTATCTGCGCAGTTAATTCATCCACCTTATTCCGAATACTCCTCGCATTGAACATAAGAACATAAGAGCATAAGAGCATAAGAATTAGGAACAGGAGTAGGCCATCTAGCCCCTCGAGCCTGCTCCGCCATTCAACAAGATCATGGCTGATCTGGCCGTGGACTCAGCTCCACTTACCTGCCCGCTACCCGGAACCCTTAATTCCCTTATTGGTTAAAAATCTATCTATCTGTGATTTGAATACATTCAATGAGCTAGCCTCAACTGCTTCCTTGGGCAGAGAATTCCAAAGATTCACAACCCTCTGGGAGAAGAAATTCCTTCTCAACTCGGTTTTAAATTGCTCCCCCCCCCCCCCGTATTTTGAGGCTGTGCCCCCTAGTTCTAGTCTCCTCGACCAGTGGAAACAACCTCTCTGCCTCTATCTTGTCTTTCCCTTTCATGATTTTAAATGTTTCGATAAGATCACCCCTCATCCTTCTGAACTCCAATGAGTAAAGACCCAGTCTACTCAATCTATCATCATAAGGTAACCCCCTCATCTCCGGAATCAGCCAAGTGAATCGTCTCTGTACCCCTTCCCAGGCTAGTATATCCTTCCTTAAGTCAGGTGACTAAAACTGCACGCAGTACTCCAGATGCGGCCTCACCAATACCCTGTACAGTTGCAGCAGGACCTCCCTGCTTTTGTACTCCATCCCTCTCGCAATGAAGGCCAACATTCCATTCGCCTTCCTGATTACCTGCTGCACCTGCAAACAAACTTTTTGGGATTCATGCACAAGGACCCCCAGGTCCCTCTGTACCGCAGCATGTTGTAATTTTTCCCCATTCAAATAATATTCCCTTTTACTGTTTTTTTTCCAAGGTGGATAACCTCACATTTTCCGACATTGTATTCCATCTGCCAAACCTTAGCCCATTCGTTTAACCTATCTAAATCTCTTTGCAGCCTCTCTGTGTCCTCTACACAACCCGCTTTCCCACTAATCTTTGTGTCATCTGCAAATTTTGTTACACTACACTCTGTCCCCTCTTCCAGGTCATCTATGTATATTGTAAACAGTGGTCCCAGCACCGATCCCTGTGGCACAGCACTAACCACCGATTTCCAACCCGAAAAGGACCCATTTTTCCCGACTCTCTGCTAGCCAGCTAATTCTTGATCCATGCTAATACATTTCCTCTGACTCCGCGTACCTTTATCTTTTGCAGTCACCTTTTGTGTGGCACCTTATCGAATGCCTTTTGGAAATCTAAATACACCACATCCATCGGTACACCTCTATCCACCATGCTCGTTATATCCTCAAAGAATTCCAGTAAATTAGTTTAACATGATTTCCCCAACATGAATCCATGTTGCGTCTGCTTGATTGCACTATTCCTATCTAGATGTCCCACTATTTCTTCCTTAATGATAGCTTCAAGCATTTTCCCCACTACAGATGTTAAACTAACCAGCCTATAGTTACCTGCATTTTATCTGCCCCCCTTTTTAAACAGAGGTGTTACATTAGCTGCTTTCCAATCTGCTGGTGCCTCCCCAGAGTCCAGAGAATATTGGTAGATTATAACGAATGCATCTGCTATAACTTCCGCCATCTCTTTTAATACCCTGGGATGCATTTCATCGGGACCAGGGGACTTGTCTACCTTGAGTTTCATTAGCCTGTCCAACACTACCTCCCCAGTGATAGTGATTGTCTCAAGGTCCTCCCTTCCCACATTCCTGTGACCAGCAATTTTTGGCATAGTTTTTGTGTCTTCCACTGTGAAGACCGAAGCAAAATAATTGTTTAAGGTCTCCGCCATTTCCACATTTCCCATTATTAAATCCCTCTTCTCATCTTCTAAGGGACCAACATTTACTTTAGTCACTCTATTCCGTTTTATATATCTGTAAAAGCTTTTACTATCCGTTTTTAAGTTTTGCGCAAGTTTACCTTCGTAATCTATCTTTCCTTTCTTTATTGCTTTCTTAGTCATTCTTTGCTATCGTTTAAAATTTTCCCAATCTTCTAGTTTCCCACTAACCTTGGCCACCTTATACGCATTGGTTTTTAATTTGATACTCACCTTTATTTCCTTCGTTATCCACGGCTGGTTATCCCTTCTCTTACTGCCCTTCTTTTTCACTGGAATATATTTTTGTTGAGCACTATGAAAGAGCTCCTTAAAAGTCCTCCACTGTTCCTCAATTGTGCCACCGTTTAGACTGTGTTCCCAGTCTACTTTAGCGAACTCTGCCCTCACCCCACTGTAGTCCCCTTTTTTTAAGCATAGTACGCTCGTTTGAGCCACTACTTCCTCACCCTCAATCTGTATTACAAATTCAACCATACTGTGATCACTCATTCCGAGAGCATCTTTTGCTCGGAGATCATTTATTATTCCTGTCTCATTACACAAGACCAGATGTCAGAAAGCTTGCTCCCTTGTATGTTCTGTAACATACTGTTCTAAGAAACAATCGCCTAAGCATTCTATGAATTCCTCCTCCAGGCTACCCCATGCAATTTGATTTGACCAATCGATATGCAGGTTAAAATCCTCCATGATTACTGCCATTCCTTTTTCACATGCCTCTGTTATTCCCTTGATTATTGCCCGCCCCACCATGAAGTTATTATTTGGGGGCCTATAAACTACGCCCACCAGTGACTTTTTCCCCTTACTATCTCTAATCTCTATCCACAATGATTCAACATTTTGTTCATTGGAGCCAATATCATCTCTCACAACTGCCCTGATATCATCCTTTATTAACAGAGCTACCCCACCTCCTTTCCCTTCTTGTCTATCCTTCAGAATTGTCCGATACCCCAGTATGTTTAATTCCCAGTCTTGGCCACCCTGCAACCACATTTCTGTAATGGCCACCAAATCATACCCATTTGTAATGATTTGTGCCGTCAACTCATTTACTTTATTTCGAATGCTGCGTGCGTTCAGGTAATGTGTTTTAATACTAGTTTTTAAACCATGATTTTTACTTTTGACCCCTCCTGCAGCCCCTTTATATTCATACATATTGTCCCTTCCTATCAACTTGTTGTTTACACTTACCCCAGTGCTACTCTGCTCCGTTGCCTCCTGCCTTTTGCATTCTTTCTTGGGGTCCTGTTCATCTGCACTCTCACCCACTCTAACTAGCTCAGAGCCCTCTCCTGGGTTCCGAGTACTCCTCGCATTGAGGCACAGAGCCTTCAGGCTTGACTTTTTAACACACCTTGCCCCTTTAGAATTTTTCTGTAATGTGGCCCTTTTTGTTTTTTGCCTTGGGATTCCCTGCCCTCCACTTTTACTATTCTCCTTTCTATCTTTTGTTTCTGTCTCCCTTTTATTTCCCTCTGCCTCCCTGCATAGGTTCCCGTCCCCCTGCCATATTAGTTTAACTCCTCATCAACAGCACTAGCAAACACTGCCCCTGGGACATTGGTTCCAGTCATGACCAGGAGCTGACCGTCCAGTTTGTACTGGTCCCACCTCCCCCAGAACCAGTTCCATTGCCCCAGGAATTTGAATCCCTCCCTTCTGCACACTCCTCAAGCCACGTATTCATCTGAGCAATCCTGCGATTTCTACTCTGACTAGCACGTGGCACTGGTAGCAATCCTGAGATTACTACTTTTGATGTCATACTTTTTAATTTAGCTCCTAGCTCCCTAATTTCGTCTCGTATGACCTCATCCCGTTTTTTACCTATATCGTTGGTACCACGACAACTGGCTGTTCACCCTCCCTTTTCAGAATGTCCTGCACCTGCTCCGAGACATCCTTGACCCTTGCACCAGGGAGGCTACATACCATCCTGGAGTCTTGGTTGCAGCCGCAGAAATGCCTATCTATTCCCTTTACAATTGAATCTCCTATCAGTTTAGCTCTCCCACTCTTTTTCCTGCCCTCCTGTGCAGCAGAGCCACCCACTGTGCCATGAACTTGGCTGCTGCTGCCCTCTCCTGATGAGTCATCCCCCTCATCAGTACCCAAAATGGAGTATCTGTTTTGCAGGGGGATGATCGCAGGGGACCCCTGCACTACCTTGCTTGCACTGCTCTTCCTATTGGTCACCTATTTACTATCTGGCTGTGTATCCTTTACCTGCGGTGAGTCCAACTCGCTAAACGTGCTATTCACGTCATTCTCAGCATCGTGGATGCTCCAAAGTGAATCCACGTATTAGAATTGTCCATGTTGCACTTGTCTAGGCAATCTCAAAGTCATTAATGTCCTGTTGAAGGTAGGTTTAATGTATTTGCTTCATGGGTTCTTTGCTTAAGAATTCATAGCAACACATTGCTATTAAGAACTAGTTGGTTTATTAACAAAGGTTTAACAATCCCACTGCACATTACTAGTTCATCCACTAGGCTCACAACTGCATATCTAATTTTGGATGACCTAGACTCAACTGACTGGGGTTTTATTGAGTCTTGTGAACATCATGTGACTGGCTAAGCCACTCACAATGTAACAGCTCTACAAATATTTTGTTGCAAACAATAATCAAGTGCCCCTGATATTAGGGGGTGGGGAGGTGGGGTCACACGCCAAAAACTTTCTTTCAAGTGCCCCCTTGTTTTTTTTTGTTGAGGGCATCAAAAACACAAATTATACGTGCCCCCTGGCTAAAAGGGGAGAGGGGCACAAAAACCAACAAATTAAACAAATTAAACTTTAGACATATGGTTCAAATTAAAATTTGATTGCTGGGAGTGATGATGTACTCCAGTCCCTCCGGCGCCCACCTCTCGTGGAAGGCCACGAGCATACCATTGGACACCGCGTGATCTATCTCCAGCGATAACCTGGCTCGGATGTACGCGCGGAAGAGAGGCAGGCAGTCGGGCTGAACGACCCCCTCGACCGCCCGCTGCCTGGACCGGCTGATGACACCTTTGGCCTTGCCCAGGAGCAGTCCAACGAGGAGGCCTTCGGACCTACCCGCTCCCCTCCGCACAGGGTGCCCAAAGATCAGGAGTGTGGGACTGAAGTGCAACCAGAAATTGAGGAGCAGCCCCTTTAAATAATGAAACAGGGGCTGCAACCTCGCATACTCCATAAAAATATGGAACACGGACTCTTCCAGACCGCAGAAATTGCAGGCGGCCTGGGAGCCCGTGAACCGGCTTAAAAAATTGTTTCACGGGACTGCTCCGTGCACCACCCTCCAGGCCAAGTCCCCGATGAATAGTGGGAGGACTCCCGCGTAGAGTGCACTCCATCGGGG
The DNA here is from genome assembly GCF_044704955.1 of Pristiophorus japonicus. Classification (NCBI taxonomy): domain Eukaryota; kingdom Metazoa; phylum Chordata; class Chondrichthyes; family Pristiophoridae; genus Pristiophorus; species Pristiophorus japonicus. Next base: position 53,239,139 of record NC_091979.1, on the reverse strand, counting down.
ACCCCCGGCTCCTCTGGACGGCAAGATGTTGCGCCATGGCGTGTCCGGACGGCAGACGAGGATGGCGAGGTTGAGAGTGTGCAGGAGCAGCCCGTACAGGAAACCCCTCCGCGCAGAACTGAAAGGCACGGAGAGGATTTCCCCGAGGCGGCTCAAGTTGTGAGGCGCCGGCTCCCGAGGGAGGTTTCGGGGTTTGGCGCCGATGAGGAATTCCATCCGGACGGCAGTCAATTCTTACGGAATCTCCCCACGTGCTTGAGCCTCCTCGACACACCTAACGGAGTCAGGGCCCAGCGCTGTTTTTAGCGACTCGATGGCATTGGCCGCGCGGCGGACGTCGGCCGAATTAAGGCGCCGTGCCAGCGCATCTGGTGCCATTCAGCCCGCTCCTCCGCCATTGAGCAGGTCTCTGACCCTGGTCACCTCACCAGCCACAGCCCTCTCGTCCGCCTGCCACCTAAAACCTCGGTCGTGGAGGTACGGATTCCTGAGCAGCGGCTCCTGCAGGACAGCCGCCACTCCAGTCGGTGGAGAGCTGCGCTTGGTGGAGACTTTGTTCCAGACCCTGATGAGTTCCTGGTAAAAGACAGGCAGCCCCTGGACAGCAGTCCTGATGCTCACAGGCTCACAAACAGGAGCTGTGTGTCGTAATTGAGGCTGTACTGCTGGTGGAAGAAATGCGTCACCAGCGCACGCCACCTAGGAGGGGGCTCAACGTAAAGGTATCTCTGCAGGGTCTGAAGACGGAAAGTCGCTAACTGGGTGCTGATGCACACCAACGACTGATCGCCCTCCTTAAGTGGGAGACTCAAGAACGCGGCAGAGACCCAGTGCTTCCTGTTGTTCCAGAAGAAGTCCATCAGCTTCTTCTGTATCTTGGTGACAAACGCAGGGGGAGGGGTCAAAGTGACCAGCCGGTACCACAACATGGCGGCCACCAGTTGGTTTATGACTAGCGCTCGACCCCTGTAGGACAGCACTCAGAGCAGTCCTGTCCAGCGCCCTAGGCGAGCGGCGACCTTGGCTTCCAGCTCTTGCCAGATCGCCGGCCAGGCTTCCTCGTCGGGGCTAAGGTAGACTCTCAGATAGAGGAGATGGGTCGTGCTCCAGGCAAAAGGCCTGAGCTCCTCCGGCAGGGAGTCCACCCGCCACTGACCCACCAGGAGTCCGGAACATTTCTCCCAGTTGATCCTGGTGGAGGATGCAGCCGAGTAAACCTCCTGGCACTCACGCATCCTCCGCAGGTCAACGGGATCCTCTATCGTGAGAAGCACGTCATCGGCGTAAGCCGAGAGGACGACCTCCTCGCCCGCCCCTGGAAAGCCAGTCCTGTCAACCTCGTCCGCAGGAGGCGCAGGAAAGGCTCCACGCAGATGGCATATAACTGGCTGGACATGGGGCATCCCTGGCGCACCCCTCTCCTAATGCGAAGGGGCGCCGTCAAGGACCCGTTAACCTTAATCAGACACTCTGCGGCAGCGTACAACAGTCGGATCCGGGCGACGAAATGCGTCCCGAACCCGAAAGCGCGCAGAGTTACGAACAAATAGTTGTTATCCACTCTGTCGAACGCCTTCTCTTGGTCGAGAGATAGGAAGGTGACCGACAGACCAGCCTCCTGGGAATGATGGATGAGGTCCCGGACCAGATGGATGTCATCGTGGATTGTCCGGCCCGGGACCGTGTAGGACTGGTCGGGGTGGATCATGTGGTCCAGCACGGCGCCAAGGCGAGCAGACATCACCCTGGCAAAGATTTTGTCGTCCGTGCTGAGGAGGGAGACCGGGCGCCAGTTCTTAAGTAGGCGGAGATCGCCCTTCTTAGGCAGCAGGACGATGACTGCCCTGCGCCAAGAGAGGGACATCTCCCCGGTCTCCAGACTTTCCCCCAGGACCCGCATGTAGTCGCCCCCCAGGACGTCCCAGAATGCCCTGTGGAACTCCACGGTAGCCCGTCCAGCCCCGGGGCTTTTTCCCTCGAGAGCCGGTCGAGGGTGCCAGTCTGCTCCGCCAGGCTTAGCGGAGCTTCCAGATTTTCGGGGCCCTCCGGGCCGACCTTCAGCAGGTCCTCCCACAAAACTCTACACGCTTCCTCCCTGGACGGCTCCGGGGAGAACAGAGCCCCGTAATAGTCTCGGTCCCTGTTGCTGACGCCCTCCGGATCCGAGACGAGAGAGCCGTCGTCGGCCAGCAGCGTCAAGAGCTGCTTACGGACACCCTGTCTTTTTTCCAGCGAGTAGAAGAAGGGGGAGCCGCGGTCCAGATCCCGCAGGAACCAGATCCACGACTTCACGAACACGCCTCAGGACCCGACGAGTTGCAGGTCCTTCAGCGCGGCCTTCTTCGCTTCGTACACCGTCCGCAGGGCCGGGTCCTGGACGACTTGACCGAGACGGGATTCCAGTTCAAGCACCCCTTTTTCTAGGCGCCCGACCCTGGCCTCCCTCCTTTTGGTCGATCCCCTCGCATACTCTTGACAGAAGACACGTGAGCCTTGCCCACGTCCCACCATAGCCTCAAGGAGGGGAAGCCCCCCTGCTTCCTTCTCCAGTCGGCCCAGAAACGACGGAATGAATCCTGGAACCGCTCATCCTCCAGCAGCAGGTTGTTAAAATGCCAGTACGCAGACCCCGTCCTCGCGCGGAGCGAAGCGAGCTCCGCCCACACCAGGTGGTGGTCCGAACACGGGACCGGCCGCATGGAGGCCGCCGGAACGCGGGAGACGTACGCCCGAGACATGTAAAGGCGGTCCATTCTGGACCATCCTCTTCCAGGCCTCACCCAAGTAAAGGCGCTGGAGTCGGGATGGAGATTTCGCCAGACGTCCACCAAGTTGAAGGACCCGACCAGGTCCCTCAACTTCTCGATCGCCGTCATGCTCTGTGGGGCACCGGAGCGGTCCCTCGCCTTGAGGGTGCAGTTAAAATCCCCCCCCCCCCGCCGAGGACAATGCAGTCGCCGACGTCGACGGAGCCAAGAAGAGTGTACACTTCTTCGAAGAAACGCGTCTGCTGCGGGCCGGGCTGAGGGGCGTACACATTCACGAGATGGAGCGGCACGTCCCCCAGGCGAACCGTGACATGCAGCAAGCAGCCTGGCATGTGCTCCTCGACCCCCAAGATGGCCACCCCACAAGAAGTGGCAGTGAGATGGCTCATGCGGACCTCTCCTTGCCATTCCAGGAGTCACGTGGCTTCGTCTCCCGGAACGGTATGGGTTTCTTGCAGGAAGCACACCGCATATTTCCCCTCCGGTAGAAGCGAAAAATTGTTAAATCTACGGCATGCCTCTCTGTCGCCATTGATGTTGAGGCTGACTATGGTTTTCTTCATGACAAAAGCATAGTGCAACCTCTACCTGAACCTATTGTGCGGCGGAGGGGGTGGGGTGGTGGAGTTGTTTTTTGACCTCCACTACCTCAGCAGCCCAGCGAGGAACGTTTTGAGCCGCCGCAGCTCAAGGCTTTGTACTTTTGATCAGGGCACGCCCGCGGCCATGGTTTTAGCGGTGGCGTGGACGGACCTGATGAGCAACGCCAGCTCGGACCATTTTTACAGGGCCAGATGGGCTCGGTTGCGGCGACCCTGGCTTTCGGCCAAAAAGTCCCGGAGTTCCTTGACAGGAATGACGGGGGACTCAGCGGTGGGCACGAGGAGACCCACCGCCTCACTGGCGATGGACTCCAGATCTTCTCCCGCGCCCTCCACCGAGTCCCCGTCCCCCTCCGGGAGGTCGCCGCCAGCAGCCAGTCTGTCGACCGCACGAGGTACGGCAAACGGCCCGGCTGCTCCATCCGGCCCGAGCTCTGCCCCGATCCCACCCCCAGGATCGTCGGCAGAGGAGTCCCCACTGGGCTCTTTTCTTTGTGCTGCCGGGTCAGGAAGTGGCAGCGGAAGGGGATCCCGCTCTGCCCCAGGCACCGGGGAACATGGAGAGACCTGGTCGAAGAATCGCTCCAGGTCCTCCAACTCCCCCAACTCCAAAGGTAGGGGCGAAGGTTGGTATTCCTGCCCCTCCCCACCACCACCCCCCGGCCCAGTGGGTGTAGGTTCATTAAAATCATTAAAATTTTGTTTTTCAGCCGGATCGAGCAAATCCCGGGGGATGTTAGATAATGGCTGGGCAGGCTCAAGTTCGACCTTTTCGGCCTCGCCCGCCTCAGTCCCCGGGACGCTCGAGCAGGCGGCGACGCAGTCTTCCGCCGGCCCCGCGACCCCCGCAACTGGCAGATTTTCTTGCCTATCCCCCAGGAGGCAGAGGCTGAGCAGCCTCAACTGTCTCACCCTCCCCGAGGACAGATTCCCCCCACCTACGGCGCGGTTTGGGGGCGCTGGTGGGGGACCCGGGGGACGCAGCAGGCACCGACTCCTCCGCGGAGGGATGTTGTTCCCCCTCCGCCTCATTGGAGCGGCGCCTTCTTTTTTGTCTGGTGGGGCACGGCGGCAGGGAGACCTCCATGTCTGCCGAGGCTCCTGCTCCTCTCCCCCCTTTTGTTTTTCTTGCCCGTGCCCGAGCCCCTCTGCGGTATTGGTCAAGGGCTCGGGCACGGGCTCAGGGCAACCCGCGCTCGCCGGTGACGGGGTTGGGCTGAGCGCGGTGATTGGGCTGTCTGGCGCACTGAGGGGACCCGCCTCGAGATGTTGATTTTTCCTCCGCGCCTTCCTTCCGCCCGGATGCTCTCCCTCCCCCCCGCCGGAGGCCGTGAAAACAAAGGCTTCCGACAAAGTCCGCGCACCCACGGCTCCCGGAATGCGAACGCTACTAGGGGGAGGGGTGGCGGCGGCACCAGCCTTGGCCACCTTTGATGTTTTGGCCATCTTGGAGGCGGGCCAGTTCTTACGAACGTGCCCCACCTCCCTACAAGCTTGGCACCGCACGCCGTCCGACATCCAGAAGACGCGGTAGGCAGTCCCCTCATGCACCACGTTAAAGGTGCCCTCCGTCGTCTCCTCCCGCGCCAGCCGGACAAAGAGCTGGCGGCGGAAGGAGAACACGTGATGGAGGCTGGTCTCCCTGAGGCCGAGCGATATCGGGTTGATCCCCGACTTTACCTCCCCCAGTTGATGTAGGTGAGGGAGGAGGAGCTCAGCGGGAACAAAGGGTGGGACATTCGAAAGAATGACCCTCTGCGCGGTGGCCTCGAGAGGGTCCACCAGCAGGAACGTCCCACCCACCGTGAGCCCCTTTTCGAGGGCCAGGGACACCGCCCACTCTGACCCCAGGAAGAACACAGCCTTCCCGGACATCTTGGAGGCTGCGACAATGGCCGAGGGGCCGACTACCCCAGCCATTGCCCGCACGCACTCCTCGATGGTCATGTTGGGGTGAGTGTAGCTCTTGACCCCGTTTTTTTTAGTTATTAATCTGAATGGTGGCAGGGCAGCAGGAGGTGCAGGAGGCGTCGTGGTTGCGGACGCCGCCTGCGCATACGTCCTCACTGGCCCTGCCACTGACGTAGATGGGGACGCCATCACGGGGTCTCTTTTAGGGCTACACTCACCCCAAAGTCACAGGTCTTAATGGTATTAATTGGCCTCGTTATGTGTTTGAGCAGAGGGAGCTCTGAAGGAGGCCGCCTCTCCCCTCGTTAACAATTTGGGGAGGGGCCTTGCTCCCTCTGCTCAATGTCTTTTAATAAAATATAATTGTTTTTAATTAGTAGGAGGAAAGGGGCCCTCAGAGAGAGAGGGGAGAGACAGAGAGAGAGGGGGAGGGAGGGTGGTGGGAAAGAGGGAAGCTGTGAGGGCAGGTCTCCCCTCACAGTGCTGGGTGGGTGTTGCTGGGGTGCACTCCCTGGATGGTACAAGAACACAGTCTTATTGGATGGTCTTCGGGTGCGGGGAGAAGATGTCTTTACCTGGGGCAGCTGGAGCTACCCAGGCACAGCACTCCCAACGATTTTAAATAGGTTGTAAATAGGTCTTCACCCAGGCAGCTCCAGCTAACCCAGGCCAGGCAATGGGGGAGGGGTGCTTCAGTGGTGTGTGGGGTCTAGTTGTGGTTAAGACCCCCACACACAATTGCACACACACACACACACACCCCGCGATGTTCCGGCCCTCAAAAAAATCTTCTTTCCCCTCCCACCGATACAACAATGTCTTTTTAGGGAGTGCACCAGTACACCCACCTGTAGAATGGTAATGGCTCTCCCTCCTTCCACACTGGATGATGTTTTTTGAGGTGTTGATATTATTTCCCTCTCTCTCCAACTCTCTGCAGTAGTATAGTTAATGTTTTCTGCTCTCCTCCTCTCCCTCTGGATGTTGAGATGTAGTAGGTCCCTTCTTCCTCTTCCTGGGGTGTTGTCTCAGGGTGTTCTCCAGGCCTCAGGCAGGAGCAGATACAGAGAGCTCCCTCTCTCCACAAGCTCCAGGCTCCAAATGACTAGGCCATGCCTCCAACAGCTCTACAACACCTGTGAGCATACTCACAGGTGCATACATGTCAGTAGGTCACCCAAATTGCACGCAATATTCAATAGTCTAAATATGGCTGACCTCACTAGTGAGTTATGCAGGATTCAAAATATTTACTTCAACTTATAAACGTACACACCTGGCACAGAGGGTAACATGGCAGAAATGCAGATCAGAGAATCGGATGTGGAAGTCAGCGCATTTGATTCCTGATGCTCCTGGTTTCTGGACATTAATGGGGTGTAACTTTGCAGAATTAACCTATCATGCAATGTTTTCAAGAAGCATCTCAATGCTTGAATATCCTGTTGACAACAATCTCACATTGATTGGTTATCCTCAGTGAATGGTAGATAACTATACATAGTCGTATTGGAACTACCCTCCTTCAAATCACTTCTCAATAGCGCAAACATCATGGGATTCAGAACAGATCTTTGCAAAACTCTACTAGCTACTGTACTCTAGACAGACCAATGCCCATTTGCCATTAACTTTTACTTTATTTTGCTAAGATGCTTTTCAAACAATCTACCCAATAGGCCATTCGGTCCCTCGAGCCTGCTCTGCCATTCAATAAGATCATGGCTGATCTTCTACCACAACTCCCCTTTCCTGCACTATCCCCATATCCAATGATTGAATTAGAAGCAAGGGACCAAAAACTGGAAGACATGCCTGAGTAGCAGAAATCCCTTCAGATCTCACGATGCCTGTATAACCTTGGAAGGCAGTGTTGGAGTGGAAGCCTTTAAAGTGTTGGATTTCTGGGTTCTTGGTTAGCGAGGCAGCTTTCTATGTTTAAATTATGAGGTCGTGCAATCCTAAAATGGATTTCTGCTTTACCCTACTAGTACTGTTAATACCAGTGTAGCAAACAAGATAGATTTATGTTTCTGACCTTTCATTTATTATATCGTATATTAACGGCAAAACGTATTGAAGAATACTGTCAATCTAGTGTGTTTTAAGTAAAGTGAATTGCAGCAGATATTCTTTATTTTTGTGTTGTCTCTTCCCATATCATTTTGATGCAGTTATAATCACTAATCGTAGCACTGTCAAAGTGGACTGGGTAAACTGGAGTTTTATTATTATTATACAGTCCAGCCCTTGTACTAATATTGGGCTCAATTTTCCCCAAAGCCGTTTTTTGGCATAATTGAAGAGTAACGCCTGTTTTTTGGAGCCCAACTACGCCAAAAAAAAAATCATCCAACTTTCCCTGTTTGAATTGTTCATTTTGGCACTGCCTAGCTTTGGGGTTGGAGCCTAAGATCTGCATCAAAAAGATCGGGTTGCCAGGGTAACGAGGGACACACTGCATGCTGAGGCTGGAAAGTGAAACATACAACACATTCTGGCCAGCTCACAGCAACCGGCACAAGCACTTTGCACATTGGAGCATTCTGTTATTAAATTATTGAAGTGTTTATGCCAAAAGTCTATCCCCCACCACCTCCCCCGCCTCCCGGTGCCGCTCCTAACCCTGGCCAAAGGACCTCCCCCTTCCGATGCCGGTTGCCGCTGCTAGCCCTGGCCGAAAGGCTTCCCTCCCCTGCCGGTGCCGGTTGCCACTCCTAAGCCCAGCCAAAAGGCCTCTCCCACTCTCCTCTCCCCACTTTTCCCCTTCTCCCCGCGCTCCTCTCTCCTCCCCCACCCCCGCCCCCGCCTCCCCCCCCACCCCCCGCCTCCACCACCTCACCACCGGGCTCTGCTGTTGTTTTCCAGGCTGTGGAACTGCCTCTGCTGCGCTGATTTTGTTAACTGCCCAGAAGGTTTTTCCAGAATGGTCACATACACCGTCCTAAGAAAAATTAGAGTAAATTGGAGCTGGCTAAACTTACTTAAATGGCCAGAATTGGCACTGGTGGCAGGTTACACCCCCAACAATTGTAGCCAAAAAAATTCCTACCTAATTGAATTATGCAAGCGCAAAAACTTTGGGGAAACTTGGAGATTTTGATTTACTCAAAAAAAACGGTGCAGGCCAAAAAAACAACGCAGATAATTGAGGAAAATTGAGCTCAATAAGTGGAGAATGGTAAGATACTTTACTGACTGAAATGGACTTCTAGTGTGTCCAGCAGGGGAAAAAATGTTATAATTAGATGTTAATGTTAAATAGTTTGTAATAATAAGGTTCTGTTGTACTGTTTTATTGGATCTTCCATTTATTTTCATGAAATTTTAATATATCCAATAACTTTATGTTTTAAAGAATATTGTCTTTTATCATAGTCTTTTATCATATTGGAACCTATACTTTATTACAGCTTTTTCCAAGTTCAATTTCTTCACTAGCCTTAACTGAAAATACATCTCGGTGTCTTCACACCCAATATAGGTGTTTTTCACACCTATTTTCAGTAAATGAATAGACACCTAATTACATTATCATAGCAACAGGAATTGGCTATATTCTCCTCCAATTACATCAATTAAGCTAATGAATAATGCCCATTAGTGTAATTGCCCGCATGCATACATTAGCTCTAACCTTTCACTTGATCATCTTCATCCCTTTTGTAGCCTGTGCATCTCATTGTTACAGCCATTCTTCCACCTTCAGAAGCATCCTTCAAACATCGCTCTTTGACTGCATCTTTGACCACCCCATCTAAATTACTTGGGTCTAATTCCCAAGTGTGAAGCTCTGTGAGATGTTCTGCTACATTACAGGCACTATACAGGTTGTGTTGTTGTTGTATTTGATGTGCATGATGTTTAGCTCCATCTTTTTTGATATTGAATTTAATGATTTTGTTTAGGCAACTACCTATATACTATAATCTATGAATTTGTGAGAAATGTGTGGCTTTATCGGCATCATAACTTACCTGGTTATGTAACCTTTACATGTCTTTAAAAAAAATACATTCCATATATCAAATCAAAAGTGTCAATCAGATCAGATCTCTATCCCAAATAAAAACAGAACATGCTGGAAATCTCAGTGGGTCAGGCAGCGACTGTGGAGAGAAACAGAGTTTACGTTTTGGATCTGTGATCCTTCCATTGAACTTTATAAGAACATAAGAACATAAGAAATAGGAGCAGGAGTAGCCTGCTCCACCATTCAATAAGATCATGGTTAATCTGATCATGGACTCAGCTCAACTTCCCTGCCTGCTCCCCGTAACCCCTTATCTCCTTATCGCTCAAGAAATTGTCTATTTCTGCCTTAAATTTATTCAATGTCCCAGCTTCCACAGCTCTCTGAGGCAGCAAATTCCATAGATTTACAACACTCTGAGAGAAGAAATTTATCCTCATCTCTGTTTTAAATGGGCGGCCCCTTATTCTAAGATCATGCCCTCTAGTTCTAGTCTTCCCCATCTGTGGAAACATCCTCTCTGCATCTACCTTGTCAAGCCCCCTCATAATCTTATACGTTTCGATAAGATTACCTCTCATTCTTCTGAACTCCAATGAGTAGAGGCCCAACCTACTCAACATTTCCTCATTAGTCAACCCCCTCATCTCCAGAATCAACCTAGTGAACCTTCTCTGAACTGCCTCCAAAGCAAGTATATCCTTTCGTAAATATGGAAACCAAAACTGCACGCAGTATTCCAGGTGTGGCCTCACTAAAACCTTGTATAGCTGTAGCAAGACTTCCCTGCTTTTATAGTCCATCCCCTTTGCAATAAAGGCCAAGATACCATTGGCCTTCCTGATCACTTGCTGTACCTGCATACTATCCTTTTGTGTTTCATGCTCAAGTACCCCTAGGTCCCGCTGTACTGCGGCACTTTGCAATCTTTCTCCATTTAAATAATAATTTCTTGTTGATTTTTTTTTGCCAAAGTGCATGACCTCACACTTTCCAACATTATACTCCATCTGCCAAATTTTTGCCCACTCACTTAGCTTGTCTATATCCTTTTGCAGATTTTTTGTGTCCTCCTCACACATTGCTTTTCCTCCCATCTTTGTATCGTCAGCAAACTTGCCTACGTTACACTCAGTCCCTTCTTTCAAGTCGTTAATATAGATTGTAAATAGTTGGGGTCCCAGCACTGATCCCTGTGGCACCCCACTAGTTACTGGTTGCCAACCAGAGAATGAACCATTTATCCCGACTCTCTGTTTTCTGTTAGTTATCCAATCCTCTATCCATGCTAATATATTACCCCCAACCCCGTGAACTTTTATCTTGTGCAGTAATCTTTGATGTGGCATCTTGTCAAATGCCTTCTGGACCCTTTGTCAGAACTTCTTCACAGATCCGAAATGTTAACTCTCCACAGATGCCACCTGACCCGCTGAGATTTCCAGCATTTTCTGTTTTTATTTCAGATTCCAGCATCCGCAGTATTTTTGCTTTTGTATCTCTATCCCAATTCTGCTCTACTTTGCTTTTTCATTAAAAATAAAACAAATTGTTTTTGAATATCTGTCTTTCCTTTGCTGCTCTTGCTGGAAACCACTGCATCAATCAACTTCCTGATGCATTCAAGAGTAATTAATATTCATGAATCATTCCACGTATATATCTGTACAACAACAAAGTTACTTGGAAGAAGAAGATTGCTGTCCTACTACAGGCACTGGGATCTGACAGGTATTTGTAGTGTGGATAGCCTCCAGCTGCAATACTGGCTCTGCCTCGAACTCTGCGCAGCACAGAGATTGCACTACTGTTAGGAAAGCCGGCAAGTGTGAGATCTCCTGTGAACATTAAAAACATGAAAATAAGTTTCTAAAGTATTGGGGCAATTTAACGGGATGCCTGAGCACTTTGGGGCCCAAATTTCCCCATGAGTTGCACCGTTTTTTTGGGTGTAACTTGATTTTTCTGGTGTATCTTTTTAGTTGCAAATATGGCCATTTAATTTGCACCAGTGTAAGTGAGTTAGTTAGGTTTTTGTTCGGTCAGTTTTTTTTTTCAAAAGGGGCGTTCCCAACCACTTACACCATTTATGCCAATTTGGCCAGAAAAAAGTTGTACTAAACTAACTTAGGGCAGTGTATGTGTCCACTTTTGTCCGCACAGAAAGACCTGACTTACAGTTCAGGAATCGGCGCAAGTAACTACATTTAAAGCACCACCAAGCACCAAACAAAGCACAAAAAGTAATAAGCAATTAATTAACAAATAAAATATAAGGAACCCTGCCCCGAAAGCACCAAAATCAATCAGTAAATAACAAATAAAAAATAGAAGTCCTACCTTAGGGAACGCAGCGAGCCGCCGATGAGGGAGTCCATTTGGCCAGGGCTAGGGACAGCATGCTTCGGCTCCACCCACACAGTCTGCAGCATGTGTTTGCAGAAACTGCCTGGTAGGAGCTGCTGCACATGTGCGCAGAATCTAGCGTGCATGTGCAGAGGTCCCAGCATTGTTTTCAGTGCCGGGACCTGGCTCCGCGCCCAATCCATTGGGTCATGCTGCGCCACGACGGAGGAGAAGTTGGGGTGCGGCCAGAATACAAAGGTCTTTTTTCGGTGCGCTTGGAGGCGGGCAATAGCGGTGCAGCTCGAGTGAGCATGCCAGAAAAAGAGGATAGCGTTGCAAAGGGGTCCTCTGCTCTCGGTAACGGGTACTGGTCTTGGAGTGACACCCGACTGATGGTGGCCTTGTAATCGCCACATATCCTGACTGACCAATCCGCATTGAGCACCGGCACGATCGGGCTTGCCCAGTCACTGAATTCGACTGGCGAGATGATGCCTTCCCTCAGCAGGCAGTCCAATTCGCATTCTATCTTTTCCCGCATCACGTACGGCATTGCTCTGGCCTTGTGGTGTACTGGCCTGGCATTCGGGTTGATGTAAATCACTACCTTGGTCCCCGTGAAAGTGCTGATGCTGGGTTGAAGTAATTAGTCAAATTTGTCCAGGACCTGTGAGCATGATACTCGCTCCACAGAGGAAATTGCATTGACATCGCCCCATTTCCAGTTCATTACAGCAAGCCAACTCCTCCCCAGTAGTGCGGGACTGTCCCCCGGGACAATCCAGAGTGGCAACCTGTTCTCTGAATCTTTGTAGGTCACGCCTACCGTGGCACTGCCTAGCACCGGAATGATCTCCTTTGTATATGTCCGTAGCTGTGCGTCAATCGGCAATAATTTTGGCCTCCTGGCCTTGGACACCCACAACCTTTCGAACTGTTTGATACTCATCAGGGACTGGCTGGCCCCCGTGTCTAGCTCCATTAATACTGGGATGCCATTGAGGAGCACTTTCATCATTATCGGTGGCGTCCTGGTATATGAACTGTATATGTGCTCCACAAGAACTTGCTGAACTTCAGCTTCCAGCGATTTCCCCCAGTATTCATTTGGCCTCGTAGGGCTTACATCGGGCCCGTCCTCCTCGTACATCAACCTGGCTGCAGGCTTCCTGCACATTCGCGCCAAATGACCGCTGACGTTGCAATTTCTGCAGGTATATTGCTGATACCTGCAAGCTCTGGCTGGGTGTTTGCCTCCACACCTCCAGCCTGAGCTGGAGGCCCCGTTGTTGGAAACAAAAGGTCCATTACCAGTCGATCGTCTCTGACTGTCTCTGTAACTGTCCTTAAGCGCACCATTAACAGGTGTTGATGACCTCATTACTGGCCGCATTGTCCATTGCGATGGCATGAATTGCTGTTCAGCTAGCTATTGTCTCTGTTGAATTCCCCCTTTGGGTTTGACTACATGCTGGGGCATATCCGATTGCCCTTGTCTGCCTCGAGAACTGTGTGCCGCGTTAACAATGTTGACTCCCTGGTCGTTTGCCGCATTTGAGCCAAGATTTTTGTCATACATCATTCTGGTCTCTTCCTCCCCTGAGATAAATGTCTGGGTTATCAGAGCCGCCGCTTCCAAGTTCAAGTCTTTGGTCTCAATCAGTTTGCTGAAAACCCCAGCGTGCCCAATGCCCTCAATAAAAAAGTCTCGCAGCATCTCCGCTCTGCATGCATCTGTGAACTTACATAAGCTCGCCAGTCTCCGGAAATCTGCCACGAAGTCAGGAATGCTTTGCCCTTCTTGCCGCCGGTGCATATAAAACCGGTCTCTCACCATGTGCATGCTGCTCACCGTTTTAAGGTGTTCCCCGATCAACTTACTGAGCTCTTAGAACGTCTTGTCTGCTGGCTTCTCTGGTGCTAGAAGGTCCTTCATCAGGGAGTACGTCCTGGACCCACAAACCATCAGGAGATGAGCCCTGCGTTTGTCGGCCGAATCCTGTCCCAACTATTCCTTATTGACAAAACTTTGCTGTAGTCTCTCAATAAAGTCGTCCCAATCATCACCAACACAGTACCTCTCTTCTGTGCTGCTACTGGCCATGCTCGCGTGGTTTAAATCCCAGTTTCTTGTCGCCAATAATATGTCCTTACTATACAATATAAATGCACACGAGGCCCATACTTGAGAGAAGTTCACTCTGTGACCAGTTACATTTATTACCAAGGCCTCAAGTGATGAAGGTGGGTGGAGCTTCCCCTTTTATACCTGAAAGTCCAGGTTAGGAGTGTCTCCCACAAGTTCACCACCTTGTGGTCAATGTTCTCACAGTGTACAACTTCGGTCAGCTTATACATGGGTTACAATGATAGTTGAATGCATGACAATTAGGATATCAATTTCCATGGAAAACTTCAAGTATGAACAGTTAATATACTCAGAATATATTCCTACATTTATGCAGTTGTTAACCATTTATTTTGAATGAGTTAACATCCATGTAAAAATAATGCGTATAGTACCTGTTTGCCGTTATAAATTGTATGATTTTCAAAGAGATGACATTTTAGAAACAGACCTTTTAGGTTCAAGACATGGATTCAGATTTAATTTCCTGCCAGTAGAATCACAGAATTTTACAGGACACAAGGAGGCCGTTCTGCCCATCAGATGTGTGCCAGCTCTCTGAAAGAGTCACTTCAGACAATTCTCTTCTCTTTTCCCAAAACCCTTTTAAAAAAAAGTCGACTATTTATTCACTTTCCTTTTAAAACCTATTATGGATTCTGATTCCACCATTGTTTCTGGTTGGTCATTCCATGTTCTAAAAACCTCGATATAAAAAAAATGATCTTAATCTCGTTCTTCATGGTGACGGTCTTAAATATAAACCCTGTAGGTACAAATTCACTGACTCGTGGAAATAGTTTTTCTTGATATGCTATATCAAAAATTTTGAGCACTTCTATCAGATCTCCTATTAACCTTCATTGTTCTAAGAAAAGAGTACCACTTTTTCAAGTCTCCTTGATAACCAAAGCATCGCATTTATGGTATCATCTTCGTGAATCTCTTCTACACCCTCTTCATGGCTTTGATTTCCTGCCTATTAACAGTAATGATGAGAAAAGATGTTATTGCCAGTTGACATGTCAAGTGCACCAACTTCTCCCCACACCAGTCGTGCAGTTCATTTGCCAACTAATTTTTCCATAACTGTTAAAAGCGGTGGAAAGGGCTGACCACTATGCTTTTAAACCGTACTTTGCTCTCCACTTGCAACCTGGCGCTTCTGAAACCACTTCATGTTGTGAATAAGATGGTTTAAACAGTACAAAGGAGAAATTCTGTACATTCCAATCTACATTTCAGATGCCTGCTTATATTAGTTCGATAGATACGAAAGTAATATTTTCCATTCTTGAGGAATAATGGGGAATAGTGATTCCTTATCAATATAATGGTCAATTAAATCATCTTATGCTTTTATCAGCCGTTATAATGCATCTGAAGTTTTTTTTCCTCATAGTTTCACTGGAAGTAGTCATGTATATATCTGCCTGTACATCTTCTTATGCAAGGTTTGTTAAATGAATTTCTGTAATATTTCAAAACAATTTGGTAATATCAATCTGCTCCATTCACAATTGTCATGAAAAGAGAACACAATAATTTTTCTAGATAATATTTACTGAAAAACCTACTTTTTGCTTTACATATTTGCTGACGGGATACAAAAATGCCAACCAGGGCTCGACTCACTAAACTAAAGATGTAAATGAGTGCTGTACATTTAAAACACAAAACACAAAATCAAATTGCAAGTCACCTTAGCTTCCCAATCTGCAGCTTTATAATGATTAATTAGGGTCTGATCACATATTCTGGTGCTGTTAAGGTGTCAGCCATTCAACCAAGGTTGCCAGTTGACCTAGATTTACACTTAGTTGTTTTGAAGCCCAACAGGCAATGTGTCACCTCAGAATCTATCTTCGCCATTCTGGTTAAATACACAGCACTTCACTGAATAAATAATTACAGTTACTGAATCAGGTTCCCTGGGGCCGAAATTGCTGAAGGTCAAGGGCCACCCAAGTGATGCCCAAAGGACTGTCAATGGCCACCGAGATACCTGACGATATTTTGGGCGGGAGTTTTGGCAAAAAGGCCCGGCAGCAAAAGCGGGACTTACGCCGTCAATCTGGGTGGCAGATGGCGGGAGCACTCAATTTTAGTGGCAAAGGCTCTTGCTGCCCAAGTGCCACCGAGGATGGAGTCGGGCCCATGGAGGATCGAAGAGCTGAAAAGAAAAATCAATGCAAAAAAACCCCAGAACATCTTCAGGGGACCCCATGCAGGTAAGTTGCTGGCACCGACTCCCATCCACACCATCAATTTCGGCCTCCTTGTCTTTGCAACAACTCTGCATTTTCAAGCTGATTCAACAGAAGTCAGCTATTGGTTAATTGAAATACAGAACTTTCTCTGTCCACCCCCTTTTGTTTTATGCTGGTTCCTACGATTTTTAGTCATGCTTGCCATATACAATTTAGGAGATTTCCCAACCGTGCACAATGATTTCACACACGCAACCCTCTTTATCTGGAAAGCTTGTTCACATCAGTCATGGCCCTGAGATGGTAGTCAATGTACTGGCCAAATGCTGTTGGCAATAGGTACTGAATTAACTGAATTTTAGCTTTATATACGCAACAACAGCTTAGGCTTGCCACACAAGTCATACCAGATCTCATTTTTTTTCCTGGATTGGATGCACTGCAGTACATGGTTAAGTAAGAATGCAAAAGTTTATTAAGATACAGAACAACAGGTAAACAAAACTGTACACTGACTCACGTCTACATACAGCAATAGAACAGGGTTTAAATCAAATAAAGCAAATCGGCACAAGGACTCTGTTTAACATACAATAACATTTCCAGTTACTTATGCGACCAATAAACATTATTTTACTACCTGTACTGTCACAGAGGAAACATAGAAACATAGAAAATAGGTACAGGAGTAGGCCATTCGGCCTTTCGAGCCTGCACCACCATTTAATAAGATCATGGCTGAACATTCACCACAGTACCCTTTTCCTGCATTCTCTCCATACCCCTTGATCCCTCCAGCCATAAGGGCCATATCTAACTCCCTTTTGAATATATCTAACGAACTGGCATCAACAACTCTCTGCGGTAGAGAATTCCACAGATTCTCAACTCTCTGAGTGAAGAAGCTTCTCCTCATCTCGGTCCGAAATGGCTTACCCCTTATCCTTAGACTGTGACCCCTAGTTCTGAACTTCCCCAACATCGGGAACATTCTTCCTGGACCTAACCTGTCCAGTCCCATCAGAATATTATATGTTTCTTTGAGATCCTCTCTCATCTTTCTAAACTCCAGTGAATACAGGCCCAGTCGATCCAGTCTCTCCTCATGTGTCAGTCCTGCCATCCCGGGAATCAATCTGGAGAACCTTCACTGCACTCCCTCAATAGCAAGAACGTCCTTCCTCAGATTAGGAGACCACAACTGTACACAATATTCCAGGTGAGGCCTCACCAAGGCCCTGTACAACTGCAGTAAGACCTCCTTGCTCCTATACTCAAATTCCCTAGCTATGACGGCCAACATGCCATTTGCCTTCTTCACCGCCTCCTGTACCTGCATGCCAACTTTCAATCACTGATGTACCATGACACCCAGATGTTGTTGCACCTCCCCTTTTCCTAATCTGCCACCATTCAGATAATATTCTGCCTTCCTGTTTTTGCCACCAAAGTGAATAACCACACATTTATCCACATTATACTGCATCTCCCATGCATTTGCCCACTCACCTAACCTGTCCAAGTCACCCTGCAGACTCTTAGCGCATCCTCCTCACAGCTCACACTGCCACCCAGCTTAGTGTCATCCACAAACTTGGAGATATTACACTCGATTCCTTCATCTAAATCATTGATGTATATTGTAAATAGCTGGTGTCCCAGCACTAAGCCCTGTGGCACCCCACTAGTCACTGCCTGCCATTCTGAAAAAGACCCGTTTATCCTGACTCTTTGCTTCCTGTCTGCCAACTAGTTCTCTATCCACATCAGTACATTACCCCCAATACCATGCGCTTTAATTTTGCACAACAATCTCTTGTGTGGGACCTTGTCAAAAGCCTTTTGAAAGTCCAAATACACCACATCCACTGGTTCTCCCTTGTCCACTTTACTAGTTACATCCTCAAAAAATTCTAGAAGATTTGTCAAGCAGGATTTCCCTTTCATAAATCCATGCTAACTTGTACTGATCCTGTCATTGCTTTCCAAATGCGCTGCTATTTCATCTTTAATAATTGATTCCAACATTTTCCCCATTACCGATGTCAGGCTAACCAGTCTATAATTCCCGGTTTTCTCACCCTCCTTTTTTTAAAAGTGGTGTTACATTAGCTACCCTCCAGTCCATAGGAACTGATCCAGAGTTGATAGACTGTTGGAAAATGATTACCAATGCATCCACGATTTCTAGGGCCACTTCCTGAAGCACTCTGGGATACAGATATCAGGCCCTGAGGATTTATTGTCCTTTAATCCCATCAATTTCCGTAACACAATTTCCTGACTAATAAGGATTTCCTTCAGTTCTTCCATCTTGCTAGATCTTCTGTCCCCTAGTATTTCTGGAAAGTTATTCATGTCTTCCTTCGTGAAGACAGAACCAAAGTATTTGTTCAATTGGTCTGCCATTTCTTTGTTCCCAATTATAAATTCACCTGTTTCTGACTGCAAGGGACCTACATTTGTCTTCACTAATCTCTTTTTCTTCACATATTTATAGCAGCTTTTGCAGTCAGTTTTTATGTTCCCAGCAAGCTTCCTCTCATACTCTATTTTCCCCCTCCTAATTAAACACTTTGTCCTCCTCTGCTGGATTCTAAATTTCTCCCAGTCCTCAGATTTGCCGTTTTTTATGGCCAATTTATATGCCTCTTCCTTGGATTTAACACTATCCCTAATTTCCCTTGTTAGCCACGGTTGAGCCACCTTCCCCGTTTTATTTTTACTCCAGACAGGGATGTACAATTGTTGTAGTTCATCCATGTGATATTTAAATGTCTGCCATTGCCTATCCACCGTCAACCCTTTAAATATCATTTGCCAGTCTATTCTAGCCAATTCACGTCTCATACCATCCTTAGGTTCAGGACCCTAGTCTCTGAATTAACTGTGTCACTCTCCATCTTAATAAAGAATTCTACCGTATTATGGTCACTCTTCCCCAAGGGGGCCTCGCACAACAAGATTGCTAATTAGTCCTTTCTCATTACACATCACCCAGTCTAGGATGGCCAGCCCTCTAGTTGGTTCCTCGACATATTGGTCTAGAAAACCATCCCTAATACACTCCAGGAAATCCTCATCCACTGTATTGCTACCAGTTTGGTCAGCCCAATCTATATGTAGATTGAAGAATGCAAAATAAAGTGACATGAGAGAGAGAAGGAGATTGGGCTCAACAGAGATGTTGAGAGGTGAAAACAAGTCTAGAAGTTAAATCTCCTTTGACTCCTTGTGCCGTAGATGATTTGGTACATCTCCAACTTTTTCAAATTATGATGAAAGGACATCAACCTGAAAGGTTAACTCTGTTTCTCTCTCCATAGATGCCTCCTGACCTGCTGAGTATTTCCAGCATTTTCTCTTTTTATTTCAGATTTCCAGCATCCACAGTATTTTTAAATGACATATGAACCTAAGAAATAGGAGCAGGAGTAGGCCATTCGACTCCTCAAGCCTGCTCCGCCATTCAATAAGACCATGGCTGATCTTCTACCTCAACTCCACTATCTGCATATCCCTTGATTCCTTTAATATTCAAATCTCTGTCTTGAAAATACTCAACAACTGAGCATCCAAAGACCTCTGGGGTAGAGAATTCCAAAGATTCACCACCCTCTGAGTGAAGAAATTTATCCATCTCAGTCCTAAATATCTGACCCCTTATACTGAGACTGTGACCCATGGTTCTAGATGCCCCAGCCAGGGGAAACATCTGCCCTGCATCTACTGTGTCAAGCCCTGTCAGAATTTTGTATGTTTCAATGAGATCACCTCTCATTCTTCTAAACTCTAGAGAATATAGACCCAGTCTACTCAATCTCTCCTCATAGGATAATCCCCCATCCCAGGAATCAGTCTGGTGAACCTTCATTGCACTCCCTCTGTGGCAAATATATCCTTCCTTAGGTAAGGAGACCAAAACTGTACACAATAATCCAGGTGTGGTCTCAACAGAGCCCTAAATAATTGCAGTAAGACATCTTTACTCTTGTACTCAAATCCTCTTGTAATAAAGGCCAACATATAATTTGCTTTCTTAATTGCTTGCTGTAGCTGCATGTTAACTTTCAGTGATTTGTGTAAAAGGACACCCTGGTCCCTGTGAACATCAGCATTTCCCAATCGCTCACCGTTTAAAAAATACTCTGGGTCGAAATTCAGGTGCACCAGAAAGCTGGGTTTTGGAGTGGTACTTACCTCTGGAACTCCTGGTACAGTAAGTAGATCCATTTTCAAGAATTAAATTTTTTCGAAGTCGTACAGGAAATGGATCATAATGGGGCGGGCCTTAGATTCAAAGCTAGGCTGACTGGCTGAAAATGGGTCGGTGGGGGCCGCTGTCAATAAGCAGTGGAGTCGTGGTGATGTCACAGCACGTGTGTGTCATAACGCTCTCTCCCCTCCGTTACAGGTGAGAGAGTTTATCACTTTTTAACTTGGCCACTGGGCCACCAGGGAGGGTTTTGGCCAGGCCAGTGACAGCCAAAGTGGGGGCCAAGCTGTCCATTGGCAGCCCGGCCGAACCCAGGGGCAGTATTTTGCTGACCGATCGGCAAGTCGACTGGCAAAAATTTTTGCATTGTGGCCACGGCAGTGGGCTATCCCCTTTAAGGCCCATTGCGCTGCCGGACCCTCAGAAAAACCTGCTGGGGGTACTGCGTGGCGGAGGATCGAGTGATTCAGCTGAAAATGGCTGGTAAGTTATTTTTTTTCTTTTAAATTGGTGGTGCAACCAATTGGGTGGAATGGGGTCCAGGCCAAAAAATCCCCAACCTGAATTTAGATCGGGTCGTTCTGTTGACCCCAAAGCGGCGGCCATTCGATTTTTAGGAATGGCAGTCACAAACGGGTCTTTGAGACTCTGAATTTCGGCCCCTCTGTTTTTCTATTTTTCCTACCAAAGTAGAAAACTTCATATTTCTCCACATTATATTCCATTTGCCATGTTCTTGCCTGCTTACTTTGCCTGTCTATATCCCCTTGAAGTCTCTTTGCATCCTCCTCACAACTTACATTCCCACCTAGCTTTGTATCATCAGCAAATTTGGATATTATATTTGGTCTCCTCAACCAAATCATTGATATAGATTGTGAATAGCTGAGGCCCAAGCACTGATCCTTGCGGTCATCATCATAGGCAGTCCCTCGAAATCGAGGAAGACTTGCTTCCACTCTAAAAGTGAGTTCTCAGGTGACTGTACAGTCCAATACGGGAATTACAGTCTCTGTCACAAGGCAGACAGTCGTTGAAGGAAAGGGTGGGTCGGGAGTCTGGTTTGCCACATGCTCATTCCGCTGCCAAGCTTGTTTTCTTCATGCTCTCGTTGATGAGACTCCAGGTGCTCAGCGTCCTCCCGGATGCACTTCCTCCACTTAGGGCTGTCTTTGGCCAGGGATTCCCAGATATCGATGGGGATGTTGCACTTTATAAAGGAGGCTTTGAGAGTGCCCTTGAAATGTTTCCTCTGCCCAACTGGGGCTCGCTTGCCGTTTAGGAGTTCGGAATAGAGCGCTTGCTTTGGAAGTCTTGTGTCAGGCATGCAGACAATGTGGCCCGCCCAATTGAGCTGGTCGAGTGTGGTCAGTGCTTCGATGCTGGGGATGTTGGCCTGATCGAGAACACTGACGTTGGTGCGTCTGTCCTCCCAAGGGATTTGCAGGATTTTGCGGAGATATCATTGTTGGTATTTCTCCAACGATTTGAGGTGTCTACTGTATATGGTCCACATCTCTGAGTCATTCAGAAGGGCAGTTATCACTATTGCCCTGTAGACCATAAGCTTGGTGCCAGATTTGAGGGCTTGATCTTCAAACACTCTCTTCCTTAGGTGATCGAAGGCTGTGCTGGCACATTGGAGGCGGTGTTGAACCTTGTCATTGATGTCTGCTCTTGCTGATAGTGGGCTCCCGAGGTATGGGAAGTGGTCCACGTTGTCCAAGGCTGCGCCATGGATTTTCATGACCGGCGGGTGCAGTGCTGTGTGGCGGGGTCAGGTTGGTGGAGGACCTTTGTCTTACGGATGTTTAGTGTAAGGCCCATGCTTTTGTATACCTCAGGGAAGGTGTTGACGATGGCTTGGAGTTCAGCCTCTGAATGTACGCAGGCGCAAGCATCGTCCACGTACTGTAGTTCGATGACGAGGATGGGACGACCTTGGATCTAGCCTGGACGGGATGAAGGTTGAACAGGTTCCCATTGGTTCAATAGTTTAGTTCCACTCCAGCGTAGAGCTTGTTGAGAGTCAGATGTAGCATTGCAGCAAGGAAGATCAAGAAGAGGGTTGGCATGATGACTTAGCCCTGCTTGACCCCGGTCTGGACGTGGATTGGGTCTGTGGTGATCCGTTGGTCAGGATGACGGCCTGCATGTTGTCATGGAGCAGGCAGAGGATGGCGACAAACTTCTGGGGGCAGCCGAAACGGAGGAGGACGCTCCATAGTCCCTCACGGTTGACAGTGTCAAAGGCCTTTGTGAGGTCAAAGGCGGCCATGTACAAGGGTTGGTGCTGTTCCCTGCATTTCTCTTGCAGTTGTCACGTGGTGAAGATCATGTCTGTTGTACCTCGCAGTGGACGAAATCCGCATTGTGACTCTGGGAGAATCTCTTCAGCCACAGGGAGAAGACGGTTGAGGGGGATTCTAGCGATGACTTTCCCAGTGGCCGACAACAGGGGGATTCCTCTGTAGTTGCCGCAGTAGAACTGGTCCCCTTTTTAAAGATGGTCACGATTACGGCATCTCTGAGATCTCCAGGCATGCATTCCTCCTTCCAGATGAGAGAGATGAGGTAATCATTCGAGCTAATAGTGCCTTTCCACCATACTTTGGTGCCTCAGCGGGGATTCCATCTGCTCCTGATGCCTTGTAGTTCTTAAGCTGATAGATGGCCTTTTCTACCTTGTGCAGGACTGGGGTTTTGCTGTGATGGTGGCGGGTAGCATACTGTGGATGGAGTAGAGGACACTCGTGTCAAAGGCAGAGTCTCGATTAAGGAGAACTTCAAAGTGCCCCTTCCGGCAGGTCCTGACTGCCTCGGTGTCCTTGAAGAGTGTCTCCCGTTTTTGGCCAGCAGTGGGATGGGGTCTTGAGTGCTTGGGCTGTAGGTGGACTTGATTGTAGTGAAAAATCCTTGCACGTCATGGCTGTCGGCCAGCTGCTGAATCTCCTCTGCTTTCTCCACCTACCATCTATTCCTTAGGTCACGGGTTTTTTGTTGGACCTCGACCTTCAGCCATCTGTAGAGCTGCTTTGCTACTCCCGAGTTGGGTTCAGAAATGCCCTGCGCTTACAATTTATTAGCTCCTGGATCTCCTGATGATTCTCATCAAACCAGGCCTGGTGTTTCCTGGTTGAGTGACCGAGTGTCTCCTCGCAGGCACTGGTTATGGTGGCCTGGGCAGACCAAGCGCTGTGGGCACTCTGCATCTTGGGGTCATCGAGGGTCGCCAGGGTAGCAGTGAGGCGCTGGCTGCATAGAACTCTTTGCGTGCCCCGGTGTTGATTTTTCTGCGGCATTGCTTCTGTTGCCGTCGTCGCTTTGGAGCTATATTAATTTTGATGAATGAACCGATTAGGCGGTCGGCTATCGAGCAGTTGTCAGCTCCTGTCATTGCGCAGTTGATGCACACCTCCTTGTGATCCCTCGCTTGAACGATGATTTAGTCAAGCAGGTGCCAGTGCTTCGAGTAAGGTTGTTGCCACGATGCCTTATAGTTGTCCCTCTGGCGGAACAAGGTGTTGGTGATGACAAGGTCGTGTTCTAGGCATTTTGTCTAGCAGGAGCAGGGTACCGCTGGAGTTGATTTTTCCTATACCCCCTCTGCTGATTACGCCTCCCCAGAGGTCTGTGTCCTTACCGAAGTCAAAGTCGCCGAGGAGGATCAGTTTGTCGCCCGTAGCGACGCGGGACAGGGATTGTTCGAGGCTGGTGTGGAATACCTCTTTGGCCTCATCTGTCGCGTCGAGTGTTGGTGCGTATGCACTGATAACTGTGGCGCACTGGTTCCGGGATAGGGTGAGCCAAAGAGTCATGAGACGTTCACTAATCCCACGGGGGAGTCTCTGAGGCGGTCGACCAGCTTATTCTTGATGGCAAAACCAACTCCATGGAGGCGGCGTTCTTCCTCTGGTTTGCCTTTCCAGAAGAAGGTGTAACCTCCACCTTGCTCTTTGAGTTGGCCTTCCCCTGCCCGTCGGGTCTCACTTAAGGTGGCGATGTTGACATTGAAGCATCTAAGTTCCCGGGTAACGATGGTGGTGTGGCGTTCCGGTCTGTCGCTGTTGGAGTTGTCCCTGAGGGTCCTGACGTTCCAGGTTCCGAACTTCATTTGAAGGGTGGAAAATGTCTGTACGTGAGTTCTTTTAATGTGGGGTGGCCGTTGCACACCGGCTACCACACAGGCTTAGCGGAGCAAGATCTTGATCCAGTGGCAAGGGGGTCCAAGATGACTGGAGACCAGGCACTGCTGTATGAGTCTCGTTGCCTACGGCGAGATGTGAGCGGAAAGCTCGGCACTGAGCAGCGCCCTTCGATGAGGTGGTGAGAAAACCGAGGCCTGGCTGAGTGCAGGCATTGGGATGGTCAGAGGTCCATTTCGTGGAAGGAGGAGAGGTCAGCGATGTCAGAGTGACCACAGCCATTATGCTCACCATGTGCTCGACAGAGACTCTGCCGTTGAGTGGGGCCAGTGGCCGGGGAGGGGTGGGGGGCATAGGGTGGGGGGGGAGGAGGCCAGGTTGTTGCTGGAGGAAGGAAGGCCAGGATGTCGCCAGAGAATGAAGGCCCGAATGCGGTCGGAGGTATGAAGGCCCGAACGTCGCCGGTGGAAGGAAGGCCCGAGCGTCACCAGAGATGATGAAGGCCCAAACGTCACCGGAGTGATGAAGGCCCGAATGTCGCTGGAAGAATGAAGGTCCGGAGCGGGGGAAGGCTCATGCGTGAGGGTGAGAAGTGAAGGTAGGAACCAAACCTGTGGTTGGAGCTGATCGGAGGCTCACCGCTGTTGAGATTGCTGGAGATCGGTTGGAGCAGCTGAGTCAGCCAGTGGGGAGCGAGAAGTGAGGGTCCAGTTGGAGGGACTTGGCAGCAGGGAGGTCAATCTGGAAGTAAGTCGGGATGGGGGGTGCGCAGTGGCCCCTTGCAGTATGGTTTTTTAGGGGTCGTAAAATACTTTGGGGGGTCAAAGTTAGGGCCAGAGGGGTCTTAAACAGTGTGTGGGGGGAGAAGTTGAAGGAGAGAGAGGTGAAGGATGATAGCAGATGGCGAGAGGAAGGTTTGTTCAGGGAGAGCTTCCTAGAGAGCTGCTATCCCATCCATCATCTTGGATGCTATTGTTCTCCGCCATTGCATGATTGCGGTACCCCACTAGTTACAGTCTGCCAAACCAAAAATGACCCGTTTATTCCTACTCTCTGTTTTCTGTCCATTGACCAATCCTCAATCCATGCTAGTATATTACCCCCAATCCCATGAGCCCTAATTTTGTTTAATAACCTCTTGTGTGGCTTGCCTCTGTCAGAAAGTTATCGGTTCAAGCCCCACTTCAGCGACTTGAGCCCAATATCTAAGCTGATGTTTTGGTACAGTACTGAGGGAATGCTGCATTGTTGGAGGTGCTGTCTTTCAGATGAGATGTTAAATCAAAGCCCTGGCTGCCCTCTCAAGTGTACATAGAATCTCCTAGGGCATTATTTGAAGAAAAGCATGGGTGTTTTCCTGATGTCCTGGCCAACGTTTATCCCTAAACCAACAACATTGCTCATTTATTTCATTGCTGCTTGTGAGACCTTGCTGTGTGCAAATTGTCATATTAACCTAGAGTACAGCAGTGACTACAGTTCCTAAAGTATTTCATTGGCTGTGAAACGTTTTAGGATGTCCTGAAATCATGAAAGATGCTATATTAATTCAAGTTCTTCCACCTTTCCCAGGCAAGTTATCTGCCTGGTTAATGCGGTCACTCATTTTTTAAAGGCTGTTTTGTTGACAACCATCAATATGCTGTGCACATGTTTAACAACTTTTAATAATATAGGGAATTTTGTTTGTAAATCCTTCAACATTGCTTCTAAATCATTCTTAATAGCAAATAAATGGCAGAGATTTTTTTCCTAATATTAAGTCATTTCAGTAAGGAAATCACATTAGATTTTTAGTATAAATTGCTGCAACTTCCTTGCCAAAATTATAATATCCATGTTAATATATTAATATAATAACTGAAGCTTTGCATACCTTATTCCTTGTGCAATGCAGATCCCCTTCACTCACTTTGCTCCCTGCCAAGAGCTGGCTCATCACTGATTGGTGAAGTTCGGCCTGCTTTGGGCAATAAACAGTTAAAAGGAACAGGTTTCGTAAGGTTACCAGAGAAGCATTAATGATATGATGTATGCTGCTACAGATTTAAGCAGCAAGGTACCGCAGAATTTTTCACACGAGATGTCACAGCTTGTATGTGCTAAAATAACACACACCTTCAGCTTCATTACCACCGTGAGGAGATTACACCTACATCGGTGCTGCACCTCAGCCAATTTGCTACAACAAGAATTGAATTGAAAAATAAGAGTTTAAATTGCCAAGCTGAGGTGCTGAGAACTACACAGAAAACACTCCCACAACAAATATAATTCTACCTGCATCAGATATTCGGAAAGAAACAGAGGAAGATGAATGTAATTGTTAATGGCAAGCCATGGGATATGGGAATAGCTTACAATGAGTTGGTTACATTATTTCCCAACACCAGGTGCTAAATTATCTTTGTGTACCACAAGGTTTGTATTTTTATGTACAGCTCATGCTCTTGTAGTACAATATTGAAATAAATACGCAACACTGAATTCATAACCGCATAGTATCCAAATTCACACAGCATCATTGTCACTTCCAAGCTACAAAATAAATACTTCAAATAAGTTCTGACGAATGGTCATCGACCTGAAAAGCGAACTCTGTTTCTCTCGCTCCAGAGATGCTGCCTGACCTGCTGAGTATTTCCACCATTTTCTGTTTTTATTTCAGTTTTCTATCAGTGATTTGCTTTTGTACTTCAAATAAGTTGCTGTGTTCAAATTAGCTGCCATGAAGCTACACTTCAAAACAAGTTTATTGTCATCTGAGGTCATGAAAGGTGCTTTATAAATGCAAGTCCTTCCTTTCCTTTAAGTCACAACACACCTGGAGCATAAAATGGATTCAACTCCGGGAAAGCAGTTAGGTATCAAAAAACCTTTGGTCCTGGAATAAAACTGTTATGTCCCGAATAAAGTAATGTGATTGAGTACTGTAGACGTGAGTAAGTGTGACCTTAGTTTCTTTATTCTAACTCCAGAGTACTGGTACAGCATGGGAGGCCTGCTTATATACAGTGCTCCCAAGAGATGCTGGGATCCCTTGGGACTCCAACAGATATGCCCTCTGGTGGCAGTAGAATGCTGGTTACATAGGGTTGCATACATAACAAAAATACTGGAAACTATGTTAATACTCATTACTATTGAAAGAATTTAACTAACATCATATTTTACAAGACTGAAAGAAAGGTGTAATTACAATGTATTTACTCTGACTCAATGTGTATTGTGTAATGGTACGGTAACATCATTGTTATGTTATCAAACAAGTATTCTAGAGACCTGGATTGATAATCCAGAGACCATAGGCTGGATTTTCCATGGGTTCAGTGGGCGCAATCAATGGTGGGTCGTTTGGGAAAAGTTTTTCCTGCAGCGGATCAGGACCCCACTGTGAACCTGCCGCCATGCGCCTTTCCCTGATGTCGAATCTGTCAGTGCTGAACAGACCTAACACGCAGCAACGGGGGACCCAATGCAGGTCATTATGACCTCGTTTAGAAATTATTAAGAACACATTTGAGCTCACCCTTTGATTTTATGCACTCGCCCATGGTGTCCTCGCTGCTCGGAGATCACATCTGTTAAGCTGAAGTAGGAGGTCAATGGCCATTGAATCAGTTGTTGAGTTGACAGCTTCAAATGTACAGTAAAAGCTCCCACCTGACAGATGATCACTTTCCTCAGCCGCAAGCTCTTCCTCACTGCATTTCCACAACAGGTTCACCATGCTGCAATTCTTTACACAAGTCTCCGTCCAGTCTGGCCTCATTACCTCTCTCACCATTGACAGATCGCTTCTGTCATCTCTACTTCACTTGCCATGTATCCCATCAGCATGGGTGCCCTTTATACTCTCTCACCTTGGTCCTTAGAATCTCACCATGATCAGCCCCAACACCAGCAACACCAGCAGCACAAACAACAATACCAATCTTCTCCGCAATCAACTGATGCTGCACAGGACACAGGACATCAGCACCCCTCCACATTGCTGCCTGGACACCAGGGACGGCCTCACCATGGCCAGATTTACTACACTTGATGCTGTACACCTTGGCTGCCACATGATGCGCCAGGGTGGAACCACCCCACACCAACACCATAAAGCAACCCTACAATGCCCAGGACATACCTTTCACACTTGCGTGGTTTACCGTTATGTCCCACCATTCACTGCAACTCACTAAGCCACTTCTAAAGTTGCACACGAATCTGTCCAAGAGCCCAAAATGTTGAAAATAAAGGTTTCAATGTTTGACACCACATTAACAGAAACTTTACATGAACATTGGATAAAAGACTCAAGTACCTACCCGTGTGTTGTCAGGTGATTTGATTGCACTGGGATGAGGGCGAGTGTGAGGGGTGGCTAGTGAGATGGAGATGTGATAATTTAGATAGAGAGTGATTGGTGGAGGTGCAAGGTAAGTTGGTGTAAGGATGTGCAGGGGTAGGGTTGGGAAGGCAGACTAATGGGAATGTGAAGAGAGGCACAGCAGGATGAGATTGAATGTAGCTTGATACTAACATTTCGTGATCCACTGAGATCATTGAAATGTTTGCGCCACTGCAGCCAGGTCATCCTGACCACTTCCCTGCTTGTGCCCTTCTCTGCAATGTGCAACCAAGCTGTGTTGATCTCATGAGTAGGTCTCTGCCGCCCATGAGAAGGGAACAGAACCTCCCTGCATGCTGTGACTCCCTCCATAAACATATGAAGGGAGTCATGGGAGAGACTGTGCACAGCCCTGCACCTCTGTGCAGTTATTATCAGTGTTTGCAGCACCTCAGTGCTGTAGAACACTGACAGCACAAGTGTCAAAATAAAGTTGGCCATTGTCCCTTTAAGGAAACTGGCTTCTTCTAATTGGCCGGGAAAAGCGCTGGGCGGGCTTAATAAGCCCAATCAAGGGAATTTCATTACAGAGGCTGAGCTGGAGACAGCAGCGGGGTTGGGATCCGCCACGGATGTCGCCCGCCACAGACCTGCCGAGATAAGCAAAATCGTGGTCTATGAGTTCAAATCCCACCTTCGTAATTTGACAATTTGAAATCAGTTTTTTAAAAAATCTGCAAATCATAATTTAAAAACTGGTACCATAAAAGTGTTCATAAACCTATTGTCACAAATGTTCTTTAGAGAAGGAAACCTGTTGCCCTTACCTGGTCTGGCCTATCTGTGACTCCAGTCCCACACCAAAGTGGTTGACTCTGAACTGCCCTCTGAAGTAGCCTAGCATGCCACTCAAGGGCCACTAGGGATGGATGGGCAATAAATTGCCTGAAATGCAATTAAAGCTGTGCCACTTGTGAAGACAAAAAGCCTAGAGAATAATTACCCAATCAAGGATAGGCCTTCAGAGGCCAAACAAAGGTAGGTGCAACAATAAAGACTATCAGAAGAAAAGAGTCACCCAGGAGGAAATTCTTGGAGGGCACCCTGCAACATCAGGTGCAAAGGGCACTGAGCACTCAGTGTGCTATTCAAATGCTCCAGCCACGTTGTGTCGAGTACCTTAATTAACATTTAAAAAACTGAAGCCTTGTGCATCATCTGTGTGCAAACCCCTAGTACTGGATTTTCGGTTTTCTGTATTTTTTGGCGAAAACGGTAGCGATACGTGAAACTTACCATTTTCGCTGAGCTATGGTTTTTAGGCTGAACTTTTGGGTTTTCTTTCGGCGTTGCACGAGGATTCGCGGCGCAAAAACGCGAGTTTCACCAAATTTAGTCCGGGGCCAAGAGCGCGGCGAGAGAGGCCTTGGGAGGGGGGCGGGGGAAGAAGAAAATCTAAAAAACATTCAAAAAACATTTACAAGGCACTTATCTATCGAGTCGCTGAAAAAAAATTGCAAATGGAAAACTTTAACTTACCTTTTTTGCAGGTTTGCATATTTACCGCTGCTGGCAGGGCTGCACCGACAGGTTTGACCTGTCGCTATTTTGGGCATGGCGTACGGGTCACGAGAGAGCCGAAAGTCTGATGGTAACGCAATTCGTGTCGTTGTACATTGGCGCAGCTCTCTCTGGCAGTATGTCCCATCACCGCAGCAAACAACGAGCCGAGGATCCTGCCTGGGCTTTGTGATCTGGTTTTCGCCACGGAGGATCAAATCGCGACGAAAACACAGACGCAAACTTCTCAAAAATCCGGCTCCTATTGTGTTATACTGTGCCCAATTGCTCAGACGTGCGCAATGTGCATTGGATGACAAGTAGGCCACAGGTCTCCATGCCCCACAATATGAAGAAACTTAAAGCATTACACTATTATCAGCCACCTTGTATCTACTGGGGCACACCATTCCTCTAGCAGCCAGTCACATCATCATTGAATTAGATTTTCAAATAGGCTTCAACAACAGGTAACACCCCTTGAAACCAAATTGAATATGGAACACTTTTATTTTACAGAAAAATTAATAATTATGGTTCTGCATTAGTTGCAAGTCAGTTTAAAATGGTAAATTTTTTTACAGTCCTAGTGCAAGCTATTGTCCATAAAAATAATTGCTATCTAAATAGACGTGGAAAATACATCATTAAATTAGATGAATTTGATATGCTTTCCAAGAGCTTCTTAAATTTGCATCTCAACAAAGCAGAAGGTCAGAGTTTTAACCAAATGATTTGTCCAAAAACATATAAATTTGCTGATCATTCTGTTGTTAATTCTTTGTCAGCAATATGGGTTGGCCTTTTGGGACTTGGTTTTCACAGGAGGACATCTGAACAGCAACAAAATAACCGTTGAATTTCTCCCAGTAACTCCTACAGTATCCATCTGCATCAAGGCCTAGTTCTTATCACAGACTCCCTTTTTCCCCATAAAACACCTTCCATATAATATTCCGTCTCCCTCTCAAATGTCACACCACCTGTGCTTTACATCTGTCAAACTGCAATAGGAGCTGGCTGGGCAGGCCCCAGCTCGCCAGTCAGAAGATACTGTCACTAAAAATCAAGCAACTGAAGTTTCAAGGGTGACAGGAAGAGCAGGGTTACAGAAGGGTGTGAGATGTGAGGTCATGGAATAATGGAAAATGAGAAAGAACGGTTTTAATTTCTCCAAAACGCAATGCAAAACAAATACAACCAGCAATACAGGCTGTACATCTTTATTGGGTGTGTGTTTAGCGACACCTGAAAATATATGATTTTGAAGAACTGTGTACAAAACTAGAACTTCCCAATTTTAAGAAGATTCCCAATATATAAGCATTCTCAGTACTGGGCAGACTGTTGTTGGTTACGCTTTAAATAATGCACGCTACAATTTTTTAATGCAACGTTTGCAACATCAATGAAGCATTAACAAACAGAGCCAAATGCTGAAAAGAAACAAGGAAAATCAGCATTCAAATGATGAGCATTCAATAGTACTCCAGTAAAACAAATTAGAATTAGCTCTGATATTTAAGCTGCTCTTTGCAATATAATAACATTTCTATGAAAGATCAGTTCCAGATGATAGACTAGACACAGTTTTATTTTTAAAGTCAGAAACCCATGGTTGCCTTTACAACCCACATTTGTTGTCACTGAATTTTTATGCTGTTGGCCATTTTCCTCTCTTGAACAATTCACACAGAATAATAATAACAACCTATTGAATAGATATTTGGTACATTAACTTTTATTCTCAACATCTTTAGTGAACCAAAAGGTTTTTTCTTATAGTAACAGAGCACATAAATAAAATGTAGCTGCACCATTAATAACTGAAGCATGGAATCAGTACATTATTCCATAATTGGATACGTACAGCAAGGCTGATACTTTTTCTAATGATGTCACAAGATCACAAGACAAATATAACCCATCGTAGCTCATCTATGTAAAAAAAAATCCTCATATCCCAGTCACAAATTTAGAGCTAAGCCATTCAGGAGTGATATCAGGAAGCACATCTTCACACAAATGATAGTAGAAATGTGGAACTCTTTCCCCCAAAAAGCTGTTGAGGCTGGGTCAATTGAAAATTTCAGAACTGAAATTGATAGATATTTATTAGGTAAGGTTATTAAGGGATATAGGGACCAATTTTCATCAAGGCCTCCACCCGCTCAAGTGCTGCCCAAAGGTCGCCAAGGTCCCTCGAAGATCGGCGGGCGGCAAATGGACGACGTACACTGCCAATCTGGGCGGCAGCCGGCGGGAGATCTCATTCTCGGTGGCAGAGGGGCTAGCCGCCCAAGTGCCGCTGAGGATGGAGTCGGGGCCCCAAGGAGGGTCGAAGAGCTGGAAAAAAAATTCAGCAGTAAAAAATAGAAAAACTATTGGAAGACCTCCAGGTGACCCCGTGCAAGTAAGTCGCTGTGGAAATTTTTTTTTTTTAAATGTTCATACTCACCGTCGGGGACATACCAACCTCCAGCCAGTGGTCCACCCACGTTCTGCCACCAACTCCCGCCGACTCCCGCCCGCAGGAATCTGGGAGCTCGGTGAGCGGGAGGTCAGTTGCATCACTCGGCTATCCGCTGATGTCAGCGGGCGGTTCCCGGCAGCTCTCCACTCCCGCTCGCTCCAGGCCACTTCCAAAGCGGCACTGGGTGGATCAAGAAGAGCAATGTCGGTGGCAGTGGGCAGCAATCAGTGGCAGCGGGCGGTGAGTAATGAATTTCGGCCCCATAGAAATAGGTAGATGGATGGAGTAGATGGAGTTAAGGTACAGATCAGCCATGATCAAATTGAAGGGTGCAACAGGCTTGATGGACTGAAAGACCGACTCCTGTTGCTATGTTCGCAATATCAAACTGTCTGCAAAATCTTTTCTTCCACTACCCAACCATTCCAAGTATTAAACACACTGGGGTCAATTTTCACTAGGCGGTGCGGGAAACAGGGATGTGGATGCCAAAGTGAGCAGTGGTTCATTTGGCCACCCCGTGCAAGGCCCGGATGATTTTAACTCTCGGAACTAATTTCCCACATTACAACAGTGGTTCAACTTCCAAACGTATTTTATTGGCTGTAAAGTGCTTTGAGACATCTGTTGGTCATGAAAGACGTTTATATAAATGCAAGTCTTTCTCTCTTTAATTTGAATACCCTGAACCTGACTCCTGCCTGAAGCTGTCAGCAATGACATCAGTGCCAGCAGGCAAGAGTGGACAGTCGCAGAAGTTCAGGCCGTTGCCTGGGACCCACGCAAAGGTAAATGAGGAAGGAGGGGACTGGAAACTATCGTAGTTGGGGAGTTGGGTGGCTGGGGGTGGAGGGGTTGTGGGGGAAGAACCCCGAGGCAGATAGATTGGGCGAACCAAACTGGTAGCAATACTGCGTAGGAGGAGTTCCAAGAGTGTATAAGGGATGGATTTCTAGACCAATATGTCGAGGAATCAACTAGAGAGCAGGCCTTGTGTAATGAGAGAGGATTAATTAGCAATCTCGTGCGAGGCCCCTTGGGGAAGAGTGACCATAATATGGTAGAATTCTTCATTAAGATGGAGAGTGACACAGTTACTTCAGAGACTAGGGTCTGAACTTAAAGAAAGATAACTTCGATGGTATGAGATGTGAATTGGCTAGGATAGACTGGCGAATGATACTTAAAGGGTTGACTGTAGATAGGCAATGGCAGATATTTAAAAATCACTTGGATGAACTACAATAATTGTACATCCCTGTCTGGCGTAAAAATAAAACAGGGAAGGTGGCTCAACGGTGGCTAACAAGGGAAATTAGGGATAGTGTTAAATCCAAGGAAGAGGCATATAAATTGGCCAGAAAAAGCAGCAAACCTGAGGACTGGGAGAAATTTAGAATTTATCAGAGGAGGACGAAGGATTTAATTAGGAGGGGGAAAATAGAGTATGAGAGTAAGCTTGCAGGGAACATACAAACTGACTGCAAAAGCTTCTATAGATATGTGAAGAGAAAAAGATTAGTGAAGACTAATGTAGATCCCTTGCAGTCAGAATCAGGTGAATTCATAAGGGGGAACAAGGAAATGGAAGACCAATTGAACAAATACTTTGGTTCTGTCTTCACTAAGGAAGACACAAATAACCTCCCGAAAGTACGACAGGACCGATCATCTAGCGAGAAGGAGGAACTGAGGGAACTAAAGGAAATCCTTATTAATCAGGAAATGGTGTTAGGGAAATTGATTGGATTGAAGGCTGATAAATCCCCAGGGCCTGATAGTCTGCATCCCAGAGTACTTAAAGAAGTGGCCCTAGAAATAGTAGATGCATTGGTGGTCATTTTCCAGCATTCCATGGACTCCGGATCAGTTCCTATGGATTGGAGGGTAGCTAATGTAACCCCAATTTTTAAAAAAGGGGGAAGAGAGCAAACAGGGAATTATAGACTAGTTAGCCTGACATTGGTAGTGGGAAAAATGCTGGAATCAATTATTAAAGATGTAATAGCAGCGCATTTGGAAAGCAGTGACAGGATCGGTACAAGTCAGCATGGATTTATGAAAGGGAAATCATGCTTGACAAATCTTCTACAATTTTTTGAGGATGTAATTAGTAGAGTGGATATGGGAGAACCAGTGGATGTGATGTATTTAGACTTTCGAAAGGCTTTTGACAAGGTCCCACACAAGAGAGTAATGTATTAACATGGATAGAGAACTGGTTGGTAGACAGGAAGCAAAGAGTGGGAATAAACGGGTCCTTTTCAGAATGGCAGGCAGTGACTAGTGGGGTACCGCAAGGTTCAGTGCTGGGACCCCAGCTATTTACAATATATATTAATGATTTAGATGAAGGAATTGAATGTAATATCTCCAAGTTTGCAGATGACACTAAGCTGATTGGCAGTGTGAGCTGTGAGGAGGATGCTAAGAGGCTGCAGAGTTAGATGAATGGGCAAATGCATGGCAGATGCAGTATAATGTGGATAAATGTGAGGTTATACATTTTGGTGGCAAAAACAGGAAGGCAGAATATTATCTGAATGGTGACAGATTAGGAAAAGGGGAGGTGCAACGAGACCTGGGTGTCATGGTACATCAGTCATTGAAAGTATGCATGGAGGTACAGCAGGTAGTTAAGAAAGCAAATGGCATGTTGGCCTTCATAGCGAGAGGATTTAAATATAGGAGCAGGGAGGTCTTGCTGCAGTTGTACAGGGTCTTGGTGAGACCACACCTTGAATATTGTTTGCAGTTTTGGTCTCCTAATCTGAGGAAGGACATTCTTGCTCTTGAGGGAGTGCAGCGAAGGTTCACCAGACTGATTCCCGGGGTGGTAGGACTGACATATGAAGAAAGATTGGATCGACTAGGCTTATGTTCACTGGAATTTAGAAGAATGAGAGAGGATCTCATAGAAGCATATAAAATTCTGATGGGATTGGACAGGTTAGATGCAGGAAGAATGTTCCCGATGTTGGGGAAGTCCAGAACCAGGGGTCACAGTCTAAGGATAAAGGGTAAGCCAAATAGGACCGAGATGAGGAGAAACTTATTCACCCAGAGAATTGTGAACCTATGGAATTCTCTACCACAGAAATTTGATGTCCAGTTCGTTGGATATATTCAAAAGAGAGTTGGATGTCGCCCTTATGGCTAAAGGGATCAGGGGGTATGGAGAGAAGGCAGGAGTCGGGTACTGAAATTGCATGATCAGCCATGATCATATTGAATGGTGTTGCATGCTTGAAGGGCCGAATGGCCTGCTCCTGCACCTATTTTCTATGTTTCTATGATGCCCGAGGTATCCTTACAAGGCCTGGAGAGCACTTCTGGCCTACAAGGAATCCAGATTAAAAATTAACTTTCCAAACTTAGCTTGGTTTCTTCTGGCCACTCCATGGACCTCCGCTATGGTTGAGATGTCGGGGCTACCCCCCTCGTGCGGATCTTCCGAATGCAGATGTAAAAGTACTATTGCAGCACCAATGACATCATCGGCCATGTCATTATGATTTAAATTAGGCCCCCGCCTGCCTACAAAGGGAGCCTCGACCAACTTCAGTAACGATAAAATGTTGACGGTCAGGAAAAGTGCGGCCTCGAGTTAGTAAGTGGGCTCAGATCATTTTAATTCTCTTCCACGTGCTATCCTCAGTAGACGAGGAGGATTAAATTCTACCCCACTGTGTATGAAGAACTTCCTGACTAGGATGGGGAATTAGTAGCAAGGGAACCGATATTGTGACAGGGCCGGAGATGATCTTTGGTCTTTTCAGCATTAAGTTGGTGGAAATTAGAACTCATCCAAGAATGGATGTCATACCGAATAATTCTTTTGAAAGAGTGCTCTGAATTTACTTTTTCCATACCTTTCAATATCTTAAATACCTGGATAAGGTCTCCTCTCAGTTGCTTCTTTTCAATTTTCTCTAGTCTTTCCTCATAAATCAGGTCTCTGACATTAGAAACCAGCCTTGTGACTCTGCATTACCCCCACATTTAACGGTTTCTTTGAGTCCCTTGTTTAGTTTCAAGTGACCATTTTTATTCTACAATAACAAATCAAATGAGTAAATGCAACTGTCTAATTATGATTTTTCATTCAGAAGCCAAACTCAGCTTTTGAGCTCACAGGAAAGATTTATGGAGAGTTTTAGATAGTGAAGGTTTCTCTCATGCTGTGGACTTTAAATAGTTGCGATGGTTTTTGTAAGGTCATGCTTGCATTCAGACAGCATACAGTAATCCATCAGAATGTCTTTTCTTAAGGTTAAAATAGCATTCATGTTTGACACTGTTAATCAGAATAAGATGCATTGTGTAAATGGTAGGTAGGCATACCGCTCTCTGTGAAGAATAGTCGACTATATTTATTCTGATTGAGATGCCCATGAAATCAATTCATGCACAAATTAGTGCACTTAATTTCTGTGACACTGTTGAATTCTTCGAATGTAAACATTTGGGATCATCATAAGTTGATTCATTTAAAAGTCCATGGGAAACCAATAATCTATCTTAGCAAGTGCTATTGAGTGAAAAGCAATCTTGAAACGAGAACCCATGACTAACTCATTTCAGAGGGAAGTGCTATACACCTACATACACTATAGGACACACAGAAGCTTTTTAATTTGTTCTGCTCATCAAGGTGAGGTTTGGAATACTGTTCGAACAGAAAACATTTTTTTTTGCACTTTAATATCCAGAAACTCCTGCTACACTCTCCAAAATGTGCTTTAGCTCAACCAGCCTTTCCTGTTATCACTCTACCTTCCTCCCAATTAGATTCTGATCCTATCACTCAAATCTACTTCTCATAGTGGAGCATTTTCAACATGTTTGCTAACTTAGTAGCACCAAATTCTGCATTTTTTTTTACTGCTGTATTATACGCTCTAGCTACTGGGTTCAGATTGCTTGTACATATTCAAGTGGCTTACAGCTAGTTGAGAGAGCAGACTTTCATCTCATCAACTTTGGCTGGATTCAGACTAAGAGGTGAAAGAATATCATTCTAACCCAATGTGCCACCCAGTTTCTTGCAATTTGCTTTTTAATTCACTGCAACTTCCTTAACACATTCTCCTAAAATGAAGTGGCAAAGGTCATACATCCAGCTCTGACCCTTGGCTCTATCGTGTTCCTTTGTTGCAAAAGATGAAAGTTCAAATGTAATCCAAGGTGCAAGAGGAGGGTCTCATCTCTATGGGGATAACACCACTTTTAAACATCACAACGTCTTATGAAGCTGCAGATTCGCTACTGGAATAGAAAAAAATAAATGCTACCACATCTAATTTGTTCGTTCTTATATTTGCATCGCTGATTGCTAACTATTTAAATATTAGCTGAATATTATGGTTATGAATCTGTTGTACCCCTGATATAAATTAACATTATAAATGCCAGCATAATCCACTCAGCACCACAGAATGTGCCCACCTGCCAGACACCTGTTCCCACTGTTTCAATACTCTTTGATTACAGCAAATGCCGGGTCTCTTCTGAAGTAATGAGCAATTTTTACATTTTGCATGATTAGAAACAGATGCTGACAAAGCCTAGCTCTGCAGTTGTATGCATGAGCAATTGCTGATATGTTTATGATTAGAAATTACAAGAAGTCAAATCAGTGTTAATGCTATAAAGTAAACACCATATTTTCTTTTTAAACAAAAAATCTGATTCAGCATCTCTTACTAGTTAGAAAAAAAAAACAAATCTCTCTTTAATAGGACAGTAAACCTATCAGAACCTCACAAAAATCAGGATAAAGAACTGTTTTCACCACCAACAGCTTGTCAACTAAATCTTCAGTGCGTGTACTTTGACCAACCACACCTCATTTCCAGTAAAAACGAGACGGAGCTGGTGGAGAGGACGGAATGTAGTGTGATCAACAGAATGGTTTCAAAGTAACTTACAGATAGGGAAACGATCGAGGCAATACTGAATTTCATCAAACCACGGGCAATTGCCATACTTTCAAAGACAGGAAGGCATGCAAACTGGTCATGATCAGCTGAACAGTTTTAAAGTTATTGGAAAGGGAATTGAGATATATGCACAAACGTATGTACAGTCTTGGCTGATATAGTCTATGCTATGTTACCACACATGGAGGGCTGTAGTAAGATGGAAACAAGTACAGTAGTGCACAAAATACACAGAGCGTCTTAATTCCCTTATAATACGACAAAATAGTTGTCTTACCGTACACCAACATCACAATATTTCTCATCATCTATAATCTACTTTTAACTGTCATTTTATTGAGATTATAGCATCTTTAAACCATATTGATTGGCTCGAGTCTTCAATTCGCCGGGGTCAATTTTAACTTGCAGAAATCGGTGTTAACGGCTACAAAATGGGGTTGGTTAATGTCGGCCGTTATTAACAGCATGCTGTGGCGCCGCCAATTTTTGCAGAAATCAACCGCCAGGCGGTCAAAGTGCCTACCTGTTTCAGTCGGCAGGCCTCGCTTTATATGTAAATAGGGGTCATATGATGTGCACCAATTGCCATTTTAGGACAGAACTGGTCGGAGCGTGCGCTGTACACTCTGACCAGATGTACTGGCGATACTGGTCGGAGCGTGCGCTGTACACTCTGACCAGATGTACTGGCGATACTGGCTCAAGAGCCCTTCGAAAGGTACATTAAAATCATATTTGTGTGTCCAGGTGGAATGTGGAAAAAATCTGGGCCATTGCCACCCCGACAGCCTTTCCCCCAGACCCACAGTCTTTATCTGATGTTCTGGATCTGAACTCTGCATTGACAAGCAATGGGATACTCCCGTCTGGTGGTTGTGGGTGGCCCACCCCTCATCATATGTCTTATGGGAGTCTGTTAACAATACAACTCTGTTGTTGATGAATAACCTCCCTATCGGCTGTTATAAATGTTGTTACGGCCAAGGAATAGACGTTCACATCGTGGCTGGTCAGACTGTTAATCAGCCTGCAAATTCTTCACTACTTCATACTATTCACTAAGGGAAGAATGTCAAGACACAACAACAACCGTTTGTCTTGCTGGTTCCATCTCTATTAACTTTCCTATTCTTTCTCTTCTGATGTCCTCTGCCATGTCGAGCTAATTTATGTTCATTCCTGTTGCATTTCTTGACTTTTGCTTTTCCTTGAAAATTCCTGTCCCCATTCAATCACCCACACATTTTTTATGCCACAATCCCAAGCATCCCACTCAATCATATTGCATTTGCAAGTTCCCTTAATTGTATCTCCTTCACCCACTCCCCCAATCCCATCCGTCCCAACCTAGTCTCATCACCTTCCTCTATGCCTCCTCAATTTGCCCAATATTCTCTCAAGCCCACTCTTTCATGCTTCATCTCACCATCTGTCCAAATCTCCCTTAATTGCGCCCATTCCATGCTCAATTTCCCCATCACACCTCAGCATCCTCCAACTCCCTTTCCCTATTCCACCTCACTATTCCATCTCAATCTCCAATAGCATCATCCAAAGGTCTGTGTAAGTGATGAGCCCCCACCATGGTTATTGGCTAACCTTCGCTGCTTTTAGCCGTAATTTCATTTTCGAAATGCCAAGAGTGCCAAAAGTGCTTATAACCTTTGTTGATTTTTGTTTTGAAAGACGTATGAGCACTGTGCCTCTGCAACTCGGTTCCATGGCCCCTGCAGCAATTTCATTTTCAGAGCACTATATTAACAAGTATTTATCTACTGTAAAAGTTGGCAAAAGTTGGCAAACGATACAAGCATTCATTACTCATTGAAGATAAAAGTGCCACTGAAACTGGCAAAGATTGGGAATAGCTGCGGGGCAGAAAGCAACAGACCGGCATAGAATTAAACCTGCATAGAAATTTACAGCACCGAAGGAGGCCATTTCAGTCCATCGTGTCCGCTCTGGCCGACCAAGAGCGATCCAGCCTAATCCCACTTTCCAGCTCTTGGTCTGTAGCCTGTATATGGGGGTAGAAATGAGAAACTATGAAGGATTGATGAAAACAACGATCCTGAATAACCCGTCAGGAGAACTTACCAATAATAACTTCAAAAAAATGAAAGACAAAACAGGGAACTGATTGAATCACCCAAAACTATTCTTGAGAAAAGTTCAGGCTGCCATTTTCTTTCTCAGTAGCTGAAATTTAAACAAAAGAAAAACATTTTTAAAATGACATACTTCACAAT